>NC_080843.1:33289976-33914976 GCF_030435755.1 Ochotona princeps | reverse complement strand
AGCAGTGAGGAAGAGATCATCCATGGCGATTCATAAACCAAATAGCCAAAACTGTTAAAGCAGACTGAAACCAAAAGCTTGAAACTCAACTGTGGTCTCAAATGGATGGTGAGGACTCAGAAGCTTGAGTCATTAGCACAACTACATCAAATAAATAAATAAAGTAATGTAAATTGAAAGTAGTACATCAATACAGGCTATAGCGCCACAGGGTGTGGCTGAAGTAACTATGCATTAAGCTGATCCCTTTGTAACATTTCTAGATAAAGAATAAAATGTCAATTTAAAATAAGTATAAAAGTATGAGAAGCGTTAAAATTTTATGCTGTGTTTTCTACTGCTTTGCTCTTAAAATGACATTGCTATTTATTTACTAGTTTTGGATGATGATTTCTTTATTATACAGTATTTCTCTTTGTAAACGCCATAAAGCACAAAATTTTGAAATTTCTTTCATTTTTGGCTAAATACTAGTGTGTCCCCACTAACAATGATAGATGATCAGTGTTCACAAGCTGATTGATGGTTGCCCATAGGTCTGATAATGGCATAATCTTAAAGGAAAAAGCAATTTATTTTATGTGAAAGATGTGCCTGGAGCCTCTATATTCTCCGTGTGGAGTTTCATGGGGAATACCAGGAACAATCATTGTCTCAGCTCACCACAGTTCAATACAGGCTTTGAGGCACCGTTTATTGCCATCGCAAAAACTTTTTTTTGTATCCATAAGCAGAATTCATGGTCATCCAAGAGAAACTAAACTTAAAAGTTATTGTATCAACTTCTTAAAGTTAACGAGCAGCCTGGGGACTTACTGTCAGTCCACCAAGAAATGTCAGTGCCCTAGAATGTAAGAAGGCAAGTGTCATCTTGTTGGACCTGTGAACTTTTCACTTTACCATTCAGTAGACAGCAAACAGAAAATTAGTCTATAAATAATTGAACTTGAAATATTTTGAAAGTCCATCACAGCTTGTTAAAACTAATTTTGCTCTTAAGTTAGCACTCCCCAAGTAGTAAATATGTCAAACAGTCTTTAAATACTGCAACATATAGTGAAACTGATAAGATGGTTGAGTAAGAGTAAGAGAAAAGAACACCAGAGAGGAGACACAAGATGAATGCTTTTATTGCTGCCATTTTGTTTCTGAGAAAATTAAAAAAAAAATCTGGCTTTAAAAATGCCAATTAAAAGTTGAGCATTTGCATAATCATGTTTTAATATTCTCAGAAAATGATGTGATTTTTAAATAAACATTTCAAATACAATTTGAATCTGTGAAGAGAAGAACATATGTTTCACTATGCTTAAGAAGAAACAAAGAGTTAGCAGTAACTCAAGAGGTTTGTGGAATGATAGTAGAATGTAGTGGGTAAACTCATATTTAAATAAAAGCACCACTATGAGATTATTTTCAAAGTGCTGTGATTAGATATCCATCTGACATGTTTCTCTGGTAGATGACAGGATCACAGTATTTGAATCATGGCCAATGCTTCCCAGTGACTGAATTATCAGGAAGCTGCAGAAGGAAACTTGGGCCAGGAACAGATTTGTGCTCTCTGATATGTGACATAGGAGAAAAAAAATGTGGGAAATGATTTTCTAATTCTTACTTTCCAACATTGAGGATAGTTACTTTTATCAGGACTCCTGAATCTTTTGGGGGCAAATGATTCACACATTAGTATATAATTAAAATGAATACTCTTTGCTGTTGGAGTGCTGCTGTCCCAGATCTTTTCAGTAGATGGCAATCGTATGTAATCCTATTATAAACAAATGCAAACAAAAATGATCACTTGCACCTGATTGAGGCAGGAACACAGATGATTTTAAGTGAGACATGTAATGCTCCAGATCCAAAGATATTTGAGATGTTTTGGCAAATGTGATCAGTAAATTGGAAAAACGAGCAAAGAAACTGATGTTGGATTTATAACTCTATTTCATCTTTGAGAAACTTGTATTGTGTTTGCAAAAGGTAAATATTTGAATGCTGTTACAGCACTCACATATATTTCAACTGAAACAGGTTTGCTTAAATCTTTATGAACCAGAGTGCTGTTTTTGACTATCCCAGCTGCTCCACTTCCCATCCAGCTCCCTCCTTGTAGTCCGGGAAGGCAGTCAAGGACAGCCCAAGGCCTTGGGATCTTGCACCCATATGTCAGACCTGGAGGAAGCTCGTGGCTCTGGCTCTCTAGCCATTGCAGGCACTTGCGGAATAAACCAAAGGATAGAAGATCTTTCTCTCTGTCCTTTTCTCTGTTGATCTGACTTTCCAATAAAAATACGTAAAATAAACCTTTAAAAAAGAAAAATATCTTATCTCAAAAATAGAGGAAGAAAGGGGGGAATGTTAGCATGGAAGAAAGGAAAATGGAAAAGTAAGAATGAGAAGGAAGGAAGGACGGAAGGAAGGAAGGAAGGAAGGAAAATCACACTATATTGTTAGGATTGTTTCTATTGAATCTTTCATCTTTGCATTAAAACCCCATTAGCATGAAGAACAGCTGAGGTTTTATTACAGTAATTATCATGTGGTTTTGTGATCCTGAAATTCTAATGCATGCTTTAAAACAATTTACAAAAAAAAAAAAAGAGAGAAGATATAAATCTGTAGGATCTTTTCAGGCGTTGGACCATCCCAGATTGCTGTATCAACCTTGACTTTATTATCAACCCATAAATAAGCACAGATAAAATAGCAATATCCTACTGTTACTCGGATGTTTTTTCTGCAAAATCAGAATTCAGAAAATCAAGAATGTGATTAAATGTGGTTAAATGGTTCAAAATTTCAATTCTTCAACTTCTACTTCAATAACCTTTCTCTCTCCATACAGTTCCAGTTCTCGAGACAAATCCATTATTATCTGTTGTGAAGAACAACTGACTGATTTATGTGTGATGTGATAGTGTCCGCTGAGATTAGACTGCTAGAACTTTAAGTTCCTTCAGCTATTCTTGAAATAGTATAATACAATTTCTTGTCATAGTAGACTAAACTTCAAACTGTATGTCGTTTATGTCTGCTTCAAAAGATGGTTAGCCAAATACAAACAACAGATAGATATTTTGAAACAATTTCCAGTTGCTATATAAACTATCAGGAACTTAAATTACCAATAATAACACTTAATTAAAAGCCCAGCCTTGAACACGCTGGGATTCTATACGGGTTCCGGTTCTGATCCCGGCAACCCCGCTTCTCATCCAGCTCTGTGCTTGTGGCCTGGGAAATCAGCCAAGGATGGCCCAAAGCCATGGGACCTACACCCAAGTGGGAGACCTGGAAGAGGCTCCTGGCTTCTGGGTTTGCATCAGCACAGCTCCGTCCATTTCAGTCACTTGAGGAGTGAATCATTGGATATCTTTCTTTGTGTCGCTCCTCCTTTGTGCATATCTGTCTTCCAACAAAAATAAATAAGTGTTAAAAAAAAAAAAGAAAAAGTCAATTGATAGGTCACAGTATGGTAGCCTAATGGCTGAGGTCTTCATCTTAAACGTGCTGGGATCTCATTTGGTCACTGGTTCTAATCCCATCAGCCCTGTTTCCCATGCAGCTCCCTGCTTGTGGCCTGGGAAAGCAGTCAAGGATGGCCCAAAACCTTGGGACCATGCACCCCTGTGGGATATATGGAAGAATTTCCTGGCTCCTGGCTTCGGATCGGCTCAGTTCCAGCCATTGTGGTCACTTGGGGAATGAATCATCAGACAGAAGAGTTTCCTATCGGTTTTCCTCCTCACTGTATATTTGACTGTTCAATAAAAATAAATATTTTTAAAAAGTCAACTGATAGTATGTCCATTGAACAATTACAATTATTTTAGATAGCAGAACTATGTCCTTCTGCTCTGAATGGTGGACAATTCTCACAATAATCCAAACACACAATATTCAAACATATATTGGTTTAATCATATCAGTAGGTTTATTGAGTACTTTCTAAAGGGCACTTTCTTACTATTTTAAGCTTTATTTATTCATTTGAAAACATTGCAGAGAGTGGGAGGCACACCCATAAACACACAAAAGTAGGTATAAAGGCACAGAAAGTGAGAGAGATCTCTTATTTACAGGTACAGTTTCTACATGGTTAAAATGGTCAGGGTTGGACCAGTACAAAATCACAATCAGGAGCTTATTTGAGGCCTCCCACATGATTGGCACGAGCTCAAACATAATCTGTTGTTTACCACCCCCCCCAGGTAATTTTCTTTTTATTTCATTTTATGACACAGGCTTAAGACTTCCTTCTCCAGGCTTAAGACTTAATGTGCCCTCATAGAAATCGAAGATGAACTCCCAAAGAAAATTAACTATGTCTTGACAGTAGGATGCTAGACTCTGAGATTGTCCTTATCTATAATGTCATGGTACACTTAAATAACAGAATGATGGACCTGTGACAGTTTGAAGGACTATACTGTTATAATAATATGGGGGAAATGAGTGGGGCAAAGGGGATCTAGAAAGGGTGGGGAGGTGGAATCCAAGAGTCTATGGAGCTGTATTATAAAATACAAATAATAAATAAATAAATAAATAAATAAAAGCCTAATTCTAGAGAAAAAGGAAGGTTCAATGTCGTGTGATGCTAAGTTTTCCTCTTATTTAGTACCTATCTTTTGCTGCTTATTGCCAATTTTATTTTTTGAGTCAATGAATAATTTAATAAGAAAATCTATTCTGAAAATATGAAAATAAAAACAAAATATATCAAAACCCATGAGCTGCAGCACAAACAGTATTGAAAGTCACTGATATTATAATTTGCACGGAGGTTGCCTTATATCAGAGAAAATATGTGATATTTACCTTTTGGGGACTGACATTTCACTGAGCATAATAAAGGTCTCTATTTGGGACCCTTTGATTGCAAGTGGTAGAATTCAATTCCTTTTAATGACTGAACAGTATTCGGTGGAGTAGCTGTGGCACAGTTTCTTTATCCACTCCTCCTTGAATGGGCATCTAGTTGTCTTGCTATTGTTTTACTTCCAATTTTAAACTGGAAATATGCATTAATAAGCATTACTAGAATGCTTTTTATCTCCAGTCTGTTTACTTTTCACCACATTGATATCCCTAGAGACTCAAGGATTTCCCTCCTTGTTTTGTCAGTAAAAATCTTGTTTGTTGAAGATACTATATAAGCAATGAGTCAAAAATCACCTTTTCATGAACAATATTCATTATCAGAAGTATCTCCTCTCTATATGATATGCATTTGTAACATTTGTATGCTTTTCTCATTTAACCTGTCTTAAGTAGAATTCTATTCTAAGTTTTTGTTTGTTTTTTAGTTGTAGGAGCAGTGTTTTTCCCATCCTGAGAATTAATAGCATACTTTCTATAGATAATCACTGTTGAATGCTCACTCAGTCTGGGACTTGAGCAGTAATAAAACTGGACAAAAAGAGTTCCAGAAATATCAAAAAGAATTTCAAGAGAGTAGCATGGACAAAGTAGTTAAATAACAAATTAACAAAAATTGATACTATAAAAATAAATTATAAAATACAACCAATGTGAAACATTATTTGTTTATACATGTTATGCAGATATTTTACATAATTTTGTTCTGAAACAATTTTGCACTAAGATGCTGAAAAGAGAAAAACATTTAAATGGCTAATCCCAAAATTGAAATATTTACCTTAAAAGTAATATTCAAAAAGGAATTATAATACCAATTTACTACCACCTGAATCAGGAAAGGTGACACTGAAGAGCAAGTTCACAAGTGAGAGTGAATGTTCAGTTGCTTAATGACCTGGTGCTTTTTGTAATTTTCTTCAGTAAAAAAAAACAAAGTACATTTGTCTGCTTTTGCTGGCAAAATCAGTCAACAGGAGAATTACTCTGGTGGGCTTTAGAGAGGTTATTTACCTGTGGAATTAATTAATAAAAACAATGGCTTTGTAAAGCATAGGCCCTATCAAATTAATCTAAACTTGGTCAACCAAGGAAAAGCAATAGATTCAATCTTTCCTGACATGAGCAGTGATTTTTGCTGCTACTTTCAATGAACTATTTCTCCGTCAACTGGGAAAATGGTTTCTTGCTCGAGACAAATTCTTAGTTGACTGTGCAGGTCTGTTAGTTTCTGTGTGAACAAATGGTCACTGCCTGCTTGGCTCTGAAATAGTAGCACCATGAACCACATCTTTGAAACAAGGCAGCGTATGGGGGAAAGAAGGAATAATCTCAATATGTTAACTTGATCTAATTTTTCTCAAAAATAATGGTATCAGTTACACTTTGGGCACTGTTCATATTTGGTATGCAAATTTGATTTGGTTCATATTGGCTTAAGCATGTGGTTTGGATAGTAATGTAAAAAAGCTGAATATCTTCCTGTTTACAATCCAAAATATCTAAGCCAAGGTTGATCTTGCTTCTGATTAAATATTTACAAGATTCTACTTTGTCTTCAATTTTAATTCATATAATATTTTTAATGTTAAATTTCAATTCTTTTGTTTGAAACAAAATATTCAGCTCTTATAATTTATTGTTAGAAAAGATGGAATGCCATACCAGGGCATTCTATTTGCCTGTTGGCCAAGGGTAATGAATTTATAACCATGAAAGCATTGATTCACATGAAAAAAAAAATTTACTGCTGAAATAAACTTGCCCTTCTTGGACAACTTTTTAAAGTATTTGGATTGTTATCCATTTCCATAGATGAAATAATCCATTGGAAGTTAGAAATATTTCCAAATCCACAAGTCTGTTATCAGAGGATCATTTTCCTGTATTTCAGACTTGAAAGTGATATTTAAGGATATTTAATATTTAAATCATCATTTCAACAATTGAATTTCTCTTAAACACAATATTAAATTTTTCATTTTAATTAATCTAAAATTAAATTTAGTAAACACTTCTCTGTAGCAGTCTTTATAGTACATTCTATATACCAAGTCTTCCACGACCTCAAAGTTTAATGAAACATTAAGGTAGATACAAGTATTAAATCAGCATAGCTTAGTATGGTAATTCAATTTTTACCAATTTATATAAGTCTGAGAGTTAGATTTCCTACATTTTCTGAGGAAGTCATAGAATAAGCTTCAGTGGAATATTAATGTAGAGATTGGGATTTATTTTTACATTAAGTAATATGATGCCTCCCGTTTCATTTTTATATTAAAGGCCAGTTAATATATTTTAGGGAGTCTTTGTGATTATATTTCAAATTTAAGATTTATTTTTCCATTTTTGTGAAGACTGTCATTGAGATTTTGACAATGATTATATTAAATGTGTAGGTGAGTTTTGTTCATACAGATATTTTTAAGAGTATTTATCTTTGATCCTTCCAATCCATGAATGCAAAACACTTTTCCCTTATTTATGTCCTATTCATTTTATTCCAGTAGTATCTTGCAATTTTCATTGCTGAGCTCTTTCACCTCCTTGGTAGATTCATTTTTGGTAATGTATTTTAATTTTTCAAAGTTTCTTTTTTTTCTTTTTTTTTTTTTTTGTTTTAATTGATGTGAATGGCAGAATTACAAAGGGAGGGTGAAACAGGGATATCTTCCAATTGCTGCTTCACTGCCCAGATGGCCACAACTGCTTGATCTTGATCATGCTGAATTCAGGAGTATGGTTTTCGTTTCAGAGCGCCTGCAGGTGTAGTAGGGACGCAAGGGCTTGGGCCATTTCAACTGCTTTCCCCGAGCCATTTGCAGGGAACTGGTTAAAAGCAGAGAAGCCGTAGTTCAAATCAGTACTCATCAACCACTTATTTTTTGTAGCTAGTTTAAAACGAACTTTCTGAAATTTCTTTTTTTCCAGAGACTTTCCTGTTTCTGCCTGATAATGCTACTTCAGTATTCGCTAATACTCAGATTAAAAGGAAACGTTATACATTGAAAGTAGATGTGTACAGCCATATATCCATTATGGGAGAGCACATAAGAAACTTTGTCAAAAATTAAAAACAGCACTATTGAAAGCTTACTGGGGTAAATGTGAAATGAAATCAGCATCCTGAAAAAACATGAACCTTTCCTTGTTAGTTGTACTACTATCCATAATAATCAATATATGTGTCCATCATGTGATGTAAATATTTGAAATATTATTCAGTCATGAAAAGGATAAAATTCTGTCATTTCACTCCAATGACATTGTACTACCTCAAGTGAAAAGCACATATATTTAATGAAAGGCTGATATGCATCCAGTACTGCCCGATAGAACTTTCTGCAAGGAGAGAAACAGTATGTAACATGTGTTATACATATGAGTTACAGTGTTGGTATTCGCTTGAGTGCAATGTTTGAATTTAGTTCAATGATTTAATTTTAACTGAAATAACAATTATACTTGGTAAATTGTACAATTCTGTAGGTTTCCTTTACTTGCAATAACATTCTCATGCTTGACTTTGTCATCTTCTGAATTATACATTCTCAATGAAAACTGACTTCTCTCTCTTATAATACAGCAACTCTCACCCACTTTACTCACAATTCCTATTCCTCATTTTCTTAAATGTTCTACTTTTTTAGCATCAATCATTTTGTAAATATCTTATTTGCTTATTCCTTTATTAGGTCTATAATTAGTTAAGATGTTCCTGGATATATTTCCTTGAAATTATATTTTTCTGCACTGAATTGGTACTAGTGTGTATTCTGAAATTAAGTGCATATTTTGTAAACAAAGATACAAAATTAAGTTCTGTATTTTGTAACCTCAATTCCAAGATTCTCAGGTTGTCAAGTTATTATTATAACTAAAATTCTCTTTTTAAAATAGACAATGGGAAGTTTTTTTAATTTATGTGATATTTTCTGCGTTATTTACTCCTAAATTTGAAGACTAAAATTTATTGTATGCTATTTTAGAAATATATAGCAACTTTTTAATTTTAACTGATAGATTTGCAGATGTCCATTGTACGTAGTTTGGAATCATGATGTTTTGTTTCATTACAGGTATATGCTGTGCAATATTAAAATATCCACAAGTGTTAGTCATATCTTTATGGTGAAAAATTCAAAATCTTCTCTCTTAGAATTTCACTTTGCATGATTTCATAATATTTTATTGTTCTCTACAGTCATCCTGTGGTGCAATAGATTGAAAATATTTATTCCAAACAGCTGTAATTTATTACACAATAATCAACTGCATGGAAATTAAAAAGAATGATAAATGATTGCAAAAGTTCTCCACATGGAATGCTGCGTATGTGACAAATAAACTCAATTTTATGAGAAAATTACATTACTAGAGGTGAGAGAGAAAGTAACTTTGGAAAACTTATTTGAAAGGATATTGTCAAACTCATGGAACAAATCAGTAAAAGCAAATACGGCCCTCTCCTTGGTAAATGTGCTTCTCACAGCGATACAGGAGTATAGGTTACAGATTCTGAAATTACTTTTTATGTGTAGTGCATTTTAACAGTTTGTAAATAAATTGCTCATAATGGGAACCAGATTTCCCACTGTCAGAGTTCGAAGTTAATAAAGCAAGAGAAGAAAGCTATGATAAACTTTCAAGTGCCGAATTAGAGTCAGAGACATCATTGAAACCATGTGTTTATTTTAATTTGAGCTTATTTTATACATAAATATGTGCACGTATAAGTTAGTGAGACGCTATCGTGAAGCTCCAAGTACTTAACTTTTCCATCAGCCATCAGATACATAGCTGTTATCAAGTGCACAGGTACAGAATTAATTACACAAATGCATGTGTATGTGAGCTAATATGATTGGATTTGCCTACTGTTCCCATCAAAAGAAAGGACCTGGTATTAGCAGAAACTCACTCACTCACAGTAGAGCTATAGCATTTTTTCAATTACATAATACTGTATAGTTATAACCCAGTTAAGTGTTTCACAAACTTTGTTCAATTTTTGTTATCTGACTTTGAATATTATCAAGTAACTTGCTTTATTGTTGGTATCCTAAATGGCAGAGGAACATACAAGTTATTCTTGTTATTTAAGCAAGCCATTGAATTGGTTTTGTCTCTTCATTTATCGCAAGATGAATGTCAATAGAGCCATATGGCAATTATTTTTGACTATTTGGCAAAGTTTTTGAGACTTAGAGTAGAATTTTAGCTAAGCTTCTCTTACGGGTTGTAGTTTAGGTATTTCCAAACAGAATATTTAATAATGAGTTGGAGATGGGCAAGTAGGAAAGATAAACAGAATCAAGAAAAGAAGAGAAAATGGTAGTAAATTGTAAACATGACTCGCACATTGAATGGGAATAGATGATTATAGCAGTTATGCCTATAAACGTCTGTGTTTTATCCTATAAGAATCCTCCCTTGAGTCCAATGTGGTAGGTAGCCTAGTGACTAAAGTCCTCACCTGCATGGGCCACGATTTTTTATGGGCCAAGGTTCTAAGCCTAGTAGCCCCACTTCCCATCCAGTTCCTTACTTGTGCTTGGGAAAGCAGTGGAAGATGACCCAAAGTCTTGCGACCCTGCGCCGGTATTAGAGCCGGCGCCCATATGGGATCCTGGCACGTGCAAGACGAGGACTTTAGCAGTTAGGCCAGTGAGCTGGGCCCACAATAGTTTCTGTATTTCTGATGAAAAAGAAAAACATAAACTTTTTTTAAAAGTCATAAGTGGTAAAGTAACAAAAATTCAAACACATTTCCAGTTATATAACATAATTAGCCCTCACTGTGAAGCCAAAAAAAAAAAAAAAAAAACCTCACATTTAATTTCAATTTTTCCCACTTTCTTGTTATAACATTGAGCAGATAGTGAATAATTTGTAAGTTTCTATTAGTCATGACTGAAGCAGTGCATGTTTCAGGCAATTTTTAATAGATCACAAAAATCACACTTAAATAACAGATTGGATGACGAACAATCTATTCTCACAGGACGGAGTTCTGAATCAAAGCGTCAATGTAATTGTAATAAAAACATAGACATTTTATTAAATCATGCCAGATGAAAAGTGCTTGTTATTGGAAACTCCTATAAATTATAACATATTAGGACAAGACACATCATTTTCGAAAAAAGATGTGTATTTATTTTTTTCCAAAATGCCTGCCAGTATTATTCAGAATGTTATGTGATTTGGGGAAATATGTGTTTAAAAGCTGCAAACACAATGAATGTGTGGTTATTGAGATACTATTTTCTAAGGATGCCTTGTGTTTTGGACATAGAGTAAGGCAATTCTACCCACTCTAATGCATAATTTTCGAAGTGCTACTGAATGGAAATTGTCCACTGAATATGTAAATTAATAACTATTCCCTTGAGGTGAGGTGTGAATTTGCTTATACATTAGGAATATAATGTGTTACTCTGGAGCAGACAGCAGATATGTTTTGAATTTAGATAATGACAAACAACAAGTTTACATCCAAAACAGGAATGCTAAATCCTCAGTTCGTTTTTCTATTCCTTTAGTAGAAATCACCATGTGTATAGGTATCCATTTGGGCCTATATATTTGCACCTGTGGGGTTTTTCTATGAGAAACCTACTATATTCATGTTAGAGGCTATACTGGGAGTAGCTCAGTCCTCCATTATCTCTGATAGAGTAACTTCACTTCACTTCACTTACCAAAACAGCTTGTTAACTGGTGAGATACAATCTCAGGATGATGGTTTGCTCTTGATATTTTTCAAATATTTATTTATTTAAAAGTTAAATTTACTGGGAGAAAAAAAATGCTCGAATATAAAGTGAGCTCAATAGCACTTGAAATTAGAGGTGAGCATCTTGATTTCTGTCTTGTCTGCCTGCATGCATCCCGTCTCTGCTTTCCTCTTTGTTCTGCCCCCACATGCTTTAGAGCAAAAGACAGTGTGTGTGAGGGGTCATGTCTTCAAATTTATTCTCAAGTCATGTCCCCACAAGGTAAATGTCAGTGGAACTCCTGGCTTTTGATTTTTGTCTGGCCTATCCTGGCTTTTCTCTTTCTCTCTCACTTACTCTGTAGCTGTCATTTGACAATTTGAACAACAACAAAATATATATATATATAAATATATATATATATGTATAAAACCTTAAATTTTAGTTGAATAAAACCAAAGAGGCATTTTTGATCTCTCAGATCCATTATATGTATCCCTATGGCCTAGTGTGGTAGCCTAGCCACTATAGTCCTCTCCCTAGCCTTGCTCTCACTGAGGTCTGATGTGGGTGCAGGTTCTGATACTGACCCCTGAGCTTCCTGTCCAGCTCCCTTCTTATGGCCTGAGAAAGCAGTCAAGGCGGTCCCAAAGCATTGGAACCCTACATCTGCATGGGAGACTCAGGGGCAAGTCCAGGCTCCTGGCCTCAAATGGGCTCAACTCCGGTCATTGCGGCCACTTGGTGAGTGAATCATTGGACAAATACCCTTCTGTGTCTCTACTTCTCTGTGTATATCTGCCTTTCCAAGAAAAATAAATACATCTTTTTTAAAAATTATACCTATGGACATTATTATATTAGAACATGCACTTTTTTATATCTATACCTCTATAGTTCTTTTGCCACAGGAACTTTTATTTTATTTTAGTTTAGTTTAGTTTATTTTAGTTTAATTTTGGCTAACAAAGCTTTGCATTTCTACATGTGTTTTTGGATGAACTTGCCACTTTTTAGAGAAAAAACCCACTTGAATTTTGATATCAATTCTGTGTATAACTTTGTGGAATGCTGTAATTTAAATAGCTTATTAAATCCCTGAAAATAGGTTGTCTCTATTTAATTTAATTCAATATCAATAATATGCTTTTCATAGTGGTTTTATGATCATATATATACCATATATATATATATATATATATATATATATATATATATATATATAATATCCTAATCGCTTTGTTTAAATGCCTCTCTTTAATGGTTTTGATTGCATTTAAAATCTATCCTTTAATCTAAACTGTGTTTCATGTTTTTCCAGTGAATGCAATTGGAATTAATGCTAGTTTATCTATGACACATTCTGCAATTATATAAATTTTTACTGTTGGAATTAAATTTTTATTCAATTTCTTAGAATTTTTGTATGCAAGACTATTCCAAGTGCTTATAAGGATCCTTCTATCTCTTTCCATAAATTGTTGGCAGAAATTACAACTTACGTTTCCTATTTTAGGTAATTTTCTTAATTTACAATGTTAAATGACAATTTACATCAAATATTCTTGACTTCTTTGGCTGTAAAGCAGAAAGTAAACAATATTTTCTGTGGGTTTTCAGATTTCTTTTTAAATTTCACTCAAGTTGAATATTCCCATTTTCATATATATTGATGAGTATTCTTTTAAGCAGTGCTCTGCGTTATGTCATGAGTTTCTTTCTATCTTTAAATTTCCCTTTTGTCTTCAGACAAATACATACTTAGACAACTTTCTCTGTGTGTGTTTCCTCAGTTAAAGGAGACCCTCTTGACTGTTTTCACCAAAAAAATAAAGAAGTACATGGGTTCTTAGAAGTGATTATGAGTGGTCACTGTGCTAGGCCTATCATCCTTATACATGATGGGTTTCTGGTCAATAACACATTGAACCCATAGTCACAAATAGCTCCAAAGTGACAGCCGAGTGTAAATGCAGTCCCAAGCAGAGACCATTATGCTCAGTGAAATAAGCCAACGCCAAAAGGACAAATACCATGTGTTACCTTTGATATAGGGCAACTTTCACGGATGAGTATATATCTTCATAGAGGAACTGTATAATGCAGACTAGAATTTTGGGAAGTGAATACACAGTGCTGCGTGTGTCTCTGTTCCCTGATACTGTTAAACATACCTTGAAAATTTAATACTAGACTTTCTACCATCGCCAATAATTACAATAGATTAAATAGACTGTTGAACTAGTGATTAAATAGACTGTTGAACTAGTGACTACTGCTGAATGACAGAGCTAATGTAATGATATCGGGAGGAAGTGGTGGGGAGATCAAATGGGGAGAGAAGAAGGCGAGATTGAGGCATGAATCTCTATACCTACAACACTCTATTATGGAAAATAGAAATACCTCCAAATACCAAAAAATATAAAAAGTAAAAAAGATACACTTGTGAACCACTTTATTGTGCAAACAAAGAAATTACTTTAAGCCTACTTATTACTGTTCGGCATCAAGATTGATAGAATTTCAATGTGTTTTATTCTCACAAAACAATCTAAGCTTTTCATAGTTTTTCAAGTTATACTTTTCCTGGAATATAGCTAGGATGAAGTAGAAAATCAATAAAGGCATTAAAACAAAATTTGCTACTGTTCCAGTGTTTTCACAATATGTTCTGTTAGTTTGTGGAATATTTTTTTAATAAAATAGAGAATTCCAGGGAAAGGTATTTCTGAATCCAAAAGTGCAGATTAATCTTATCTTTGTGAATGAAATACCATGGAGTACAGCCTCAATTGAATGCAGTAGGAAACAGATTAAATGGATATGAGCCCAGCCATTTTCAGTCAGATTAATTATTTTGGATATGATATGATCATGAAAAGTTTTCATAAGCCAAGAATGTATAAAATCAAGGTGGGGATCTCCCTGGATTTCTCTCTCTCTACCGTGTAAACTCCTGATACAGTATTTCTTTTTATTCAGAGCCAAGTTGAGAGCATCCTCTGACTATTGCATGCTTCAGGGGGAAGGAGGAGGCAGAAAAGCAGGATTCATATGTATTAGTGAATATAGAACGTTTAGATTTCCTCTTTGTGAGCTAACTTACCGCATTTGCAGTTTACCTGGATGTGTGTTGCATTGCTCCGAAATTTGGAACTTAAGGATATTCATGATATTATTGGAGTAATACAGAATTGTTCTCTTTACAAACACAACCTCACGACAAAAAAAATAGTTTTGTTCTGTAATACAGTTTGTGATTTAGGCCAAAATTTCTGTTTTGGAGGTGAATTAAATAAAACTACGATATATTTAAAATGAATTGCTCAAAGTCTTGTCAAATTTGATGAAATTCTGGAGAATTTATCTCCTCTGACTTCAAGTATAGTTTTTTAAAATTTATTCCTCGAATTCTTACAAATTCTTATATGTGAGAGAATTGTTACATAAATAGATATTAAAAGATACAAAGAATTATAAAATGTGCACGGAAATGATACCACCAATCTGACTTAAACACATTTTGAGGTTGATTTCAATAAGTAATAACCACATACTATGATATAATTTTTGCTTAAACAGCACATGCTTATTTACAATATAGGTATGCTCTTCTATGTGTATATAATTTCAATAAGTACTTGAACTTTTAAAAGAATTCTTTCTTAGATGTTAATTGAGATTCATATAATAACTACATTTAGATAATAAATTAGACTAATTTTATTTGGACTTTATTCATCATTACTTTTTGTGCTGTGCTGTATATTTTTTATTAAATGCAGGAATACAGAAGTAACTATTTTTTATGGCTTCTAACTGTAATCTTTGGAAATTTAATTGAAACTCTATCTAAATCATTTTCTTAACGTAAGTGTAACACTAATGGAGAGAATTAAATGTTCCTTCATGTAAACCACTTAAAATAGTTTTTTATTGTTTTTCTATCAATTTTGATATAGAATGCACGTTTTTAATTTTTAAAAATATAACTTCATTAAATATATTTTAATGAGTTAGACTACATAAAAGCCTGATGGCATTTTGGCTTATGTTTCACTCTTATTCTCAGTGAAATGTTATTTTTTCCTGGCATCATGACTGCCTTACAATGAGAAAAAAATAGTGCATTCTCAAGCGTATTATGACATTGATGCAATCAGTTTCTGGAGGAAGTGGTCTACATGTCATTGTGAGGTGCGTAAGTCAGCTCTGCCTTTAACATCATCTACCACTCAGTATCTCCTGCTGAATCAAGTTTTTCTGGTGGAACTAAATTTTGTAATGTCAATAGTAATTGATAATTTTCAGTGTTATTCGTCCATAAATCCAAGGAGCATGATGTTTTTAATGAGAAAATATAACTAAATGCTTAATATGGTAAAAAATCCAATTTATGTATGTGTACTAGTTTGTATTTCTCTGCTTTTTTCCAATTTCAACTGTATTTTACATTTTCTGAGCAACAAATATCTTGCAGCTCCATTAGAAATCAACATATAGCATATCTGATGTCAGTTTGACATTTTTCTCTTCATCTTACTTACTCTTTAAATTATTGCTTCAACATAATTGTATTTTTCAAGGTAAACAAAACTTTTCGTCAATAACCTATTTCAGTTAAGTTGTATGAAGTATATTTATTGCTCATATGACAGAAGCTCACAGACCTAAAAGAATCTGTTAGGTCTAATGCACATAGGAAAGACTTCACATGGGGGGTTAAATAGGAAACACTGTGTTTGCAAAGAAGTATAAATGATAAAACCACAGGCCATCTCAGTGCAAAAATGGGTGTGGACAATATTCCATGTGTTTTCATGGGGGCAGTGGAAAAGCTCAGATGAACTTTCAAGCAACCTCGACATGATCCTGCACTGTCATACCTCCAAATATTTATCCATGGAATACAACTATAAACATAATCCATGTGGCAACTTTATTCTTTCCCCAAAAACAGCATTAATTTCTCATTACTATTTCAAAAAAGTTATTTTTTTGGAATACAGACCAAATATTTTTCTGAATATAATATTAAATAAAAATCAGAAAATCAAAGTTAAAGATGCTTAGGAATATTCATCTGGAGAATTATTAATGATAAATCACACTGAAAAAATATAAATGCTTCTCAAATTAACAATTCCATTTTTTACTCCTGAGTGGGTTTTACAATTACAGAATGCATGTGTACACACTCTAAAACTTCTACCAAACAACAACACTCAGCAATTATGCTGTTATTACCTCAGAAAAATAATAAGGAACTTCCAAATGATGTTTTACGCTTATCCAATATCATGCCATATGTGTTATAGTTACTCCTAAAATCTATTAGTCTAATTTAAAGAACATTTTTATTATTGTTGGTAACAGCATTAATAGCTTGATACATTGTATATGTGTGTGTATACACACAATTATACATATATAGGTATATATATATACACACATCTATACATATATATACACTCACACATATATATTCGTGTAATTTCTTCTTAGTCTTCAAGAACACCGTAACACTTAACAGACCTACTGTTTTTACAAGCCAACTTTCCAAAGTTTTTCAAACGTGTATCTTGCCTATTATCTTTGTCTTTCAGAGTGTTAATTCATCATTCTTTTTCTGTCAGCTGTCTGCACTGTTAGTTGAGGCTTTCCAAAAATGCCTGAAGGGTGCACTGTCAGCTGCAGACACTCGAGTCAACATGGTAATATCAGTTAATTTCATTCTAGACAATACACATACACGCATACTTGCACACGGTGTACTTTGTGGAAAACACTTGGCATCTTTCAAAATATAACATTTGTTATTGCATTAAGTACCTGAAGCAGCATGGAATTTTCACAATGTTTCTACCTCTCAATTGCTTTTCTAATTTCTGAAAGTTTTTGGAACAGGTATTCTCCAAGAGACATGCATAAAAACACAATTCTAATTGCTGTTGTATAAATTCTAAGCAATCTAATTTCTATCTTAAGTCCTTTTTAAATGGACTTCAATAAGTGAAGCTTAAAGTCATTATTTAGGATATCTGTGCATTGCAATGTTGAGTTTCTATCAAATATATATATATATGTGTTAATATGAAGCTTAGCCTGAATCATAACAGCAAATACTTCTGATCTCATTATGGTGTGGGAAAAAAGTTGAATTGTTGATAGATAGAAACTGTCACGATGTTGTGCCTTACAATGTTTATGGTCCAAAGGCAAAGTTAATTTTGATATCTTACAAATAACTCCAAAATGCTTCATCAGTGGTATATTCAATACTCCAGATTCCAGGTAGAAGCTCATGCCTGGAGGTGAGGCAGACTATCTCCCTGGTAACAGCAGCATGGAAGTGAACCGGAAACCATCTGAATCCAAAAATCATAAGCAGTAAGACCTCTAAAGAATGGACGCAGTTACTGTGTGCAAACAAAGCCGAAGAGAGGTAATTAAGGAGCAGTGTTCAACTCACCTTCCTGTTGAGTTACAGTTGAAGAAGGAGCAGAAAAGAGCACATCAGATTCTCACTGCTTCGACTGTGCTTCTTCACGACCTCAGCAAGTTTGTTTTACACCTTTATTCCTCAAGCTGTGTCAATTTTCCCTTGAAGTTGGGATTTGTAATATCACCCTCAAGAATACTCTGTAAGTAGTCATTAAGAGGCAGCCATTTTACTAGAGGAATTTCACTTCTTTTAATAATATTTTTGTAATAATGCACTCTTTTCAGCTTTTCAGTATATCTTTTCAGACTTGATATGAATGGGTATTTACAGGAAACACAAAGAGTTTCACATGTGTGTATTATGGTGTGCTCCAATATTGATACATGCTTACACTCATAAATAATTGAATGAGTATAAATTATTGTTTAGATGATAAATTTTGTTTCGTAGTGTGGGTAAAGGTAATTTGCATGTTCAGCTCTTCCCATTTCCATATGTTCATGGATACATAACTTGTAATCCATATTTTACATGTTATGTTCATCAATTTGTCTGGAAAAAATTTGAAAAAAATATTACTTAAAGCCATTTACTAACTCATTTTTTTGAAAGTATATCTCTCGGTTTATCTTCTTTGCAGAAACTTCTGCTCCATTTTTCTCAGGGTCATGTAGCTCTGCATCAGATAGCAACCAAGCTTCAGTAATAACACCAGATGCCATCTTAGATTAATGTAAGTGATTTTTTTTTTTTTGTAATTTTATAGTTTCACTCCTTTGCACCCATTTTGACAGGAAACAATGCTGGGTTCAATGCTGCATGCCCTAGAGGTGCCCTAGAGTGATTTTAACGGATTCAATTTGCTTTGCTTTTCATGTAAGCACAATTTTTCTTCTTAGATTAATTTTTGAGGTAAAGGAGAAACTATTTCTTACATAAAATATTGTTAAGATTATCTTTATGCAAACCTTCATTTTAGAATCATAGAGTTTTAAAAGAAGAGACTGTAGAGGTCATCCACTCCACCATAGCTCAAGGCTAATAAGGGGAAAAAAAAAATCCGTCTACCCTGTTTCTATTCTTGTTGTCCGTCATAAATACCATGAGTTTGCCTGTTTTTTTTCCCTATTTCTTCTTTACAATATTGAAGAATTTAATTGGTTTGCTTTTTGTAGTATATTTTCTCTTTTTTAAGATTTATTTATTTTTATTACAAAGTCAGATATACAGAGAAGAGGAGAGACAGAAAGGAAGATCTTCCGGCCGATGATTCACTCCCCAAGTGAGCGCAACGGCCGGTGCTGCGCCAATATGAAGCCAGTAACCAGGAACCTCTTCCAGGTCTGCCACGCAAGTGCAGGGTCCCAAAGAATTGGGCCGTCCTCGACTGCTTTCCACAAGCAGGGAGCTGGATGGGAAGCAAGGCCGCTGGGATTAGAACCGGCGACCATTTGGGATCCCGGGGCATTCAAGTTGAGGACTTTAGCTGCTTGGCCACGTCACCGGGCCCTGTAGTATATTTTCAATTATAAAACACTAAAGCAGTTCAAACCCTAGTTTTACTGATGAAGAAACAAATGTTAAAAGCAGTTAGCTAATTGGGTGAAACCGTACCAATACATAGCAGCAGAAACAGATTTCATTTGTTTGTTTGTTTATTTATTTATTTATTTATTTATTTATTTATTTATTCCAGTTCCCTTCTGGCTTAGTAATTCTTTTTTTATTAATTATTTTGCATTATGTGACAGTTTCATAGGCTCTGGGAATCCCCCCACCCCTCCCCCTCCCCTCCCCCCTGGTGGATTCCTCCACCTTGATGCAGTATTACAGTTCAAATTCAATCAAAATTCTTTCCTTGCAAATGTATACCAAGCATAGAGTCCAGCCACTTATTGTCCAGATTGGTTGAACAGTTTCTTGGGGAGACCATTTCTGGTCCGAAGTTAGAGCTGGTAGAATATCATCCCAGTCAATTAAGAGTCCCAATATAACATCAACAGCAATTTGCAACATTATGGAATTGACATGGGTTTGAGTAAACAGTATGTAAAAAAAAAAAAAAAAAAAAAAAAACGGCAAGTTCTTAACCACAACCTATGATTAGCTCATTGACATTTCAATTTTGGTTTATATACAGGACCGGCTGCTATATACCTTAAAATGGCTATAGGGTATCATTCAGCTGTCTCGTGTCTATTTCATTTTAGTATTTAGCCATTTGTTGTGTTGAAGTATAATTTTGCTGATCTTGGTAGATTTTAGGATGATCTAGACTGGCTTGTAACTCTAACAAGACATTTGTCGACAATTAAGGTGCAGAAACAGATTTTTAATGCATCAATAGCTGTGAAATACAGGGTTGTTCCCTGTTTTGAGTTTTACCTCTATTCTCTCTCCCATTATTCTCTACCTACCCTTTTTATTTTCTCACTTAAAAAAAAAATAGGTTGCCTCTTTCAAATGTTTTCCATGTGCTTACTATTATATATTTTCTTCTTTTCTTTAATTCTTAATTGTACTGTTTATTATATTTGTGCACACAATGCAAACATCCACATATTCCAAAGTGAATCAAACATCATGTGATTTTCTTGTTTCTATCAATTTGCTTATTCTATCATTGTATATATTATTGTGAGATTGTGGTCTTCCTACTTTTATATCCTGAATATTATAATTAGTGGTTCATCCAGTCAAGGGTTATGGAGTAGATTGAAATTATGCTTTCTTAAAAATAAGGAAAGAAGGAGGGGCATAGAAAGAGAAAATTAGAAATGAAATATGATTACTTTTATAATTGTGCCTATAAAGTACAAACAATACTCTTTACGTTTTGAAAAATATATATCATTATATTCTGGATTAAAACGGTCCAGTGATTCAGTTAAAGCGCTAGCTCCTAATTTTTTTAAAAAGATTTTATTTATTTATTTATTTATTTATTTATTTATTTATTTATTTTTGCAAAAACAGATACACAGAGGTGGAAAGACAGAGGGAGATCTTTCGTCTGATGATTTACTCCCTAAATGGTCCCCATGGCTAGAGCTGAGCTGAGCCTAAGCCTGGAGCCTCATCTGAGTTCAGTCTCCCACATGGGTTCAGATTCCTAAATCTTTGGGCCATCCTGAACTGCTTTCCCAGGCCCCAAACAGGGAGCTGGATGGGAAGTGGGAGCGCAGGGACAGGAATTGGAGCACATAAGGGGTACCGGGGTGTGCTAGGCGAGGACTTTAGCTGCAGGCTCTTTGCTGGGCCTGCTAGCTCCTATTTTTAACTCTGTCCTCAGTAATTTTACTACATATGCAGGTAATTGCTTGCAGGGGCAGGAGAGGAAAAACCCAAATTCTGGTTTGTATGCAGAACCACTGGTTAAATACTGTCACCAATCATTTGCACTGCCATCTTTGTTGTGTGAATATACAACATTATTTAATAATTAACTCACTTGTAAAATGAGCAAATATAAGTGTACAAGCCTCATAGTATAATCCAGAGGATAAAATTAGTTTGTATATGTAGAGACATTGGAACAATATATTGTAAATGCAAGTTAGTCTTATCACTTATGTAATGATAATGTAGTTTTCTACCAACTACAGGTTTTACCAACTATAGGTTATGAAATTAAAAAGATATGAAAACTAATTCAAGCATGAAGTCATCAAGCATGAAGGATCTATAGTTGAAGAGTTGTCCAGATTGTTGATTTATAATTAATAGCTAGATAATTCATCTCTTTTTGAGGGCTATGAAAGGATCTCTTTATAAACACATACACTCAGAAAGATAACACATGTGCGTGTTCCTTATTACGAAACAATTAGATACATTCTCTGGTCAGACCTAAAAGGCCTTTGGAAGAAAATGATTAAATAATTATATCATCATCATCATCGATTTTTGGTAATATAATTGTGTTATTAAAATGAGAACAACTGGGGTCCGGCGACGTGGCCTAGCGGCTAAAGTCCTCGCCTTGAAAGCCCCGGGATCCCATATGGGTGCCGGTTCTAATCCCGGCAGCTCCACTTCCCATCCAGCTCCCTGCTTGTGGCCTGGGAAAGCAGTCGAGGACGGCCCAAAGCCTTGGGACCCTGCACCCGTGTGGGAGACCTGGAAGAGGTTCCTGGTTCCCGGTTCGGATTGGCGCAGCACTGGCCGTTGCACTTACTTGGGGAGTGAATCATCGGATGGAAGATCTTCCTCTCTGTCTCTCTTCCTCTCTGTATATCTGACTTTGTAATAAAATAAATAAATCTTTAAAAAAATAAAATAAAAGAACAACTAATAATTTGAGAAGATATCTAGAAGCTTACTTAGAAATTAAAAGCCTTTGGAAGGGCCCAGTGCAACAGCACAGTGGTTAAAATCTTCACCTTGCACCCCTGGGATCCCATATGGGCGCTGGTTCTAATCCCGACAACTCCAGTTCCCATCCAGCTCCCCGCTTGTGGCCTGGGAAAGGAGTCAAGGATGACCCAACACCTTGGGACCCTGCACCCACGTGAGAGACCCGGAAGAGCTCCTGGCCCCGGCTTCGGATTAGCTCAGCTCCAGCCGTTGCGACCACTTGGGGAGGAAGATCTTCCTCTCTGTCTATCCTCCTCTCTGTGTATCTGCCTTTCAATTTAAAAATAAATAAATAAATAAATAAATAAATAAATAAATCTTTAAAGAAAAAACTTATGGAGAATTTGAAAAACTGACTGTCACCAAGTGTTTTAGATTTTTTTTTTAAGGTTTATTACTTTTATTGGAAAGGCAAATGTACAGAGAGAATGAGAGAAAGATCTGTGTGCTTGTTCACTCCCCAAGTAGCTGCAATAGGCAGAGCTGAGCAGATTCAAAGCCAGGAGCCCAAAGCTTATTCTGGTTCTCTTATGTGTGTCCAGGGTCCCAGATACTATTGATGTCCCAGGTCACATGTTAGGGATTGAATGGGAATTCTCTTAAAAAGAGAAAAAAAATCAATGCAAATTGCAAAATTGCTTTTTGCTGTAAGTCATTCTATCACACTCATCAAAGAATTCACAAATGAGGAAGTGCCTGAACCTCAAAACATATCATGCTATCAAGCAGGTCTACCAGAGAACTGACGCAGAGGAGAAACCCTATGAACCTCAGGGAAGTGTTAAGATGTGTTACTGCAGGTCAAATGTACACACACATTCGGAAAATTACCCTGAGAAAACACTGTAAACATGTAATTGAGCGCAATTGTGGAGGAAAAAATATGATTTTTGAAAGTTAAGTATTTTGCGAATAGAAAGGAATTCACATGAGAGCGGTAACACTTCCTGAGAGAGATGGCTTATGTTTTCATCACAATCCGTTCTCTGTGACATTCAATCTTAATTTTTTGCCTCCTGTTTTGAAGAGTGGAACAAGGCAACTCTGCCTTTACATGCATGTATACACATGTGCACACGCGTGTGTTATCCAATGGATGATTTTATGTACTTTCTGTCCAAAATGCTGTAATTATTTCCTTAAGCCTTGCTTTCCCCATCTTCTCCTTAGATACTGCTGGGATGGTTTAGAACCCGCTACACTTTGAGAGAAGGTTACTTTCAAATGTTGACATCTAGGAGACAACATATTAAAATGGAATCTGTAGTTTATCAGTTTACCCACAGATGTGCACCACAAAGGAAATTAAAAACACGGCTCTATCTGTCTTAGACTTAGCAACAAGTGGAAGAGATAGTGAGTAAAAAGAGTTTGATTACAAATCAGCAGCGACAGGTTTACTTACTGCTAGGGCCAAGAGTGGAGGAGGCTGTAGCACCTACAGCCTTGTGGCTAGTTCTCAGGGAGAAGTAACTGTTTTTCGTGCAAATGTGCTTTTTGATCTCTGTTATACAGAACTCTTGAAATTCTGTGACAACTTAACAGCAATAATAATCGTCGTTATATGAGATTAGGACTAAGGAAGATTGAGTTACTGTGACTGTTTAAAACTCTTGAATTTAGGCCTGGATTTGCTATCAAAAATAATTTATGGTGGTTCTTTCCATTTTTGCTGGATGTGATTGAAAGTATATGAATCTTTACATATAAGATCTAAAACACTGATTTTCCTAGATGACTGAATACAAACTGAGGGAAAAAAAATATGTTTGAAGGGTGGAAAAGATAATCTAACTAATCTAATCCCTTTGGTTGGTTCTACATTGCTATTGAAACCAGCAACCAGCAAACTGAGGTCAACTTCGCTACCCGACTTAACAAAATGAGGACAAATTTCAATTAATGTTTGCAATCAAGTCATATGATGACTATGAACAAGAGAGACAATCAATACTAGGCAAGATGAGGTCATAGTCAGTGGGAGGACTTTTAACCTCAACTAATTTGTAAAATCTTTGAGTCAAGCATGACTCTCGAGTATCTGAAATGAAACACAAAAGAAAGAGTGAATGAAGAGAAGGTTGCTGGCCTCAATTTCTTTCTTTAATTTGCTTGCTAGAAAAAGAAAGAAGAGGAAATGACTGACAAATGATGTTTGTGAACATTTTAGATCTTGTTCTTATTATGTTGTTGTTTTCTTTTACTGAGTTTGCCCCTTAATGTCATGGTTTTATGTGACTACAAGTTGAATATCTGCACACCAACCATCTCAGGTCAAGGAATTATAATTAAGATAACAAGGGTGATATTGTTACTTTCATTTCTACTACTTGGAAATTAAATAAAATGTTGCTTCGTTAAGGCTTGTTCAAAATTACACCAAAGCACTTTGATTTATTAGAGGTGTTTGAAATTTGTTGCTCTTTTATATAAAGGTAGACTTAGGAGAAGAATTCATTTAAGAGATGAATTATAGAACAATGTATTACAAACGGGTTCTGATGGGAGCAATAAACACAATAGTAATTTGAGCTAGCTGAAACATATGACAGAAGCTAACAAGTAAAAGTAAGGGTTTTATGTTAGCAGACATTTGAGTAGTGTTGGAGATTATTTAGCAATGCTAACATATGAAGTCTTGATAAAATCTCATAGCAAGTTGAATCTGTTGCATCATGAAAAGCACAACATGTTAAGAAAGACAGATATAATTAAAGCTTTATGTATCATCCATTAAAGTGTCTACCTTCAATTTTCCCTAATATTTTATATAAGCCTCTCTGATTATAATCTAAGGAAAATATTGCTCATTCTTCATGCTCATTCACTGTCATCCCTCATCCATCTGAAATTGTGAAAGAAGTCAGTATGAATTTTGGCTTGATTGTCTCATGCTTCATTGACCTTGAAATTCTCCCATCACCATTTTTTCTTTCGTTGTCCATGCTTCAGATTCTGTGTTTCAGGAGATGAATGAATTGCTACTGAGATAATTCATTTTCTGCTCCAGCCCTAAGTTTATGTGTAAAACTACAAACTCCAGAATCTAATGGAGGTGAAAGAGAATATTATTTTAATATTAAACATTACAGTCAATACCTTAACGGGTCAGCCACCTAGATGCAGGATCCTAACTATTTGAGATATTTTCTGCTTCTTTCCCATTTGCATTAGCAGGGCACTTAAGCAGAAGTGGAGCAATTTGGACCAGAGCCCACGTTCACATGGTATGTCAGCACTGAATAAAGCTGGCATTTTTTTTTTTTTCTGTTTCCGCTACCCATTTGAGTGCCGATTGGAGTCTTGGCTGCTCTGCTTCTGATAGAGCACCCTGCAAATGCACATGGGAAAGAGGCTAGCATGCTTATGTGGGACCTTGAAGCCATGAGGGAAACAGATGGAGTTCTAAGCTCCTGGCTTCAGCCTGGGCAGCACAAGCCACTGAGTGCATTTGAGGAGTAAATCACAGAATAAAAGATCTTCCTCTGTGTCTCTGTCTCTGTCTCTGTAATCCTGCTTTTCCAGTAAACAACAAAAATCAGTTACATAGTGTTTTCTGTTTGTAGTAGTATAAAGTGAAGATATAGTGCTGACATATGATAAATAAGCTTATTAGACATATTTTATTATTTTCCTATTTATTTGAGTGTAGTTTACAATCGTTTCTATTTCAATATTTGATATTGAGTTTATTTTTATTTTTATGGCATGTATGCCTTGCTAAATTATATTTGACATTTAAGAATTATAGAGTTGATCTTTTCTAAGAAACTCAGAGATACAGACAGAGAAAGGGAGAGAAAAAGACGTATAGAAGTTTTGTATCCAGTGATTCACTCTCCAAATAGCCCTGTTGGATGGAATGAAATAGGCTGAACCTGGGAGCATGCATGTTTCTTAGATAAAGAGTTTTAAAGAATCATCCCTATGTTTTCCCAAATATATGATGTATTCTTTGTTTTTCTTTTTATGTTTTATTTTTCATTTTTTAGGAATTTACTAATTTCTTAGGTTCTTAGGGTCATAGTAAATGCCTGATAATTAGTACAGCGCAATTTTCATTGATTGAGAAATTTCATGCTGAGGCTCATATCCTTTTAAGGATCTAAAGAAATCTGTGGATAATCCTTTGGCATCTACAGCGTTTCTCCATATTATTTGCCACATCAATGCTTCGTTACAACCTAACACTGTAATATCATAATACGTTCAGTTTCATGAACTGAAGAGCAGTTTCACACATTTTGTCTTAAGTACTTTTGCATGGTTGAGTTAAATAGCTTAGCCAATACATTTTGAACACTTATTATACTCAAAGCACTATCACACTCGCTATAACTACTTGGCACAATTTAATGAATAAAATCTAAAAGAGACTAAGCATTTGTATATGCATTTACTTAATTCTTTAAATCTCAGTAGAGGGCCCAGTGCTTTGGCCTAGCAGCTAAATTCCTCTCCCGAACATGCTGGGATCCCATATTTGCTCTGGTTCGTTTCCGGGTAGCCCCACTTCCCATCCAGCTCCCTGCTTGTGGCCTGGGAAAGCAGTCGAGGACGGCCCAAGGCCTTGGGGCCCTACACCATGTGGGAGACCTGGAGGAAGTTCCTGGCTCCTGGCTCCGGGCTTCAAATCGGCTCAGCTCTGGCCTTTGTGGTCACGAGGGGAGTGATGTATTGGACATAAGAATTTCCTTTCTGTCTCTCCTCCTCTCTGTATCTTTGGCGTTCCAATAAAAATAACTAAATCTTTTTTAAAAAATCTCTGTAGAGTCCATTTCCAGAACTTCATACTAGGGTATGATTTTCATAGACTTGAGCGAATCTCTTGCATATGTGAATTTTAGAGTATACATTTTGTTTAGGAATGTTTAATATGATGTGAAACAGTTCAGTAAATAATCACCTGAGGTGGAAGTAAAGGCTGGATTGAAGTGTTACATGCGTCGAACATTACTGACTGGGACACACACATACTTTATGCATTGTAGATTGAGTGAAAGTATCCTAGGAGTAACATTTGAACATGTAAGATCCTATAAATGAATAATTATCTGTGAATCAATAATTAGTTTTCCTGTTTTTCTGGAATAATCAAAGAAAGAACAGAATATTAATATTTCTGGCTTGCAAGAACTAATAGTAAACTGTTGAAAGAACTACATGCCTATTCACAGATCATATCTCTTGATTTGTCATTTGCCATTAGGTTTGAGCTATTTATCAGAAGTCTTGTTTTCAGTTGCAAAGCCCTTGTATTTGAGAAAGCTGTAGCCTGCCCCATTTCTAAATCTAATCCTAGAAAGTAATATACTTTCCAAAGACTTCACTGTTTTACATATTTATGAATTTCCCATAGACCCCCTAAGGGATTCATTTCTCAATTGTGTCATAAGACACCACAGCATGCGCTTGGCTTATTTTCACATCAAGTGCTGTTGTAGAGCTTCACAGCATTTTGTATTTGTTGTAGTCTGGAGTGAGCTGAGGATGCAGCATTGACCCAGCGATTCCACGAGCAGAACGCATGCCTGAGAGCACAGGGACTCGAGGCTTGTTGCTGCGCCTTTCTGTGTCCTATCAGCAAGTCCATCTGCAGAAATACATTCTGACTGGGAAACCCTGAGGTACACAATGCTTAATTCCCCATTTCAGAATCTTCCAGGAATGGGAAAATGATTCAGCTGGAAGGCATCCACCCTGTCAGCACCCTATTATCCTAACACGGTATTTATTCTGTTACTGGTTTCAGTCATCCTCACACAGTTTGATAATCATTTTTGTCGTTGGCCTGGTGGAAAACTTAACATGAGTTCACAGTGTGCTTATGATTGGTTTTAACATGATACCTATGGATTTTCATCTAGCTTTTTCTGCCTGTTCCTTTATTCTATATTTTGGAGAAAATACACTTAGAAAAATATAATCAGAGGGAAATTATTACAAATATTCTAAAGCAATTTAATTATCAATGTGTTGATATATGTATATACACAGATGTATGTACACATAAACTGAGGAAAATAAAGAGGTTCCATGATAAAAATTGTTTTATGGGATTTTATTTTTTAACGTAAATTTTGAGTTTTTACCGTGTATCTCATTTACATTGACATTTTACTTTAATTCACATTTGAATTGGTTAAATATAACCATACATTGCATATACTTTCATATGGTTTCAAATGCAGATCTGTAAAGTTTATATTACATATTACCACATGCACATATATGCACATAGGCAATACGTGTCTGTGCATTCACATGTATGTATTTTTAAGATTGCTGTAGAAAATGCCATAAGCTTCTTAGCTTAGTAAAACGTCTTCGCAGGTAAGAATCTCACATCAAGATGTCATTAGAACGCAAGTCATCATCAAGTTACAGCTGACACTAACATAGTATGAAATTGTCCTAACTAATTATATCTGTAAATGCCCTCTTCCTATAATGTCTGCGCATAGTTATTGGCATCAGGACTTCGATAGATCTTCTAGCGAGATTTGATTTAACCCTCTCTATATGCATGCACAGCTTTATACATATGCATCCATACAAGTATGTACACATTTATACGCATGTATTTGGGTATGAAAGTATATATCAATATGTTATATTACGGAGGACTATTTTTTAATTTGCCTATTACAGTGCCGGCATGCATCTTTACATAAACTCTTTCATTTATGCACTGAATGAGAGATAAGACTTCAATAATTCATTAAGAATATCTGTGTTTCAGAACGTTAAGTACATTTTTATGTAATTAATGATAAAATACAATGTTTCGTGCAAACTGTATGAAGTAGAAATACTTTCAGTATTTAAAGTTACAGATTTAAATATTGATGTATAAGAGAAAATGAAATTTTAATGCCCATGTCACTCACACTCTCAATTTTTTGTTAAATTGCATACCAAAAATTAGATTATTTTATTCTGGGAGTAAATTGAAACATTCTTAATAATTACAGTGTACCAAAAGTTATAAAGTGAGAATGTTCTTAACACATACTAAAAGCCAGTGTCACTAAATTAAAAACTAAAATAACTTACCTGTGTTTATAGAGTTAGGTTGTAGAGAATGAAAGGTGGGCTTTGCACAATAGCTCAACTGGTTAATCCTGTACCTTCAAACATTGGTATCTGGGCCTGACGCGGTGGCCTAGCGGCCAAAGTCCTCACCTTGAACGTGCCAGGATCCCATATAGGTGCTGGTTCTAATTCCGGCAGCCCCACTTCCCATCCAGCTCCCTGCTTATGGCTCGGGAAAGCAGTCGAGGACTGCCCAAAGCTTTGGGACCCTGCACCAGCATGGGAGACTTGGAAGAAGTTCCTGGCTCCTGGGTTCAGATCGGCTCAGCTTCAGCCATTGCGGTTACTTGGGGGAGTGAATCATTGGACTGAAGATCATCTCTGTCTCTCCTCGTCTCTCTATATATCTGATTTTGAAATAAAATTAATAAATCTTTAAAAAGATGTATTGGTATCCCACATGGGTACAGTTTGTATCCTGGCTGCTCCACTTCTGATCCCGCTCGCTGCTCACGGCCTGGGTAAAGCAGTGCAGGATGGCTCAAGGCCTTCACACTCTGCACTGTACAGAGGAAGCTCCTGGCTTCAGATTAGATCAGCTCAGCTGCGGTCTTTATGATTATTTGGGGAGTGAATCAGTGAGTGGAAGATTCTTCTGTCTTTCTCATTCTCTGTAGGTCTGAATTTCAAAAACAAATTTTTTAGCGGAGAATGAAAGTTTCAATAAAAAATATACCTATTTGTAAGACAGAAGAGAGTCATTGAAAAGATCTATGCCTAAATTCTTATCAATACCTAATTGAAAATAAATTTTACTATAAAGCATTAAAGCACAAAAATACAAAATAATTTGACTTGAATCTTAAGATATTCATTATCTAAATTATATCAATAATACTTGACTATATCCATTTAATAATTTAGTGTATGTCAATCCTATATACACCTGACAAACCTTTGTGATGGATTCAAAACTGAACTTCAATTACATACTATTTCCAAATTACTCTCTGATATCCTTCATCAGAATTGAGCATTTATTACATTTTTTTTACATTATATGGCATAAACATTCTCTATAGGTTTTTTGAATATTGATAAACATATAAACTAATATTTTCTTCTCTAAAGGTTTATCAAACTAGTATTACCCTGGAATGCTTCTTTGTTCTCATTTTTGACATCTTCCGACACAAACTGTCATGTGGAAATGATGCTGCTACTGTATATTCTTTTTGTGTATTTTGTCAAAGTGTCAATCTATTATGATTTTTTTCTGTTATGTTAATTTTTGGAAGATTTTATAGTATTTATTGGTAAGGCAGAGTTACTGCCGTTGAGGAAGTGAGACAGATCTTCTCCCAGCTGGTACATACTCCAGTTGGCTGCAAGGGCCCAGGGCAGGCCACGTCAAGCACCAAGCACTTTTCAAATTTCTCATGAGCAAGCACAGGCCTAAGCACTTGGACCATTTTGTTCAACTTTTCCTACGTGGATCAGTAGGGTACTACTAGATTGCAATGGAGCCATTGAAACTTGAATATCCATGTGGAATGCTGGTATTTCAGGCAATGATCTAACCCATTACAGCATTACTGTTTTATTAATTCAGAATTTTGCTTTGGAAGTTAATTCAAAATGTTGCAAGCACCAATATACCAAATCTAACAGTAAGCAATATACTGTTCACTAGTATACCTTTTCAAAATGTCAGCTTTCATAAAGAACAGATTTCTTAACATTTATGTGCAAGTCCTTTTGTTTTTGAGACAATTTTCATTAATGTACATGTATATGCATACATATATACACATGGTATAGTGTTGTGTATAGACAGGTAAGATTTATATGGATCTATAAAAAACTCCACTGTTTCATTGCTTGTAATGTTGTTCTGATGTTTTATTAGGGTAGGGTAGAGTAGGGTAGGGTAGGGAGGCAATGCAACTTCATCTTTCAAAGCCAAGGTATCATTCAAATCTCACTCAGTTCCCTAGGCTGTAGTTAAAGCTGATGAGAGATTACAAGATTTTCCATATGGGAAAAATTTCTGGTGCAGGGTGTGTGGCAAGTTTTTCCATTCTGATGGGAAAATGGCAACTCCAAGCTGGCAGCTGCTTATGCCCTGTGGCCAGGCACTGCAGCATGACTGCCTTCTTTCCTTGCTGTCCCTGGGAGTCTCCACTCTTTTCTGTCATTTTGTCACTTATCCCTTGAAAATTTCTGGCAGTTGGTGCCCTGGAAACATGGTCCTGCATGTGTTTTTGATATATTTTCTTTAGCTGATGTCAGCATAGTTTGTATTTCATCTTCTTGGACTGTCCAAAATTTATTGAGATTTAATCGTTTCCAAGAATAAGATCTCTATTGATGAAAACACTTTAAATACCTGAGCAGCCTACACACGTTTTCCATATTTGGTGAAATAATCATGGCATGTCAATGTAACCTAGTGGCTAAAGTCTTCACATTGCTGCGCAGGAGTCGTTTATGGTGAACAGTTTGTATCTCGGCAGCTCCACTTCCCATCCAGCTCCGTGCTTGTGGCCTGGGGAAGCTGCAGAAGATATCCCAAAGCCGTGGGACCCTGCACTTGTGTAGGAGATCCAAAAGAGGCTCCTTGCTTTGGATTGGCTCAGCTCTGGCCATTTGGGCTGCTTGGGGAGTGAGCCAGCCAACAAAAAGATCTTTCTCTCTCTATCTCTGCCTTTCCAATATAAATAAATTGCTCTTTTTCTTTTTAAAGAAATAATCAACGACTCTTTTCTATTTATTTTGTCGATAATGTTGCTGTATCAGGGGTTTGTTTTTGTCATTATTTTATCAGTTCCTCAAAAGGTCTTATTCATTTTATCTTCTTGAGTGCGCATTTAAACAGTTGTCAGTTTAAAGCAGTATAATTTTACTTCAATTATATTAGATACTTCTTATTAGGTGCATACACAGTGTAATTATTTATTATCTTTGATAGTTTAAAAATTATTAAGTATTCTGGGCCCGGCGGCGTGGCCTAGCCAAGTGGCTAAAGTCCTCGCCTTGAACGCCCCGGGATCCCATAGGGGCGCCGGTTCTAATCCCGGCAGCTCCACTTCCCATCCAGCTCCCTGCTTGTGGCCTGGGAAAGCAGTTGAGGACGGCCCAAACCTTTGGGACCCTGCACCCGCGTGGGAGACCCGGAAGAGGTTCCTGGTTCCCGGCTTCGGATCGGCGTGTATAGGCCCGTTGCTGCTCACTTGGGGAGTGAATCATCGGACGGAAGATCTTCCTCTCTGTCTCTCCTCCTCTGTGTATATCTGGCTGTAATAAAAATGAATAAATCTTTAAAAAAAATTATTAAGTATTCTGCATTAACAATCCCTAAAAAAATCATAGATGCCTTTCCCTCTGATATCAATATTTAATGTTAACTTCCTGTGCAAATCATTTGAAACCTGTATTTGCATGCATTTAAAAAATCCTCCATATTTTTTATACTAAGGGTGTTCATATAAACAGTATACCATGTAATCCTCTTTCTACTCTGAGAGTTTATTATAATTGCGGTGTCATTGTATTTAAGTATTTGAAGTAAAATTATTTTTCTCATTCTTCTTTGGATAAACCAAACTAACTTTAGCTGGTTTTAATAATTAATTAATTATCTCTTCTTTGGTTGTTCATCTATATCCTTTTATGTCAGATTTTAAAATCTGCAGCAGATGTTCTACTATCTATCATCATTTTCGTTTGGCAATCGTGCACATGGCAATCTTCACATTCCAGTCAGCAACTTCCTTTAACAAATGCTCTCATACATACATTTATGAAGTCCACATACTATAGAAACAACAAGTCTTCAACTTTTATGAAATTATAGTATTCAAAAATATTTACTTATTCAACATGCAGAATTATTGAGAGGGAAGAGGAGATAGATCTTCTATTTACTGATTTCAAGTTCCAGTGCATGCAATATCCATGGCGGTGCAGGCAAAGCCAGGAAGAGGGATGGTATTTGGGACTGCTATGTTGAGGGCAGAAATCTCTGTACTAATGCCATGATCCACTTCTCAGGTGCAATAACGTGGAACTTGGTCGGTATTAGAGCAGCTCAGAAGCTATGTGGTGTTTTCATACAGAGTCCAGGGTTCCTGAGCAGTACCCATCCCAGGCTGCTGGACACAGGGAGGTTCAGTCTCAGCTAGATGGGGGCATTTGAGGAATCAAAAGTCAGCTGCAATCTTAATCTGTTTATTTCTCTGTTTATACCTTGAAGTCATTTTCTAAAACAAAAACAAAAACTCTTTATATTAGTAATGGATAATTCCATTAATTTTTGGATAACTTCAGAAATAGTATCTAGAAAAGAATTAAATAAAACAAAATATATATTATGATCACAAATCATTGAAAAATTAGTACAGACATGCACAGCTCAAATTTGAAAAAAGACATCATTTGGCAGGTATAACACCCTATTTTGAAATGTATACAGATCTACAGTAATAATAGTAGTATTATACTAGCATAAAGAAAGACATATACAAGCAGAGTAGGATAAAAAGCTACAAAAGGAAATTCACACGTTATTGAGTAGCTGGTTTTTGCCAAGAGGGGATAATGTTTTTGGTGACACAGTCTTTCCTTAAGTGTCATTGGAATGCTCGTGTAACTACATGTAAAAACATTCTTTTGAATTCCATCCTTGCCATCTGAAGCCATGTCTTCCAAACCTGGAGATCCTAATTAAAGTAAATATATTTATGTTATAAATTATTAAGTTAAATGAATAAATATGTATACACAAATCACAAAATATAGTATCAAAACACATAAGTATATGTTGTAGAACATAATATATATTCTGGAATTCAATGACGATTACTCTTTTCGAATATAATCACTCAAAAATACAAACATACTGCAGGAAGTACTTGGAAGTATGAAGATGAGAAAAATCAATTCATTCTGATGTAAATTCTTTACATGCTGTATTTTTTTTTAAAGATTTTTATTATTATTGGAAAGCTGGATATACAGAGAGGAGAAGAGACAGAGAGGAAGATCTTCCATCCGATGTTTCACTCCCCAAGTGAGCCGCAACGGGCCGGTACACGCCAATCCGATGCTGGAAACCAGGAACCTCTTCCGGGTCTCCCACGCGGGTGCAGTGTCCCAAAGGTTTGGGCCGTCCTCGACTTCTTTCCCAGGCCACAAGCAGGGAGCTGGATGGGAAGTGGAGCTGCCGGGATTAGAACCGGCGCCCCTATGGGATCCCGGGGCTTTCAAGGTGAGGACTTTAGCCACTTGGCTAGGCCACGCCGCCGGGCCCACATGCTGTATTTTGCATATGCATACCTTATTGGAAATCATTGCTGGTAGAAAGTGAATATAAAGAAGAGGTAACAGACAAGATACAATCCAAAATTTTCAGTGCATATCGTGTATTAACTTAAAAAAATTCCTTAGATTTTTCTCTTTTCTTCCCTATCAATGAAATTCTTCCCTTAATTGTCTTTCAGAATTCTTGTAAGCACATGAAAATAAAATGGTCACTTTTCATGTTTTTCTGTTTCTTTCAGTCTGTACTGATCGAACTTTAACCTTTAATAGGTTTTAAGTGTGCTCAGAAATTCAGACAGATTATGTATGTTTTCATATCACTTGCAAATTCATGTGCTATTACTTCTTCCTTTCTATTTTTTCCCTTTCTAATATTGGTTCTCATATTTTGTGAGATAATCTTTGCAAAAAAATGGAGGAGTTTATAAGAGGCAAAAATATTTGATTCAGTATGATTATGTCCCAAAGAAGATAAGACATTTTAACTACATTTTATTTTCACCTGAAATTCAAATTCAAAATAATGTTTTGTATTTTGTTTTTGTGTATAGGATATAAGAAAAAGGCAAATGATTCTTTGGAAAGTATCTATGCTGAAAATTAGTAAACCTGGGTTCTAACCTCTCTTTATTTGCCCTGTGTTTTTCAGTCTTCAGTTAATGAGGAAGATAATACCTGGTCTCATTTTTACTTACAGGAATGTTGTTAGAATAAATGAGGCAATATACAGATAAACACAGCGCATCTTGGAAGACAAATACTCTACTAAACTGTAGTAGCACCATTATTATTATTGCTGTATTACAGAGAGAATATCAGAAGAGTGAGCTAGCTGAATATATTATAGTAATTTTCTACAAAATGGAAAATAGAAATACCATTACAATGTAGATTTAATAGCTTTGTCTTTCATTTTATTTGGCACCGAATTTAGACATACCCCCTTTAGATTACTACAATAGTGTTGGTTTTCCATTTCATGTTATATTATTCCTTGTTAATCAGAATCTAATATATGTAAGCTATTATGTCTGCATTTCTTCATATATCTCTAAAAATTGCTGAAACCAGAACAGTCACAAATATTAGATTTTTTTGCTGCTGTCTTGATTCGTTTACATGTGAGCACACATATAATGTGTATAAAGGAAATACACTTAGGTGTGTATCCTGTTTTATGAGATGTACTTATTTATTTATTTATTTATTTTGGAAAGTCAAATACACAGAAAGTTGCAGAGACAGAGAGGAAGATCTTCTGCCTGCTGATTTTGCTCCCCAAGTTGTCGCAATTGCCAGAACTGAGCTTATCTAAAGCCAGGAGCCAGGAGCTCCCTCCGGGCTTCCTACACAGGTTTAGGGTCCTAAGGCTTTAGGCTGTCCTCAACTACCTTCCCAGGCCACAAGCTGGGAGCTGGATGGGAAGTGCAGAGGCCAGAATACAAACCAGTGCCCTTAAGGATCCCAATGCTTTCAAAGCAAGGACTTTAGCCACTTGGCTACAATGTTGGGTCCTGATCAGTTTTACACTATAAATTGTATTTAGCTAAATGAAGGTTACATAAGTGTTCACATATTTAACTAAAATGTCATTGTTCTAATTTTTAAACTTAGGTTTCAATCACTTTTTCTTACAATGAGAGTATCATATTCCTCTAGGAGATTCTATTATAAACAGTAAATGGTCATAAAGAACAACAGTTTCATTTACTACTATTATCATGAGTGTATATGTTCTCTAGGAATCCTTATATGACATATTGTACATATGCATATATATGTTTAGGGAAGTTAATGATTAACTGCTGTTTATATTCCAATACCTTTTTAATATATAAAGTTTGTGACTGGGTGAAAAATGAAAAAAAATGATAAAACTGCACATGATAATTGAACAATGCATGCTATATTATAGTTAGTGGTGCATTGAGTCAATAATTACAAAGTAAATTAAAAATAGGCTGTCTCAAAAATTAAAGGAATAAGAGAGCAGGCATCACTCATTTCTCATCTTTTTGGCTAATACAAAGTGATGAAATGAAAGGGGGTGTTGAGGATAGAAGGTGAAATATAGTTATCTTCTTATAACTTTATTTATGAAATCTATTTTTATATTAATAGAAAATTAAATTGAGTAATACCTGTAAAAAAGAACCTATGCATTTTAACAAAAAATATTGTGAATAATTTCAAGCAAAATTTTATAATTATAACAATCTTGACATTTTCAAATCTATGAGTTTTAAAGCAATTAAAGTTTCATAATATCTGTCAATACTTGGTAGTTTTCTGAATTTTTCAATGTTTTTTAAAAGGTAATAATGTTAACATGCAATTCAGTGAGTAAAACATGTGTCAGAAAAAGGTTAGAAACTTGTAGTATTCAGAAAAGTAAATATAATTGGAACACATAGGTTTCTCTCAGAACAGTTCAATTAAAACTACCTAATTATGAGTATTTTTATAATTCAAACTACTTTCCAAATATCTAAGTAATTGTCTAAGTAATTTCTCAGAAACAGAACTTGTAATAAAAGTCTTCTTCTTACAATTTTTTTTTATTTATTTGAGAGAAACGTCTTTCTTATCATGAGAGGTACAACATTCATAAAGCTCCCAGGAGCCTCCTGTTTTGTGAGCAATGTGTGTGTTCATTTTCTCTAACAGACTTTGGTCGAAGCTAATGTGTCATATTTGGTTGCACTTGTCATATTACATCAATCACCGTGAGACATAATCTGATTTTCATTGATGAATATAAGTTGATTTGAATAATAAGCCCTGTCTTAAAAATGTCAAGGAAGATCAAATGACAGTGAAACTTTTGAGTCAAAACAAGGAAAACAAAGAAAATCTTTGTTTTAGAGCAATGAAGAAACACTGATCTCTTAGTATTTTTAATACTCAGTTTTAAACACATGTTCAAAGAAATTTGGTAATACATCCATTGACTTAGAGTACAATAATGGCTGTTGTAGTATGCCCCAAATTCTTTGCAAATCAGAATGGATTTTGTTCTTTTATAGAAAAGTACTAAACTTTGTTGTCGTACCATTTACACTCTGTCATTTTTTTGCTAGAATTTTTTTATTGCTTTCATCAAATTCTTATTCATAGGGATGAATATTCTAGCACAGTGGGTTAAACTGCCAATTGAAATGTTTCCATTTCATAGAAAAGTGCCTGAATAGAGTACTGGATATTCTGCTTCTGATACAGGTTACTGCTCCAGTGTCTGAGGGTCAGTAATTACTCTTGTCCCAGACACAAACATGAGAGACTAGGTGTGTTGTCTGGTTCTTGGTTATTAATTGGACTGGTCCCATCTGTGCAGATATCTGGGGAAAGACCTCGTGGGAAAATCTCACTCTGTCTCTTTCTATTCTTGCAGCCAACACAACAGTGTGTACTACTTTATAATTGCTTATTCTGGCACTTCATATGATTTCTGAATTCAGAATAAGTGATAGAAATATCAAAAAAGAAATTATGGCATTTTCTGAATTTAAATTACTATGTAAATATTTTACTGTGACTTAAGTTGGGATGCAATGAAGACAGAAGATTATTCAATCCAAGGAGCATCTCAGGTAGTAATTTTGAAAACTGTGCAAGTGTAAGTATTTTTTCAACTGCTAAAGCAAAACGAAGCTTGGATAATTTAGAAGCAAAAGATATTTGTTGCTTACATTTTTGTTTCATTTTGTTTTATATTCGGTGTCCTCCTGTTTCAGCTGACTCTTGTGTGACTCTTTGCCTTTTGTCATACAGCATCTATTTTAGTTGTTTAATTATTTTTGAATTTTTCAGTGATTGTCTCAAAGTTTGCAACATACAGTTCAAGTAGTTAAAGTTTTCTTCATATGGTTTTGCTTCACTATCATATAAAAGAGTGTTCTCTAGTACTCTACCTCATCTCTTCATCCTTTCAACATTACTGCCAATCATTCCACTTGGCCAAATTCTACTGTCTCAAAATATATTTCTGTTGTAATTATTTTCAGGTTCATATGCTGTTATGGCAGCTAAGAATAAATGTGACAGGAAGTGTGTTATGCGAGTCTTGGCTTCCTCTTTTGATACCCACCTCTCGTTACAGGTGTCAGAGCCTGATTGCTTCTCCCACCTCTGCTTTTGATCCAGCATTTTGCTAACATGTCTGGGAGACAGAAGATATTGACTCCAAAGCTGTATCACAGCCACACATTTCAGGGGTCAGAATGCAGTTTTCCTGACTTCAGGTTTCAACTTAGCCCATCCTCTGCTGTTGCAAGTATTTGGGAAGAGAACCTCTTGGCAAAATCTTTCACTTTTGCTCTTGCTCTCTGATTTTGATCATTCTGCTTTTAGATAAATAAGGTTGAACCAAGTTTTTTTTTCCCCCAAATAATTATAAAGATAAATCTTTCAACTCCCTTCCTCACTTTATGTCTTCAGATCCATCTCATTTTCTCATTGCTTAAAGAATTTTGGTGGGGAGCAAGTGAAATGATGCCTTAATCATCTAATTGCTTGGCTGTGGTGGCCATGTTTGTCCTGACTGCTCCACTTTTGATGCAATCCGCTGATAACAGCCTACAAAAGCAGTAGAGGATGACTTATGTTCCTGAGACGTGCACACATGTGGGAGACCTGGAAGAAACCTCCCATATTTGGACCCACATGTGTGCAGGAAACACAACAGGTTACTTTCCATTTTCTCCATTATCAAATATTATGGGATGTTTTTCGTATCCAAACTTCAAAGTAAGGTTCTAACAGATCTCCACAGAGCCAAGGCATGTGAGTGTGGGGGGGGGGTGTCTTCCATCAGAAATCTTGCTATTACAGCTAGATTACAATAAATACCTAATGGTTGCTGTTTCTCTTTTAAAGGATTTGTTTATTATGAAAACGGATTTTGTATATATTTCATATATAAACATTTTTTTAATCAGCATCAGTCCCACCCTCTTTCATTTTTCCATTATTATTTTGCTTTTATTTCTGTGGTAAAATATGTTAAATTTACTTTATAATCACAAAGTTACTGTTTTACTAAATAAAGAGCTCAACTGCAGAAAGCAGTTCTTCATGCATATATATAAGGGTCATAAGCAATAATGAACTCTCAAGATGTGAATTTCTTTATGTTTCAAGTAGCCTTAACTCTTGTTCCTGTCTGTTACTTTGGGCCTTTTCTCTCTCTCTCTCTCTCTCTCTCTTAGGCTCAGCTGGTATGTCAATATCTGGAAACCTTTAGATAAATAAAAGTGTATTGTCCTTTTAACTTTTTTCACAGGATTGTCCCAGTGAGCAAAACTCCAGACTCGTGGAAGCAGAGGTCATCACCTTTGAGTAGTTGATATTCGGTGAAACTGAACTCAGCCACAAATTCATCTCCTCGGGAAATAATTCTAGATCACCTCTGTAATTTTAAAACTTCATTGTACATAACACAGTTCTTTCAAAAGAAGATTCACGTATGAGACAGATACATGCTAAAATAGAACTTTAATAATGAATAATCTTAATTTCCTAAAAAGTCATTTATTTTATAACTATATTATTTAAGTTTTATGTGTTGGACATTATATAGGTAGAATTATTGAAAATAGTCTGCATTTAATGAGTTTGCATCCTAAAATGTGTGGCACAACTAAAGAGTTAAAGCATCAATATGTTCTAATATCTTTATTTAATATAAAAGGAAAGATAAATATTTGTAACTAAATAAAAATGAATTAAATTGATAATTTTATACAAGCACATTAGAATATTTTTGAACAGTTGTTGTTGAGGAATAATCTGAATAGCATTATAGAACTTAAAATATTCAGAAAAATATTCTAGTCAGAATATACAGACAGTACAGATGTTTAAATTCTTCCTTAGCGCATTAGAAGGACACAAAGTGGTCCCCATGGAGGCTGGTTGTGTGATTGAGTGAATTAAGCAGCAGCCTTCAGGACCTGAGTACCCTATGAACCTTCTTTGAAGTCCTGGGGGCTTTATTTCAGGTCTGGCTGTTTGCCAAGGCACTGGGAAAAAGCAGCAGCAGATAGCCCAAGTGCTTGGACGCTGATACCCACAGGACAAACCTGGGAGAAACTCTTGACTCTTGTCTTAGTCCTGGTCCAGGTCTGGCCACTCTGACCATCTGGGAAGGAGCCAGCAGATGGTGGGTATCTCTCTGCCTCCTCTCTCTACAATTCTGATTTTCAAATAAATAAATCTTAAATGAAGTCCATATATCGGACAATATCTTGAACATTTTATTCAAAATTTACCGCATTCCCCACCCTAATTTAAGATATGGTTTTAACGAGTGTTTTTCTGTTTAATGGAAATTGGACTACTAAACATGTTAAGCTCTATGCTGTACTCCTAAGCAGTTATACCTGATTAGTGCATTGTGTTACATAAGCATCTAGAACTTTAAAAAGCTTCTCAGATGACTCTAAGGAACTTCAATCTTGCTTAATTCAGCTTTGCTCTGAATTATATCTGAATTACTGATCAGCATAATTATCAAATTATTCAACAAATATCACCTTCACAGGCTGGTTTCAATTTCCCTTCCATTCTATTTATTTCTGGTAAGGTTTGGTGGATTCTTTCCACAGTTTAGAATAAAAGACCTGGGGATAAGTTGAAGATAGAAAAGTGAACACATTAATGCAAAGACAAAAAGGGAGAGACAGCATGTCCTGGGGGAAATCCTGGACATGGGGTGTCTCCTGAAAGGGGAGAGAATGAGGCACGCTGGGTGCCTGAGAGTTGCCTTACATTTTTAAACATCTCCTGGTTCTTCAATGTCTGGGAAAGCACCTGAAAAATAGCTTCCCAGTTGGTATCCTCTAATCAATTCTTGGGCTGCCCATTTGAAGGCATTTTGGGGCAACTGACAAATGAGAAGTTTCCAAAACATGCATGTGCAAACATGGAGTGTTGAGATACTGGCCCAGGGAAAATGGCCTCACAGGATTTGCCTGTGAACCTCACACAAGATTTTAGCAGGCTTGAATGGTCTAATCATCTGTCCTTATCTTTTGATTATATCATCAGATGTAACAATATGCTTTCTAGTATTCCTATTCATTTTTCTTGTTTATCTAATAAGCTTTCTTGAATATCTCTAGAATTCATTGCCTTTTGTCAATGTACATTGGCCTTTACTCATTTTTAGCATATTTCATAATAACTTTAGTTGTTTCAGCATAATTATCAAGGATTCCTCCAATTTGATTCATGAACAAAATCATGGCCTGTACAAAACTTTAAGTGTTCATCCTCTAAGCAGTGTCCACAATTCACTTTTGTGTTTATTATTAGCGGCAATATATCATAATTTAAAAGTATTTTTGATGTATTTTTTACTAAATCATGATCTATGTAAGCAAAAAGCCATGCTATAAAGCAATAAACTTATAACCAATTCCACAGTTGATATATGTATAAACTGTTGAATTGATTTATCGTACATCTGGACATTCATCTACATGAGAGATGAAGCAACATTTGTATGAACAGTCACAAAGTCTCACATTTTAAATGTAAAAACTATTTTAATTTATATATCCATGACCAATCTGCCATCACCTGTCCAGGACACTGTGTGTTATTGAATTCATACAAATCTAGTTAAAGGCACTCCTATAACACAGAAACAATGATTTTTACCAATACACTCTGAAACAAATTGAGGTCAGTGTACATTTTCTCATAGCCTTGCTCTTAGCTTTCTTCCATGAACTGCAGAAGGTTTCAATTTACTGAAGCACCGAGGTAGGTAAGATCCAATCAAAGTAAAAGCAAAATCAATACATGCTAACCTCCAAGGGCTAAATAGTAGTGACATCAGTCATAAAGAAAAGTTGTTTGAAGGTTTGAAATACTATTGTTTTATGAAGGTAAAAGCACAACTGCAACTGTGAGTACTTGTGAATACTGTTCACTGTGATATGCTTAACGTAAGTAGGAGGGGATATCAAGGTAAGTTACCTTGTGTGAATAAGCTAGTGCTTAACTGTGAAACAAAAGTTGGATCTCACGCCCTAATGACATACGTAGCCATTATAGAGAACAAAAGAAAATTCTAAAAATAATCATTTAAAAAGTATTTTGATGTTGGTGAGAACATCTATATAAATGATACTTGCTGTTAATTGAATATTCCTATTAATTTAAGGATTTTTCCTATTCACTGAATGCCTTTAAAGCGTATTAACAGACATTTTAATGGCTAGATTGTATAAGAAAAGGAAGAGGAAACCCACCTAGAAGAGTGCACCTGTCACTCATGAGTGTGCAGACAAATCACTAAACTCATGTGCATGACTTTTACGACTGATATTTGCCACTGCATGAACATAAACCAGTTATCTTCATTTTCTTACATGTTACACAATAATACTCATCCATGCGCTCTAAAATTTATCTAGTTTTTAGAGTATTTAAGCATTGAAGTTCATTACATATTTACTGGATATGATTAATAGCAACATATAATCAATTTAAGGTACAGGGTTATAATAGCTTACTCTGAGAGTACCCCTTGGCCTTTATGTTAATGATTTTGTACTATTTAAATAAATAAAATAGTTTGAGGCATGATTATGACCATCTAGTTTATTTTCTAATTATTTAACAATTTTAGTATTGTTATTCAGCATTCCTTTCATTGGTTGATGAATCATTAATTTGAACTGCTATGCAACTGGTTTATTTGATCATTTTGAGTAGTAAAGCCATTATATTTAAATTGAACTTTCATTCAATTTTCATATGTTTCTGATTCCTGTGATGATCGTTATCTTGAATTTTTTTCAAGCTGAGAAAAGACAATAAAGGTAAAAATTGTGTAATCTGCTTTCTGGTGAATATAATTACATATGAGATGATTCAGTACTGATGAAAACAGCTTGGAAAAATATATTTGTTTTGGTTGAGTTGTTTTTCATGGGGCAATATGTAGCTTATTGTTTCATATTTCTCATATATTTGTTTTTTTTTTTTTCAGAATGTCTGCATGCCATGAAGTGGCACTATTATGTTTCTCAGCTATAACTCTAGGTTACAGGATTCATTTATTAAAGTCAAGCACACAGGACTCTGAGTAGTATATGGTTTTCCCATAGAATATTATAAGTCATCCAGGTAATTGAGGACTCTCAGAATAAAGCTCTAAAAGTAAAATTTGAAAAATACATTAACTATTATTACTCAGGGGCAGACATTTTTAAGGACAGCACAAATGATTAATACAAGAATGTCTTTGCCTAAATGAAACAGTTTAGGATCTATTTGGGTGTTCTTTCTTGACTTGATCTTTTTTCTTATCACCTTATGCCTAATAAAATTTTGATTTTTATCTTGTGTTTCTCTTTCATTCCAGATGGAATAGATAACAGGGCCAAGGAGTTAATTGTAATAAAAAGAAAGCAAGGTTCCCTGAGAACCATAAACTTATCTTGTTAATTGACTGAACATTCCCAGGGTAAGATAAACTAAAGGGAATCCAGAATGTGACCTATGAAGACTAGTTGAGTTCTAATTTGAGGACATGAATGAATGCTTTGGTTTTGTTTAAAAAAAAATGTAGTGGAATTACCTTCAAAATATTTCCACAAATATTATTATTAGTAGTAGTAGTATGTCATTTCATTAAACTAGCCAATGTTTTTAACTGGAAAGTAATCCAATGACAGAACAAATGCATTGTAATTTCTACAATTACCTTTTTCTTACCATGAATGTAAATACCACTGCAAAATGTATGGTGAAAACTCCATATTCAATGTCAGAAAGTCCTAATATTACGTAATGGAGCCAGAAGATAGATCTTTATAGCTTTAGGTAGCACTATAGTGATAAAGTTTTCTTGTTGTTGTTTAGTTGCTATCATTCTCTGAAAGCAAAGGAATTAACAAAATTAGATGACAGACAAGGCCAAGCGTAAAGAGATACTAAAGTGAAATGCATCATTTATGAAGTATAGATAGTATTTAATGATTGGGCTAGAAGTAGCAAAACAAAAATATGTAACTGCAGTTCAGGAAAGTGACAGGAGATGGTCACAACTGCAGAAAGCCAGGAAACCTTTCTGTTCTACATTGTGTTTCTATGCTTAATTTAAAATGAAAAAAAAATTAAATTTTCAATTTCTTTATTTACTGATTGATTTTAAATGAAGAGCTACAGAGAAAGGAAGCAAGAGAAAAGGAAACAGGGCTCTTCCATTGGCTGGTTCACTCTACGTGTTTGCAAATCCAGCACTTGTGTAGGTTGTAGCAAGGAATTAAGGATCATAACCATACCTTTTGTCTGTTTGATACTGACCCAAGTAGTTGTGCTAACATCCACTGTGTTAGAAGAACCTGGATTAAAAATGGTGTAAGTGGAACTTAAACCGGCAATTCAAAATGAGACATGGGCATCTCAAGTGGCGGCAAAACATACTATGCCACAATAATTAATATAAATGCTTTTATTTATTTTAGAAGTGATTAGGAAACACATTACTTAGTGCATAATGAGAAAAGTTCCTGCATGTCATCTTACATTAAAATCACAAAATAAAAAGCTAATTATTTGTAATTACTGAATTTATCTTGAAAAAATGGTGGCCCCATTTACTGCTATTGTTTTTTTTTACAGATTAGTGCTAATATTATCAACACTTCCTTTGATCTATATCAACCTTTGCTTAATCAAACCTATTCTCGTATTTTTCTCCCTAGGACGTTTTAAATTAAGTGGAAGATAAGGATTACAAGTGGTTTTCTTAAAGCAATGAGAAATTAGAAAAAAATGCTTTGTTTGTACATGGTTTAATAGTACTTAATGTTCTCTTTAGCAATGTGTTATGTTACTGATCTCATTGTACAAAACCCCACAAGGTCATTGAAAGCTATAATTCTCGAATTTCTTTCAAATGCAATTAACTTCTTTTCTGGTTCAAACTCCTTGAGTTAAAGTAATATCTCCACCCGTGAAAGCCAAAAATGTGTTCCCATTTCTTTGAGTGACCCAAGGCACATTATGGTTGTATAGATCACTGGTTATTATAGTGTATATGTCATGTAAAGGAGACCTTCAGGCTTCTGTAATAAGTCTTGGTTCACTTGGTTTTCCAGTGTCCTGTCAATTTTAGTTAAATATTGATTACTTTGCACAGCAGAGTGCATGATGTCTACATTTTTTTTTGGTAGATAGCAAGTTACTGCTGGAATGGATCTTTCTGTATTCTGTTAGAAATGCAGAAATTACACACCATACTGTCAGCAAAAATCCCACTATACATATCATTGTACAAAGAATGCAAATCATGATAATATTTTAGATGTGATGTCATGATGTTAAATCAGACATCTCAATTCTGGCGAAAGCTTAAATGAATATTTCTTAAAATAATGTTTAAGATAACTCATATCAGAAAGTGATTCATTCTACTTTCAGAAAACAATTTAATTTCCCCCACAGAAATTCTGGACAACCAAGGATGATAATATATGATATGAACAGTCATAGTAACTTAAAGAAATGTTTTATTTAAAATGAAATCTTTCTCTCACTCCCTCTCTCTCTCTCTCTCTCTATATATATATATATATATATATATAATATTATATATGTGTGTGTTTAAAAAACAATAACAAAATGCTATGCCTTGGAGGTATATGCTCAGCTACCATTGGAATCAGTAAATAAGTAAATGAAATGTCATCATTAAAGAGCTTATGGAATCAATGACATAAATTTTAAGAATAATGATTTTAAAAATTTAGGAATGAATTTTTCTTTAATAGTTAATCTGTGATCTCAGTAAGACAAATTATAACAGAGAATTAAATCTTGCCTCAGAAAAATAATGGATACATAGAATGAAAAAGAAGTTATTTTAAAAACATTGAACAAATAATTTCTATGTAACAGAAACTAATCTAAGTGCCTGAAAAATGTCAGAGAGCAATAAATAGTTACAACATATGCAAGAAAGTGATATGTGAAATGGGAAAGAAAATGAAAATGGAGCTAGATAAGCAGGGCAAGAAGTTATCAGGACGGAGTGAGCAATTGCCATTTTAGTGAACTGGCTCAATGGGAATCTAGAAGGAGGCATTTTTGCTGAGTCACAAATGAGATTTATTGAGGAGAGACAGTCACGAGTATACATGTCATGCACAAAACAAAAGCTCAAAGATGAGAAAGAACCCAAAGCAATTCCTCAAGATGGGAAATCATGTTGCTATGTTTAAAAAAAAAATCAATTTAAGAAAAGGCAAGAGCAAAGAATGAATAGGAAAGCCAAATTATTTGGAACTTTGTCAAAAGTTTGGCTTTTCCTTTAAATAAACTGGTAGGTGTTTAATGGAGTGGCATGAGTGGGATGCTTAGTTTAAAAATTATAATCTATTTTATCCATAATAAAAATATTCCTGTGACACAATGTTTATTATTAGGAAACTACTTAACACCCAACTGTCCAATTAAGCTCAGCTACTGCCTTTTACTACAGGCTCTGGGTTGTTTTCATATTTTATTGACACCCAATTTAATAAAATGAAACATTATGCTTTAGAAAATGTTGTTCTTGTTATATATGCATTTCTGAAAAATTTGTACATAGTACCACAGGGAGATATAACATATTGACATTTTAGTCAATAACATATCTTCTTACAACTGTGATCCTATTTGATTATATTAAAAGAAGACAATAATCCATTGCCTAGTCAAATTGTAGCTTTCATAAAGTCACAAGATAATGCATTGCTTGTGTAGTGAGAATGGTGTATGTAAATGTATGTTACAGAATGTATAGCTTGCAAAATTCTGCAAAGTACTTTTAGTGGCAATGAAATACTATGTCACTGCTTTATCTCTTCGTCTGTACATTTCTATCATTTGATATGTATCCCTTCATTTGTTTAAATATCTATTTAAAATGTGCCATGTACATATGTAGCAGCCTTACCTGTTCATATTTAATGTCATCATAGCACTGTTTGTTTAACATTTGATTTACTTACTTTGTTTTATTTGAACTGTATGAAAATCAGTGCTAATGATGCCAGTAACACATCATGTACAAATACAGTATATATACACACATGTATGTGTATGTATGTATATATATAGTACACACATGTTCATATATATATATATATATATAATAGTGAATGAAAAATAAGTTTACCTTTACACTATGGTGCTACCTTTTCCCATACCTACCATGCCATGGTACCGTTAAATTTGGAATGAAGGAAAAAATGGGAAGGGAAAAAGGGGAGGAAGGAAAAACATCGCTATGCCTATAAAATTATATCATGGGAAATAATACATAAATCAGAAGAGATCATGTGAAATGGATGTCCTGGAAAGAAAATTAAAAGCGGTTTTGGACTACATTGTTTGAAAATGAGAGATGGTTGTTACATAACAGTCAGACACAACCCAGTTATATACTATCCTGAAAAAAACAAAAAAAAAGCAAGGTAATACAAGCTGTCAAAGCATCTTAAAAAAAAATAAAGCATGCTCTTTGAAGGCCAGAAAGCTAGCAAAAAGATGATTAGGGTTTATATTGAATTTGGAGAAACAATAAGACAGCCCAGTGACCAGATAACATGGTACACACCCGTCTGATCATCACAGCAATGAAGGCGCAAAAAAAAAAAAAAAAAGTGTGTTATGTTGAAAGGAAAGGCTGAGCCCGACTGTCATGTTGGATTTATCTCTGGCTTTCTGTGCATGAAAAACAAAACAAAACTGTTATTCATTACATAATGTGAAAGTGGGCAACATATCTGTTATCTTATGTTAAGACTGCTGAAGAATTTATGTAATGTTAAGCTGGTGGGGGCTGCTTTTCAGAGAGACCCTACTGTACAAATATAACCTTCCAATCTGGAAACAAATGCTTGGAAGGAATTTTGTCTATCGGGAAACCAAGTCTGTGCTGAATGTCAAGGCTTTTAGGGACAATATTAAACTGTAGCTTTAGCGCTCTGTTTCAGGTTGTGAATTGAATCCATTTGTGGTACAGTGAGGATTTTGTGGCCTTCAGGTACACCAATAAATAGGGACTGCTATTGTACTACTGGAGCGATATGAGATTGTAGATGCTATTGCTTCTGTGCCATACCTGGTCGAGGTTTATCTGCAGTGCTGAAGTCCCATATGGGATGGTTCGAGTCCAGGTTATCGTTCACTTGTGATCTTGGTTCTGGGTGCTGTGCCTGGGAAAGAAGTCACATACAGACCTAGTCCTGGGACCAATGCACTCATGTAGGAATGGCTTCACACTGGCCCAGCTCTGGCCACTGCAGCCATTTGGGGAGGTAATAGATGGTTGGGTGATTTCTTTTCCTCTCTTACTTTTCTCTTCCCACTCTCTCTGCTTCTCCTCTCTCCCCTCTCTGTAACCTTGCCTTTCAAATAAATATACCTTTTTTTTTTTTAAGATTTTATTATTATTGGAAAGCCGGATATACAAAGAGGAGGAGAGACAGAGAGACAGAGAGGAAGATCTTGTATCCGATGTTTCACTCCCCAAGTGAGCCGCAACGGGCCGGTACACGCCAATCCGAAGCCGGGAACCAGGAACCTCTTCCGGGTCTCCCACGCAGGTGCAGGATCCCAAAGCCTTGGGCCGTCCTCGATTGCTTTCCCAGGCCACAAGCAGGGAGCTGGATGGGAAGTGGAGCTGCTGGGATTAGAACTGGCGCCCATATGGGATCCCAGGGCATTCAAGGCGAGGACTTTAGCCGCTAGGCCACGCCGCCGGGCCCGATATACCTTTTTTTTTTTTATAGTCACTGATGACTTCAAAAATAACCTTCTCAGTTGCTATGTCAGTAAAATGGATAAACAGTGTTTACAGAATGAACTATCTTTCAGGATTTTGCCAAAATAGGTTTGTGTATGGATAATCTGTATGCAACGTTCACTCAGTGACAAAACAAGCTAACCATTTGTTTCTCAGCATCCATGTTTATTGTTAAGAGATGCATAATTCTTGTATTTGTATAAATTGGACAAATTGCACACATGGTGCAACACAAACTTAGGTGCTTACTGGTAGTCCTCACCCTACATTTTGAATTTTATTGGTAAACATGTTTTTTTTCTCTCTCACTATGCATGTACCTATAATATATGCTGGGTTGTGCCTATACTAATAAAAAATTCACTACAATATTTTTAAACCTAAAATCATACATACTTTTACTGATGGGACAAATATAATACAGATGATTTCGCTGTGTGGAATGTCACATTGTACACCTATATGGACTAAGGTAATAAAAGTATGGAATTTTATCATTCGGAATATTGTGAGCAAATAAAACACAATGTAACTGTGTATCTAAACATACCTCACAAAAAGCAGATACAAGGAAAATACCAGACAATAGAAATCGTTCATCTCCATTGCTATCTGCAGAGCCACTGACTACACCTGCTCATAATTGACTGAATTTTTATCGTGCAAAACATGTCTGTGTTAGAAAATTGGCTAGTAAACATGTTAATAAATTAGAAGCTGTTTATTTACTAAAATATCTGTCCCAAGAGAAAATATCATTAACCTCTGTGTATAAATACTGAATTAATCCAAATGGTGGTTTATACTTAAAAATTTATGATTAAAAACATAAGAAATTTTAGAACTCTAGATTTACCTTGAAGATAAATAAAAGAGAATTTGATGGTGGATTAATGATTAGATATGTGTCAGGAAGAGAAGAGAAAGTTGATGATAATTCTTTTTCTTAGACTTTAGAGATAGGAATTGAGATCCCTAACATATGGAAAGCTGTAGGGAGGTAGGTGCGAAAGCTAAGACTAGTAATTCATTTTTAAGACATGGAGATTGAATGGTCCATTAAGTATGCAAATGAAAATTGCAATTAGGTAATTAGAGATGTACACGTACATCTTGACAAGGATGTAAAAGAACTGTGAGTGAACACCTCAGGTTGAGAAGCACCTTTGAGGAGCAATTGATTAAGAGAAGGTGGGAGTTGAAGTAATAATAGTGTCCTAAAATTTGATCATGGTTCATTCTTTCATCCATGCAATTTATATGGATTTCACATATGCATGGTATAGGTGTAAGCAGCAAAATCAACTGAAATTAAGTCTTGGTGAGCTACAGCAAAAGATAAATGAATTCTCAATCACAAAACAGACAGTCATGCTAAGTAACACTGAATTAAATATACTCAAAAGCATCCAGTGAGGTAACAATATACAGACAATTTTACAGAAACTTTTTACAAACAGTTTGAGCTTTGTATTACTGCCTTAAAATTTATTCTATGAGGGAATATTTTCTCTGTCATTAGATGAAAAGTTAAAAAGGTTTCATTACTTTTGGTCAGTCTTAGGAAATGGAAATCCCTTAGATGTTAAATTTCACTCAGAGCCTAAATTAAGAATGTCCGATCATAGAAAATATTCGAAGTAATCATGGCACTTTAGTGTCAAGTGTTCCCCCCGCTTCATCTCAAGTCCTTTGAAAGGATGTTTAATTTCAAAACAAGGCTAAATGTGGAATAGAGATTTCTCTTACATCAAATCAGATCCTTTGACAATTATATATCTTTATGGAGTACAGCATGATCATTTACTCCACGTATACATTGTGTAATGATAACATTATAATATTAAACATATCCATATATCCCCCATCTCAAGATTAGATTATTTTCTATATACAGGAGATGACAATTTTCTTTGTTGGCACAGTCACGTTTCTCAGTGTGTGTAATCACTAGTTCAAAATGATAGTGGTGCCTTTAACTGGAGGGTGCGTCTCATTTTCTGTATCATTTGCCAACCATTCACTTTTCATATTCTCTTTTGTTTTCCCTGTGTTCCACTTTTCCACTTTTGCTGGACCTTCGTTGGTATCAGGAAGTCATTACTGTGAAGTTAACTTGTTTTTTCTTGTTCCAAACCTACTGGAAAAAATTAGACCCCATTCATTGGAAAGCACCAGCATGTGCAGTAACAGTGAAGATTCATCATTGGGGTTTTGCACAAACAATTCAAAACATTTCTCATCCTGAGTGTTCAATTTTCCCTACATTGGCCAAAATATTGTCCATAGCTTTGTCATAACCTAAGAGCCATGAATCAAACTCTGTTTCTTCTCAATGTCTTCTTTTTGTCTTGGTGGTACAGTGTGATGGTGCAGGAATAACAACCTGGGAATATTGTGGCTGATTCTAACGATCATTCATGGTCCTCTTACTTTTTTTATACAAGATTTATTTTTATTGTTATTGGAAAAGCACATTCAAAAAGAAAAGGAGAGACAGAGAAAAACATTCATCTGCTGGTTCACTACCCAAATGGCCGCAATAGCTGGAGATACACTGATCCAAAGCCAAGAGCTAGGAGCTTCCTCCACTCTCCCATGTGGGTGCAGAGCCCCAAAGTTTTAGGTAATCCTCCATTGCTTCCTCAGGCCACAAACAGGCATAGGAAGTGGAGGAGCCATCACACATATCGGCATCCATATACGTAACCACTACATGAAAGCAGAAAATTAAACAGCGTATCCATTGCAAATGTCTCCATAGTCCTCATATTAACTTAAGAAATGAATAAACTGAAAAACATTCAAGATTATTTTCTATTATTTTTTATAAATAAACAGAAAATGACTTAAACTAAAGCAAACAGCATCAAAATCAGAAAACCACCTTTAGAATAATATAATTCATTTATTTAACATATTTAATGATATATTTTATAATTCAATCCATATTTACATATTTTTGTAACCATTCAAGTCTATACAGTTTAAAGAACTATTGCAGTTTGAAGGAAGACAAATTGCACATTACAAGAATGCAGGAGAAAATTTAGATGCCAGTATTATTTTTTGATAGGTTTACAGATTTAGGTTTTAGAGGATTAGAGAAACTTTCTCAGAATGCAAGATGTATGAAGTGAAAATTGAAGCCAATTGGGAAATTGGCCTTACATTTCAAAGCATGAACTATAAATACCATCATCTCATGAATATGAGGATTGGACAATAGTCAGACTGCAAATAACTAAGTCAGTTGTACAAACTATGAAGTATAGATTGAACTTGGCAAAAAGTAAGACACATAACATTAGAGAGAGTGAAACTTTGTAATTGCTGTATATTTTGGTATCAATGAAAATAAAATGAAAAGGGAAGACTTGCCACGTGTAAAGAGATGAAGAGGCAGAAATTATGATGGAAATAATTCAGTTTTGTAAATATTGAATTTGAGATGCCTACTAGATATTCAGATGGAGATAGAAGGTATAATAGTATCAAAATTTGAAGCTCAGATGAAGTTAAAGGCAGGATAAATATTTTATACTCATATGCACAATTTTCTGTTGAAGATTTGAGAAGAGATGAGATTACCCAAGTATGACTAGCTTTGTTCTGTTTTCCATAGAAGTTATATTTGTAAGTCACAGAAGATGAAACTTTACCAATGTTTTATTTAAAAACTTCATGGAATTCTATTTTCTTTTTTTTTTTTTAAGATTTATTATTATTGGAAAGCCGGATATACAGAGAGGAGGAGAGACAGAGAGGAAGATCTTCCATCCGATGATTCACTCCCCAAGTGAGCCGCAACGGGCCGGTATGCGCCGATCCGATGCCAGGAACCAGGAACCTCTTCCAGGTCTCCCACGCAGGTGCAGGGTCCCAAAGCATTGGGACGTCCTCGACTGCTTTCCCAGGCCATAAGCAGGGAGCTGAATGGGAAGTGGAGCTGCTGGGATTAGAACTGGTGCCCATATGGGATCCCGGGGCGTTCAAGGCGAGGACTTTAGCCACTAGGCCACACTGCCGGGCCCGGAATTCTATTTTCAAAACAAAGGTCAGTGCATACTCCCTCCAGCAAACCAACAGCTTTTCTAAAGTGTTGTCTGGCTTTAATTACAGATAATTTAACTAGCATTGTCTTCCTTTGAATCTTTAAATGCCTTTTCATTTCTAGCTCTCTATAGTGTTGTTTTGTGAGTTTAATTTTCCTTCCCTTGATTCAGGAATAAGTAAATACATAGTAACTCAATATTTCATAAAGCACATGGATCGCTTTTAGGCATGGTTACTATCTACATGAATATTTTTATGTAATTCCATAATAGATGTTAAACTGGAAAATAATCTAGGCTAGATTTGCTTGCAAAAAAAGAATTCCGAATTAAATATTACTACAAAGAGAGTGTTACTGAGTATGTTTCTGGGAAACTGCCTATGTGAGGAAGACAGGACTGGGCAGAGGCCAAGCCCAAGTGTTCTGCATGGTCTCAGCTGATCACAATGCTCAACAGTCCAAAACGGACACTAGCTGTCTGAGTTTTTGACCGCCCAAGGTAACCAATGTTGGAATGAAGCTTGACCTCCAAATAGGGATAATTCTAGGGGGGGAAATCAGGTATGAATTGTCAGCAACCAAAGGAAGCCCTTAAAAGAGTGTTTTGTCCTGGATTGGGACATATTAACCTTGCCATGACATGCACACCTTTTTTTTTTGGCCCAGGTCCTTATGTGCTATATTTCATGTAATTTACTAGAGAAATATAAACTAGGCAGAATTCTATTGGCATTGTATATAGTCCTGTCATTCTTTACTGTATTGGTCTCAAGGAAAAATTCCTATTCTAGACACTTACAATCCCTGTTGAACTAGGTGTCTCTCTTGGAAGGTAAAACTTGCTTTTATCCACCAGAAATGACCTCAACAGTCTGTGTCTGATGTACTTGTTACTTATATTAAAATATTATCTGGGATACAGCATAAGACATTCAAGTAAAAATGCGAAAGCCTAGAGTTTCTCTTTGTGATCACCATTTTGAACAATATCCTTGTCACCTGCTAGATTAGGGCAATTTTCTTCCCAGTAGTTTAAGTTCACTGCCTGTAGGTCTCTGGGCAGCAGTAACATGGAATAGTCATATGGGGCCTTAGCTTAAAATCTAGTAAGATTATCATTTTGCCTTGTGGCAAAACAGAATTAGGGAATTGAGAATTACCTGACCTTAACGTATAAAGATGGAAATTAATGCAAAATGGGCTCTGGGAAGATGGGAACCAGAACCGTTCCTACTTACCCTCCTTGATCTACTTATTGAGAAAAAATTCTGATCATTGTTCATGTATAGGATGTAACATATTCTGGAGAATGATTACACCCTAATATTGCTTCAGTGTTGAGTATCAGCTGGGAAGATGATAGATCATTTCACTGCTTCATCAGATTAGTGGATTCTGGATTTGATATGTCTACTGGATTCCCTTTACATGTGCCTATTGCCAAGTATCTGCTGCAATTTGTATTTTTCTCCTTTGAACATAGGTGCTGTATGATGCATCCCCTTAGGTAGATTAAACTATGGCAGTGCTTATATGTGGTGAGCGGAAAAGGCGTAGTCTACAATGTGCTTCAGCTACAATCAAAATAGGTATTAACTTCTTGTAGGTTAGAAAAATACAATGAAGTAAATTTACAGTCAATGATTGCTTCATTTCTAATTCACAAGATTAGCAATGTAAAGAATGTACTTTTCTAAAGGAAAGATCAAATGTTAGAATGCATTTCCCAGAGCAATGGGATTTATGTTGATTGATGGAACAGTAAACCTTTTTTTGTCAAAGTATGTGCGATGAAAGAAAAAAAAAAAAGCTTGGGTAAGCTTACAGTTGTAAATTAATTTTTCTCATATTTATCAGCTTTTTTGAATGTTTAAGAGTAAAGTATTAATTTAAAGATGAATGTGGTGAAGGTCATCATCCTGTATTTTTCATTTTTATGGTGACGTTTTTCTCCTGAAGAGTCTATAAAATTGGATTCTCCCCTTGGCTTATCGAGGAGCAGATTCAAAGTTTTCCTCTTGCCCTTCTTCAGCATGATATCCCTCCTTGCTGAAATGCAAATAAATTGGTTGGAAGGTTTTGCAAATGTCTGTCAAAAACCATGAAGCGTTTGAGCTTTCAATGAATCTGTAGGAGACATGTAAAGCTTTTATCAGTGGAATATGCCCTGCAACAGAGCATGGCAAGCAGCATGAACCTCAGTTGACATGGATTACCCCTAGTCTTCATGTCTTGCAGGGGTAGATGTGACACTACAGTGAATTTGCTTTACAGTGATGGAATATTAAGAAAAGACAACAGATATGGATGTAAATGGACAGAGCCCATGCCTCTGCTCTACTCTGGTTGTACACATTTTCTTTACTATCTAGGGTGGTAAGAAAAGATGTCATTTCCTTCAAAGTGAGTCATTCTCTCATTCAGCTAAGTTCATTGTACAATTGTTCTTAAATGGAACAAAATTGTCAACACTTTTTTCTCAGTATGTAAAACTGTGGGGGTTGGTGCCTGATGGGAAATTTTCTTTCTGAACTACCAGACAGCTAGAATGCAATAGTATAATTTAAAATTAGAAGACTCACTACTGATTGGCTTTGCAGTTACAGTGAAATTTCCATTCCCTAAGACTAGACAAGTATTTCATTTTATTTTGGCTTGTATGTAGCCTGATTTCTAAAGCAGATTTTATGTGTATTCATTTGATGCTTAGAACGACGCAAGGGAGCAAGAGACAGAGAGCTGCTTAATGTGATGATTCGCTCTCCCAAACAGCCGCAACAGACGGTCTGCCCATGGCAAAGCTAGCAATCAGAATCTCTGTAAGCATTTCCACACAGGTAGGGTGGGCCTAAACATTTGGTCCATTTTCCACGGTCTTATCAATGTATTAGTAATAGACTATATGATAATCAAACCAATTAGGATGTAAGCTTTTGCTGTGATAATGATAAGCAGTTGCCTAACTCACTGCAAACAACACTGCCTCCCTCCTTCCCACCAGATTTGCAAAAGAGGCAACAGTGTTTTCAATCTTTCCATGTTCTATACTTAACAGTCTTTAAAATATCTAGATATTTTCTCTTTTTCCTGAGTAAATTTTAAAGGGTAAATAACTTCCCTAAAAGCATTTCCAGCTCTGAGTGGATACCTACTTTTTTGAGAAACAATGTTAAACAAGAATTAAATAAAAAGGTTATGACATTGAATTAGAAGGTAGAGAAGCGTGGGTTGTCATAATACTTCTAATGTTCTAGCAACTAAATATCTGAGCAATGAGAAATTCTGCCAAAAGTATCACCTAACTATCAAAATATTTTGAAAAATATGTATTAGAAAAGGAAGAAGCCAAAATAACTTTTAGTTAATCTGGTGGTGCTATTTATCTGTTTTTTATTCATGTCAGTGGTGTAATGGATACTGCCATCACCAGGCCCTTTGTGTGACTGCTGTTTATTATACAGATGTTCCCGCAATTCATTCTTCCACTACTATAAAGAGGTTTTGTACCTTTCCATTTAAATTTTTTATTTTAATTTGAGAAAGAGAGAGAGCATAAGAGAAATTGGCTCCTTCGGCAAAGCCCTACAGTGCGCAGGATTAGCTCAAGCCACAGTCAGGAGTTGGAGTTCACATCTCTGAAACCCACATGGACGGCAGGGACCCACATACTTGTAACATCTCTTGGTAAAATTATTTTATTTTCTTCTCAGCTATACAAATAAACTTCTTACTTTCTAGGACTAGATGGGCGATGGCCATGTACCCTCATGCTATGTGATATAGATGGCTCATTGTGATACTCTTCTTTGTATGCTATTATCCCTGCCAAACACAACATAGTGTGCATCCATCAGATGCATTGCTGCAGAAATTGTCTCTCATCTTTGTTTCTTTTGATCTTCTGCAATTCGTTGTCTTTCTCTTCGCTTTTAAAGACTATCCTATATCCATTATTTTCTTTTCTATTTTTCTCTCCCTTAAAACTAGTATCTTCAAGAACAAATTATGAATTGCAGCAATTGTTGCAACACTATAGGTTCATGATACACATATTATATGAAATCAGCTCATCAGTAGTCCCATGAACCCAAGAAACAATATATTCCCAATATTTTCAACACCATGTTGGAAAGAATTCTTACTATCCTCACACGTAATTAATTAAGTACATTTTATTTAGCTATTTTATTATTATATTTTTACTTAATAAAATTTTTGAACAAAATACAATTTTACATTGTAAGTTTTTGGTATGTTTTATGATAATTTGTTTGTAATACATATGTATGTCTTTTATTCTGAAAAATTGTACACTGAAAATAACTACAGATTTTCTGTTGAATTCATACTAAATAATGTTTAGAATGCATTTAAGTTACTATTACAGTTAAAGCATATGAGGTTTTGGTGTTTTTTACATGATCATTTTCTCCTGATATTAAATTTGCTATATGAAATTTAAAAGTGATTTATTCTGGGTTCAGAGCGTTGGCCTAAAGGCTTAAGTCCCATTGCCTTGCCTGTGCTGGGATCCCATATGGGCATGGTTCTAATCCTGGTAGCCTTGCGTCCCTTCCAGCTCCCTGCTTGTGGCCTGGGAAAGCAATCAAGGACAGCCCAAAGCCTTGGGACCCTGTACCTACCTGGGAGACCTGGAGGAAGTTCCTGGCTCCTGGCTTCAGATCAGCTCAGCACCACCCGTCATGGTCACTTGGACAGTGAATCATTTGACAAACTTTCTTTCTGTCTCTCCTCCTCTCTGAATATCTGACTTTGCAATAAAAATAAAATAAATCTTAAGAAGTGCAGACTATTAAAAAAGTGGTTTTATCCAATTATTGTTAAATTTCACTATTATTTCATTAATGAGGTGTTTGCAAATAAAATGATCAACTAACACAATCGAAGGTTCAGGATTTGCAGGATAAAATTAGTAAAATATAAAATTATGAATAGAAATTTTAGAGAATGTAGAATCCCTAGTCTATTTTACCCAAAAAACTTCTTAGCAAGGTTTTGTTGCTATGCGATTCACCAAGCATGAGTAATTTCCCCATCAATTCTTTTATCCAGTGGCAACATGAACACTCACACTTTTGAAGTAAAGGATTTGTTGTATTAGAGTTGCTTCTTTCAAGCAGCTATCTTTAAGGTTGTGTCAGCATTTCCATTATATACCCAGTTTCTTGAAGTTTATAACCTGCAGTAAAAACTAACCCTTGGGTTGAATCTTTACTTACAGAGGTATTTTTCAGTGCAACTTATGGAGACATAGCTGCAAGACACTCCATTTCCGTTAATAGAAGTCAGGTCATGAATCCCTTCTTGGCACATTGAACAGATTTATCCTGTAACTTCTCTAGTAGGAGAAAATTATTTTTTATCAAAATGGGAGAAGTATTTCTGTTTGATTTCAGTTAAGTTATAAAGTGCAATAGCCATCCCATACAGGTATGAATTTTCAATAGCCTTTCTACACTTATCACAAACACATTTGTGTTTACTTTCCAAAGTGACCTTGGTAAATATAAACTAGTAACTTCTGTTCATGTCCAGTCAAAAATAAGTTCTTTTTTTTTTTTTTTACACAAAGCGCTTCACTGTGTTCTTCTGAACCTGTCAGTTCATCTAGAAAATAATTGTGAATGTTAAATATTGCTTTTAGATATTTTGACTAAGAACAAATGTAAAGGCATTTTGTAAAATAGAGCCATAATTCATTATTATTTTAATTTGTGAGTTTTGTTTACACTCATTAGTTTTAAGGAGTATTAATTTAGCACATATACAAATAGCATAGAATATTGACACTTAATGAATAGTTAAAATATCACAGCTACTACAGAAGTTAGACAATTTTACATTATTTAAAACAGCAAAATTATAGAATCTTAAAATTGTTACTATATAATTGAATTGCTCTCTTATATTTTAAATATACATAGGTTGCTATCACTATTAGTATAAGACTCTTAAATTGAGTAAGATCAGATAACATGTGTTCTGAAAATCATGAAAAGGGAAATGTTAAAATCCATTAGATCAATGATCCTTGAGCTAATGTTAGGTGAAAAGAAAAATTGCAATGAACCAAAACTTCTTCAGTTCCAACAGCTACCCTGAACACTCATAAAAATACAGTATGACTGGCAAATGATCCTAACATAATATTAAAATATTTTCCATAAAAACCTATAACATAAAAAACATACTTAATGCTTAGCCAAAGAGCATGCACATACTAATAATGTTTTCAGCATTTCTAATCAAAGCAACATTGTGCTTTTATTTAACATGATTAAATAATTTAAATCATGTCTATCCAGTTGTATTTTCATTTGTCTATTCAAATAACTATGATTTGGCCCCTTATAAGTTAATATTTTCAAGTGGTAGATTAAATTTAGCATTTTGCTTTACCATGATGTTAGACATTTAGATTTCCATAGGAACAATATGCATGTGCACAAATTGTGAAGAACTTTAAGGTTTAATGGAGTTTATTTTTGTTTTTGACTCACTCATCTATAATTTTATGAGACAAGACATTAAAAAGAAGTGATTTACTTCATAAAATTAAGAAATATTAATTGCCTTAAGTTAGAAATAAAAATGTAGTTTTCTTGGAAATGGCAACATTTTCCTAGTATATATTTCCAAAACAAATTCACAATTTCATCATCTCAAAGAAAAGGAATAATTTGTTATTCACGCCAAAAACCATATGGCCCCAGGCCAAAACAAAGTTTCTAATATTAGGAATAAAAGGGATACTGTTACCAAAATAATGACTATATATATATATATATATATATATATATATATCATATATATATAATAATTAATACTCATTTAAATTTCTCTCAATTATTTTATTGATTTGACTGATGTTTTTTTTTAAAAAAACATTCCTGTTGGGGCCAGCACAGTAGCACAGCATGCTAGTCCTATGTATGCAGTATGTCACATGAGTGCTAATTGTGTCCTGGCTACCCCACTTCTGAACCATCTCTTTGCTTATGGAGCAGGAAAACAGCAGAGCATGGCCCAGGTCCTTGTTTCCTCCACTGACATGGGGGACCTGGAAAAGGCTTCTGGTTCCTTTCTTCAGATCAGCCTAGCTCTGGCTGTAGTGGCCTTAGCAAGTGCAGCAATGAATGTAAGCTTTCTCTTTCTTTTTGTGTTTCTGTAATTCTGACTTACAATAAAAGTAAATATATATATATATATATACTTTTTTTAATAAAAGAACATTGCGGGCCCTGCACGTAAGCCTAGCTGCTAAAGTGCATGTGCTGGGATCCGATTAGAGCAATGGTTCTAATCCTAGCTGCTGTACTTGCTATCCAGCTCCCTGCTTGTGGCCTGGGAAAGCAGTCGAGGACGGCCCAAAGTCTTGGGACCCTGCACCCATGTGGGAGACCTGAACGAGGCTCCCTTTTCCAGGGTTTGGATTTGCTCATCTTCAGCTGAACTGCAGCCACTTTAGAAGTGTATCAATGGATGGAAGACATTTCTCTCTGTGTATCTCACTCTCCAATAAAATTAAATAAATCTAAATAAATAAATAAATAAATAAATGAACATTGCTTTTGCAAATAATGTTTTTGTAAAACACCATGACAAATAATGGAAGGTAAATTTTCCAGGTTCCTGGAAGCCAGAGAGGCCTATTTCATATATTTGCAACCTAAATGTTGATCAGATTTTAGAACTATTTAATTAGAATGCACATTTTACACTAGATAATAGAACAACTCACAAAATTTTATTTACTTTTGTCTTGCTTTAAATTGCATAATTTAGCTTTCAGGGCTGGTTTAGATAACATATAAATTAATTTACTTGACTTCCAAATTGCTTTGACCCAATTTATTTAGTGGCCTTAAGGCCCTATAAAAATTTAACCTGACATGTTGCTTCTTAAATATAACTTCCACTTTCATCATTGAGCTGACACGTAATGGGGCCAACAGGATTGGCAATTGCTCAAGATCCCATTCCCTGTACATTTTACATTAGTGCCTATTAGAAATATTTTGCATGAGGTTTGAAGAGAAAGCAAAGGCAAAACAAAGCATTAGCCTTGGTGCTTCTATACCTGGAGATTGGACTGTAATTGCCCAGTGCTGTTGTAGTCCCTATAGGTTGTGCACATTGACACAGAACGGTCTCATCTGAACCTCTTCCCCCTGGAATCTTCTTCAGTGTCTGTGGCTCCTGAGCCTAGCCACATGTTTAGCTATGTGACCAAAAGTTCTGTTTTCTGTTTAAGAGAATACCACCAGTCACCATTATCGAATTCACAGAAACTGACAAACATTTGAGTAGAACCCTTTTTACTCTCCTCCCCTTCAACCCGGCAATCGTTCACTTAACTCCCGGGATTCCATAAGCAAAGCAGGAACAGAGACTGGCAAGTGCATGTTGTTAGCGTTGGTGTGCTCGGTGTGTGTTGAGAAGGGGGTTGCAGCATGTTCACCCTTTCTGTGATCATTATGATTAATGCAACTTTCAGTAACTATTGCAAGATGCAACCTGAGGAATTGCCAAAGACGACAAAATAAGTCTTTCTTTTAATTAAAGTAGAATTTTCAATAAATTTTTCTATCTATCTATATCTATCTATCTCCTCCTAATAAAAATAATCTCCAAAAAAAGAGGGGAGGCTTGAGGAGAAAATGTACATTGTATATGTGATTATATGTAAGCAGGATTTTACAAGTTCTCATTTTGGTTAATGTAAATAGGATATTTATGTAGCTGTGTACATGTGTGTTTGGAATATATGTTAATGTAAATTTACATTTGTATAAGCTCCCTGTTTAGATATATATATACATATATGGTGTGTGTGTGAATGAGAGAGAGAGAGAGAGAGAGAAAGAGAGAGAGAGAGAGGAAAGGACTTCCATGTAATGGTTCACTTCACATACGGCCCAAAATGTGAGGATTAGGCCTAGCCAAAAGCAGGAGTCACAAGTTTGTTCCCTGTTTCCCATTTGGACTGTAGGGACCCAATCGGTTGGGCCTTCTGCTGTTTTTCCATGCAATTTCCAGGAGCCTAATGAAAAGTGGGGGTTCTAGGACTCAGGCCCCATGCGTGATGCCATGGTGCAGAGGTCAGCTTCACCTGCTGTGCTGCTTTATGCTCAAAGGCTGGCTGTGGCAAGCAAATCTGAAGATGAAATTATTTTACTCCCAACATGTAACTGGACTTAGACTCCAACGTTTATTTCTCCAAATAATAACATTGGAAAACAGATATTTTCCTAAATTATTCTTACCTAATGTCCATTTTATAGTGCCTTTGATCAGGACCTCATTAAAGAACAGCTGTTATTGTCTTTCCACACCTCTAGTCGCTTGTCCACAGCAGAAATGATGTGGAACAGCTAAAATAAATTTGAGTCTACTTACTTGCTAAGTTCAAAGTGTGTGTGTGTGTGTATGTGTATGTGTATATTTTATATTTGAAAGCCAGAGTGATAGAGTGACACAGGGGCACAAACACTGAGGAATATCTTGTCTTCCAGTTCATTTCCCAAAGGTCACAATGGCTATGGCTATTCTACCCAAAAATCAGGATGGATCAGTCTGCCATGGACGGAGGGCATGAGCATGAATTCATCAACTTTCCTCAGGCAAAAGAAATTCCTTGGCAAGGACCATCATGTGAACTGTGGACATTCGCAGTGCCAGCAGCTGGGAGGATGAGTGACTTGGGAGTTGACTGGGAACGCTGTAGCAGCAAAACTACAATTATAGTTTAATAAAATTAATATTCATCATGCTATGTGATATTGAAACCCAGTTATTATTCTTAAAATAGGTAACAGTTTTCATTTTCAGTAATTACAGAATCTTGTTTGTCTTTTGCAAAATGTCTATTCAGATTTTTTGGTCATTTCTTTCTGAGGTTTTGTTGCTGCTTTTAGTCCCGCACATTTTTCTGATAGTAGAGTTTTTCAACGAGTAGCTCGCTAATGTTTTTACATTTTGTCAACGTTCACGTCATTCTTTTACTTGTTACCTTTTTTGCACAGATGCTTCTTAGCTTGATAAAACCCTCTTTGTCTAATTTCACTGTTGTTCCTTGTACAGTTTGGGCCTTGTCTAAATCTTTGTTGTAGTAATCTCTCAAATGCTTCTCCTATGTAGATATTTGATTTACTTTAAGATTTTTTAACTTCATGAAAATTAAGGGTGTTATCGCTATTTTGTATAAGGATACACACCATTTCTTTCAGAATTTTTTCCCTCCAGTACATATTTTCAATATCTGCTGAAGATCAGGTGGCTGTATATGGCATGTTTTTTTTTCAAATCTTGATTTTATTGCATGTTACTTTGCATCTTTTTATGCCACACTCATACCCTTTGGTAACAATAACATATAACACCATGAAATCTGGCTTTGTGGCGGTGCCTAAAATCTTGTTTCACTTCTCCAAGATTGCTTCAGCTATTCAATAGACTTAGTGACTCCATATGAATTTTAAATATTTTCCCCTATTCTGTAAAGAATAGAATTTTATTTCAGAGGCATTGTGCAGAATCTGTAAATTGTGTTAAGAAATGTGGATTTGCCAACCATATTAATTCTACAAATTGATGAGCCCAAGAACTATTTCTGTTTTATGTTATGTTTATGTATTTCCTGATTTTAAATGTATAGGTATTTCACATCTTTTTTTAAAAAAAAACTAAGACCCAGTATGTTATTTTTTATAAAGCTGTTATAAATGTGATTGTCTTATGATTTCTCTTTCAGCAAATTCATTGTTGGTGTGAGAAAATGCTGCTCATCTTTTCTCGGTTGCTTTTGTTTCCCGAGACTGCACTGCTTCCGTTATTAGATACAATAGCCTCTTGGGAATCTTTATGCTTCTTTCCATGAGGAATGCTTCTATCTAAAATCAAGAATAACTTTCTTTTCTTCTTTCATATTTCAATGTCTTTCATTTCTAGCTAACTGCACATTCAGAGCAATGCTCATTAAGAACTGTGCCTACTAAAACTTTGTCTAACCTGGGTTATGCGTTAAGAATTCTCAGAAGACCACAGCCATCTGGACAAGGGGACACGCAATTTGTTTAGGGCATGCATCACCTCTGCCCACCGAGGTAACAGTCCTGAAGTCAAGGAGTTTCACCCAAATCAGGGCCTACTGCAGAAAATTTTGTGTAGTTCAGTGAGGACACATGACCAATTACACACCCAGAGCTGTGAAAAGTGTGATATAGAGTCTGGCTGGTATGTTCCACCTTGAAGGCAAGGCAGAAGTGTAGGTGACTAGCAGTTTAACATGAAAGTATCCTGTCTCATATATTGCTATGAACAGATGCTACCCTCAATGTGCCAAAGTGTCTGCCCTGAGTAGGGCAGAGCAGTGCTTGGGATAAAGTGATGAGTTCCTTTTTGTGTTGTATATAGCTTCCTTTGCCCATTTCCAAGTCTTTGATATATGTGGATTCATCCTCTGGCTAGCAATGCTGAAGATGACACTTCACAGCCTTTTTCCATTTATGATTTTCCCACCAGTGGGGATTTGTCATACCCTTGGGATGAACTTTTAACAGTTAGTGTGTTTTGTTCCTTTCTTTTTGCTGATACTCAATGTCTTGGCCTATGAGGCACCTATGTGTTTCTTGTTAGTGTCCACATTTCTCCTTCAGGCACTTACCTGAAAATGAGGCTATGTTTGTTACTTTGGTGTCTCCTCTCCCCTTCACTCCCCCTCTCTCTCCCCCCCCCTCTTCCACATTCTCCTCTCATCTCCCTTCCCCTCCTCTCCTCTCCTTTCCTCTCTCCTCCCTGCCATTTTCTTCTCCAATCACTCCATGACCATCTCTTCTCTTCTACTCCGCTACCCTCCACTATTTTCTACCCTCCTCCCTTATACCCTCCCCCCTCCTCTCCTCTCCACTCACTAGTTACTTACCCTCTCTCCTCCTCTCCTCGCCTCCCTCCATCCTCTCACTTCACCTTTCCTCTCCCATCTCCATCTCCTCCTCCACTTTCTCCAGCCCTCTCTTTGCTCCACTCCTGCTCCACTCCCATCACCCCTGCTCCCCCCTTTCCTCCCATCCACTCTTCCCTTCTATCCTCCCGACTCTCTCTTCAGCCCTCTCCTCTCCTCTCCTGTGTTCTCCTCATGTTGACCTTCCTCCCCTCACTTCCCCCTTACCTGTCTCTTCACCTCTCTCCTCTTTTCTCCTTTCCTCTCCTCTCCTCCACGCATCCCTTCCTCCTCTCTCATCTCTCTCCCCTTCTCTGCTTCCCTCCACTGCCCTCTCCTCCGATCCCTCTCCCCCCACTCCCTTCTATTCTCCCCTCCCTACTCTTCCATCTCCCTGCACTCCACTCTCCTCCTCTCTACCCTCCTTGATCTCCTTACCTCATCCCTTTCTTCTTGCCTCTCCTCTCCTCATCCTCTATTCACCCCTTCCCTGATTTCCTTTCGCCCCGCCCTCTTTTCCCTTGTCCTGTCCCCTCCCTCTCCTCCCTTCTCCTTGCTCCCCACCCTGTGCTGTTCTCTCCTCTCCGCCCCTCTTCTTTCTCTCTTGCCTCTTTCCTTACTCCTCTAATATCCTCTCCTCCACTCTGCTCAGCCCTCCTCTCCCATACTCTCCCCTTTGCTCTGTCCTGTCCTCTCTGCTGCTGTCCCCCTGCTTTCCTATCCTCATCTTCCCTCCCGTCCTCTCTCCTCTTCTCCCCTCTCCCTCTGACCTCTATGTCCTCACCTCTGCTCTGCTCCCCTCTCTCCACATCCCTCCCCTCCTCACTTCTCTTCTCACTTCTCTTCTACTTCACTTGCTCCCCCTCCCCTCTCTTGTCTTTTCCCCTCTCCTCTTTGTTTCCCCCCACCTCCCCTCCCTTCTCTCACCTCCTCTCCCCTTCCTCCTCTATATCCTCTCTTCTCTCCTTTCTTCTTGTCTTTCATTTTTAAAATAAGAAATATATACATTTAATAGATGACCAATTTAAATATTATATACTATTTGTTAATATGGTACTTTATGCAAATTCATATAAGAATAGATTATTTGCATGTGTAAAAATTAAAATATAAATAAATGACAAGGTGGTCTGTAATAGTAATAGTAAGTGTGATGTTCTGTACAAGAAATATGGGAGTGAAGGGGGCAACCTGTCTGTTTTCTCACTGTTCTGAAAGAAAGGAGTTGCAGAGGAGAGAATGGCTTTGGCTTGTCAGTGTGTATACCACTTAATTAGAAATGAAATGTGTGAATGTCCCTAAATTAACAAAGAATTCCAAATGATAATTTCATATGTTTAAAGTTTCTTTGCTGCAATTGATTTTCTCTGAAAAACCAGCTTGGTATAATCTGAATATTAATTTAATTTTCTTAAAATATACCATTCAGAACTAATTTCCTTATTTGGAGTCTCTACAGAACTTTCAGTTTTGTTTACATCTTTAGCAATGCTAATGGTAAATGTTAATTGATTTTCCTTATGGAAATTTACCTTAATGATATTTGAATAATCACTTAATAGTTTTAAAATAGGCCATTCATAACTAAATTCCATCTGTCTAGGTCCTCTTCAGACTGTAGTTTTCTTTATATCATTTGCAAAATGAAAGTTTAATTGTTTTTATGACATTTCGAGGTTTTGACACTCATTTGGTTATATACATTTGTTAATTTAAGAGTAAACAAAATATTGTAACGTAACATGCGCTGTCTAAATATAATGAATAATATCCTTAGATGTATTTTCAGGGCCCAGCGCGATAGCGTAATGGTTTAAGGTCGTCACCTTGAACGCGCCAAGATCCCATATGGATGCCGGTTCTAATCCCGGCAGCTCCACTTCCCATCCAGCTCCCTCCTTGTGGCCTGGGAAAGCAGTCTAAGACTGCCCAACACCTTGGGACCCTGCACCTGTGTGGGAGACCAGGAAAGAAGTTCCTGGCTTCTGGCTTCGGATTGCCACAGCACCGGCCATTGCACTCACTTGGGGAGTGAATCATCAGATGGAAGATCTTCCTCTCTGTCTCTCCTCCTCTCTGTATATCTGCCTTTCCAATAAAATAAATAAATCTTTTTAAAAAGATGTATGTTCGAAATTTTTTAGTTTAATTACTTTTCTTAAAAATGCAGAGTGAGAAGGAAAGGCACAGAGAGAAGCTAGGATCTCAGTCTCCATTCAGGTGCTCCACATGGGTGACAGAGATTTAAGGGATTATGTGCTGGCTTCCTGCGTACTACCAAGAATGAATTGGAAGTGGAGTTTGTCAGAACATGAGATAAGCACTTAAAAATGAGATGAGAGTTTTTCAAAACGTAACTTAACTCGTCGTGCTGCAATATCTGTCCTGAAACACAGAAGTCCTTAGCACAGAATTAGGAGAAACAATAACAAATATTTCTCCAAAACATAACCAAACATAATGTCACTGATTCTCAGAAAGGGAATGTTCGCTGTGTAGTGCTTTGGTTACTAACAGTGATGCATTACTCTCAATGTCCTACTCTGTTTTTAAGGAAGGGTAAATAGTAGAATCTACTCTAGTATTTATATATGGATATATACATGTATATGTAAAGGTGTGACTTTTAAGTCATTTTGCTCATCCAAACCCACCTTAAGATCTACCAAAGCAGGAGTATTGCAGAGGACACAAACACAAAAACAAACATATAGATTCGCACACAAGCATCATTGCTCCTACGTGCACACAACTTGCTATTCTCTGTGAGGTTTTTGTTTCTTTTACAAACATTTAAATTTTATTTTTAAATTGGACATTGATGTATAACATACCTGAAATCCCATTTCATCTCTTTATGGAAGTACGTGATGATTCATTAAACATACCTTATAATTCGAAACTGCAAATCCACATCTCTCTGTCACCCTTTCCAATCGTTAGCATAGAAACTTGCCAATATTTGTTACCATTAACCATAAGCTTGCACACACTTCCTCCAGGCCTTCACCTGCCTGAAAAAAGGGAATTTGCTAGAAACTGGAAATAGCAATGGGCCTAGTTAATGACCCTTATCATCAAGATGGGTTAACAGATTATTGATTACTAACAGAAAATACCATAGTGCCACACACTTTCACAAAATTCAGATCATAGTAAACCAGTTCTGATTACACTTTCAAATATTACACAAATTTTTCATCTGATTAGCCCAAACTGAGGACCACATAAAAAAAGGAATTCTGGAAAAGTTCAAAACCATTTTGTTAATTGACATGATACAATGATTACACAATAAGGGTTTGCTAATTATTACTGAGTGTGATTTACACAGAAGAGTAGGACAAATATTAGGGTAAGTACAGACAAAACTATGCAGAACTCATTGCAGGTAATAGTAGAGGAATGGTTGACAAATTAAAGGAGTTATAGATTCATGTTAAAATTTTGCTCTTAAATATGAGTTTGGCCATACATGCATTGGTATGTTAAAAAACATACAGGATTGGGTACAGAGCAATAGCTCAGTGTCTAATGTCCTTGTATTGCATGTGCCGGGATCCCATATAGGCACCGGTTCTAATCCTGGCAGCCCTGCTTTCCATCAAGTTCCCTGCTTGTGGCCTGGGAAAGCAGTTGAGGATGGCCCAAAGCTTTGGGAGAACTGGAAAAGGCTTCAGGCTCCTGGATTCAGATGGGCGCAGCTCCGGCCATTGATGCCACTTGGGGAGTGAATTATTGAATGGAAGATCTTCCTCTCTGTCTCTCCTATTCTCTGTATATCTGACTTTGCAATAAAAAATAAATCTTTAAAAACTGATTCCAAAAAGAAAAAAATTCTGCAGTCCATATCCTGAAATAACTGATAATTATGGAAGTTAAAAATACCACAGTTGGCGATCATTAATGACAATCAGTGTCTTCAGAGAAGATTTAACAATTGTAGTTCAGTGCCTTATTTTATTTCATTAATTTTATTTATTTTAAAAGTTTATTTCTCTTTTTCTGTGATTTAAGCATTTGAAGTAAGAGTCCATTATAGACTCACCTTGTAAGGAACAGGAGAAACAAAGAACATCTTTTCTTAGTGTAGATACACATTCATCAACTTAGATGGCAATTCTATTGGAAATCAATAAACAGAAAACAAAGCTTGTCAACAAAATGGTTTTTGAGCTATGAAGTTTAGAAAAATGACCCAATTTATGACCGTTGGCTTAAGTGAGTGAACTCTAGTATGATCAATATAAAATATAACTTTCATGTGATACTAGTCCAAACATTTACTCTACATGTTGTTCCATCATTGTCTGCAAATGATTTTCTAACTCTATTCAAAAATAAGGGATGTAAGAGGTTTTCAAGCACAAATTTTGTGTTATATTTTCTGAAGAATTTATAGCTCTGATTTTGAGAAATAGATCCCATTTGTTTCATCATCTAATCACCTATAATCAAATAAGTTAATGAAGTAATTACATTGTGAAAAAAACAAATAGTAATAGGAAAATGTAAGATTGGAATATTGTTTTTGCTAAGAATTCAAATGACCCTTAAATCAAGAGCCAAATGAAATATTATATTTTTTAAAATGTATGCATTTACTGATTATTCAATAATGATTTTCAGAATCAATAAGTGAAACTAACAAGTTGGGAATTTTTTCATTAAGATCAACTTCAAAAGTTGCAAGACCATACATTCTCATCCTTTCTTTTTTGTTTGCTGCTGCCACCTTCTCTGATGCTGTCCTCTTTTTGTGTTTTGTTAGACCCCTCCCACCTCTCTTCTGTTTCCTTCTCTGCTTTCCCCTTTTATTCTTTGACCATCAGTAATCCCATCTCCTTGTGTAGGTGATTTTTTTAAGGGTATGTTTTACAAATTCACTTAAGAAAATTCTTGTCTAATCATTGTCTACATTTAGCAGCATCAGGCATATATTTATAGCACACTGTTGTTAACAAACAGACTCCGCAATTAAACAATTGAGGTGAGCAACCTGGGTCTAGCTTGGGGTTATTTCTGAAGGTCTCCTCTGCAGTAGCACCACTGGTTCAGAAATATGTGCGTCTACTTCACGAGCTCAGCCTGTTGGCCAGTCCCCAGCATCCTCTGTTCCCAGAGAAACCAGCAGCCCAAGCAACACATTAACTCCTCTGGTGGCCAGGGATACCAGTCACCCTGTCTTAAAAAAAAAAAAAAAATCCTTGAGTCATATCATTTCAAATAGCCCTGCTCCCCCGTCTTTAACACAAAGCTTACCAAGACAGTCTGGTAAGCATACCGTTCTTAAAGCCCGCAATAAACATTTACTTCTGGATGAATGTATCAGCTAGTAATAAAAATAAATTTGTATTTTGATAAAAGTAGACAGCATTTAAAAAATGACCAGACTGTATGATCTACAAGCCTTTCAGAGATGAGAGAAAAAGTGATTTTCTTTTATAACGAGAAGACTGTGTGTGAGGCAATTAATACTCACTAGTGGGTGTTTCTGCTGCTGGTGACAAATGTTCTTTCCTCATGATAGCCCACTTCTGCAGAAGGGTTATTGGATAGCCTGATGTTAACATAGGGTAAGCGTGATTCACAAATCGAAGGAAAGAATGTTAAGTAATGTTTGAAGAAGTTAGCAGGTCTTTAGCGCATATTACTGGTTTGGTACAAACTGAAAATCACGTATAAGGCACTGACTGGGAATTTGGGAAGCCTGAATGTGACCTTGTCATCAATATACTATGGAAGCATCCCAAATTCATCTAAATGACATCGGAGTGGTGGATTTTTACAATAAGACAGTTTCTGGAAAACAAGAATTCTTAATCATTGCTGTATTCCAACAGCATAAGGGTCATGCAGGGTGTGTTGTTTCCAAAATAAACATTGAATTCATATTTATCATAATATCAAATTTCCATTTATTGCAAAATGACTACTATGTGGATACAATTTATGATGTACCACATTCAATAGAAACTGTATTGCAAGTTTAGCTTTTCCTGGGCTAGCAATCTCCACAACTGTACATTGTTACAATGCTAAACAGTGACAAGTAACCATATCTCTCTGGAAGCCAAGCAATCAACATCCATTACACTATATTAAACTCAGCTGTGAAACTATACTGTTAGTTGTATAATAGATTAGGTGCACTAAGTTCATTCAAATAAATATATTTTCAGCTATAAATATATTTTCAGGATATTTCGTTATAATGAAATTTTAATAAGATTTATGCTTCTATTGCAAACTTATTGTGCTTATTCCAAGTCTGTGTTTACTCATTTGGACAAGGACACTGTTATCTATGTCCATCTTTCTGCAGAAGCACAATTTCATCAGAATTTCCTGGCATGTCCGGTTATTGATCAATCTGTATGTGGTAGAACACTTGACATTCTTAAGCTGTGATCATGATATGCCAGCATCAATCCATTCAACATTTCAATAGCTAAAAAATTATTATCCCATGTATTTTACAATTTTCAATAATAGAACAGCTCTAATGCTCACAGTGTCTTCCTGGGAAGCAGATGTGATTGTGCTAAATATCCTAAGTGGTAATGCTATACTTTATCTATATGTGCTATGTATTTTCAATGCAACTATTTCATTTGCAAATACTAGATAACTACATCTTTTATTCCTTATGAACCATTCCTCATACCTGATTGATTCAACCCAATCATGAGAAATTGATTCCATTTGCCTTGGATGTTATTGCATATACTAGACAAAAAGAAAGCAAAGTTTCTTAACAATTTTTTTAAATAAATTCCTCCATCCAATAAACACAAATAAATGAATTATAACCTTCCATGTTTGAATGTTTTTAAATGAACATGGGATATGCAGTCATATTATGGTAAAAATCTCCTTTCAGGTACTAGAATGAAGCTACTTCACACAGCACATTCAGACAGAGAAACCATAAAGAATATTTTGAGAACTCTGATGATTATGTACTAACTTTCTTGTGAATGCATTTACACACAATTAAGTTATTAAGTCAATGTACCTACTATTTAGACAAGTTTGTGTTGGAAATTTTATCACTTGTGACAATGTTACTCTTCTTATTATTCTTACTATTAATGTAGTATGTGGGAACTTTCAAACCCAGGTTAAAAATGAAAAAATATTTCTTTCTATTAATAACATAGAAATGCTCTTGTAAAACAAAGAAAATGTTGACAATAAAATTGTTTCTTGGGAAATATGAATGTATTCACTTAGTGAAAAGAATTGAATGAAAAAATTGATTTTTTTGAAACCAAGAAAAGTTGTATATGCAGCGTGTAAACATGTTAGCTGGAGAAATTATTATGAAGATGCTAACTTTAAATTTTATTCTTCATTTTGAATTATTCTGATGTAATTATATCTCTTATATGTATGGATTTGTGAGAGATATAATACAAAGGTGACTGTTTATTTAATGATTTTCCAAAATAACTTATGTGCTCAGAAATGTTACTAAAGAATATAACAAATAGTGAGCCATGTTTGATGAAGGGAGACAGTGAAGAACTAGTGATCTTAGAGTATCCTGCAAGGTGAGCATTCAGCCACTCCGCTGTAATTCAGTATCAGGAGAAAAGGGCAGAGAGGAACACAGAAGAAAGCAGGGAAAGTAGGAAGAAACCCACTGGAGCTGCTCTTCAGACCTGGAAAAGAAGGAGATATTGAATTGTTTGTAATTTATTATCTTGGACTATTCATCTTATTCCCCTTAAGTTATGAAATTACCCCCATTAAGAAACCAAGATGGCACTTCTAATACTTATGTGGATTTTCTTCTACTTTAGAGTTACCCAGATCCAGGAATGAAATAATAAAGTGCTTTAACCGAATCAAGTTGTAACAAAATTAAATTGTCATAGCAAACAGTATGTATCATTCATTTTATTTTTGGATCAAATCAGCATGTTCTCCATGTCTTGAATCTCACATATGCATGAGAAATATTTTGTTACTAGTTTAGATTTAAAGAACAATTTTACATTATTTTTTTATATACTTTGGAAGAATTGTTAAGCTAATCTGATAATAGACTTTTCCAACCTGAACCTGGTTGAATATCACTGGTTATACAGAGTAAAAAGTGGGCCCAGCGCAGTAGCATAGCAGTTAAGGTCCCCGCCTTGAACACGCTAGGATACCACATGGGCGCCGGTTCTAATCCCGGCTGCTCCACTTCCCATCCAGCTCCCTGCTTGTGGCCTGGGAAAGCAGTCGAGGAAGGCCCACTGCCTTGGAACCCTGCTAGAAATAGCAGTTTATTTCCTACTTGAAAATTATAAACCCAATCAAATATTTAACATGAGTATAGAGCAAATTCTTTCCCCAAATGTGGATTGAAGTCAGTTGTTACTTGGAGGCCTGATTATGGTGCAAAGAAAATCCAATACAAATTTTAACAGTTTAATTGCTATAAACCTTTTTTCTCTAATAAGTATTGATTTTGAAATATTTTTAAAGATTACTCTTTGTTGGTGAGAAGCTATTTCCCAAAATTTGATGCACATATAGTATATTTTTCTGAGTGAACTTGTTAGTTACAATTTGCTTAGGTAATTTGATTTATTGATTAATGAACATAGCACTAATGCTTGTTATTCTTGTACTTGATACGTAAATATCTGAAATATAGTGGAATATTGTATATGTTAACAAATGGTGATGTTTACTACAATCACAGAAACTTTTTTTTAAAGTTAATTTTGGTCAGTCTCAGGGAATCATACTTCTGTAAGATAAGTTTTTTGGTTTACAACTCAATTTTTTATCTTAAGTTAATCACTTTAACCTTCAGTGTAAAATTATTGCTAATGTACTTTTTTAATTTTTAATTTTTTGTTAATATGCTACTACTTTGTTGGCTGTCAACGCATATACTCTACACACACACATATGCACAAACCACACAAATATATTATTGCAATAAGAAGAAATAATATAAGATTTACACTGGACAGATTTTTAATGCTCTGAACAATGTGTTTCTCAAAGGACATGATGGTGTACAGCAGATATTTAGTACTCATTCATCTTTGATTAAGTAAATTCTGTATTACTCCACTAGAAAACCCTCTATTCACCTGTTTGCCAAAATTCAACCAGCCAAATTTCATTTCTGTGTTTCTGTTAGTAACTATTTTAGATACCCCATGCAAGAGGAATCATGCAGTATTCTTTTTTTCTTTGACATGCTGATTTCAAAAAGCACAATGTTCTCCAGGCTAACTTTGTGACGACAGTTCCTTAACACTAAACGTTCTGAGAGGTTATAGATTTTATCCTCAATTTCGGTTTTTTAACAATCTGAAATGAACGTGGTTAGGAAATTGATTGAATAAAGATAATACGGTTAAATGAAAGTAGGAAAGGGTTTATGTTATAAACATAAAAGATGAACTTCATGAATGCTTTCTTTTAAATAAAATGTCTATTTGATATTTTTAAAATGTAAAGCCTTTAATGACATGCAATAAGTCACAATGCAATTTTTAATGTAGTCACAATGCTTTTGGATAAGCATGTATGACATTATAAAAGAATGTAGCACCATACATACATATTTTATTAAAATGATAGCATTAAGAAAAAGTGTCATGGAAGTAACAAATGTAACTTACAGGAATTTGAAAAAATTCACTTTTATAAATCTCATGATAACATTTCTCATTTCATTTTAATGAGAGCATAGTAATTTAACTTATGTTAATGAAATGTTAGAAAATCAATTCAGTGAAATCACATTCATAATGAGTGAATTTAGGAGGGAATATGTAGAACATTGTGATGAATTATAAAATGCTTAGAAAGTCATTATTGAAATCACTGGATATTAGATCTACATTTCTGTAAAAACCACAGATATTACAAATAAAAAAGCAGCTGCTGAATATTTTCTCACTTATTTAGTGTAACACACGATTGATATTCAACTTCAGTAACAGTTATGGTTTATGTATTGTGTGGCCTGACTTGGCTCCCAAAACTGGGTTCAGCCTCATTTTCTCTTATTCATTTGTCTCATTAAACATTTGTAAGTGTATTGCAAAATTTGGCAATTGGTTGGCATTGAAATGATTGTGTGAAAGTCTTTTTAATTGGGAATGAATAAAACAAAGAACCCAAAAAATTAAAAATGATGCGAATAATTTTTATTCTTAATTCTGTTCTAGTCAAGGCATTAGCATGGGTTTCAGTGTTTACTGAAGCATTTTTTGTAGTCTATTGCTGGGAGCAAAGGTTGTATGCAAACATTATCATTTGAAGTGCTAACAAGATGGGATTATATCAAACTAAGAAATAAACAGTATGGGAGAAAATCTTATAACACTACATGTAAGATAGGAGACTGATACTTAGGACTTATAGATAACATCAGAAGCTAAACAACAGCAAAACATGCAATCCTGTTCAGAACTGGGTGAAGAGATGGACACAGAATTTTCCAAAAGAATAATCGAAATGGCTAACAGGCATATAAAAAAATGCTCAAACTAGTTAGTTACTAGAGAAATATAAATAAATACCACAAAAAGATTCCACCTAACTCCAATGGGATTGGCCTACATTCAAGAATATACTAACAGCACTTGTTGGTATGGATGAGGGGAGCAAGGTACTCCACTCCACTGATACTGGGAGTGTAGAGTAATGCAGCCAATGTGAAAATCTGTATGGAGAGTGCTCAGAGAAGTGAGGATTGTTCTACCATCTGACTGAGCCATCACTGTCCTTGGAATATATAAAAAAGGAATGAAATCTGCATATGAGAAAATACCCTGCAAGCCTATATTTTTGCAGCCCAATCTGTAATAGTGGAGACAGAAAAATAAAGCAACACAGATGCTGGTCAAAAGACAAAAGGACAAAGAAACTCTGGTACATCTACTACATGGAATACTACTCAGCCATGAAAAAGCATGAAATGCTAATATTTTGAACAAATTGACTTAACTGGACATTTTCATTTCCAGTGAAATAATCAAACCTAAAAGGAAAAATATATTCTCTCTGATATAAAGCAATATTGTTTCAAAATCCAAAACAAATAAATGTAAAAGTAAACATGTATATGCAAACATTCTCCTAGATGAGCTGTCTAATGGAGACAAACATCAGGAATTAAAATGCATTGAGGTATACATCTCTACACCAGAATGAAAGGAAGACTCCCAATAAAACTGTTAAATACATGTTCACAGTATGATACAAGATTTTTAACCATTGCCAATATCTACAATGCCAAGATACACTTGAATAGTAGAATGTTTGGCTTATGACTGTTGCTGAGGTACTGTGTTGTAATATCATGCAGGGGAAATGGAGTAATGGAACGTGGGTGGGATCTCTATGCCTACAAAACCATATCATGTAAAATATTAACAAAAATGTTATTATAGATACATCAACTATTTATCTTAATATATATTGTATAAATTTCAATAATATTTTCTTGGTAAATATTGGAACATAATAGGGAATGTGTAACTTAATACATACAGAACTTGAAAATACGATAGAATTTTATAGATTCAATAACAAAGCCATGAAAGCAATTTGAAATATTACATCAAATACCATAAGCAATGGTTGGCAATACTGTTGATGTTATTTTCCCCAAATTATTCACAGCTATTGGTAAGTTTTAAAATAAGAGAAATTAGCATGCATTACTGCACTTACAGAAAACTTTGCACAATAAATTGGTGCAGAGGTACTTTATGATTATCTGGAAGCATTTTAGATTTTGTTGTGCTCAGTTATAGCTACATGGGTTTATTAAGTGGATTTATTAACTGGATTCATTAAACAACATATATTGTGAAAATGTGGGAATAGTAAGAGAAACATTATGATACAGAGACAGTGTTGATCTTCTGATAAACTCTCCAAATACACATAAGAGCTAAATTTGGCTCACCCAGTGTCAAGAGCACAAAATTCAGGCTTGATTTCTTCCCTTATCCTTTCTCTCCAGTGGTAGCAAGTACATGAGCATTTGAGCCAGGCCCTCTCCCAAAGTAAATACTAGCAAGGTGCTAAACTGGGAAGAGAAGCCATTGCTGGAACCTAAGCACTTTATTATGTCCATCATGTGATGTGCGCATCTCAATCAGTATGTCAATTACTGAGCCAAATGGCCAATTGTTAAAGCAGAAAAACAGAGACAGAGCAAGAAATCTTCCATTCACTGGATCTCTCCTCAAATGGCTGCAATGGCCAGAGCTATGCTGTTCTGAAGCTGGGAATCAGAAACTCCCAAGAAGAATCTTGGCCTCCCATAAAAGTATAGTGTCCCAAATCTTTGGGCCATCCTCTGCTGCTTTCCCAGGCCATATACATAGAGCTAGATTGGAAGTGGACTAACCAGAACACAGGAGATACTGTCTCTTTCCAGTGGAGAATTAGCCTGTTATACCACACTGCTCCTGGAGTCACATATTTTAACTACTTGAATATATATTGCAAAATTTATCATCTTGAAAAAAGTTCATTTTTTTGGAATGCACAACCTCAAAGAGAGGGAGAAACAGAGACAGAAAGATCTATCCATTGATTCATTCCTCAAATGACAGTAGCCAGAGCTGGCTAGTGCAGGGTATCCAGTGGAGATTCAGCAGCAGCACCCCTCCCCCGCCAAAGGACCATCTTCTGTTATTTTCTCAGGCCATTAGCAGGGAACTGGATAAGAAATGAGGCAGCCAGGATGCTAACCAGTACCCATAGCAGTTGCCAGCACCACAGATGGTAGTTCCACCTCTCTGCTATGCCATGGTGTCATTCCCTAAGTTTATAATTTCAATAATTTTAAATGTACAATTCAAAGAAACCTGATATAGTGATCTCAATGTTATGTAGTCACCAGCACTAAATATGTCTAAAATATGTCTCCACTCCAAATGAAATTCTGTACTTACTAGACAATAAATCCCCATGCTGCTTTCCATCAGCCTTGGGTAACCTCTGCTGTGCTTTCTTGCTTTCTGAACGCAGCCATACATTTTACAATTATGTCCTTTGGGAATTAAAAAAAAACTAAACTTAACATTTATAACTTATACTCAGGCACTCCATTATATACAATAATTAATTTGAAAGACATACTATTCTAAGTATAACAGCTAAATTTGAATGGATTTTGGATGGAAACTTTTTTTTTTTCCCTTGGATTTTGGTTGCTAAGAATTCTAAGATGACAGAAGTCAGTAAGTTAGAGATGTATATAATAAGAAGATTCACAAATAAGTAGCAATCATTTTTCATCCAGAAATAGTTAAGTAAATGAATGAGCAATCCACAAATATAAAGGAAAATACTGTGAAATCAAATATTGCAATTATTCACTCTTTTTATTTTAAAATTACTTTAAAAAGAAAAACAACTGGGCCTGGCAAGGTGTCCTAGCGGCTAAAGTCCTGGTCTTGAAAGTGCCAGAATCCCATATGGGCACCAGGTCTAATCCCAGCTGTCCCACTTCCCATCCAGCTCCCTGTTTGTGGCCTGGGAAAGCAGTCAAGGACGGCCCAACACCTTGGGACCCTGCATCCGCATGGGAGACCCGGAAGAAGATCCTGGCTCCTGGCTTTGGATCGGTGCAGCACTGGTCGTTGCAGCCACTTGGGGAGTGAATCACTGGACAGAATATCTTCCTTTCTGTCTCATAATGCGTGTATTGCCTAATGCGTATGTATATGATCCAATAGATCATTATTTCAACATCATTAGTTAATGCTATTGTCATACTGAGTTTGCTATCTACTTTAACAAGTTCTACATACCAGATGTACAAACTATGTCCTTCCTTCCTCACTACATCTGGATGCAGATATGTTTGCCATTGATAGATCTGATATAGAATACTGAAAACTCTTACTCTGTTTAACCAGTATTTTTTTTCTTCACATTTCAGATCCCTATCAATTAATGAAATTTTGGTTTCACTTGTCTTATTTTGTGTAGAAATCTGGATGTGATAATAACAAAATCTCGTAAGTCTGTAGTATACAGCATATAATCAATGTAGGCAGACAAAATGTAACAAATCTTTAATTTCAATACAATTAATGATGATGCAAATTATCTAGTAGAAAAAAGACACAAGATTTAATGTAGAAAAGATGCAGTCAATGAGAAATATTTAACAATAACATAACCTGAGACTATCAATATGAAAACATTCTGTTTTAGGTTATAATACTTAAGTAAAATCTAGGATTTTATATGAGGAATGTAACTTTACTGCAGAAATGTCAAGGTGCAAGCTGTTAATACCATAAGAAATAAAAGACATGGCATGGCGTAATGGCTCAATGTTTACACCCTGACATTGCAAGCACCAGAATCCCGTGTGAGCGCTCGCTCATGTCCTGGCTGCTCCACTTCCCGTCCATCTCCCTGCTTGTTGCCTGGGAAGGCAGTGGAGAACGGTCCAAAGCCTTGGAAACCTGCACCCGCTTGGAAATCCAGAAGATGTTCCTGGTTCCTGCCTTCGGATGGACTCAGCTCCAGCTTTTGTGGTAATTAGGGAAATGAACCAGAGGATGGAAGATCTTTCTTTCACTTTGTTTTCATTAACGTTGTGCCTTTCCAACAAAGATAAATAAATCTATTTTAAGGAGAAGGAATTGCGAAGAAATAGAGCCTCTTCTTATTTTTGGAGATGTATAAGTGGGCGCTGTATAGATCAATTAACACATTAATTTTGAGACAAAAGTCAAAATTGTCACAAGAATTTTTATTAAACAAAATGCAAAAATACATTCATTACCTAAGCCGATTCTGTTTACATGTTTTGTTAACAACAAGCAAATTATACATAAGACAGATTATACGTAATGTAGTTATGCAATCGGTTTCCTAAAAAAAAGTATGGGCAAGCATTGAAGTAGTAAGTTTTAGAAGAGATGTGTTTCATGCTGAGTTCAAGCACAGCTGACCAACATAATGAGTAAATTATACACTATGGATTTTGATTTGAAATAATTATGATTTTCTAGGCCAAATGAATGGAATAATTACTTCTAATTTCCCCAAATTTAATTGGAAAGGTGAAGACTTAGTGTTACTAATTACATTCACTGGACTAAAATTGTTTAGTTTTTATTAATACATTTTACCCTTAGATTTGACCTTTTATCATTTCTGCTGTTGCTGTCACATGTGTATATTGCACAAGACTCACACGACTTTCAAATATGCTCAAAATTTTATTTAAAAAATCATGTTTATTAAAATAATATTATTAAATATATTTTTACATCTTAAGTTTAAAGTGATAAAGTGCAATGCTTTATATATTCACCTGGTATTATAGTGTATTTACAGATATTCATGGACAATTTTTACTAAAATGTCGCCACAGTACTTTAATGAAAAACCATTACTGGTTCCCCACATCTTACTTACCTCATTGTGTTTCATTTTCATTTGAATAAAACTTACATTTGCTTATTTCAAAGCTCCAGAAAATTTTTAGCCATTGCAAATATGCATTTTTTTCTCTCACCATAAATCCCCTACTAAACAGTCAACTACTATTGCTTTTACCTCACATCTCCCATATCTTTCTTCCACATCTGTTCCCATGGGTATCAGTTATTGTGCATATTACTTCTCATATGCATTATTATAATAATTATAAAATATCTCCACTTTATTCCATCTCAAATCTAGTATCTAGAAAATAGCAGGTGATTCCTCTATTTTTTTAAAAGATTTATTTATTTTTATTGCAAAGTCAGATATACAGAGACTAGGAGAGACAGAGAGGAAGATCTTCCATCCGATGATTCACTCCCCAAGTGAGCGCAACGGCCGGTGCTGCGTCAATCCGATGCCGGGAACCTGGAACCACCTCCGGGTCTCCAACACGGGTGCAGGGTCCCAAAGCTTTGGGCTGTCCTCAACTGCTTTCCCAGGCCACAAGCAGGGAGCTGGATGGGAAGTGGAGCTGCCAGGATTAGAACCGGCACCCATATGAGATCCCGGAGCGTTCAAAGCGAGGACTTTAGCCACTAGGCCACGCTGCTGTGCCCTCCTCTATAATCATTAAGCTTTTGACTTTAAAATGCTGTTATATATGGCTCAAAACTTTGGAAAATTTATTTTAAGAATATATTATATGTAAATATTATATAATAGAAATATCATATATATATTATACATATATATATATAAAATGCTCTGGTGCTTAGCTGTATTTTGTTCTATTCTTCCATAGTGTTCTGGAGGGATAAGTAACTACTGAACTGACAAATCCTTTCACAAAATTCACATTGGCAAGAGTTTCATTCTTTCTGCTTTCAGTGTATTTCTCTCGTGTCTGTACAACTACCTTTTCTGATACTTCATAACAAGGTAAGAAAAGAAAATCTGACTCAGTGAACTTCATTTTGACTTCCCCTAGGGTAGCATATTTGTGTTACCATAACAACTGCTCTGCACAATTCCTATTACTATTGAACTTTTACTCCTATTATCCAAGACACTATTCAGAACATGGAAGGGGCGCCATATACGCACATAGCACAAAAGGGGCGAATGTTTTAGAATGGTCATTGATTGTTATTGTTATTGCATGTAAGATATGACATATTTTTGAAAGAAATTTACAGCTACTACTATCATGCATCTGTCACTCAAATTTTACAAATAGGGAAGCACTTTCCAATCTCCATGGACCGTGAATACTAAGCCTTGTGAGTACAAAAAGGATACACAAGTTTGAAGATACATTCAAAATAAAACATAGTCTTTTTAAAATACTGCGAAAATGTTTGCTGTTTCTAAAATTAAATTTTCTTTTAAACAACTTATGTTTACATTTAATATTTAGTATCAGATACATATAAAAAGTTCAACCATTTATCTTATGAGTAATATTAGCATTTTATGTCTCCATTTTCAATATAACACAAGTTAGTGGCAAAGAGGTTGAATATTTTCCTTTGTGCTTTTAGTTTCTTTATCAAAAATTATAAGTTCTGAAGAAACATAAAATTTTGATGATGAACTTCTCTATTTATTAGAATAAAATATATGTTATATATACCTAACTATATAACTATAAAACCGATTGAAGAGGAAAGAAACACTATTTTAAAAAATGTATGATATCAATTCATGCAGTATCTTCTATTTAATAAATATGTCACATTGAGACTATCATGAGTCATATAATTAACACAGCCTTAAATATAAGCATGTTTTATTTATAACATATAATTAGCTGCTAAGACATGTTTATTATAGCTCCTAGTACATGCGTATTTCCTATATAAGTAATTAGAAACTAATGTGACTAAAATACGTTTATCACAAAATTCTGCATGTATAAGGCACATTTCATTAAACGTACTTAAGTCGGTTTTGAATTTCAATATGCCAAAAATCTGGGTTTGAGGAGAAAATACAATTTATATATGAGGTGAAAATATATTTATATCAGAATAGTTTTATATTTGAAACATAGATTAGGGAGATATTTTAATATGTTGGAAGATAAATATGTCAGTGTAGTCTTGAAAGGAGTATGGTTTTTGTGACTATGATGGTTTATTTTAGGTTCCAACTGAGCTAGATTAAAAGATACATATATGGCTCTAAAGCCATTATTTTTGTTTACCTTGGATAAAGTTTTCTGGGAAACAGAATGAGGGAGATTTGCTCACACAGATAGGATGAACATCATCTAATTGAGGCCTGGATAAAATGAAAAGCAGAGGTGCTAAGACATTTACTACCTTCTTTTGATTTCAGAATTCTGGGCTCTTCGGTCTTCATATTCTGCTACTTAATTTGGCAGCTCTGTTGTCAGGCCTTTGGCTTTGATTCACGGCTACACTCCTGATTTCCCTGCTGATAGGCTTATAGACCTATCCTGAATCATGCTTGTAGATACTAGAACTTCTCATTGTCTTAATAAACTCCTCACATACATAGCCTAGCCAGGATTTCGAGCTTTCTCGTCAAACAGAATGCTGTTTTCATGACCTGGTCACAATCTCATGGCAGGACAGGGAGTGTGGAAGTGGGTATCTCAGCTAAGTTGGAGACTGTCACAGCATGGAGTCTCTCTGTTAAAGAGTCCAGCTCGCATGAACTCCTAGCCTGGTATTTCATCCCCCACAATCCCCAACTCTTAAAGTTGGTAATTAAGCTCTTGATTATGGTGTGAGGGCTATACTTTCATAATAAAGATCTAGATAAAAATTTAAATTGGGATAATGAGTATGCATAATCCAAAACTTAATGGGAATAATTCATTCCTGAGTTAGAGACAGGACAACAGCCAACAGAGCCTGGTTTGGCTTGTAGACAGAGCCAACAATCTTGAGCCAGTAAAGGTTTTACAAGTTAAAAATCTGATACATGTCACTTAGGATGGAAAGAAAGTTTGGACTGATTGGAGAAAAGGATTTCTGAGCTGGGTGTATCTTTAAGTTCTGAATATTTTTTTTTAGTTGGGGTAACCAAGTAGGTGTTAGTGCCAAAGGTCTTCTAGGCCTGTCAGGGTCCTATAGGCTTATCTTGCTGGGATGGATGAGTAAACCTCTCTCTAACGTGGAACATGAATCCTGGATCATAAGTAGACCAACATTTGCACAAACGCAAATGAATGCTTCATGTTAATCCAGTACTCCACTGACTGGTTTAGGGGACAGTAATTGGAAATGACCTGGATTCCAAGATTTTATATCTAGGCAATGATGGGTGGGTCCTCAGTGTAAAAATGAAGGTTTTGGCATCATTTCCACCCAGCCATAAATTAGTAACAATAATCACACCAGCCATTGAACGACAAAGGTACTTGTGGACCTGATTACAGTGGACTCTTACAGGGTTTCTGGGGCAAAGATTGAAATTCTGTTGTGTATGATAATTAAATGATAGCTTTCTAAATATATTCCCTTGAGCCCTTAAGGACAGAACAAGCTCTAGGAAACCAAAGAAAAGGAGCCTGGATCAGGGTGGATCTAGGTCTTGTATCTGTCCAGGTAATTTGTTCAAGGATCTATTTCATCTAGAGAAAAGAATAAACTCATTCATAGTTGTATGATGCTATTCCCCTGGAAGAAGAGAAACACATAGAGGAAGCAAAATAAAACACAATTTCAAATTTGCACCTGTCTGATCTTGAGTCTTTCATAACTCTCCACATTGCTGATGAGTCCATATTTGAGTCCTTCAGCCATGGTGCAAACATGAACTGGGCATGATAAATCCAGGAAGGTATGCTGTCTGCCTTCACAGCAGTCATTGTAGTTAGGAAGGACAACCTGGAGTCTCAACTAGCTTCTGAGAGTTACTATAAAAAAACCCTATGCGTTCCAACACATTTTCAAGAGCTTAAAAAAGATTCTCAGAGCAGCATCTCAAAGCTCATCAATGCTTAATTCTGGCACCCTTGGTGATGGGTTGACTTAAATTAAACACATCAGAAGAGCTCCATGCTGACATGTGCAGAAGTGACTTACCCAATCCTGACACTCTCCTAGCTGAGCTTCCTTGTTGAATAAAGTGAAATCACAAAGATAAAGATATAGATCTCCCATCCATTATGAGGCCCTCCATCCGCCTGACATCAAGTTTTTTCCTAAAGTGTATGCCAAACTGAAGGTGTTATGTATTCTTTCTTTGCTGGAGGTTGAGAATAAGTGCTATGAAAATGGATGAAATCATCTCAAAGCATACTTGAGAAACACTTTAACACACCAAACGTCAAGTAACTTGGCTTTGCTTAATATAAATTTTGATCTAAAACATCATCTGGATTTGATGGTAGATACTTACATCCAGGTCTGTACAACCAACTCAGAGTTTCCTACAGATAATTCAGATCCTGCTGAAATATCTAGACTTTAAAAACAGACTTTCTCTTACAGTTGATAAATGTAGGGTACTTAATTGATGAATATCTTCACCTATTATTGAATACAGTAGCAATCAATAATTTCCCTAGTTAAAATGGCTCATGTTAAAACTCTGGCGCTTGTATGACCTTGGAGTTCTTTCAAAAGGCAGTGTTGGGAGTGCCATGTTCCACTTTGGTGTCTCTGGTGCTGGCACTGTGGAATTAGTTGAGTGATTTAGGTCCAGTAATCATGCTTGAATTAGTAGTATTTTAAAGAAACAAATTTTGAGAAGGTGTGTGAGAAAGGAATAGATTTTTAAGAAATTCGCATTGAAGCATATGACTGACTTTTGGACTAGGAGGAGTCTTGACTAATAGGTGTTAAAAATTCGTACATGATAATTACCACAGGGAAGTTGGTGATCTTACCACAGAGGATTTCAGTATCAATTTTGCGTCGATCAAATTACCTAAAGGAGTGAGCAGTGGAAGAACTCGCCAATGTCATTTCACGTCTAGATATTGCTGTTTACATTCCTTTGTTGAGCCCACATCTGTTCAAAAAGTTTATGTTGAACATTTGTATTTAATGGTAAACACATGGTCAAAGGTCATGGCTACTGAAACTTGAGTTATCTCTTTTCCTCTTTTCTTTAACTCTACTTCCTTGTCTTGATTTATCAGCAAAGCCAGGAAAACCTGCACAAGGAAGTATTTGGTGGTTTGTCCAGAAATAGTACATAAAATATTGCTGTTAGTTTCGATGAAGAAAATCAATTTAGGGGCCCGGCGGTGTGACCTAGCAGCTAAAGTCCTCGCCTTGAATGCCCCAGGATCCCATATGGGCACCGGTTCTAGTCCCAGCTGCTCCACTTCCCATCCAGCTCCCTGCTTGTGGCCTGGGAAAGCAGTTGAGGACGGCCCAAAGCTTTTGGACCCTGCATTCACGTGGGAGACCCGGAGGTGGTTCCAGGTTCCCGGCTTCGGATTGACACAGCACTGGCCATTGTGGTCACTTGGGGAGTGAATCATCGGATGGAAGATCTTCCTCTCTGTCTCTCCTAGTCTCTGTATATCTGACTTTGCAATAAAAATAAATAAATCTTTAAAAAAAAAAAAGAAAATCAATTTTATGTAATTTATTTCAGTCTAAATAAAATTTGAATCTTGTTTTAAAAAAATGGAATCAAATCCAGGGAGTAATCAACCATTCCCAAGAACTTTCCTACATTTGGTGTTTGGAGTTGGGTTTTGCAATGATCTTTGTTTTCAGACATTTGAGAATGCTCTATCACCTTGATGGAGTCTGGACTTCAGGAAAGCGATGTTAGAACATCATATTTGGGATTTTACTTGGAGAAACAGTATCCTTCACTCTGTAATAGGTCCACAAGTGTTCCTGTTTCTTGAAAGCAAGAATATTTATCTGGTTTTGTTTGTTTGTTTGTTTGTTTGTTTGCTTTCCAGGGCCCACTCTTTACAAACTGCACATTGGTCTTTGACTAATACTGGTCTTAGTCTTCTTGCTGTGAGGTTTTCTTCCTCTTGATTTCCATTGTCCATCTGGGGTTGTGAAAACCTCTCCCTCATTCCTATACCTGCCTTCTTGACAGCTGCCACCATAAGTTAAGCCTGTCTGTTCATAGCTCTGTGAGTGTTCGCTACAGCCTGCCCCTCCTTTTCAGTGTTGTGGGTGTTGCAAAGCTTTTGAGTTACTCCAAGTAACAGAATCATTCATGCCTGCAAACCCATGTAACTTTGGTTTATTTTTTCTGGATTTTTGGGACCAACTAAGACAAAAAAGGCCAGATTTAAAGCTTGATTGCTCTCAGTGGCTGAGGAGTTACACAGGGCATATGTTTGGCAGGAATCCTAAAGTCTCCCCAGGAAAACCTGCAGTGATTCCTTCGTCTTCTGCATAATTCCGGTGCTCCTTGAGAGATTAATTTATTTCTAAGCCAATAAGAGATGGTGGCAATAGGAAGTCAACGTTTCAAAATCCCTTTCAGTGTTAGGGTCCCATGGTGAGCTGCTAGTGGGGAAAGCAGCCTCCAGACAGTCACAGCTTTCCTTTGTCATCCAAGCAAGGGAGGCAAGGAGAGCCTTTTGTACCTGTGACAGATTGTATTCCCTCTCCTCCAAAGTACAGAGTGTTACAAGAGGCTTTTAACAGTCATCCCACGTTGGTTGGTGGCTGTAAAGAACAGCTGAGATTAAGAACTTGAACTATGGTTATGCAGCGGGGTGGAGGAACCCACCATAGGGGGAGGGTGGAGGGGAGAATCCCAGATTCTATGTAATTACAACACAATGTAATTAATGAATAAATTTAATAAAAAAAAAAAAAAAGAACCTCAGAGCCTAGAGTTTGTCAGAGAACGGTGGGTTCTGGCCTTTCCAGTTATAGAGATCAGCACTTGAAAAAGGCACCAATGCTAGACACAGGTGGCCTGGCTGTCCCCAAATCTGAGCTGGTTTTCCCTTCCAAAACCAGAGGATACACCCTGGAATAAGATATTGTCAATAATGACTGAGAAGGATAAGTCCCCAGCCATGTTCAAGGAAGACAGCAGGGTCTACAGCAGGGAAGTGTCAATAGCAGTCAGTGCTTACCCCAGAGAAAGGAAGAGGCACAAGAGATAAGGGATTGTTAGGAAAGAGTGCAGAATGGAGGGGGTCTGCTGGAGGATACAGAGCTGAAGGTAGGGTGATGTGGAGGTAGGATAGGGTCTTTTGTAACAAGGCCCAACACAACAGGTTTTGGTGATTTTTTTTTTCCTTGATAGGTCCTGGGACACAGACCAGAAGCTTTTGCTAGCCATTAACACAGCTTGAGAGCAATTCATCACAGATTTTTCCCAGCTATTTGGAGGGACTTTATAACATGTTTAATTACTGATCTGTATAGGAGAGTTGATCTGGGTTGCTGTGGGATTCTGGGGTCTGGGATCATCACCTTTATCCAAACATTATTCCTGTTAAAAACATGACTCCTCTGATAGCAAATCAACTCTCCATGTTGGCCCATGCAACTCACAAAATTTCTGGCAATCCTCCAGAGTAAGCATTATTACATAATCTCCAGAAAAGCTTTTTTAAAAAATTAGTTTAATATATATTGAATGGGAGTGCAAGGTTGAAATTCCCTCCCTCCTATGTTTAAACTTTAATGTGAAAGGTGGAAACAGGACACCACAGACACCACAATGTGAAAGAGATAAAAAACAAAAAACAAAAACAAAACGAAGACAGGAAAAGTCCAGAGACCTTTCCCTAACCATTATGGGTCCACTTCACAGCAGCGGGACAAAATACTCTCCCTTTTCGAAATCCGTGTCCCCTGCCCTAGCTCCTTATCACTCAGATGGAGAGAGGGCTGGTTGGTACTGCAGCTGACCTCCAACACCCATGTGATTAGGCAACATGAAATCTAGAAAGTCGACTTGCCAGAGGACTTGCATTCAGTTGATCCATAGAGAAATCTAACAGGGTCTCTCTGGTCATTGGTCCATCAGTGGGGCCCTAGAATGTCCCAGGGGACACCTCCCCTACATCCAGAGTTCTATTTTAAGGTTGACTGGAGAAAGATCTTCCTGCAAGTGGGCTCCTTATTCTTGCAGGGGCCTCCAAATGCTGTACCCAAATGAGCAAATACAAAGGAGGGTCATGAATTAATTAAGGTTTGGAAGTCCATGACTGCGAGTGGTCAAGAGCAGGCTCGAGTGCCCCAAGTGTCTCTTCACCACAAACTATAGAACAATTAGGTGTATAAGGACAAAAACCACAAACCTGGAGGGATTCAGGGGACTGAGCTAATGCAAATGTCACAGATGAAAGATTACTGCTCACTAACTTTGCAAACCTTTGTTGCTATAATTAGTGAAGGTCATTCTTCACCAAGTTGTGCTTACACAGCTCAGCCAGGGTATGGAACGTTTTTTGCTAAACAGAATGTGGTTTTCATCACTAGGTTAGAGTCCCACTGGTCATGGTGGTGGGGAGGAAGGTATCTAAACTAAGATGGAGCCTGGCTCAACATGGAGTTCCTTAGTCAAGAGTTCCACTCACACAGAGTCCTCCATGTCAAACATGTTATGTAATTAAAAATTTTATATTTGAAATAAATTTTGATACTTGTGTTTTTTGGATAATGCAAATCCTAAATTGGAATGCTAGTGCTTGCTTTCAGTGCTGGCTAACCCTGCCTCTGACCGGCTTCTTGTTAAGAGCATCTGGAAGACAGTAATTGTTTTGGACTCTGCAAACGTTATAGAGGATCCCAGTGGACCCTTGGGCTCCTGGTTCCAGCCTGTACCAGCTTTGGCTAATGGTGATATTTGAGAAGTGAGTGGGCAGGTGAAAGTTTCCCTGTATTTCTGCTTCTTTAAATATCTGCCTTTCTTATAAAATAAATGAGGAAATTAATGTTTAAAATTCTTATGTTTGAGAAAACTATAAAATCAGATTCTAGTAATTTGCAGAGACAAAATAGGCGTGTTTTGTAATATTTACTTTTGCCTGTTGTGTGAGTTCTGAAGGATGTCATATTACATTATAAAATTTACTTTACATGATAGTGCGTATTAATTCATAATAGAACCACAGAATAAATTGCTAAATTCCCTTTGCTTATTCTCTAGGAATAATGTTTTGCAAAGGAATGGAATGCAAGTCAATTTTATGAAATTACAGGAATTTGTCTTGAGAAAGAAAACAATTGCATAGCAACTGAAAGCTACTTCCAAAATCAACCAAGTAATTTGGCATGTCCAGCTAGTAGTATTTCATTGGGATTGCACCCAGAGTGTAAGTAGAAGAAAATAATGAAGAACAGCTTGGAAAACTTGAGATGACCACATCTGGAAAGCCAGTAAGCAATTTGAAGTGTTTGGGTTTTATCCAACCATGCCTAGTAATCATTAGGTTGCTTCATATGCGGAGATTACACAGAGAATTTTTCAGTTTCACAAACAAATTTTTTCTTTATGATACTAGAATTTTAAGTTACAGATAGCTTTGATTTATTCCCTGGATTCTAGTTTCAGCTGCTTAAACCGTTATGAAAGTATCATTAGGAAAATCTTTTATAGTAATTCTTGGTTTTGGACTCAGTTTTTAACACATGGTTCCTAAATTCTTTGGGATATCAGAAGTGTTAGGATCATGTTTGTCACGTGTGCATGATATAGAATGGGTTCCTAGGGAATGGGAACAAATGGCAATGGAAAGCAATCACTTGATAGATGGAACTTTCAGGCTCACTGCCCTCTGCCAGGGGAGGGAGGCAGCGTTTATAATAACTTCAATATTTAAATTCAGGGACTTTTGGGATGCCGAGGAAGAGAGCCAGAAGGATGACACACTCAGAGAGGAAATGGAAACTCAACAAAACTAAGGGCTTTGCTCTTGAGTTCTGTGAGATATTCTAACAAATTAATAAACCTGAGTAAGCAGTTGGGAGTTTAGTTCATATCCATTGAGCAGAAATACTATTCATAAGCAGACATTGAAAATAGCATTTGTGTGTGTGTTAGCAGGGGGTGAGGTGGGGGCTGTTGTGCAACTTTTCACTTGTGAGATCACTGCTATATTGAGTTCAATATTATCAAAATTGAATTGAATAACAGGACACTCATTTGATATGCACAGGAGCTTTTGATTACTCTCTGGAGAACCCTAGCACAGTTAGTGTCAGAAATGCTGTAGCAAGTGCTATACAAGAGGAAAAATTGTTGGATTGTTCTTGTCACCAAAGGGCTGTATATCCATATTTTTTTTATTATCACCATAACAAATACTTGAGGCATAAAAGCTATGCAAAGAAAGGTATGTGTTTGGCTCATGATTTGACAATGTAAAGATCTAGGGGCTGCACTAGTAATAGTCTTGACAGAGCATTTTCAAGAAAGCAAATGATATCATATAACATGAAACAGGAGAAAAAAACACTTATTTATGGTCCACCCCCCCTTTTTTTCTTATAAAGTCATGGCGATCCCATTCATGTGATCTGCACTGTAATGAATCCTAATCATCACCCAACAGCCTTTCCTCTAAACACCACTGTATGATAAACTTCCACTCTCCTACCACACAATCATGCGCCCATCTTCCCACAAAACTAGCCGATGGAAGGTCTTTCTGTCTTTTTTTCTTCTTCCATAACTCCATCTTTAAAATATATAAATAAATATTTAATAGTTTCATTGACTCAATCAAATGTACATTGCACACCCATCTAAAATTTAGATATATTTGAAAAAGGGGAGGAGTAGGGCTCATTGGTTGAGATGATCCTTGAAATGTCCAAATATTACACATGTTAGGTTTGAGTCCACATTCTGCTTCTGATTGCAGCTTCCTGCTGACGATTACCCTGGGATGTAACAGGTGATGACTCAAGTACTTGAGTTCCTGGTACTGATGCAGGAAAACAGGCTTTAGTTTGAATTCCTGTGAGTTCTTAGAACAAATATTTATAAAGAAACCAAAGCACAATTATAATATTGTACAATAAAGTTCCCCTTTACCTTGTTCTGGATTTACTTTTAGTGAAACAAAATCCTAGAAAATCTATACATAACTCTCCTCAATTGAAAATGTTATCTGTGACCCTTGAATAAATATTGTGGGAAAACAGAAAATGGAAAAAAGAGAGAGAGAATGTCTACAAATAAATATATATAAATCATATATGTATGAATAATTATGCTTTATTAAATATATTTTTTAAATTGAGAGAACATATTAAATTGCATTATGTGGTTTTGGAACAAAGAGATCTAAGAAGGTTATTTCTGACCCACTCTTTGTTGCTTCATATTAGTTACTAGATTTAGACTATTATACAAATAGTGAAAATTGATTGAACAAGGTGATAACTGTTGTCTCCATAGGCAAAATTCTATTTACCCTGACCTAACGATTCAACCAGGTGTGAGTCCTCACTGAGGTGTACACATTCAATTCTGAGTCATATGATTGCTACAAATTTGTAGAAGCAACAGCTGAACAAGAAAGAACCCCTTAAAATATTTGAAAGCACATTACTGAAATATACATGTATAGATAGAAGTATCTTCTACAAAGACGTTTTTAGAATGTCTTATGGGAAATTGTATCCAAGAGAAACATGACCTGTATTATGGTCTTAATTAGGACAAGTCCTATTCCTGTAATATGGACATACATGATTTTTATCTTATAGTGCACAGATCTCTCAATTCTAGTTAAATTCTCTAAAACATCACATACATCTCAGCTGAATCAGCCTCACTTTTGAATTGTTGGCTTGCTAGGGATTCTTTCCGCATAAAGTGACTGTACTGGAATATTTCATTATTGAGTAATGTATATGTTTGACACTTAGAGTGATTTTGCTGACTTCTAAGGTACCACTTGCCATAAAATCTGTCTCATTTGGAGTGATAAGCAGCTGTGGACTCCTTGTTGTTGTTTGTTATGCTACTTTGTTTCACATAGTTGTCAGCCTGTGTGATCCAGTGCAGTTGGTGGTGCAGAGGCCCATCACACCTCACTGCCCAGTGCAGGGATGTGGTGTCTGTGTTTCAGATATGAGGACCAATTGTGCGCATACTTTGCAATGCATTCACCAATTAGCTAATTATGCCAAAATGATTTAGCATAAAAAATTCATACTAGCTTTGTTAACTTTTCTAAAGCATAGCATAAAGCAGTTTAAATAGCTTTTATTTTGTGACCAGGTATTCTAAAATATTTTGTACAATTAAATAAAGTGATTTTTTTCTACACATATAAATTCTTTATTTCTGCTGTATTCAGATACGTGACAAGACTTGAATTTAGTAACTAGTAAGAATTAGTTCAAAGTTGTCTCAGTTTGGAACATGTTACTGTTCCTTTTAAATGAAAATAATAAGAAGTGTTGCCAACACTACAGGCAGTCATGATGTTCTTATCTTTTGCATTCAACATGTAATCTCTTTTTAAAATTATGCAAACATTCATTGCCAGCATTGATTATTGGAGACACAATGATAATTAGTTCCTTTAAATTTACGTGCGTTAGAAAATGTCTTGCACAGTTGTTTGAAAATAGTTTCAACAGAAAAGTATCTCCATTTTATGTAGGAGAATAATGGTAACAGGCTTAATCTGCTACAAGTGCATTGCAAGGGTTAAAAAAAAGCAGCAAAAGCAAAAGGGGCCAGAAATGATCTCCATCACAGAGGGTCCAACATTTTATTAAGATGCAACATCCATAGCTATACATTGTCAGTCATTAAGTTTAGTATTTAACTACCTTATTAAGTAGCAATCTTTAGCAACATGATATTAGTAAATAATATAAAGGAAATCATAAGATATTCTGGACAATTTTTCAATACTATATGACAAAAAAGTGTCTGTGACTAAAGGCAGTCCAAATAACTTAATTAAAAGGCAATAAATAAACAAGGGAATGAAGTTTTGAACAGTAATTTGATTTGCTGAGCTTTATTCTAAATTATTACAGGATGACTCTTGCCAAATGCGTAGAAACAATTCCCACATAGACCATCTGGATGCGTCTACTATTCATAAAATCATGATCATAGAGACAAATATTATTTCTTGATTTTTTAGTGACCATGCTTGAAATCCACATCTTTTATGTTAACAATTGCTTAGCTGAAATTTATAATCGACTTGTTAAAAATGAAGCTTTAAAGGGCCCGGTGTGATAATATAACAGTTAAGTCTTCATCATGTACACGCTGGGATCCCATATGGGATCCCATCCAGCTCCCTGTTTGTGGCCTGGGAAAGCCGTTGAGGACGGCCCAAAGCCTTGGGACCCTGCACCCGTGTGAGAGACCTGGAAGAAGCTCCTGGCTCCTGGTACAGTAGTGGAGCAGTTGATCAGAAGTAGAGCATCTGGGACTGAACCGTATGGAAATGTATGGAATGCCTACATAGCAGATTAACACTTAGCTACAATATAATGCTGTCCTCCATCATTATGATTAAAAACAATCACAGGTGATATGTAATTTTCCTAATTCAATTTAATAATAACGCACAATCTTGCCTTTGCAAAATATTGCAATAAAAAATTAATGGAAAATGAGTTTTCTTTCCAAAGTTCAGTTTTAAATCATACATTTATCTTTGGAAACAGTAAAATTAAGGTCTGCAAGATTTTTTTCAAATATTCATAAAAATAAATTATCGGATACCTTTTTACATCTATTAATCTTTAAGATGGATTATATTCCATGGTTATTGGTGGTGCTGCACATGTTCAGCACTCTTTAAACCTAGGTATCTGAGGGAAAACCAATACAGATGCAACAAAAAAGAAAGGAAAACTTAAGGGTTGAACATCTATGGCACAGCAGGTTAACATGCCACTTGAGTTACCAAATAGTGGATTAGAGTGTTTGAAACAGAATACTGCTTTGGGCCGTCCTCCATTGCTTTCCAAGGCCATTAGCAAGGAGTTGGATGGGAAGCAGGGATGCTGGGATTAGAACCGCCGCACATATGAGATTCCGGCGCAAGTAAGGTGAGGACTTTAGCCTCTAAGCTGCTGTGCCAGGCCCTAATTATTTTTTTTTAATGAAAAAAAGTCCCTGATATAATTTAGTAGGAAGACTAACTAAGGCAGTTAAAATACTGTTGTCTAACTATCTGTATAACAATTCTTGTAAGGAAAGGAAAATATCTTAAAATTTGAACCCTATCAGTACTTTATAGCACTGGACATTAAGAAGGAGTTTCCATCAGGAGAGGGACAACTACATATTCTATCCTTTGAAACTTGCAAACATTCCTTTCCAGATAAAGTGAGAAGTTATTAATATTTTGTTTTGTGTATTCTTGATAAAAGTTTACTGTCTTTGGTTATGGATATTTCAATTTTTGTTGCTTAATTTTAATTCATCAGATATCTAGGAAATGTTCATCCTATCATTGGGAATTCGAACCATGCTAATAAATACTTGAATTCTCTAGTCAAGATGTATGTGTTTTGTGAAATTGTGATAAACACAGATGAGTTATGAGATGATAGAAGACTTTAGGGTCTTTATGTAGCTGCAGAACTTTATACTTGTGGTCTTCAGTATACATCAGTACTCTGCATAGTTGGCAAAATTGTTCTCTAAGAGGTTACGATAATGATAATTATTATGAGTGAATTTATATTTAATTGAATGTGAAAATTTATATACAGTTAGTAAATAGATTGATAAATAGATTGATAAATAGATTGATATATGGATATGATAGAGGACTATGTGACAATTACCTTTGCTTCCATGACCATTTGGTAAGTCAAGACAATTGCTATACAGCATAGGTCTTGTGTGGAATTTGTACTTTATTTTATATGATCAAAATTTCACCTATTTATCCCATAGGAAATAAATCACGTTTTTCCTGTTGCAGTACAGGGATTTTTAGTGTTATATAGCATATTCTTTCTCTGTGTAACATAAACTTACAGTAAAGAAACAATAAACGTAAAAATTAGACAAATGCATCAAATATCTAATAACTCAATTATTTGTGATTATTTTCATCATAATATTTACAACAAATAAGGATAATACATTTCGCTGATTTAAAAAAATATCTGTAATGGAAGACAGCCAATATGCTCTTATTTAAATCTTCAAAGTGACATTTCTGACAGAGGAAGGGAGACTAAGGAGAAATCTCATATATGTGTGAGGGTATTTTAGAAAGTTCATGGGAATGCACTATGCTGAATTTATTTATATACATTTTATCTTAACGTCTGAGACATCTTTTAGACTTTTTTTTTGGAATGCTTTACTCTTGTAGAAATACACACAACTTCATATTTCCTTATTTTAATGTTTCTTCCTTCTTTCTTTCCTTCCTTCCTTCTGCCTGCCTTTTTTCCCTCTGTCTTCCTCCATCTCTCCCTTTTTTTCCTTCTTCCTGTCTCTGGCATTCTCCGTACCTCCGTCTCTGGGGGTTCAATTCCTGTTCTATTTCCCTTCGTTCCTTCCCTTTTCCCTCTTTTTCACTCCTTTGCTCACACCCCTCCTATACATTTTTTTCATTTCATTAACTAAAGTCATATTATCAGAGCATATGGAAATAGATGCTAAAATAACAACATGAGTAAATTCAGTGTAAAAAGTCACAATATGTGAAACTGCAAACCTCTATAAATCTATGGCTTATTTTAAGTCGCAGAAACTCAGTAATTATCACTTGAAGCGCTAGTTCTGCTTCACCACTCCTTAATCATTTCAGGATTAAAATCACTGCTAAGCTATCATTTATCTGTTACATACATGTGTTGAACTTTAAAAAAAACCCTTCGGGCCCGGCAGCGTGGCCTAGCAGCTAAAGTCCTCGCCTTGAAAGCCCCGGGATCCCATGTGGTCAACGGTTCTAATCCCGGAAGCTCCACTTCCCATCCAGCTCCCTGCTTGTGGCCTGGGAAAGCAGTTGAGGACGGCCCAAGGCTTTGGGACCCTGCACCCGCGTGGGAGACCCGGAAGAGGTTCCAGGTTCCCGGCATCGGATCGGCGCGCACCAGCCCGTTGCAGCTCACTTGGGGAGTGAATCATCGGACAGAGGATCTTCCTCTCTGTCTCTCCTCCTCTCTGTATATCTGGCTGTAATAAAATGAATGAATCTTTAAAAACCCTTCATGGTAGCAGTAAGCTCTTCTCTCATTTTGTTTCCTTTTCCTTCCTCTAGTGCACATATTCATAAACTATAGTCCATCTCTATTTCTTGTGTCAAACTGGCTGTTAAAATTCTGGTTTAAGTATATACTTTCTGTATTATTTAGTTATATATATGTATATGTATATATGTATATATATGTATATGTATATATGTATATATATATGTATATGTATATATGTATATATGTATATATTTATATATGTGTATATATGTATATGTATATGTATCAATTGAAATTTGGTCTTTCCATTAATTCTCCTTCTTGAATCAGCTTCTGTTTCTATAGTTGTTTTGTGTAACACTAAGATTATATACAAACAGTCCCTCAAAGATTTATTCTGAGTCTTTCCACATAGGTAAGAGTGGCCAATAACCATCCTAACTGAAAAAAAAAATTGACTGATGAGTGTTTTCAATTTCAATGGTAATTGCTGCTAGTGATACCTTTTATGAAGGCGTTTCTTTTCATATATTTACAAATTGTGGCTGAATATTTGAGCTTGTGTTTTCATCGCTTTACACAGGCAGTTTCATAATTCAGAAAATAAACTTAGGGGTATTTGTAGTCTTGCATTTCTCCATCACTTTCATCTTATTTTTTATTTCATTAGGCTTTGGTCCTTAATATTATCTATGTGTCTGGGTGGCTGTTTTCTCTGTAGTTACCTAATTTTAGCACTGTAAGGGCACCAACATCCCGTCTTGCTTCTCTGCACTCCAGGGATACTTTTCTATCTGATACTTTACCTAAACTTTAACACTTCTCACTTTTTACAAGCAATCAGCAGACATCTAGAATGCAAAAGGTCACATCAAGAAGTTAGCTAATGTCTGCCAGTTTACTCTATCCTTAGACTTTTTTTCCAAAATCTTTTTTCTAAGATTTCAATAAATGTTAATGTTTTCAGGAGAAAAAATGAAAACTTCTCAGACTTTTTTTTAAAATCAAAGTTTACATAAAAGTCAAGAGTATATTATAGAGAATTTCAATAGGCCCCATAGTTTAAAATCTTACATTAGTGCAGCACCACTGTACTAATTAATTCATACTATCAAATTCTAACATTGTAATTAACTTACTTATTGTTAGTTTTTGAAAATGTCAATTTGCAGCTCAGTGTGTGCCATTCATGATATCATGGTGCAGTGTTCTGTTTTAAGTCCTCTGGCTCCTCTCTAAGTGTGAGAATAAGTCAGCAATTGTTAACTTCCCCCAAACATAATTCTTGTCCAACTTTGCTCCTTGTCTTTAGTGACAGCAATGCTTTGCTTCATTATACTCTAATCTATCCAGCAATGCACATCTTATACATCAATGATTTTCAGGAAAAACATTCTTTATGTTACATCCTAGTAATGGCACTCAACAAATCTTTCAAAACATATTTACATCTCAAAATAATCCATGAATGTTTGCTCAGCTATGATTCCGTTAAACAACAAAAATAATGGTTCCAGGGCCTGGTGTGATAGCGTAGTGGTTAAAGTACTCACCTTGCACGGCCAGGATCCCATATGGGCACTGGTTCTAATCCCAGCAGCTCCAATTCCCATCCAGCTCGCTGCTTGTGGCCTGGGAAAGCAGTCGAGGACTGCCCAAAGCCTTGGGACCCTGCATCCATGTGGGAGACCAGGAAGAAGCTCCTGGCTCCTGGCTTTGGATCGGCTCAGCTTCAGGCGTTGCAGCCACTTGGGGAGTGAATCCTCAGATGGAAGATCTTCCTTTCTGTCTCTTCTCTCTGTATATCCACCTTTCCAATGAAAAATAAATAAATCTTTCAAAAAATAATAATGGTTTCAAAGTTTCAAATTATTTAACATATATGAGAATCTGAATGTCAATATAAAGTGGGATCTTTGACTAATGCTTTTAGTGAGCAATAGTTTATGTCAAATTTCCCATGTGCATGCTAACTGATCAAGTGATTTTACTTTTACAATTTTACTTTAGAATGAATTTGCTACGACTTATGTATGTAGTATTCATTAACATAATTTTTGCAGTGTTAAAACCACAAATGCAAACTAAATTCAGTTCAGTACAGGAGCTGTTTAAATGATTTAATGTCCATCTATTCATTATAGGATGAAACTGCATATGTGACAGTTTCTGCAAGACAGATTATTAAGTCTTTAGTGTTAACAATCAACATAGTATGTACAGAACGATTCCACCTTTGAAAGGGTTAAGCATCTCAGTAAATACATGGATTTTTGCAAGGTTAAACACGTAGTCTAGGAATATAAGGGCTTCAGAGGATGATGGGGAATACATAGGACCATCCATCAGTGAATGCTTGTCTTACACTTTTTGTGCTGCTCTAACAGACTGAGTAACTTGCAGAGAACAAAAATTTCTTTCTCACAAGACATATTTCCTGAAATTTAAGATCATGATGCCAATGCTTGGTGAGGGATGATCTGTCTGCTGTTAATATGACCTTTTGAATGCTGCACACAATGTCGGAGAGGTATACTGTGTACTCGCATGGCAGAAAGTTGTAGGGCAAAATGAACAAACACTGATCTCCCATGGGAAAACGGGTGAATCAACTCCCATAAGCTATTCGTATAACAACATTAACACATCCATGGGAGCAGAAATACCATTTTATACATACTGTCAGCCTTATCTCTCAACACCATAGAATTGGGAATTGTATTTCCAACACATAAATTTGGTGTAATATGATCAGATCATACACTGCTGACCTCCAAATGCATGTAGTGATTTTGAGAAATATATTAATCAATTACAAATGCCTCCCTCTATTTCAGCATCCTCTAGCAGTCATTTTTAGTCTAATTCCAAAATATCACCTGAACCAAATATAAGTGATACTTGTGACAATGTTCGTTATGAGGGTGCTGGTGCAGTGGATTTAGCATCCACTTAAAATGCCCAGATACTATATCAGATCTGAGTTCAAGATCCAACTGCCCAGCCTCCAATGCAACTTTCTGTTAATGTGCCTGGAAAGGCAAAAGTAGATAATTTCATGAGCCCCTGAATCCCATGTGGAAATGAGGTTGCAGTTTAGATCTCTTGACTTTGACTTGATCCAAAATTTCATTGTTGCTCTAAAGTAGGGAGTGAATCAGTAGATGGAAGGCTCTCTCTCTCTCTCTCTCTCTCTCTCTCTCTCTCTCTGTGTGTGTGTGTGTGTTCCATTATTAAGGGAAAATACTTTTAAAAGGTAAGTAGTAACAAGTCCCAGTTAAGTCCAAATCCCAAATCCCAGCAAGGAAGACATCTAAGCTTAATAATTGTTAAGTATGCATCCCTCCATCCAGACACACTGAGGTGTCGATTAGGGACCCAAAAGTTCCCAGTGACACTGCCCATAGCTGTGCTTTCTGTAACCCTCATGTATTAGAATCACAAGACTTCACATTTTCAAACTGATGCTACATGATACAGACTCAGCTGTTCTTGTAATATTTCTCCCCATGGTTCAATTAACTATTGTCCTTAGTGGGGCTCTCAGCAGTGGCTTCAACCCCACAATTCCACTGGATATGACCCAAAAGGAAACTTCTGTGATAACTCTCCACCTACGACAGGTCTTACTTGACCCTATATATATGAGACACACTGTAAAATACTCACTTTACATATCTTTCTAAAAATATCATACTTTCTTTTAGTCCAGAAGTCTCAAATTTATACATAAAATAAATACTGTGACACCACTTACTAAACTACTATAAACTAATATCAGTACTGACTATTTTACAGGAAAATAGTATTGCTAAACTCTGAAAGTGTTCTACAGAAATTAATGGTTGAAGCCAATGTTCATTCCCCAAGCTCCCTCCTCTTTGTGTTCCTTTGCGGAACCAGCAGCTGAGCCACACAGAAGTTGTGTTTGACAGAGAACACAGATGCCAGTTCTGGAATAAATTTTTTAGCATTAACATCTGTGTCTGTGCAAGGCTCTTGGCTTCTTGGCTTGATAGTTGGATGGAGATGTTAGGTTTATTGACTCTATTGCTAAGCATGCTAATGTCTGTATAATTGGCTCTGGTGACCTTCCCACAAGACAAACACATAAATGCTAGAGTGTGTTGGGGGAAGGGGCACTTGTATTACAAGTGGGAATTTATCAGCTTTATTCCCTGAATTACCTGCATTTGCAGAAATTTATCCCAGTCTATGAAGCTCAATCTAAAGAAAAAAAATATATATATTTCATATGAGGGTAAAGAATGGATACAAAGCACCCTTTGCTAGACAACCACAAATAAACTGTCTGTATCTCCCAATGATACTTTTTCACACTACATCAAAAGTAAATTGTCATAAGCAAATTTGATTCAGTACTATGAAATCAGTTAATTTACAATCACTTAATAAAGCAATTATATAAAACAAAATAAAAGAATTGATTTCCATCATTAATAGAAACACATACATTCTACTTTAAAAAGCAGACAGTAAATAGCAAAATATGCAAAAGCTCTAAATATTACCTCCGACAATTTTATGAGATTGCATTATCTAGATACTTTCATATATGCATACACTCAGAATGAGTCTAGTGCTATTTTAAAGTTGTTTTAAGCATGTTTGTCCAGATATGTTGTGGTGCTCACAGGCAAATATGTCCCTAAAAGTCACTAGATGGCAGCTAGTGGAAGAGTCCTGGGTGGGAATCAGTGTCACTAGGTTACATGTGGCGAACAAGCTGGAGACAAAAGGAAGAGCCCTGAGCGTGAACCAGGATGGGGATCAAGTTGTTTTATTTTATTTTTTTATTAATTATTTTGCATTATGTGACAGTTTCATAGGCTCTGGGAATCACCCCACCCCTCCCCCTCCCCTCCCCCCTGGTGGATTCCTCCACCTTGATGCAATATTACAGTTCAAATTCAATCAAGATTCTTTCTTTGCAAACATATACCAAGCATAGAGACCAGCTACTTATTGTCCAGATGGGTTGAACAGTTTCTTGGGGAGACTATTTCTGGTCTGAAGTTAGAGCTGGTAGAATATCATCACAGTCAATTAAGAGTCCCAATATAACATCAACAGCAATTTGCAACATTATGGAATTGACATGGTTTTGAGTAACCAGTATATTAAAAAAAAAATGTTTTTCCATGTTAGGGAACAATGTGTGCTCATCTGCCCCTGTCCTATGGGAGGTGGCATCCACAGTCATAGTGATGAAGATTGGCTCCTGGTTCTCCTCCTCTCCTGGAATTCCAGGAATTCCCAGCCTGAGGCTGTTTGTTGTTTCATAAAAGAGTGTATGTTTCTCAAATAAACCAGAACTGCTCGTAAGGAACCCCTGCCATGTCTGTTTGTCTCTTGTGTGCAGGGAGGCTGGATGGCTGGCAGTTGGTTCGCCCCCTCTGACAATGGGGGATAGAGGATCGAATCTGTGTAGAGAGAGCCTCTCAATATGTAAGTAGAACAGTATTTGCCATCACTTTGATAAAATGTATTCAAAATGGAAAACACTTGAATGAAATGAAATCAAGTTTAAGGGACTGGTACAACGCCTTAGCAGGTTGATCTTCTATCTCCAAGTGCCACCATATCCCAAGCGTACCTCTTGGTGTCCAGGATGCTCTAATTCCCATTCAGTGTTCTTCCTGTGCCATAGGAAAGCAATAGAGGATGCCCAATACTTTTGGACATTGCACTGCTGTGGGGGACACAAAGCTCTTGGATCTCCGCTACAGATTAGCTCAGCTCTGGCCATTGCATCCATTTGGGGAGTGAACCAGTGGAAGGAAAATCTTTCTTTCTGTCTCCTCTCTGTAAACCTGTCTTTCCAACAATAAATCAATCAATAAATAAATAGTATGATAGATAAATATATATTAAAAGTACAAATGAATCTTTATAAAAGAAGAGATGTAATTTAAAATTTTCACACAAAAGTGGATAATCTCAACATTATTTGGAAGATCATTTGCTATATAAACATTAAAGTATTTCAACAATATGTACAACAATAAAATGAGCTGCCATAATCTTTTTTCACTTCTACTGAAACAATTTTATCTCAAATATTTGTCATGTTCTTATGAAATAAATCAAAACATTACTTTATGTTTTCTTTCATGCTTTGAAATGTCGGTGTGCCTTTTACTTTTATACTTTGTTATTTTTATGTAATGATGTGACCTTTTCTGATTATTAGTTCTTGGGATATGAAGCAATACAAAATACATGCACACTAATCTAGAACAATATTCCAATAAAGATGCTGCTCTCTTGTGGTATTGTAGTTCATTGATGGGTAAGGTTTGGAAGATCATATTATGTCCTGTCAAGATTATAATAAGAAAATATTTATTCTTTAAATTTCATTTCTCTATCATCGTTTTTGCTTAACATACATAATCATGGCATATTTCAATTATAAATTTTAAAACATTAAACTGATTTATGTATGTGATGCACACTTTTGTCTACATCTCAATGCTAATTAGGCTTTAGCTTTAGTGTTATTCATATCTACTTTTGTGTGTTTAGCTTGTTTGAAAACATTGCCTTCTAAAGTGTGGAGGAATCACTGGATGACATTGTTAGCTCTTGATGCCAAGCTGAGAAATTGTCTTCCAATGACAGCATCTGGTTCTTTGGCAAAATCCATTGGTAGTTTCTCTGCACCTCTAGGTCTGTTACATGGGCTTGCTGCTTTTTAAGCCTATTTGAAAGTTCAATGAAATGAAGCATATATAAATCACTGAAATACTCTACGAAGCTGATTTAAGTACCAGTTCAGAAACTAAGACTCAGTATATGAGATAAGCATAGCATTGATGTTTGGATGCTGATGTACTCCCATAAACATGTTTCTGCAAATGGCCAGGACTACCTATATACATAAGGTGAAGGAAATTAGCATATGTTTAATACAGAAGTAATATTTTAGAAGCATTGACATTTTTTGAAGATGTGTTTTTCACACAGTCAGGGCATAATTGAAAAGTTTCATATATAAACCAATTTGTTCAGAATTTACTTTTTCTTTGTGTATAGCTATTGACAAAGTGCAAAGAAAAAAATTTCCCTTGAGATGAGGTAATACTTATAATTGATTATATTTATTTCAGTAGGATTTTTAAAAGTTCCACATGTGAATAGATCTACTTGGGGGGCTGAATCTGCATGCAGTAAACTAATTAAAAGAAAGCACCATCCAGAGAAAATCGTAGCTTTGTCCAAGCTTGAAGTGGCAAATCCTTACAGTTACTTGTTAAGGGACAGGTGGAGCATTAGTAGGACTAATGTAATTAATTTCTGACAAAATGATAAATAAGGTGGCATGAGGAGCATAGGATAATATATGGGTGAACTCTATTCCAGGGAGTTAATTTTGGTCTAAGTTAAAAATAAAATTAAAAAAAAAATGATGAAGAACATGTGTGTTCCTTAGATAATTTTATAGTGATACTTCAACTCAATTAACATTTAACGTGCAGTCACTGAATATTTTTCTGGTGTAATACTCTCAGTACCCCTTGTAAACATATTTTCCCTCAATTGGTTATTGCTTTATGCATCAGAAAAAAAAAAAACACCTTCAATGTGGATCTTAAAACTTTGATGCTACAGAAAGAGTTGACAGAATATTCTAAAAGTTGGAAGAACACATATAAAATAAATGAGTGATTTCAGTATCTCATGTTTACATAGAAACTCAGTGTTCTTGGCGCATGCATTCATCTAGGAAATTAGTTGTTCTTAATATAAAAGTAAATGGATGGACAGTGTCAATTTGCTATATAGATCTGGAAACCAGAGTCATATCTGCTATGGGTATTACAAGAAGCTGATATATGCTTGTAAGACACTTTTTAAAATAGAGCCACTTTTTAAAATACTATACATTAGCTTTGGTATCTATTGGAATATATTATATGCCAAACTTTGGATTTTAAATTTCTTTCATTTTCTCAGATGATTCACTATGATTTGTCAGCTGTCATCATTAATTTCTTCAACTGTGAATTTTAGCTTTAATCAAACATAGATTTCTTCTAAACACACAAGACTTTCTTCCTTACTGCTTCCAAAACTAGCCACTGCGATCTATTAATTTTTTAATAATATGAAATAGCAATTCCAAGATTCATCAGACATTTTTAAAATTAAATGAGTTCTTTAAAATGAAAGAACACAGGGAAGAAGTGGTTTGAGAAATGGTACACTTTTGAAAACTAGACAGGGCCAAGATAAAATGAGAAATAAGAACTTGGAAAGTGTCATGTGCAATTGAAGAACATTATAAAGCTATACAGAAAAAAAAGTCTAACAAATTTAGCTACCAGTTTCTGATATTTCATAAATATAAAACCAATATTATTAATATACAACTGCAAAAAACTGAATACAAAACAAATCCTTCACTATTTGTGTGAATACATAACTTAAACAAAGCCTTTTTTATAAAGATTGAAAAATTCTTTTTTTTTTTTAAAGATTTATTTTATTACAAAGTCAGATATACAGAGAGGAGGAGAGACAGAGAGGAAGATCTTCCATCTGATGATTCACTCCCCAAGTGACCGCAACGGCCGGTGCGCGCCGATCCAAAGCCGGGAACCCGGAACCCCCTCCAGGTCTCCCACGCGGGTGCAGGGTCCCAAAGCTTTGGGCCATTCTCGACTGCTTTCCCAGGCCACAAGCAGGGAGCTGGATGGGAAGCGGAGCTGCCGGGATTAGAACCTGTGCCATATGGGATCCCGGGGCGTTCAAGGCGAGGACTTTAGCCGCTAGGCCACGCTGCCGGGCCCAAAGATTGAAAAATTCTTATTTGAAAGGCAAATTTACGGAGAGAAAGATCCTCCGTGTGTTGGAAGGTCTTTCTCCTCCAGTGGCTGATATGATTGCAGATAGATCAATCCAAAGCCAGGAGCCAGGAGCTTCTTCCAAGTCTGCCACTCTGGGGAAGGGTCTCGATGCTTTAAGGCACCCTCCATTGCCTTCCTATGACATAAGCAGAGAAGCAGATGGGAACTGGAGCAGCTAGGACACAATCCGGGTCCTCTATGGGACCCTACACTTACCAGGGGAATATTAGCCAATTGAGACATCACGCAAGGCAAAAGGAAGGATTGCATAATTAATCTAGTGTGTGTGAGAGATAACCTTTTGATGCTTTTCCTCTCTGAATGTGTTGTTTTATCTATCTTTAATAATGTAACCTTAAGACAATCTACCACTCTCACACTGGGTACTGCTATGAATTTTGTTAGTTGTTTGTTCTTGAAATTGTAGCAAAGAAAAGTCCGAAAAGCAATTTATTTTTTTCCGTTGGCATTTTTGTTCATCTGGGATCACCAGACTACTATGCATTGCCTATCCTGACGGACCATGAGAGACTGTGTAGGCAAGCGAAGCAGCATAGTTCCCCCCAGCTAAGGCCAACCTAAACAGCCAGCAGACAGCCTCAGTAATGCTGAGCATGCCTGGCTGAAAAGTGCAAAATCTGTTCAACAGAGCTGTGCAGAGATAGCATAAAAAGATGTATTAATGAGGTAGTTATTGATACTAACACTGAGATAGTATTTTTGCCACTGGGTTATGTGATGCTGGAATCTGAGAGCAGCAAACAGTGACCCATTTCAGGCATTGTTAAAATGTTTTATAAAACTGATAGAAGTGTATATAACCAAGAATTCCTAGAAAGAGTGTACTACTGAAGCCTGGAAATCTGTTTGCTGAGAATATATATCTGTGTTATCATTTTAATCTTCAATGGTAAATTTATACCATGTGTGCTGCAATGCAGTTAAGAGTAAAATGAAAACAACTGCTTATTTTCATGAGACGGTAATGTAAGTAGCTCTTATGGGGAAAAACACAGTCTAAAGAGCTCAGTATCCCATTTTGGCTCACCAGGACTACACGACCAAAGATGGCTAAAGACAGAGGAAGGTCTCACTTGTTATGCATTGTCATGAACTGAATATAGCGTGAATGCTTACACTTGTGGGCATTCGTATTGATTCTTTAGCATATAGTATTGAGATTTAATTATTCATGAATTAGAAATACAGAACAGAATTCCTCACAGAATAATTGAGAAAGAGTGATGAATATTTAATAAGTAGTATATGCTTTCAAATATCAATGTATTATTAAAAGTGAATATCTATCTGAAAGAACTAGAGTGGTAAGGTTCAAAGCACTGAGCTCAAGAAACTCCTGCTTAAACACGTTCACTTTTAGAGAGAGAGAAAGATGGATGTTGGTCTCGCTGGCTCAGAGCAGATGCCAGGAATGTGAGGCTTCTGGATTTCATACCTGGATTGCAGAAGCCTCAGTACCTGGACTGTCTTACCCAGTTTTCCAATGCACGCTAGCAGGGAGTTGGATTGGAAGTGAAACAGCAGGGACTTGAACTGGTATATATATATGGGATGCTGACATTCCAGATAGTATCTCAACCTGCATTGCCACATTGCCAAATCCTCCATCACAATTTCCTAAACCATTTGAAAAAAAAAATGTTGTTCTTGTTGTATTGAGATCATTGTGCAAGTCTTAATGAAGAAATTTGTAAATATATATTAATTTGGATTGTTAAATGTTGCCTAGAAAAAATGTTTTAGTCATTGAAGGACTAAGAAAATCTAATTTCAATGCAGTATTTGGCATTTTCCTAAAGAAAATGTAAGTTCTAAATGTGGAAAATAGATAATTATTGGGCATGCAATAATCTTGATAAGTTAAAACAGTCTTTCAAAATCCTCACTGTATAATGAATTATACTTGAATATAAACTAAGGAATATATCACTGTAAGTTTTGTATAAAGCATGAACAACTACAAGGTCTAAAGGGATCTAGTGATCTATATTTTCATTTCAGGAACTCTTTGTGATTGTAAAAGTAAAACTATAACTTTAATGTTTGGTATAATGTGTTTATTGATTTATTTTTCAAATTGTTTAATAAAATAGTATGCACTCTGATGCATTACTTTCTATTTTATTCCACAGTTAATGCATATGCTAATTAATTGCATTTTTATAATGTTCTCACAGTATACATATTTCAAAACATCATTTTTATACCATAAATATGCATAAGTTTTATTTGTCTATTATGCCACAGAAAAGTAAAAATTATCAGTTAATACGTTAAATTGAAGATTATGTAGTTTCCTGAAAACATTTACACCAATCATATCAAAGATAGCTATGTTATTAATTCCAATCATTATCTATCATCATGATCTATTATTTTCAAATATAAGAAAAATGATTGAGATAGCTGTGAAAGCTGTACTAACTCCTCAGTACTAAAAACAAGAACGAAAAATAAGACATTTTAGGATGTTTAATGGAACTGTACAATTTATAGAATTGTGATTCTAAAAAAAATAGCATTCATTCTATAGACACAAAGAATGAACATAATTGATTCTATAAATACTAACAACTTATTGATCCTATATGGACATAATTGATCCTATAATTGTATAAAATAGATCCTATAAGTACTAACAGCAAATACTGAAAAACTATATCACACATAAACCTGCATGATAACCACTAAGTTAGTGTTATTCTGTAGTCATCACTTTACAAATTAGAAATCTGAGACATAAGCCTTTTATGCAATTTACTGAAATTCACCCATCTCAAAGAAAGTAGGACAGAACTTAAGGCTCATTGTTGTGAGTCGAAAATTCACACTCATGACACAGTATTACTAACTGATGAATTAGAAAGAATGAATTTTGAGGTTGCTCCCATAGCAGAATAAAATACAAATTTAAGAAAAGATAAATTGGAAAATATTTGCAACTGGGAATTTTTCATTTTGTTTAATGAAAAAAATTGGAAAATTTACTTTTCCTTTGAAATATAACATATATTAAATCAGTACAAGAAAATCATACAATTAAAAATTAAAATAGTTCATCCTCTACTCCCAAGTTTGTGCTTCTATTTGTTTTAATGCATGTTCTTTGGTCATTCAAGAAAGAATAGTTTTAACCCTGACATACTCATTGATTTGGAAACTATAAAGTGACTGGTTTGGAAAATTATGAACAATATAGGGTTATGCGTCTCTGGTGATTATATTCGCATGCATTCATAAATTATAAATTTTACACTAGGATAGAGCAGTGACCTTTGGCTTTCACACAGCCATGGGGATGCATGCGATAGAACTGCTAAAGGACAGAAATTGATCAAACGAGTCACATTGGGTAACATAATTTCCTGTCAAAAAATAAGAAAAATTGTGTAAGATCATAGTTTTTAAAACCCTGTCTTCTTATTCTTTGTACTGTGATGATGTAATATAAACTAGCTAAGAATCAAAGAAATGGCATTTATTTCCCACAGTTCTGGTGACTGAATATCTTTTTTTTTAGTTTGCATTTTGAATTTTGAATTTCATGATACAAACCCATAGAGGAGGCTGAATATCTTAAGGATGCAACACCAGCCATTTGGAAGCTGTTCATGCTCAGAATCCATGGAAGAAAAGCAGAACAGTATATGACTACGTGGGGAGAATACACACAAGGCTGTAGTCAGTCCTGTGTCATGAGAGCAGGCCCTTTAATAATTGGTCCTATCTCACATAATTCTCTTAATCCATTCATGACAGCAGTGGTCCCAGAATCTACCCAACTCCTAAAAGTCCCATATTTTAACATCATCACAAAGTCTCTTTACCTCTATTTCTACAAGAACATTTTATAACCCATTTTTTTTAAAGATTGACTTATTTTTATCAAAAGGAAGTATTACAGAGAGAAGAAGATACAAGGATCTTCCATCCGCTGGTTCACTCCAAGTGGAGCTGAGCTGATCTGAAGCCAGGAGTTAAGAGCGTCTTCCAGATCTCTCATGAGAGAGCAAGGTCCCAAGTTTTGGGCCCTTCTCTATGGCCTTTGTAGGTCAAAAACAGGGAGATGAAGGGAAGTGGAGCTGCCAGAACATCAACTGGGGCCAATATGGAATCCCAGCACTTGCAAGATGTGGAATTAGACATTGAGCCACCACACCAGGCCCAAAAAACTCACCACTTTTCTCAAATGTAAGTTAAAATTGTGTTTTTATGTTCCTTAAAAAAATTTAAAAAGTCGTTAAGACCTAACTTCGTAATTTTGGTAATTTGAAATTTTTATGCAGAATTTAAACTTCAATAAAAATTCCATAACATAAAGGAAACCCACTTTTCATTTAATACAAAATATCCTGGAGATGAATTACTAATTTAATAAAATGAAGATTTCATTGTTGTTCATTTGCTTGGTTGTTGCTCTTATTATATTTGTTAGCAAATAAAGTGTGTGCTGTTACTGATACATATCACATCTCAAGACAAAGGTACAAGTTTAACCGATTATATGCTGTAATTACAGTCATTTTAGGAGAAAAAATACTTTGTTTTTAAATGAATATGTATGGCATAATTGTCTTGAGCATTTTTCAGTCTCAATTGCACATTAGATTATTTTCATGTATATTCACACTGAAAGTTCATTCACAGTAATTGAGGAATTTTCATCATAGTTTTATTAAATGACCCACTAATGGTTATTATAATAATGTCTATTTGGAAATGTTAGGGAACTAACCTTGGCTCCAGTTGGTATGGGGAACTGACTTCCCGATTACTAGAAGGTCTAGCTTTACCCACTTGAAAGGTCCTACAGAAAAGATTAAAGTTCTTCAACATACCAAAACAGTAGTTTTACCATGTAGATTGTGACAGTTTTATTTTGGATATTATTTCACAGTTCAAAGTTCTAAGTGTGAGTATGAAATGTAAATATTGAGTTTCCTATTCTGACATAACTTCACTTCTATAGTGAAAAAGTTATTTTTGTAGTATATTCTAGTGTTGATTCTGAAATAAATAGTGTTATATCCTTGAATAATCAGATCAGCAAATATAAACAGAAAAGGCTCAGAAATTCTCTCTACTTTCAAGTAAAATTAGATAAATTTTGTTTAACATTATGTAGAACAAAGCATATGCATATACAACATTTTAAAGGAGTAAAATCAAGGTAGTGAATTTTTATGCAATATGCTTATAAGTTTAAAACACTTAATTCAAAAAAATATAAATGTAAACTGTCATTCATAACAATCTCTTCTGTATTTATTCAATGTACCTACTACTTATAAGTAATGTAAATGCATTTCAGTGATTTTAATTGCCCATATTAAAATAAAGACATGTAAATTGAATATTAGGAAGTCTATTAATAATAAAAAATAACAGTAAAGCATATTGGTCTGTAGTATTTGTCAGGCAGAAATATATATTAATGCATACTCATTTCTAGGGGATTTAATGTTGCTAATATTTAATTCAATTAACTAAAATGTTGTTAAAGTTAGTGCTCCACCCTTTTCATTAAATATAAACATAAGTATTATTAATAGAATGTTTCAGTAGAGAGTGAGCAGCTGCTGAAGCCTTCAGTACTTAAAGCATTTGCTCTCTTTGTGAGATGGAACCCCTGAACTCCTTGCAGGTACAGAGGGAAAGACCCAGAACGTGAAAGAACTCGTTTTTTTTCTGTCAGTGTTTCTTTCAAATAAATTTATAAAACCAGAATTAAATAAAAGATTGAAGAATAAAAGTGATCACAACTTACAGAGGCAAAGGGCAATGCACTTAACTTGCTCCTGTGTTTCTACAAAAAGGAAATGGCTTCCACTTTTCTTGCCCTGTTTCCGTTTATGTCTTTACTGTAGTTTGGACACTCTTTCAGTTTCGGTTTCCTTTTGCCTTACAGGATCTTTTGGAATATCCTCAGGTGCCTCGATTTTTCTATACATGTCTTTAGCCATTTTGATGGCTTTTTTAAGCAAATTCAAGATCTAGGTGGGACTCCCATCAAGGTCCTTACCACCACACATTCTACCTAAGTTTGCAGCTGTTTTATTATTTGATGCACGTTGTCTACATTAGACTCTGTCATGAGGAACATAATGACTGATGCTTTTTTTATCTTTTTAAGTACTTGAAATTTGATGAATGCTTATTTTGAAATCATGATCTGGAAGTAATTTGTTTTTACTTATTTGAAACTGTATTTCTGACAAAATGCACATGTGCAAACAATGCTTACAGCCAGCATCATAAAACAGAATGATAGTTGCAAGAAGATAATGAAATAATGATCATGACATATTTGCCACTTTCATAGAAATAGTCTTCATGTTATAGCCTTATGTGTGTCCAAATTTTAAAGCAGTATTATTTTAAACTTCTTCAGTAGAAGTGTCTTTATACAGAACAAAGATTAAATGAAGACCTCCCTATATTACCATAAATAAACTGAGAAAATGACTAGAGGAAAATCCCAAGTTTGTTATTTTGAGATATATTTTAAACTAAAAACTTACTTTGAATCTCTACCAGTCACTTCCTCCTCTATTGCACACCAAGTGTAAAGAATTTTGCAATCAAATCATTATCACTATAAGAATCACATGGTTTAGTTATCTTGGTTATTTTTTCCAGTTTTTTTTTTTTTCAACTCATGGCAGATGTGTTCTTAAAAAATTATGCCTGTTGTTGAGAACTTGGAAAGAGTCCTAGAACACCCAATTATGCAAGAGTTACGGCTCATATAAAAGACACCTAGTGTGTTAAATGGGAACAGAGGGTTTATAAATTTTACACAAAGGAAGGGTTATCTCACAGATTTAATGAGACTGGGATTTTACAAAAGTTTTTTTTTTTTTTTTTATTAAGCTTTTGTTTTTCTGACACCCATTTGGTCATCACAAATTAATTATTAAGTGCCTTTTGAGTCTCACTATAAACAATTTACTCGTATCTTCTGAATCCACCCAATGTATAACATAATTGGAAATGCAAGAAACCTTGGACAAATGCCCAGTTCCTGATCTATTCATAACAACTTGTTAAACATTTGAAAAGGGTGCAAAATATCAACACAGAGTTTTGCTCATTAATAAACACCTTTTCTCTTTTCTCAGAGTAAACTGATCTTAAACGTTTACACATGCACATATGGCATATCGATTCTAGCAATTATTTTCTTTTATTTCAGGAAATTGATCTTACTAAATGAACCAAAAGGTCGTATTCACCTCTACTAAATCATATCTGTGACAAAATAAGTGATAAAACATGTAATTAAAAGCCCTTATAAATTATTGTGCAGTGTGTGGTCAACATAATTTCCTAGGATTAGATTAAAAATTATTGAAGAAAGTCATGTTGATTAAATATAAATTTAAATATTTTAATACTACCTAACATTCAGTGTATTAGAATAAATTTTCAAGTCTTTTTAAAATTAATTTATTTTTATTGGAAATTCAGATATACAGAGAAGCAGAGGTAGAGAGGAAGACCTTCTATTTCATGATTTACTTCCCAAGTGGTTGCAACAGCTGGAGCTGCGCTGATCCGAAGCCAGGAGCCTGAAACCTCTTACAAGACTCCCACACAGGTGCAGGGTCCCAAAGCCTTAGACCATCCTCAAATGCTTTCCCAAGCCACAAGCACGGAGCTGGATGGGAAGTGGGGCTTCTGGAATTAGAACTGGCACCCGTATAGGATCCTGGAACATACAACATGAGAACTTTAGCCACTGAGCTACCAATTTTCAAGTCTTAATAACCAAATCTTTCATTAATGAGTTCTTGTCATTTGTTAATAACATCTAAATTGGATGATCATTCTACCTTATATCTATAGGCACTATCATTAAGTTAAGACTGATTATACCAGGTGAAAGTTATTTGTTAAATGAAAGCATGATGTTGTAAGTGGCTTATATGTGTTTTTATCCAAGATGCATAACGGTACGGTTGTGAATGAAGTTTGTAAACTATAACTACGAGGGTAAACCCTCAGTATAGGTAAGTAGATCAGTATCATTCATTAGAAAATCAGTCTGACTCAAAATTTAAGTATATTTTCTTTCTCTCAGCACCTCTTACTTCTGACTTTTTTCACTCCTTCTTAATTATATTTAATCATGTTATTTAGTTAATGTGTATTGACCTATCATAAGAAAGCAAAAGTGGCAGGGAAATATTTAAGCAAGATGGCAGAATGAGTTTTTTTGTCACTTTTTTTTTCTCACAGAAATATTACTTTTGACAATCAGCTACACAGGAGAGTGGCTTTGTGGAAGTGAAGTGGAGATGTGCTGTCACATTTTCACAGCACAAATATTAGGAAAAAAAAGGAGTGAGGAGAGGAACATGGAACAGTACTACAGCATGCAAGTCACACTTCCCGGAAGGCTGAACACTTCTTTAGCAATCAAGTTTTCTTTGACTCAAAGTTTCTCTAGTAGGGTAACTGGATGAGACATGATAAAGCATCCCTGACCTTGAAAGGCATTGCCAAGAAGCTCACCATCTTTCTCATCAGTGAGGGAAAAATGAAGAGAACAAAAACACTAAGTAGTAAGAAGGTTCTGGCATCAGTAGAGAAATAGACTCCGAAACATATGCCCCAGAGCTGAAGAAAGTTTCCCGGAGCTTAACATGCACTTATTGGACTCTGGCGTGGTGGCCACAAGATGCTTGTGGCTCTTCATTTGCAGAAACTCTATCTAGACCATAAGCATCACCAACTCTCATGGTCCTCATACTCCAGTATCCCAATGCACGCATAGGTAGTCAGTGAGTGTGAGCCTATTGATTCACAACCTTCCATAGGCAGCTAACCCAAGTGTCTAGGCTTGGGACAAAGTAACGCAAATTAAGTATTCCTGAGTACCAGCTTATGGAAAACAAATATATGTACCCCATGTTTTCATCCCAGTTTTCTGGGATCAAGACAGATCATATAATCCCCAACCCCACCCCTCCAACCAAGAGGAAATTAGTGGTGTGCAGTTAGTTCATCCACAGAAAACATCTGAGTGAATGTCAAAATGCCTTACTTGGCTGACCGGTGAAATGTTCTCTCAATTGGTAATGACCACGGGACAAGGAGGTTTGCTCAAGTAAAAATAGAGCCACACAAGTCTTCAGGGAGATTAAAACCTAAGAATCAAACTGACACCAGTTTCAGTAAGTTTTTTCAAAGGAATATCTATATTATATATAATTATAAAATTATATATAAAAATAGTCATGAAAGCATGACTATTATAAAATTATAATTTTATAATTATATATAATATAGATATTCCTTTGAAAATAATAAAAATAAATAATAAAATAAATAAGTAAAAATAATAAGAATAATTATATATATTTATAAGAATTAATTGCATGACCAGAATTTAAAATAATTTTAGGAAAATAAAATAGGTTGTAAGAGAACAGAAACAAAAAGCACAACAAAATCAAGAAAACAAGACATGAACAAAATAAGAATTGCACAGGCACGTAAATCTTGGAATCAGTCGAAGGCGCTCATGTATCCGTTTTGTTTCACTTTCACATATTTCATGCTCCTTCAACAAAACTATAATTCCTCTGTTACCTTAAAAATACTCAGTCAGATCTTGCCTGAAAATATTTCTTCTTGTTGATTCTTCTGCCTAAGAATGATTTTAGTGTGTATTATGAAGATTCATTTCCTCAAATAAAACTTCTGAAAGCATGACTATCACAGTATTTAATACAGCTCCTGCCTTGATCGCTTTACTTATCTTTACTGTGCCTATTGTTTTGCAATCACTTTATCTTTGTGGCATTTTTATAACTTTTTTATATTTTTCTCAACAAAAACATAAACACACATGATAAAAATATATTGTTGCCTGCTTGATATTTTAAAAGTGCCTAGTATGTATCTGATGATGAATATTTATTTACTGAAAGATGAATGAAAGATTTCATGGGTTTGGATGTGGTAAAGTAGTAAAGTGAAACGGAATAAGGAAAAAGCACCAGTTAATTCTTTTTGGATACCCAGTAATAAAAAAATGAAGTCTAGATTATATTTAGAATGTGCTAATGGAATATCATACCCCAACCAAGGAGTCATGACATTTGAACAAATATAAAGTTAGTAATTGAATAAAAGAAAAGAAAAGCAAACCTACAAACATAATTTACAGAGTTGCAACTCATAAGAGAATTTGGCATGGTAGCAGGATACAAAATTAATGAATTTACATTGATGACACTAGTACACACAAATAATTCCATGGCTGAGAAAGAAATTGTAGTACAGTCCTCTTTAAAATAACAGAGAGGAATTTCAAATACCTTGGGATTAACCTGACCAAAAGGGTGTAAGACCTCTATGATGAAAATTACAAAACATTAAAAAATAAATAGAAGAAGAGAGTAAAACATAGAGAAAAATACCATGTTCCTGGATTGGCAAGATCAACATCATTGAAATGTATGTATCACCAAAAGTAATAGAAAGATTGAACACCATCCCAATCAAAATCCCAAACACACTCTTCTCAGAAATAGAAAAGATGATACAAAGGTTCATTTGGAAACACAAGAGACAAAAAATAGCAAAAAGTAAATTGAAGAATAACAGTTAAGCTGGAGTAATTGCAATACCACAGGTCAATGCTCATTCAAACAGTGTGGAAATGGTACAGAAAGAGATGATTGGGCCCAGAGTGGTAGCCTAGTGACTAAAGTCCTTGCCTTGCGTGTGCTAGGATGCTATATGGGTGCCAGTACTGACCCTGGCAGCCCTACTTCCCATCAGGCTCCCTGCTTGTGGTCTGGGAAAGCAGCTGAAGATGGCCCAAAGTTTTGGGATCATGCATCCATGTGGAAGACCCAAAAGAAACCGCACTCTTGGCTTCAGATCAGCCCACATGTGGAGTGATTCAATTGACAGAAGTTCTTTATCTCTGTTCTCCTCTCTATATATCTTACTTTCCTATAAAAGTAAAATAAAATTTTAAAAAAGAGAGAGAAAAAGATCAATAGAACAGAATAGAAACCCCAGAAGCAAAATGCAAGATAAATAGCCCATTCAATAATGACTTTGCTACATGTCATACATTTTGGTGTTTTTGTTTTTATTGTCATTCATTCAAATTTTTTCTTGTTTTTCTTATTAATTTTCTAACTGACTCATAGGTCACACAATAGTATCATTTCTTTCAGTTGGTCTTTGGTTTTCTTTTTTATTTCTTCAGTGATGCATTGGGCATTCAATAACGTGTTGCTTAACTTCATACTGTTTTGTAAATTATTTTTCCCACTGTTGCTGATTTTCTTTTGTGGCTTTTAATTTAAGGAATGTGTAACAACTGTGTGATGAAGACTGCCACATACAGATATGAAGATGCAATGCAGTGTGCATCTCTACTTACAAATCAAAAATGTACTCTCAATGAAAATGTTGAATGTATCTTGACAAAAGGATGCTGTACTTTCTGCCATTGTCCATGTGTATAATGTCAGTATACACTTCAATAACAGAACGATGGGCCTATGACTGATTATGAAGGACTATGCTATTTAACATTATGGGAGAAATCGAGGAGGGGGATTTGGTTAGGAGGGAAAGGAGATCCTGGAGCCTATGCAATTATATCATGGAAAATATAATAAATATTTTATTTATTTATTTAAAGATTTACTTCATTTTTATTACAAAGTCAGACATACTGAGAGGAGGAGAGACAGAGAGGAAGTGGAGCTGCCAGGACCAGAACCAGCAGCCATATAGGATCAAGGCGAGGACCTTAGCCACTAGGCCATGCCGCCGAGCCCATAAATATATTTTTTAAAGAACAGGTCAAAAAGTTTATAAATGCATGAAACTGCTTTGTCAGAACCAATTAAACATGAAAACAAAAAGAGTGAATCAAGGAAACTGAAAAATTATTTAAGAAGTTTAGATAACATTAGATGCTAAATAAAATGAGGTTTTAAAAGTAGCTACGTAACTGAAGGCTTTGTGTCTGTCTCAGTAGCTGGGGAGTTGAGCAGAGTTTCCTAGGACAAATGGAAAGTAACAACTGACAGCAATACTGTGTTACTCATTCTAATCCTATGCACGATAGTGGACATGAAGGTTTAGTGAAAGTCTGGTGGATGGCAAAAGCAAGGCTTTTCATTGTCTGGAGTAGGGATTTATAGATAAGTAAGAGCATGGCATTAGAATTTTCTGTGGCATCCTTGTATTAGGTTGGGGATGCCCATATAATATAAAAGTATACCCAGACTACATCTAGAATATACTTTGTTGAAAATGCACTAAGGTGTGTTGCAAGGGAATTTTAAAATGTATGTGCCTAATTAAGTCTGAAAAATAATGTGTTATTGCTATTATTGAATTTTCCTAGAAATTTGCTAGATATTCATTTCAAACACAGTGTTATATTTTTAACAGAGATGTTTTAACGTAAAGTCATTAGATAAATACAGTGAATTTATAATCACATGAGAGTGTTACACAACTCTAAACTATCACATATAGCTTGCATTTAGGATCTAAGAAAGGCTGCTATATTGTTTCGTTGGATGATAGTCATAATTTCAGTGAACAAGTTATCTTTTTGAACTGAGTGTAAAATAGGAGATAGATACAGTTATAGAATAAGCTTTCACTGCTTTATTTCATATTTGTTTGAAATTGTCATCATCCTTTAGTAGACTTGTTCTGTCAAAACCATAACACAGTGCATTTCCATTGTTCCAACCTAAAAATGTTCGGTTACCGATTGCAATGAAATTTTTTAGTAATTCTTCTGAAAATGGTTCAAAACACCTTCTGAGGAAAAAAGAACATATTCAGAATGCAATGGCTGGTTAAAATAAGTGGTAAAATTACTTTCTATCTTATTTTTACTTTTAGGTGTTTATATGCTCTCTGCTATCAATTACGTTTCTTATGTTACACTTATACCACAGAAATTAAATCTTCAGAGGGTTTAAATACCATGTTCTAATGAAATGCAAATTCTCCACATAATAATTATGATTTGATCATGGAATTTACATTGCTAGAGCCTTTTATGTTTGAAAAATTCTAACCAACTCTGATTTATTTATTCAATACCCTCTAAAAACCGTTATTTTTAAAGATTTCTCTATTCACGTTTGTATTGCTTAATAATTATACATTTTTAGGATGCACTGAAATATTGACATTGAATTCTATACAACCAATCCTACTTATCTTCCATTTCAGCTCATTTTCGTAGGTTTTGACACACAGTAATAACCCTATCAATTTTAACTGCATTCTTTTTCCTTTCTGTATTCCCTCCCTTTAGTCTTTAATCCAAGAAAAAACAAGACTCTTTTTCTAATTTTCTTCCATGCTTGAACTCTAAACCGTAAGCTCTTAGGCACGCGAGGAAATGTCATGGAGGAGTCTGGACGTTTCAGTGAGAATGTGCCTCCAAGGAGGGAGGGAGTGCCTTCCTGGCAGAAGATCCAGTGGCATTTGGGAGGGACAAGAAACAGATGGTGACTCCTGAGAAAAAGGACACGGGAATGTCTCTTTGTCTTCAAAAAATTAGCTCTATTTGTGTGTTCAACCCACAGGGTTAATAGTAAAGCTAGGGAATGAATGGGGTTTCAGTTGATAGTTCACTGTGAGAAAGGACTAGGCTCTCAATTCAAGAGGTATAACTATCACAGACTGCAGCTGATGAATGCTCTCTTCTTGGTGCTTAAAAGATCCTTTACAGTTTATGTTAAGGAAAAAAAAGAACAATAAACACTCCAAAATTGAGAATGCTATATATTTGGAAAGGTAGTAGTTAAAATTATACCAAGAAAACCATTATTTTTCTTTTAATTTCTGAATGTTTGTGGCAAGAATGTTTGTGTGATATAACCAGGAAGCATATTGTATATTATATGAGATTCTGATTATGAGCAGTTGGTCTCTGGTGACAATAGTAAACTGATTTAAAATTGAAATGAGTGTATTTATATATAGATAAACATGATTTATATGTACATATTATGTATACATATGATTCTTAACTCATAACTATGATGAATAAGCAGGCTTTGTTGAACAAGGCTAAATTCATATTTTTCAATAAGAATTGATAGTTTATTGATGCATGTTGCAAGGAAAATATTCTATCACAAATTCCAGTTATAATGCATTTTCCTTTAAATACTGTCCATTATTATCAAGTATATACATTTTAATAATTTTAATTCAGTGTGATTTTTTTGTGTGTGATACACAGTATCCCATTGCCAGATTTCCTTTAATAGGCCTTTGTACTCAGAATCTTCAAAAATAAATTATGGTTGGAAATCCAACTCTTAGGAAATGTTATGTACTATAATGAACATAGTCCTTCTAACCCTGTTTTTAATATCTATACTTTTTTTAAAAGATTTATTTATTTTATTACAGTCAGATATACAGAGAGGAGGAGAGACAGAGAGGAAGATCTTCCATCCGATGATTCACTCCCCAAGTGAGCCACAACCGGCCGGTGCGCGCCAATCCAAAGCCGGGAACCTGGAACCTCTTCCGGGTCTCCCACGCGGGTGCAGGGTCCCAAAGCTTTGGGTCGTCCTGGACTGCTTTCCCAGGCCACAAGCTGGGAGCTGGATGGGAAGTGGAGCTGCTGGGATTAGAACTGTTGCCCATATGGGATCCCGGGGCTTTCAAGGCGAGGACTTTAGCCGCTAGGCCACGCCGCCGGGCCCATAATATCTATACTTTTTGATCCAAGTGAAAATTAAAAGTATTAACTATTCTCTTTTTGAAAGGCCTGCTCCATTATCTTATTTGAAAGGCAGAGTGACACCAAGAGAGGACAGATAATCTTTCATGCATTTGGTTCACTATCCCAGTGGCTGCAAGAGCCAGGGCTTAGTCAGCCTAAATTAGGTGCCTGAACATCCATCCAGGTCTCCTACTGGGATGGCAGAAACACGAGTGCAGGACATACTATGTGATGCCCTCCTGGGTGAATTATCAGGAAGCTGGACCAGAATCAGAGTAGCTAAGTCTTGAACCAAAACCCTGAAGGTGAATGTTGTTGTCGCAAATGTCAACTTAGTCTACAACCCCACGATGACTACCACCAGCCCAACACTTTGCTTAAACTTTTTAGTAATTCATAGCATTCAAAAATTTGAATGTAATATTAACCAAATTATAATAAGTCACATGTGTTTTAAGCTAATATGTCCTTGTTTCCATTATTGAATTATTAAATATAATAATAGGAAAATACTTAGTTCATGCTGTAATATTTTTTTCATGTTGTATAATAGCTCTTATCCATTTTCTGTCTCAGCAGATAATTTTTTGTTTTACTATTATCGTCATGATTATAGTTCTTTTAAAGTGTATTTTTATCGTAAATCAATGTCAAATAATGTTCATTGAACATAGTTTTGCATGAAGACATGTACACACGAATTTTAAGTTCAATTTAAAGATAAAATCATGTGATCATTAATATTTAGATTATCATTTAAATCAATGGCAGAAATAGGGTATCTATATTTGTCCTTTGATATCAATTAAATTATTAATGCAGTATAAATGAATTACAGTGAATTCCTCTAATTAAAAAAAGTCAAGCTCAAAAAATGCCCCTTGTTAATGTTATATTTTTAGATAATATTTCTCCTGTTCAGGTTGCTTAAGTTTTGTTTGAGCCTCCCTCTGCTGATACTCCCTATCCTATCCCAAGAATAATGAATTGTCTCTGGTTGTCATTTTGAATTATACCTTATAGTTGAAGAATTTTTAAAAAAATATAAAACTGTAGTATTTGAAGATTCTCTACCACAGAATGAAAAAAAAAAAGATATGCTGTGTTATTTGGTTACTCAGAGAAATAAGGATCATTGACTTAAAAAAAAAAGTGACAGCAAATTAAACAGGACAGAAGATACCAGTTCAATTATCTTCTTTTCATCCCTCAAAGATTTCCAAGATAAGGTGGTTATCCTCATATTTGTTTTGGGTTCTTCCAAAGAACAGTATCTTAGTTGGTGAATCCATTCTTCAATAAATGTTTCAGTCAACTACATGATGTTTATTTTTCCTCACTAGCAGAAATGTGTATTTAATATTCTGCTACTCTTTTCTATTTTTCTTTATCCCCCTTCTGTTCAACATTTAAGAACAAAAGTCCTTTTCACCCTACTGTTTTTTTTTCTTAAGGGGCCATTATTGATCTATATTTGGAATTTTGTCAGCATAGACAATATCAATAATTTATATGAAAGGACAACATTAATACCTTCCCTTTTTCATCCATACTGCTTTCCCTAATTCATGCTCACAAACTTCTCATCTATGAATTTGATTTTAAACATTTTCTGTAATCTCAAATAATCTTTTTTTATTCTGTGGATTGATCTGATTTTGTTGAAATCAAAATAAAGTAGCTCTTACAGTGTATTGATTATGTAAATACTTGTTAAGGCAGTATAAATATATTTCTTTCACCTTTTGTATAATAATGTAGCTAGTGTAAAAATATGTTGAAATTTTTCTTATCTGAATTGGTGATTTAAAATGAATATGCCATTTGCAGGAATTTCATATTTTAATTATATAGACTGTAATAGAACTACTTATTTTTGCTATATTAAATTGTTCGTTTTCTTTCAAGATGGTGGTTTGTATAATGACTTCGCAAGCTTCTGTTCACTATTTTACATTATTTATCTCAGAAAAAGTTTTAAGAAAAAAAAATCAGTTTTCTTTATATGTGGAATATATGCTTGCTAAAACGTTGCAGATTGTAAAACTGTTTCATTCACACTAGCTCCAAGATTTCTACTTTTTCTTCATTTTTTTACAACTTGCTTTTTTATGAAGTACCAATCCAAATATCCTCTGAAAATGTGAGTCCATTTTACATATTTTTAGCAGGCGAGGATTATGACACCACATGTTCATCCACTGCATGGGAACAATGCAAGTTCAAGCCCTTGCCACTTCAATCATCATTAGGCTTCCTGCTTACCCATCCTAGCAGGTGCTTTGCTACCCATTGCTCATGTCAGAGTTCAGAGAACAACTCTGGTCACCTAGCTTCAACATGCCCCAACCCTTGCTGCTGTGGAGACATAGGGAATTAATCAGCTGTTGGAAGATCTTTGTTTCTCTCGTTGTGTCTCATTCTCCATCTCTGTCTTGTATACTTTCTCTCTTTCTCTCTCTCCTCCCCCCCCCCACTACCTTTTGGATAGACTAAAATGAACAAATACACACATAGGACATAGTCTGGATCAATGCAATCTTGGGTGCTTGCTTGAGAGCTTAAGAGAGAACATCCTGTAACAAGGGGAGGAGTGGCTTACACACACAACAATGAAAACATGGAAGTGTTGTGAATACTGCATGACTATAAAACGCTTATATAGTAACCCGAGATACAAGCGGCGGTGTGCAAAAGCTCAAATGAGAAATTATTAGGCTGAGGCTTTAGGTGGTATGAATTTAGTTAATACTTGATAAATAAAGAGGTAAAATTTGTATTACATAGTTAGGAAAGGTACCATGAATGAAATAAAAGGTAAAACTTTGCACTCTTAGACTATTGTGTTGATGGAATCGGCACCATTATAAATCATTTCGTGTTGATTTCAACTGCAGCTGCTATACCAGATGTGACTTAATGACTTGAGAAATTTAACTATTCTGGAATCTGATATGCAGCCATTGAACTGGCAAATATATTTTTTTCTCCATACGTATATATAAGGCACCCAAGGCAGTTTTATTTCAGCAACTCTAAAACACATCTGTAACTATATTTATATGTGCAGCCAAATATGTATCTCTAACTACATCTGTCAATAGGTTAGTGCTCTGACTTTAGTGATTAAATATTTCCATTCCAGAGGCTGTAATACAAATCCTTCTAAAAGCGATGGCTGCTCCATTTCAGTGACATTACTGGCGCATGTTGAGACTTACCATGTTACCAATATGTACATTTCGTTCTTTTTAATGGCTGTGCAGTACTTCGTGGAGTAGATGTGTCCCACGTTTCTTTCTTTTTAAATATTTTTAAATTTTAAAATTTTTATTAAAAAGTCAAATTTACAGAGAGAAGGGGATGCAGAAGCAATGATGCTCCCTCTGCTGGTTTACTCCCCAGGTAGTGATGAAAGCTGTCACCTTGCATGTGCTACTATTCTGCCAGAAATTTCTTCTGATATTTTTTTAAATATTTTTTAAGATTTTATTTTTTATAATAGAAGAAGGATATCACACCAGGACCCCTTCTAATATTTTAAGGAAGTAACTTATGTGTTCTCAACTTAGCCTCAAATATTGTTATGTTAGCCTTTAGTTAACTCAGATAATTTTGCAATTTTAAATATTTAAAACTTACATTTTGATTAAGCAAATAAGATTTGAATTATTCAAATTAAAATGTATATAATTATGATGAAGTGTAGAAAGTGAAAATTACACATAATCATGTGCAATATCAATATGATCCTTCTACAAAATCTGTGCTCGCATGTCTGGGAAATCAGCAGAGAATGCTCCAATCACTTTCGCCTCTACACAAATGTGAGGGGTTCAAAAGAATCTCCAGGATTCTGGATTCCTCCTGGCCCAGTCCTGACCATGGCAGTCTTATTTCTCTTGTGTCTGAAAAATAATAGTTTAGGGCCTGGCACGGTGGCTCAAGTGGCTAAATCTTTGCTTGCATGCACTGGGAGCTCATGTGGACATTGGTTACTGTCCCAGCTGCTCCACTTCCCACTGAGCTCCAAGCTTATGACCTTGGAAAGCTATGGAGGAGGACCAAAGCTTTGGGACTCTGCACCCATTTGGGAGGCCTGAAAATGATCCTTGCTCCTGGCTAAAGTTCAACTCAGCTCTGGCTGTTGCAGCCATTTGAGGGGTGACCACTGGATGAAAGATGTTTGTTTTTCTCCTTCGTTCTATAAATCTAGCTTTCCAATAAATACAAATAAATCTTTTTAAAAATAAGATAAAAATAAATAATGTTTCAAATAATCATGACAATCTTTCTTAATGCTAGTTGAATTCCAAACTCTATCAATGCAATTTTGTATCAATTGAAAGACTTCCAATATCTACAATCACATATAATACTCTACAATATCCATATTTCCTATAAAAATAGGCTTTTAAGATACTTGATTAAAATTTATATTGAAAAATAAAACTACATTGAAATATTCAAAAAGAAAAGTGCATACAATATCAAATTACTGGTTTCATGAATCTTGATATACAAACGCACACATACAGGACCCAGTTAAATAGTACTTCACAAACAGACCACACCTGGAATAGCCAAACAACGAAATCAAATATACAACAATCAGAAATACCTCTTGGCATTTCTTAAAATTTAACTAGATTTTGACCTTGAGGGAATTAATTATCCTGTTGTCTCCTGCTGAAGATTGTTTTTTCATTTAACAATTTATCTGACTCTTTACCCTTCAAGATACCGCTTTTTAAAGTCATTCCTTGACATACAGTAAATCAATCCTTGTTTTTCATCATTATGTCGTTATAGTACTTCATAACTATTGTATAAATTTACATAAATTGTATTTAATAAGAGTAAGTTCCATCTGCATCATCTAGACTACAAACATCATGAATCTAAATGCATGTTTCCTTTCTATTATTGTGTTTATTGTAAATAAGAAGGTGTGCTTTACCTGCCTAGTTTAATTAATTGAATAAATAAATGAAAAATATTCCACACATGTAAGTATTGCATATTCAAAGTATTCAAACTAATATCTACAGTAACAACTATTATATTTCCTCTTTATTTTTGGAGCCTCATTTCTTACCTTTTTTTTTTTTTTTTTTTTTTTTTTTTAGAGTTCAGGACTTTTCTGTAGCCGAACAACAACTCAGACTCTAAAGCATTTCATTTCTTTAAATTTAATTGAATCAAATACCACGAATTACATGTGGTTGTAAGTGACATACTTTTTTTTTAAAGATTTATTATTATTGGAAAGCCGGATATACAGAGAGGAGGAGAGACAGAGAGGAAGATCTTCCATCCGATGATTCACTCCCCAAGTGAGCCACAACCGGCCGGTGCGCGCCAATCCAAAGCCGGGAACCTGGAACCTCTTCCGGGTCTCCCATGCGGGTGCAGTGTCCCAAAGCTTTGGGCCGTCCTCAACTGCTTTCCCAGGCCACAAGCTGGGAGCTGGATGGGAAGTGGAGCTGCCGGGATTAGAACCGGCGCCCATATGGGATCCCGGGGCTTTCAAGGCGAGGACTTTTGCCGCTAGGCCACGCCGCCGGGCCCAGTGACATACATTTTTAAACATTACTGAAAATGATACAGGCATTCAAACATACCCTGGTGATTCACATAGAAAAACCATGAAATAATTATAGTGCAAATGCTATAAAGCTTTTAATTAGCTGTCTTATAAGTGACTACATTATTATCTTATTTGAATAATAACTTTAGAGGTTTTAGACACAAAGATTATTCAGAATATAAACCAAAATACTGATATTTCCTATTGAATTTTTTACTGGATGTTTATGAAACAATAAAACATTTAATTTGTCTAACATTTTTCTCCTCAATTATGCCTCTTGATGACAGGAGGTTGCCTCTCCTAGCATTTATCTCTTGAATTATTTATTCAGGAACTCTTTAATAAGATTGTTTTATAAAATAAAGAAAGAACAGGGTATGTAGCTAGACAGACAGATAAGACAAAGATGGACGTTATAAATCCGGCAAGCTAGACATGTAAAAAAAATCAAAATTAATGAGGATTTTTATCTTCTACTGCTGTAACATTTTAAATTTGGTGTCCTCATGCATTAAACATTTGGAAGTATTTCTATCCTCTCATATTTCTTTATTTACTCCATAACATTTTTTCAAATTCATCCATTTCTTCATCTAAATAGAGAAAGAGATATGAGAAAGAAAATGCGATGTTTAGTTTAGAGAATCATTTCATACTTGCACACAGATTTTCTACCTAACTGTTTTGGATTTAATAAGCAATGGAAATGTGACTGTCTTTGTGTCTCAAACAGATGATATATTTGCAGATGCCAATGCCAGTTTTTATATTCTAAAACTCTGCAAGATAGACATTGTATATCTAATGTGCTGTGGTCTATGTTTGCACAAATAATATTTTCTTTTCTACTAAAAGATGGATGTGGGACTTGTCATCTGGGAAACTTTATAAATGGAAACTGGTTCATTTCTACTCTTTAATAACTCAAGGACAACTCTAAAACTGGTTTTAGCTGCAAGAAAAATCAACCTGCAGGCCAAATTGTAAAATAAAAACTTAATCCTAAATTATATCTATTTAAAAAAATGGTGTGACTGACGGGTAACAGGGGCCTGCAATAAAACATCTCTTGCACCCTTCACTTTTACATTTCCTACTACAAAGAACGAAACCTATGTCACATGTCTAGGTCACATATCTGAGTAAAGTGATAAAGTTTGCAATGTAATATTATTGACATTGATTTATTAATATTGATTTCTAAGCTGTAAAACTGACAAAGCTATTTTCCTTTTCTTCCTTTTCTAAAGCAGATCAAAGTAAAATGGTCCGTTATAGATTGTGAGCTGCCAGAGTTTTTGATAAACTATAAACAGAGTAGATTTTCAATGTTATACTTCATCAACAATAATTAATTTTCTTAAACATGTAGATCCCAAAACACTTCATTATTTAACACTTAAAACATGGGTTTACTTACAACAAAACAACATCTGTGGTAGATGGAATACTGGATGAAACTGAAGCTATAAATGTTAAATTGTATTAAATGATATTGCTTACTATTATAAATATGAGAATCTTTAAAATCATCAGTACTATTGTATGATTATTTTACATCATTATATTTCCAATATAAGCTTGTCTGTTATTTCTGTACTTCAAGGGAAAAAAAACAAATCTTATTTTGTATCTTTTTTGATTATACATTTGTGCTCGGTAAAGAAAACACTGCTTGCTAGTTCATTTACCATACTGCTACAACATACACAGCTAGGCCAGGCTGCACAGAAGGGCTAGAAACTCCATGCAAATGTGCCACTTCGGGGAAGGCACCAAAATATTGGGTCCTCATCTGCTGCCTCCAAGATACATTAACAGAGAGCTACACTGAAACAAACACTCCTGGTGCTTCACACAGTGTTGTACTCCAAGACAACGCAAAGACCTCCCATCTGCCTCTTTTTCTGCAAGTAATCAAAAGAGAAAACTATGAAGGGTACATATCTTTAAAGATTCTAAGGAATATTAATATAACATTTTAGGACTAACCATTTGATTATTTAAATATTTCAATTATTTAAATACCTGGTAGAAACAGAGAAATATGTTTTGTGACTTCCAAAGAGTCACTTCATGATATAGTGTGTTATAATACTTACAAAATATTATGTCACATTCATAATTTAATAATTTTATTTGCAATTTCCTGCTAACAGGATCCATCCTATGTAAATTAGTGATATGATTGCCCAGTAAACCCATGAGTTATAGTGTAATCTCAATCCCTATTATCATTCACGAGTCATCCAAATTCTCCTTATTCAGCCAAGTATTCATGTTTTCATTCAAGACCTACTTTCAGCATTTACTTAAACCATCTTCATTGCCTTGTTTCCCATTCCACATAATGTATCCATTATGGTTTACATATAAAACACTGTGATTCTCCAAGTGTTATTTCTTGCATTAAAATGTCATTATTTTGTGCTTCATTGTAATCATGGCATGAGACTTTTGGTGATAAATAGTCAACTTCTATCACATTTTAATCTGTATCAATTCTATTGTCTGTAAGATTGAAAACAATTGAGAGAATAATGTAATGTATTTTTAAAAATTTTTATGTTACGAATGTCAGTTGCAGTGATATCTTTACACACATATATATGAATATTTAACTAATAAAATAAAATTTTATTACATACATAACTCATATTATCCTAAATGTTCTACCTAAATTATGAAAGATTTTGTCTTTGTACAAAGGCTTCAATTTATTGATAATCATAAGATACATTTTACAGAATTTTTTTGTCAGAGCTTGAAATCTCCTACTTCATGTTTTCTTCTGCACCTACCAATTAATACAATTTTAACGCCATCGCATTTTCATCAGCAAATCCAAATACAGGTTAATCTAAGTAAATGAAATGAATGTGTCACTACATGACGAAATCAGTGGCTTGTTTTATACAAAGGTGACTTCAAGGAGCTCCCATAAAAATATGTCTGCAAACAAAGCAAGATGTCTGCCCAAAGTATTTCTTGCAATAAATTCTGCTGGGTCATGTGGGATAATTTGGAAGTATCTGGTGCTCTGCAGTTGATTAGATTGACTCTTTGAAAAATCTATCACCAAGAAATTAATTGGAGGCTGCATAGTTACTCATAGTTGTTCTACTTATGTCATTAAGTCACCCAGAATTACTGGAGCACAAAATGAACATTCTGGTTGTTTGGACAGACTCATCTGGATGGAAATGATTATGCATTGATCAAATCAGATTCTATAGGGCTTGACTGTTCTGAAAACTGAAATGCTCTTACCTGCCACATTTTATGTTTCAGAGTGATCTTTAACTCTCTATCTTCTTTCTAATACAGAATTCAGTGACTTATAATCTTTCAAAATCAGTATTTAGCCATTTTGATCTGCTTAAATACTTAACCTTGGGTAACGAAAGACCAGAATTGGGAGTGAATAGTAACACTGCCTAAATTGACATCAGTAGTTCCAGCAGCATATATAAAAATACATTTTCTATTAATGAGACACAAATCAAGTATTTTATGACTACGTTCAATGTGAAGCACCATTTATCTCTGCCACAACTATCAATAATAACAGAAAGACAGCATTGTCAGCTGCACTTGCATGTATGTACAAATTTTCCTTTGCAAGTTCTTCCTTTTGGTTATGTTTATAACAATTATAAATTAAATGTGATAATGGAGAAAGGAATGTATTGAACTTTATTTAAAAAGCTTCAACCAGTTATTTTCTATGCAACTTCTTTAAAAATAAAGAGATGAAAATTAAACACTTTAAATATGGTTTAATATAGATATTCTAAATTACCTAAGCTTATATCTTCAATTTTTTTTCTTTTCATGTTTATCTTTGACACATTGTAGCCAAATATTTATGTATATAAGCAATATTGTATACAGTGTGCACTATATTTATGCTATACATATATATAGTGTATATCTGTGTGCATATATATCATACTTAAGAAATTTTCCTAAATTTACCTAAATATTATGTAAAAAACAATCTGCAATACTTATTCCCTTAAGATAAATAATTAATGTCAAAACTACAATAAGGGGGGGCGACTTATAAGACTTTTTTTTTGTTGTTCAAAACTGAAACAAATGATAGAAAATTTATGTAGATTATTGTTTGGTATATCTCCATAAGATATTTAGCATGTCTCTTTTTGAATCTTTGCTCGATTTCCTTTAGTTAGATTCTCATTTTTTAAACCACTTGAGAAAAAGAAGAAGATAGTTACTTGCTAGAGTTACAAAGGACTTAAAATAGTAAATTTTAAAGTGTGTGTGTGTGTGTGTGTGTGTGTGTGTGTGTATACAATCATATGCTCTGATCTTTACATGGTTGATTAGGACTCAACAGGTCGAGGGTCACAGGAAAGTAGGTAAGACCATTGTTTCCACATTATCTTCTTTCATTCCTGTCTCTGGGGAAGGTAAAGAGACAAAGGGAAAAGCTCATCCATTCCCCCAACCATCCCAGTGTCCCGATGTGGGGCATGCTCCCAGGGCACTGCTCAAGTGGTTTCGATAGATCAACAGTTCTTCACAACCTTTGAAACTTCATTAAAATACACTGATATGTTAAACATATTACATTTATAGGTTATTATAATATTAGATTTGCCTCTAACAAATGATCTTCCAATTTTGTTGCCTTTATTAAAGTCTATTATTAGAAATATTTTCAACTTCTTTTTATAGCTGTGAATGCATGCTTTTTAGTAGACTTAACAGTTTATAGCTTGTGTGTAAAAATAGGTGCATTGATCTTTGCTTGTTGCCATTGTAACTGAGTCCCTTGTGGAATTCTCATTCTACAACTAACTAATCGCTTTCCAAGTATATTGCATTAGATTCTCTAGATACAAAATCCAGCCTACAAGTAATGAAATGCCCCTGCTCACCTTCACACAAACATGTTTTTGAAATCTATAGAATCAACTACACAGAGAGAAGTTGGCAATGGGAACCTGTTTCTGGCACTAGCTAACTGCATCCTCATCTATTACTTTTGCTTTCAAGTGTTAATTTATCATAGTAATTAGACCTACAGTTCTCTGTTTCCTCATGAATTTTGTGTATTCTTCTTAGCATGTGTGCTTTTAGCAGCATATAGATTCTATCTTAAATGTTTCCTGCCTATTCATTTTCATTATAGGCCCCTGAGCAGTCAGTCTCAAAAATCTTGTCTTCTATTATAAAATAAGCCATCAATAGCTTTAAATCATCAGCCTTGAAATCATCAAATATTCTTCTAAACTCCACATTTTCTTCATTACTTTGGGACAATAATGCAGTATAATATTTTGTTAGAAATGTAATCTGCCTATTCAATGAACAAAAAATCTTATTTTTTCTGACTCATTCTTGACTCCCATGAATTTTCTCAAAGACATTTTTCGGGATTCCCTAGTCTGATTTGATCTCCTCACTAACTGACGTTTAATGTAACTTTTCCACCACAAAACCAACATTAACGATTTCAGCTGTGTTTGCTTACCAGGTACTCTCCCTAAATTAATCTAGTATGGCAAAGATCATATCCACGCTTCATCAATTTTTATATGTAGACTAGGCATGGAAAACAAATTCTGCTTATCCTTGTTTCATTATCTATTTCACATTTGTCACTATAATTTAACTTGCATTTGAAGTAGATATGCTTTTATTAAATTAACTTTGATTATGAAATAATTTGGGTTTAGGGTCTGCATTATGAAACCACAAGTCCTGCTGATAGCATCCTATCTTTGCTGCTTCAAATCCCAGTAGTTCCACTTCCGATTGATCTCCTGGTTCATGCATCAGAGAAAGTAAAGAAGGATGGTTCAAATGTTTAGGCCACTGAACGCATTTGGGAAACAAAGAAAGAATGCCAAGCTCCAAGTTGCAGATTTTTACCCCCATCTGCTACACATATTGCAAACAGAGATTTGTAATAATTTGGTACTTTAAATATTAATATTATTAAGGCTGAAACTACATAAAATTGAGAAACAGAGGTTACTACTTTTCATTCTCCTTACTGCTTTGTTTTCTTTCTTTTCTTTAACATTTCTTTATTTCTATTGGAAAGTCAGATTTGCAGAAAGAAGGAGATACAGAATGAAACATCTTCATTTGTTGGTTAACTTGGGCCACCAGGACAGTGAATCAGTGGGCAGATCTTCCTGTCTCTCCTCTTCTCCATATATCTGACTTTCCAATAAAACAAAGAATTCTCTTTTTAAAACTCTGAAATGTTTATTGCAGTTTATAGGACTACATATTATGACTGGTGGATAGTTTTCTAGTTTAATTTTTAGGTCATGACTCTATTCTTTTTCCTTAGCATAATAATAATAAGAATACCTCCTCGCCCAATCCTCTGTTGCATTAACACATTAAATATTTTCTTAAAAACACTCATCATTGGCAGTATATTGTTTCTTTTTTCACTAATTAAAAGCTTCAGGAGGATTTGGTTTAATTTGATAAATCAACATTCTAGCTCCAAATTCAGAAACAGCAGTGTGAATATAAATGTGTCTAATGATTCTGTTTTATAAATGTGTGAATATAGAAATTATCATAACTACACTCTGTAGTTAAACATGGACTGAGCTTATTAGATTCTTTTCTAAATTTTAACTGAGAGTATGAGTGGACATGAGAAACATCAGTAATGCCTGAAAATGTGTAAATAATTAGTGAGTAATTTGAAATATCTGTACAAAATGTCTTCTTAAACTACATTTATTCTGTTATTAGCAGAGAACACATTAGCAACATGCTGTGCCTGCATCCCTTACGGATGCTGCTCCTTTCCTAATTCAACGTCTTGCTAATGCATGTTAAAAACCAGCTGAGGTTGGTCCAAGAGCTTGGAACCATATACCCACCTGGGAGATCTGCAAGCGGCATCAGAGTCCTGGCTTTGTCCTCATCCATCCCCTCACCATTGTGGCCCTTTAGTGAATGAACCAGAGATTGAAAAACCTCCCTCTTTTTGCCTTTTCCTTTTCATTTCTCTGTAATTCCAATTTTCAAATAAGTAAAATAGAACTTAAAAAAAAATTGATGCAAGTTGCATTGCAATAGTTATATATTTGCTGCTTTCATACATTTCTTAAAGCAAGGAAATAGGAGACTACACATATTGTAAAAAAAATGTTAGGGCTTTCACTAGTGCTGTTGATTTCTCTGTACTTTATCTTTTACAGATACGCTGATTTGCTTGAAAGGAAGACTTGCGGAAGCAAAAAAGAAAGAGACATGGAGAAAGAGATCTTTAATCTGGTTCACTCACAAATCGGCTGCAATGAGCAGGAGTGGGCCAAAACCAGGGAGTAGGAACCCTAGCCTGGCTTCTCAAATGGCCCGAAGAGACCCAAGGTATGGGTTATCTGCTGCATTCCCATGTGCCTGATCAGGAAGCTGGATCTGAAATTGAACAATCAGTACTTTAACTAGAATTCCTATGTGATAGTGGTGTTTAAGGCAGTGTCTTCAAACACTGTGCCACAACACTGGTTCTGTTTCATTATTTTCAAAGTTATTTTGAGTGCATGCCACAAAAGTCATTGCAATAGCAACCACTTAAATTTGACCCTTAAATTCCATCCATCCTCTTAAGGAAATTTAAGATCAAACCCTTCTGGCTGTTGAGCACAGAAGTAATACTTGAAATGGTAAATGATTTTATAATTGTAACTGAACAAAAATTGGCATTTGTATAGTGAAAACTTTAAGTCACAGAAAATTAGTTAAATGAGTCAAACATTTACAAAGATTTCTATACCTAGTAAAATAAGCATGGGCATGCCCATTTTGAGATTATTTTCTTTACTTAATGGCTCATTCATTTAGGTAAGCCAGTTAAGTAAATACTCTGTGCAAAGTGTTTGATTAAAATCTTTAAATCATTTCTGCTCCAGCACACTTGAAAACTAGTTCTGCAATTTCATGTCTGTCTTGGTTATGTTCCCAGCAGGTTATTAACAATTAATTAGCAATACTTCTCAAATGCTATCTGTGTAAGCATACTAATTGCAGGGCAGGAAATTGGAATTTGCTTTTGTAAACAAATTGTAATCATAATCAGTCCTTTTAGATAGGACAATACAAATTTGCCTTGTATTTGTACTACTTAGATTTACAGCAAAAAGGAATCATTTGCATATACTGAATGAGTCTGTTTATGTGCTATATTAACATCAGAATAATTTTGCTTTGGACAGCACCACCTTAATTTTTAAAATTTTGTTTGCAACTAATTCTTTGCAAAAGACATTTATGTGTAAACCTGTTTGTGTGTGTGTAAAGTGATGACTCACAGGACAGCCTGGCAGAACTAGTATAGATTAAAAATTCTGATTACAGAACAAGCATAAATTTCACAATTCTTATCAAAATCTGAATTTTTAAAAATCAGTTTGTTCATATTTTGAAGCTACTCTCTAAAAAGTGTGGCCAATAATTACCTACATTTTAATATTTATAGTCTTCCATATTTTCATTGGCATTTGACTTTTTCACTGCCTTCCTGTGACTGTGTCATCCTATTTTACATTCTATTTACATTCTATTCCTGTCCATAGAGTGCTTCATCATATATTATTCCTTAGTATTTTCTTCATCCATCCATCTAGGTTGGTAGTTCAGAAATATTTGAGTCAGGAGAAGAGAGCTTGATGCACGTCAATGTGGCATATACAAGATCTAATGGACACACATAAGCAAACTCTTCTGTGCATTTCAGAAAGGTAGAGGATGAAAAGCTGGAAAGCAATCTTCACTTAACTAATACTTGTAATCCTCTTCATTTGTGCAAGTTTGGATGTAAAAATTGAGTAAGTATAGACAGAAACAGGTGGTATGCAAATCACCTGTTTGAATAATTTGGAGTATAGGAGGTATACTCACCATCAGGAGACAGAACAATATGCTATTCAGTTGTTTCCCACACAGTAGTAGCTGTGGACATTTATATCTTACGTAGAACAACATGGCAGATGTGGCTGAACCCACATGTGTCAACTCTGATCTCAGTGAGAACGATTCCAGGCCTATCTTGCCCTGTTAGGATCTGTATAATTTCATTTAGTGTGACGGTACAGAAATGCTTTGCTAGGCAATGAGTAAGCATCAGAATATGAAATACAGAAGGTGTAAGTTTCTTTTAGCAAGGAGCATTATTGTCGTTTGGACAGCTATTTAAACTTACAAGAGGATTCCAAGAGGACTGGATAAGTAATATCCACTGAACTCCCTAAGAAGACCTTTGATCGGCTGTCTGTGCTTGCCTGTTGCAGAAGCAGAGATCATTACGCTCACCAAGGTGGGCTATAAATAACATTCCCTCTCTTCTCTCCTTATTTACAGAGGCAGAGTGGGTTCTTCCACTCCAGAGACAGTTAGAAAGGAATATTTCAAAGTGTTAAATTATTTATTTAGTAGCTTCCTCTAAGCACTTGAGAAAAGCAAACATCTTTTTGCCATTAAATGATATAATAGACCTTAAAAGATTCCTGCCAGAAGTTTTTCAAAGGAAAACTCTTAGTGTCTAAGAGAACTAAGTAGGAGAAGTAAAATAAAGTGACAAGAAAAGCTGAAGAGAAGAAAAAAGAAAGAATTAAGGTTTCTAATTAAAAAAAATTAAAAGCATTTAAATTTAAGGACTTAATAAGTCAATGTAAATACATATATATTTAGAGTATAAAAATGTGATTTAAAAACATGAACTAAAACTTTTCTTTCAATTGATACACTAAGAGTGTTAAAAAAAAAACAAGGAAATAGATAAAACAGACAACTACCAAAAAAAAAAAAAAGAAGAAGAAGAAGAAGAAGAAAAAGAAGGAAAAGAAAAACTCCTCAAGAATCTGTTACTAGTACATACACTTCAACTGGAGAAGGAGACATTTTGAAGATGAAAAAAATAGTTTTATAAGGTTCAAAATCAGGTAGGTATCATGGAGACATGGCAATGCAAAACTTCAGTGTACGTGAAAAACACAAGCAAAATGTATGAACAAAGAATCACAGAAACAACAAACAAATTAATTAAAGGAAGTGGTGGAATTGAAGATTTCAGAATTCCTCCTTTAGTTCTGGAAATAAGTAGTGTAAATCAGTGAGGATAAAGAACACTATAACAACACTGTTAAGCAACTTGCACAAATCAACATGGATAGACCCTTCCTGCTCATTTACAGGAGAATATGCTCTTATCTTACACACGTGGATGACTGTCAAAGGATATGATTCATCGACAAGCTTAAATAACTCTTAGGGAATTGAAATAAAAATGTGGCTTGTTATTAAAAATGAAACTAAACTAAATGTCAGTATTGAAAGATGTTTGAAATATTCCCAAACACATAAAGATTCATGTATTTTATTTGAAAATCTTATAATCATTGAAGAAGAATAGAGATTTATTTTTCCCCGTCTCATTCACTCCCCACATGGTTTCTACAAGATGGAGCCAGGTAGAAGCCAGGAGCCAGGAGTTTCATTGGGTTTTCCTACATATATGAAAAGGGTCCAAACTGCTGATCCATCTTTCATTGCTTTTCCCAGGCCATTATCGGGGAGCTGCATTTTAAGTGGAACACCCAGACTCAAGTTGGCACCAATATAATACACCTGTGCTACAGGAGGCAATTGCACCCACAATATCAGCCCCTGGGAAATTCTGAAATATCTGGCAGTAAAAATGATAGTTTAAACCAATCCCTGGGTCAATGGAGAAGTAAAAATAAATATTGAAAATACATTCCTACTTTATTCAAGAGTAGAGATGTATACTGTAACGTTGTTTCACTTTTAAGTATACTAGTCTTTTCATACCACTCTTCTCCGGATGTATATGTATTTACTTGACTATTTAACATCTATTTATATTGTAATTTGCCTAAAGGCTGTCTTAGAAAGAGCATATGAGACTTGTCCTTTGAGACTGGTGTATTACACTAAGCACACTGTTCTCAAGCTTGGAAAATCTTTTGGAAACGATAGAATTTGACTATATTTTTTGTGTCTGAGTAGTATTCTATAGAGTTATCAGTTTTTTGGCCAATCATCTGTTGGTGAGTATCAGGGTTGTTTCCTTGTCTTCCGTTCCGCAAGCTGGGCTGTGTCTCCTACACAGATTACACTTCTTTAGAATATATTCCCAGGAGTCAGATGGCAGGACCAGATCAATTCTCAGTTGTCTGAACACTTGCCATACTGATTTCCACAGTGGCTGTATTAGCCTACATTCCCACCAACAATGTTGTAGGGTATCTTTCTCCCCACATCTACTCCAGCACCTGGTAACAGGTTTCTGTATATGGACCATTATCATTGGAGCTAGGTGGAAACACACAACATGGTTTTTATTTACATTTACCTGACAACTAGGGAGTCTCAGCACTTTTTCATGTTTTATTATCCATTTGAATATGTTCTCTTCAGTAGTATCTGCTCATGTTGTTCACCCATTTCTTCACAGCTGTATTGTTTTGCTGTATTTGAGTCCTTGAAACTCTTTGGAGATCTTGAATATTAGTCCCCTTTCCATTGCATAGTGTGCAGACATTTTCTCCAATTCTGCTGTTTGCCTGTTCATTAAGATGACTGTTTCCTTGCGTGTACAAAGGCTCCTTGGTTTGCTGTAGTGTCATTTGTTTATTTTGACTTTAAGCTGTGATTTGGTCTTTTCTAACAAGCTCTTACGTACTCCTCTCTTGTAGAATGTTCCCTATGTTTTCTCTTTGATGACGTCTGAGTGAAGATTGATGTCCTTTATCCTTCCCGAGGTGATTTTTCTGTAAGGTGAAAGACAGAGGTCTTATTTCTAACTTCTGCAAGCAAATATCCAATTACAGCAACAGCATGTGTTAAGATTGGCCTTGCTCCCTGGGTTATGTTCAGCTATCTTGTTGAATATTGGTTTAATGTGGATGTGTGTATTCTCTTTTGGGGTTTCTATTTTGTTCCATTGACCTTCTCTATTTTTGCACCAGTATCAGGCTATTTTATTACCACACTGTCATAAGTCTTAAAATCTGATATTGTGATTTCCCCCATTTTTTAAGATAGTCTCAGTTATTTGTGGTATCCTCTGTTGCCAGAAAAAAAAATGCATCATCTTTTATATCTTGAGAATGTTGTTGAAATTTCGATTTGGGTCACATTGAATCTGTAGGTGAACAATGTAGCAGAGGCTCACATATTATGGAGTAAAGTTATGTTGGCAGTACATGTCTACTCCCAAATAAATGCAGGTTTCCCATTGTGAAGCATGTAAGTATACCCACAGAATATGATGCTCGATTTGCTAACTTCACCTATACCTAACATATCATAATGTGTTTAAATAGCAGAAAGTCAATCATGCAACCTCTACTTTGAGTGATTTATGATATCCTACTAGGTTCAATTGTATTTACACTTTCTAAACTTAAAACTAAATTAGATTTGAGTCCAAGCGTAATTTTACCGATATATTGTTTTGTTCAGCTTGTCATTACTAATTGTTAAGTCTTGTTATATTTCATGATATTTTCTCTACCTATACATTTGTGAAATGGTAAAGCTAGAAACTTAAACAGGATAGCCACCATTGCTACTCCTTTAAGAACTTAAGGATTTACAAAGAAAAAAGCTGCTTTTTCTAGCATCTCGTCAAGCTGCAGAAAGAATAGTTTGTATCACAGAATTGAATAAAATATATATGTACATATAATATATTATCCGAAATTGCTTACGTGAATCACATAATGGCTTTTGGGAAAATGATTTCACAATAGCCACCAATAAAGCCTATGAGAAATACATTTATATAGTTGTATATTTATATAACTTTTTCTATTAATTTCATCCCTAAAAAACACATAATTTAATTGAAGCTATTTCTCTGTAATTCAGCTTCTTCACCTTGCTCTTCATTTACCTTCTCAGTTCTAAAATGAAGATTTTATTTTTCCTTGATGCATTATCATTAGCTGTGTTTCTCTAAAATTAGCAGTTTGAATGTTTTAGATCAAGTGGCTTCTTTCCATTAATGAATGCAAATACACATCAGAATTTCTCATTTGTTATTTGGGTTACTTCTAGCATTCCAAACAATCAATTTAGAAGATACATTCTGATTATGGATGAAGCCTCTAAAAACAAGAAAATGAAATAAAGTTGTTCTCAATTGTTGTGGTTATATGTATACTGCTTGTGTTAAAAGCTACTGCATATTAATGTTTAAACACAAGGAGAAGCAAATATGTGATCTTCAGTTTTGCAAGTTAAGAAAAAAATTACCAAGCTTTGGAAATAAAACAAATTATAGGCACCAAGTACTTTAAATGTAATTCTAAGCAATGCCGGTCACTCACAAATCGTCAGAATTTAGGAGGAAGAAACTCTTAAGATTATTTACAATCAAATCAGGTTCCAGACACTGTGGCACAGTACAGCTCTGAAATGTTCAGCAAAACCAATACAAAAGTAAAATTTTTAAAAAAGAATTTCAGACATGCAAGGGCATAACTACTGTCTTTCTGAGCGAGAAGGTGATGGTTTTCTTGTTCAGCTGAACATCAGCCAGATTCATATCTAATTTGGCAATTACTTCATTTTATGTACTCATCTGAACTGTCTCGATCATCTTGCCAATCCCTGTGATCAAGCATAACTTTTACATAACCTCATTTGTATAGCATATTTATGTTAAAATATTTTATTCGTATGCATTGACTTTTTTATTATTTTTTAAGTGACAGAAATTTTTACACATTCATGGTGTAATGTTATATACTGACACACGTCTACAATGTGTGCCATCCATATCTGGATAAACCTGTCTGTCTCCTCAAAAATTCTCATTGATTTAGTGTCATAACATTCAAAGTCTTTCATTCTAATGTTTAAATCTATATATTTATTAAATAGTATTAAATTTTATTAAATATTATATATACACATCATCTATAGTCACCTTACTCTGCAATAGGATGCCACAACCTTTTCCCCCCAGACTTTAATTTGATCCTCAACCTCGCCATTTCCATCCCTATCCTGAAAAAATATCTTGACATATGAAATTAGGAATTCACTTGATTCATTCTTGGCTATTGGGAAGACACACTTGAACCATTGGCATCACAACAGAGTGAGTTTCAAAGTAAAGCAAATTGTCTTTCAGTATCAGATACTCAGAATCCCCACGGAAGAGGTATGGTAATCTGATTTTAGCAAGAACCCCAAGTTATTTCATCACCAACTACATATGTGCTGGATAAACCTGGAATGCTTGTAAAGATATTACTTATTTTCAGTCACTGAATTTATCAAAAACCTGGAAATGTACTCTTCTGCCCTTTCTTACCTTAGCTTGTTTTACTCTGAAGGCAAAGTATATGTTGTATAAGCAGTATAATAGTGAGTATATGCATTGATTTTTGGTCTAACTTGAGTATGTACAATGATTTTGGGACCAAAATGACTTGATAGTCCTATGGGGGTAAAGGCTAGAGATATGTGACCAAAAAATCTACATGATCTAATTATTCTGTACGTTCCAAACTTTTGAAATAGTATAGATATAAAAGCAAGTATGGCACTTGAAATGTGCTGAATACTGTTTCCGTTTCTCTAATTACTTGTTCTCATTTAATCTTTGGAAGAACACGATGTTATGTTTTCTATAACTATGCCAACACGTGTGGTTAGCTAGCACTGAAAGGATTAATATGCATATGAAAGAACAGCCATTCAGAGTTTCAATAATTTAAAGTACTCATAAATTCTATGGAGAGGATTTTTAACCTTTAATATATTTATTTTCTCAACTCATATTTTCTTGTATTTAATATTCACGTGCCTGGCATAATTGCTTAGTGGCTAAATCTTTGCCTTGCACATGTCAGAATTCCCTATGGGTAACAGTTCTTGTCGCAGCTGCTGCACTTCCCATATAGCTGCTTACCTGTCGTCTTGTAATGTAGTAGAGGATGGCCCAAAGACTTGCGACCCTGCACCCAGGTGGGAAACCTGGAAAAGTCTCCTGGCTCCTGGTTTTGGATTAGCTTAACTCCAGCTGTTGTGGTCATTTGGGGAGCGAAGCAACAGATGAATGATCTTTCTCTCGGCCTCTCCTCTCTGTAGATCTGTCTTCCAATAAAAAATAAACATTTAAAGAAAATGTTCACAAATAATCTCAATGTGAATTTAATCAAAATAAAAAGATGGGTTTTATAGTCAGAAAATCAGTTAATATGTCTTGGCCCTAAAGTTTCACACATTAACAACAATTCATCAAGGCTTTTTTTTTTTTTTTCTGTTCTGAAGCATGCTATCCCTTTTCCTTGTTCTGGGCAGCACTTGTAAGATCTTCTTTATACTCCATGCTATAAAAATTAGTTTGTTTATGAGGCTCTAGTCTACCAGTGCTTTGACTTCACACCTTAAATTTTCTCCTCCTTTTGCCAAAACTTTCTTTAAAATACATTGTACATATCCTAGAGTTATATATATTGCTGAAGTTAAAAAATTGCTTTTTATAATTTCATAGTACTTTATAAAGCTTCCTTATATTTTACTTCATTATCTCACTGTCCATATTTGTATTTTCTCAATCTTACAATTTAGCACTATCTGTGAAATTTCTGACTTTGACAATAATTAAGATTTCAAAGAAAACTAAACACTATTAATCCATGTTTTCCCTGGTAGAGTATTTCTATTTTCACTGCCATATATAAACAAACATTGAAAATAGTTTTTTTCAAAATGTCTAATTCTTGGGGTTTCTGACTGTCAGGCCCTGCAACCACCGAGGGAATGAGGTAAAAATATTCTTCTGTAAAAACCACTGGAGACAATCAAATCAAGCACATCTATCTGTTGCAAAGAAAGCACAGACTTACTCAGCCCAAGAAAAGGGGTAGGAAGAAGGACATTTCCAGAAAATTCTCCCACTCACCAATGGCACTGCAATTGGCTAGAAGGCAGCTCTGTCTCTCTGGAACCTCCAATCCTGCTGCAGGTCACATACACCATGTATGCCTGGCAGGTAAGGTGGGGCTGCATGGACTTCTGAGGAGCTTATCAAGGAAGTCCCAGCACAGCTCATCCAAGGGCAGAGAAGGTGAACGGGGGAGCAGCCCACAGCCCTTAGCACCCTGATGTCAGGGTGAGCCAGGACCATTGCCAGGGGGCTCCCCCAGTGATACGGTGTGCCATGTCCTTATGACCTCCAACACTGGTCAAGCAGGCAGAGATGCGTTACTGGTTTACTTGAAAATTAATCTTGCTACAAATACATTATATAGTTAAAAATCTAAATCATAATTTAGTAAATGCATAAATTATTACATGCTCTCTGACTTTACATATTTTTAATCAGTGGTTCATTATGAATTTTATGCAAAATAAAATACAGAGAAAATATTCCACTCATTAAAAACACATACTTTGCATTTTTATTATTTGTTTGAAAACTACAGTGACTAACTAAAGCAAGTGTTTAGATCTGTCTCAGGGTAAGTAATGAAATGAAATCACAACCTTCAGAGTACATTGGTTGTAATAACATTTGAGTCATACACTGAAGAAAACATGGTTTTTCCTATTGTGTGGGAGACTCATTCAATTCCTTGAAGACTGCGATAAGAATCTCAGTAAATGGCCCGGCGTGGTAGCCTAGTGGCTTGCTAACATCCTCACCTTGAAACGCACCAGGATCTCATGTAGAAGCCGGTTCTAATCCTGGCGACCCTGATTCCAATCCAACCCCTTGCCTGTGGCCTGGGGAAACAGTCCAAGACTGCCCAAAGCCTTGGGACTCTGCACCTGTTTGGGAGATCCAGAAGAGGCTCCGAGATCCTGGCTTCGGATTGGCGCAACTCAAACCATGGTGACCAATGGGGAATGAATCATTGCATGGAAGATATTCTTCCCTGTATATCGGAATTTACAAATAAAATAAATCTTAAAAAAAAGAATTTCAGTAAGAAAATGATCTCTCTCTGAATATCTCTGACCCAGAATGTTGGTCTTCTCTTAACTTTCACCATTAGATTCTGGATTTCAGAATTTATACTTTTAAAATCTTCATTCTGAGTTGCTTGGATTTTGATAACTATATAATTTTCTAAAATATTACCATTGTTTATTTAATTATTTATTTATTGACTTTTTTTTGGGTTTTGGTGAGGTGTGTCTTCAATTTCAATTTTTCAGCATAAGTAATTGTGAAAACAATGTCTTAGAGCAGGTTTCAGCATATATAAGTGTCAATATCATTGGTTCTTTTTCTCAGAGGAAAAAGCTACCAAAAAAGCCAAATGCATGTATTTAGCATTTATATTTTGCGCTCACAATTAGAAGTAGTAATTATATTAGAACGCCATTACTTCAAGTGGTTAAATTAGAAATGTATAGGCCAATGAATATGTCTAATGTATTAGGTGTTTATGTTCATTGTAGAATTACATTAACAATTACTAGTGGTTATTACCACCTTTAAAGTAAAATTTGTCACAAATCCGGTATTACTTAAAATTAATATCCTTGCTCAACAGCCTTGGTTCAAGGAATGAATATAAAATGAGCACATAATGAATCTGAGATGGCCACACATCCTGGAAGGAAGAAAATTTAGACTTCAATGTTACAAGAATCATTAAGGCCAATTTGAGAGCTTGGATATGCCCAGAATGCAAGGTAGTTATCTACCAGAAAGCAATTACTTAAAAAAAGATTCAATGCTCTTCATTCATTTTAAAATATGATAATTATTCTTTAAAATTAATTATTTCTAGAATATTTAAAAATAATTTGTCAATAATATACATGAGAGGATTTTTAAAAATTAATAATTTGAGCCCGCTGCAGAAGCCTAGTGGCTAAAGTCCTTGCCTTGCATGCACCAGGTTCCCATACGGTGCTGGTTTTAATCCCAGCAGTCTTGCTTCCCATCGAGCTGTCTGCTTGTGGTCTGGGAAAGCAGTCAAGGATGACCCAAAGGTTTGGGATCCTGCATGTACATTGGAGACCCAGAGGAAGCTCCAGGCTCCTGACTTTGAATTGATTCAGCTCCAGCCATTGTGACTACTTGGTGAGTGAATCATCAGATGTAAGATCTTCCTCTCTCTCTCCCCCTCTCAGTATATCTGCCTTTCCAATAAAAATAAATAAATCTTTCCAAAACACGTAGTAATTGTAATTATATATGTGTAGTTCATTTGATCATCTGTCTTCCAGATTGTGATTGTGAAGTAAAATAAGTGAACAAATACATTTTCTGGCATTTCACAAAATTAAACATATTTATGCAAATAAAGGTAACTCACTTTGTCAAATAGGTTTGCAGGAAAGCAGCAGTAGTAACAGCTGCCATATGCATTACAATACTGTTTTTTGTCTCTTCTTTCTAGAAACAACCCAAGCCCAGTTACCTGGAATCATTAGTAAGATTATATATCTCACTAAAAATTCTTATCAATGCTTTCTCTCCTCCATTCACTTTGTATTAGTTCTACTTACTTGGCTATTCCTATGTGATCCCTTCCTATATGAACAAAAACTGAGGAAATGAATAGTAACACACTTTTATGAATCACTAACTTAGTTAGTATCAGGCTGCATTTAAAATCACTTAACAGGGCCAAGTGGCGTGGCCTAGCGGCTAAAGTCCCCACCTTGAATGCCCCGGGATCCCATATGGGTGCCAGTTCTAATCCCAGCAGCTCCACTTCCCATCCAGCTCCCTGCTTGTGGCCCGGGAAAGCAGTCGAGGACAACCCAAAGCTTTGGGACCCTGCACCCAAGTGGGAGACCCAGAAGAGGCTCCTGGTTCCCGGCTTCGGATTGGCGCAGCACCTGCCATTGTGTTCACTTGGGGAGTGAATCACCGGATGGAAGATCTTCCTCTCTGTCTCTCTTCCTCTCTGTGTATATCTGACTTTGTAATAAAAAATAAATAAATCTTAAAAAAATAAATAAGTAAAATAAAATCACTTAACAATTGGAATCTACATTTTTATAATCAAAAATGGAAAACAGATTTTCTACAAAATATAAATAATGACAAATTAAAGTACTAACATTAATAGATTGAGATAAATTATTTAATAAGAAAAATATTATCTTAAAATGTATTTTATAACGTAAACAACTAATTTCAAAATCATAGTTGCAATTATATTCAATTCACATGTATACTTTTTATTTTTAAATTGTAGATATCATGATGATTTCTTCTCCTGCTTCCCTGAAATGATATGTTTTTCTACATGAAATATTGAACATACATTTTATTTTAAAAAATATATATATTTTTAAAGATTTATTGTTATTGCAAAGCCGGATATACAGAGAGGAGGAGAGACAGAGAGGAAGATCTTCCATCCGATGTTTCACTCCCCAAGTGAGCCACAACCGGCCGGTGCGCGCCAATCCAATGCCAGCAACCAGGAACCTCTTCCAGGTCTCCCACGCGGGTGCAGTGTCCCAAAGCTTTGGGCCATCCTCGACTGCTTTCCCAGGCCACAAGCAGGGAGCTGGATGGGAAGTGGAGCTGCCGGGACCAGAACCGGCGCCCATATGGGATCCCTGGGCTTTCAAGGCGAGGACTTTAGCCACTAGACCATGCCGCCTGGCCCTATTTTTAAAATATATTAAAAACTCATTCCATTTCATATGATTTTTTTTAACATTTATTTATTTTTATTGGAAAGTCAGATATACAGAGAGGAGGAGAGACAGAGAGGAAGATCTTCTGTCCAGTGGTTCACTCCCCAAGTGGCCGCAACGGCTGAAACTCAACCAATCTGAAGCCAGGAGCCAGGAACTCTTCCAGCTCTCCCACTTGAGTGCAGGGTCCCAAGACTTTGGGCCATCCTCGACTGCTTTCCCAGGCCACATGCAGAGAGCTGAATGGGAAGCGGGACCGCCGGGATTAGAACCAGCACCCATACGGGATTCAGGCACGTGCAAGATGAGAACTTTAACCACTACGCTGTGGGTCCCATTTCATATGATCTTTATTTCAACACATTTAATGGTGAGGTCCAGAATTAGCTTCAGTCAGTCTGTTGAAGTACTGCTATTTTCTCATTAGTTTTGTGTAGCAAAGCATGATAAAAAGATTAAACATATATCCAATTCTCAATTATTCATACTAATGGAGAGGAACAAAGTATATGTAGCATTAAAACAAAGGAAAAATTCTTACTCATTTATGGTTTCAGGATATAATTAGTCAGGCCCACACATTTCTGTAGCAACTCACATTTCATATGTTTCCATGGTAAAGTCCTGTATATGTAAGTTTTAACATCAGGAATTCAGGAGGTCTGACTGCTATCTCTCAGGCTGTCAGGGAAAAAAGGATTTAATCAGAAAACTGTCATTTTCTTAAATAAAATATAGAATTGCACCAGTTATTAAGGCCTGGTAATTCTGATTTTAGTAGGGAAAAAACATTCCTTGAGTGTTATACTCATAAATGTATCAAATCTATTGTGTGTTGTAAGTACAACTTAGCAGTAAACATAGCCCTGGTTGCCAAGATTATACTCTAGTAGGAAAGAATCAGAAAATATGAAAAGTTTTCACTTGCTGTGTTTGCAAAACAAAAAAAAAGTCCAGGCAATTGATGATGTGTATTTCAACTGTTTCACTTAAAAATGACACATTTAAATGGCCTATGATCACCCCATTCAGTTCTTACCTCAATGATACATCTCCTGTGTGTTAAAACATCTCTGTCTGAGAACACTTATCACAAATCCTGTTAAGCACAATGAAAAACAGATTTTTTTTTAAAGATTTATTCAGTTTATTAAAAAGTCAGATATACAGAGAGGAGGAGAGACAGGAAGATCTTCCGTCTGATGATTCACTCCCCAAGTGAGCCACAACGGGCCGATGCGCGCTGATCCGAGCCGATCCAAAGCAGGGAACCAGGAACCTCTTCTGGGTCTCCCACGCGGGTGCAGGGTCCCAATGCATTGGGCCGTCCTCAACTGCTTTCCCAGGCCACAAGCAGGGAGCTGGGTGGGAAGTGGAGCTGCCGGGATTAGAACTGGCGCCCATATGGGATCCTGGGGCGTTCAAGGCGAGGACTTTAGCCGCTAGGCCACGCCGCCGGGCCCCGAAAAACAGATTTTATTGCTGTATTTTCTATAATATACCAGCGCTTTGTTTGCATCTCACTTCCACAAAGTTCTCTTTCACTGGGAATACAAATTTGATTTGATTTAGTTATCCAAATCACATTTCTTTTGACCATGGGATGAGTATAATCTAGTCTAGAGCCCTGGGTTTATCAGGTCTTCTGGTATATAGCGTTCATTCATTTCATTTACCATCCCTATGAATTTACATTTTAACTCTGAAATTTAACGCTTCTTCCATGTTATTTTGATGTGACACCAAGTCTAATTCTTGTGACTTTGCTTGGTTTAATTTGATTTTTTTATTCTTTTCTCTTTAGAAATTTTAACAAGTAATTTTTTTCTGAAATATTTGTTTTAAAAGTTTGTTTATCCTATTTTCTATTTCAATTCTTTATTTCTACATTTGCCTACACCTACCATGCTATGTTATACTTATGTTGTATAAAATTAAATGTGTAACTATTACTGAAAGTCTATGCTATTGTCTTACATGCTATTTTTTACTTCTTTAATGAATATCTAATAGATTTAATATCTATTAGATTTAATATATTTAATCTATTGGATTTAATATCTTTAATATCTAATAAATTTGAAAATATTGTGTAAACACAAAGCAAGTATTTATAAAACATATTTCTCCTCTTCAGTACATTTTTCATGCATTATCTCAACACTAGTATCTCAGAGGATGAAGCTATTGCTTTTCCATAATTTATGAAAGGATTTAATGTTGGTCAATATTGGGATTGTTTTGTATTTATTATTTTTCTGAATGAAGAAGGGTGCATTATTGCATCATTTTTTCCTTGAGTGTAAGTGCTGAAATCTATGTGCATGATAATTTTCTCTATCGTTAACCCAGTCTGTTGGTTGATCTAGATTTATATTAAAATTAATTGTTTAGCTCTTTTAGATTTTTCTAATAACCAAGACAGTTATCTGCACTTCTTAATTGAAATACCATCAAATGTACTCTAAGTTATGGTCTTATGGCATTATTCATAGTAGTCTTCGAATCTGGTCCACCAAGGTTGAAAATTCTTTGATAGTATATTTCCTTAGAATATTAGACAAAATTTGGCTTGTATCTTATAGTCTAAATTTAACCAGGCACCAACATGGGGCACTGTTTCTGTTTGCATTAAAAGGTAGATGCTCTGTCTTTACACTTCTCTCATAGGAGCAGATCTCTAAAGTGTGCCTGATAACTGAGGACTTGATGTCCACAATGACCTTTGCCTCAGGTATATGTGCATAGTCAACTTGATCTTGCTGCGATCTCCATACCATCACAGTCACTTTAGCAGGTTGAAGGTGAAATACATAGAGAAATATCACTGAGTCCTTCTTCCTGCTCCCCTGGATGTGCATGCTTCTTATGCACTGAGAACTTTAAGGTAATTTCTGAAATCAGGGCATTGAGTGATGTGATTTTCAATAACCATAGACACTGACTTCTTATTTGAGAGTCTAACAACATTTTATGATTTTTTTCTTTTATCTTTCATGAAAAAAAAGTAAACTGTTCCATAATCCTAGCAATCCCATAAAATCTAAGTTCTGTGAAAAGCTAATTTAAGAAGCTATTTAATTTTATAGGAAACAGCACTGAGTTTTCATAAGTTGTTGCTGTGTAAAGATGCAAGATTGATTTTCCAAGTTTTCTAAATTTTCAGAAATATCCTGCTTCTATATCTGTGAGTTTTCAAAATGCATGTATAAGACAATAAATGTATTTGTCAATTACACATAGTAATGATCAAATATGATGCTTTCATATATATCATTGTATTTTAGTTTATAATATTCCAAAAATAGAGTATAGACTGATGTTCAAGGAGTCTCGCCTTGTGCCTTCATTTTCACCCATGTTGTCCTGCCATCTAAATTATCTCTAAAAACAACATGGACCATTTCTACTCACACCTTCATTCATTAACTTTTAGATGTTACTTAAAATGACAAGTTACAACAAAAATATTGGAACATAAGGAAACAAATTAACATGAGGAAAGACTAGGTTTGTCATTCCTTTGTTATGTTTAGCTGTGCATATTCTTTTAAGGGCATTTTCCTTCAGTATTGTGAGTTGCAGAGAATATTTACTTACAATTTTGTGGAGTTCCATCATTTTTAGGGATTAGTCACAACTTCAAAAGAAGCACTAATGAGCCTTGTGTTGAGTCTGAAATTCTAGCTATGCATTCCAAATGAATTCCTCCTGCAGTTTTTTTTTTTTTTTGTTAAAGATTTATTTTATTTTTATTACAAAGTCAGATATACTGAGAGGAGGAGAGATAGAGAGGAAGTGGAACTGCCGGGATTAGAACCAGCAGCCATGTGGGATCAAGGCGAGGACCTTAGCCACCAGGCCACGCTGCCAAGCCCTGCAGTTGTTTTTAAAGGCAGTTTTTATATCTGTTTTCAAATGACAGAGCAGTATGAAAAGCATCTGAGGATTCAAAGCTAAAAGCTACTGAACATGAGTGAAAGGACACAATAAGTTACAGAAAAATTATAGCTATAATTTTAAATTTGCCCTTTTATGCCATAGTATCATTAAAAAAATACTTGCTGGAACATGATTATAAACATTATTTTTTCCTAGTTAAATCTGAAAATATATTAACATGTGTGTTTGTGAAACCAAAACAGCATGTATATAAGTGATATTACTCTCAATCTTTGACATAATTTTTAAATATTTTTATTCTTAAGATGTATGTAACAATTCCTGTATTTTTAATTGTGAGTAGATAGCTAATATGATGCTGCTGTAAAATGAGGTAAATAGCAATTGGTGTTCTTTAATTCATGCATAAGGAAAACTGTAATGCAATAATTTATCATAATCTCATTTTTAATGCAGAGGAATTAGGGGTACAATAATTATTAGGACTTTATTGCAAATTTGCCTTTATGGTATCTAGTAGTGGATGAAATTTAAAATGGTGCATCAGTTCAGTCTATTTCCTTGACTCAGAGCACTCAAGCCTCCTAACTCTAAAAGCCATTATGGGTAATAACTAATACCTGACATAAATAAAAGATTCTGATTGCAAGAAGGAGTAAGACAGTATTACTTTGAAGAACTAATGTATCTCCTGTATATTTCAATGAGTGAGTAAGGAAACAGCAATCAGCTGTTAGCATTTAACAACAGACCAAGCAAAGGTCTTGTGGGTAATGATAGATTCAAAGCTCTTACACCTTACAATCATTTATTCAGATTTTAAAAGTCTGGCAGTTTTCAATCACGCTACAGTGTGATCAATTTCTCTCTCAATTGACTAGATTTTGATTATCTTTTTGTGTCTGTAAAGCTCCTCAAATTGTTCCTTGTTTTTGATGATCATGCATTCTAAACTTTCAGAATATTCTCTATTTCCAGGCCTTCCTAACAAATGTTTCTATAGACTCTTACATTCACTGAAAGCTTTTATAAATTGCACAATAAGGAGTTTGTCTTTTTATTACTCACCCTCTATTTAGGCCCATTCAATGTTCTTGGTTGAGGCATGATAAAGACCTGCACAGGCACTTCATCAGTGATTCAGAGAAAGAACAGGGTGAGAAAACGTAATGCTGGGTCCAATTCTACCTATTACTGGTAAGTTTCTAATGTTTGGGGTGTAGGGTAGCTAGTATGGTGTTAGTAGGAAGATCTCAGAATCAAAATAGGTAAATATAATAAATAAATAAATAAATAAATAAATACACTACAAGCTGATTATATATATATATATATATATATATATATATATATGAAACAAATTGAAGACCAAAAATGAAGAGAAAAATCTATACACGTATTAGTACAAAGGAAACATCAAATGAGCATATCAACAAAGTCCTCCGGCTATCGAGATTTAACTGTCTGTGTAATGTTATCACTGTTTATCCCACCAGAGCTCCTTATCTGGGCCAACAATAATTTAAAAAGTCCTGTTTCTTCTCTTTGTACTTCATTAACAAAACATTTTAAAAATGTGTTTACATTAAGAATTCACACAATCTTAATCCTTTGTTGTACATGTTAAATAATTTTATCAACCACTTAAGTACTTAAAATGTATTACTATTATAATACAATAAAAGCTTAATGGAGCATAGTCAAAAATTTCACAAGCAAAGTTTAATAAGGTCAGGGAAGTTCTGAGATCATTTGAATGAGTTCCAGAATATGGTTCTACTCTGTGCTAAATATGTGCTAAAATTCACATCCCACGAGCCCACTTTAATCCAGAGATCGTATTTTCATTGCTAGTTCCTCACCTTGTCCTTGCATTGGCAAGAGAGAATTCATATTTCCATTCTTTCTTTGATAGTGTTTCAAATCATCTCATCTTCTAAGACAGTGACTTTTATTTAGATGATGTATGATTTGGGACTTCATGTTGAGATTACTCTACTGTTTCTCTTTCCATTCATTCATTATTGGTGGATATAGGATTCCCACATCTTGGATTTTAGTCTGAATGTCAGGATCTCCATTCCATATTGAGCTAAAATATAAAACAACTTTACTGTTTCAAAAGATCCATTTGTCAATGGGTACATTTTGTCTGTTTCTGATACTTCCATATTTTTTCACATTATAAGATTCACTAATATAATATTTATGTTCACTCAGCCACAGACTCATTCATTTAGGGAAGTCATTGTCATTATTTTAGCTGATAATTGTACAAGACATATTCTCTCCAATAGGACATGCTGCTTTTGGAATTCCTCTTCTGGCAGACAAAAAAGTAAACATATCAGAATACTAAATCATGAACGTTGTATGACTTACACCTTTATCAAGTCAATACAAGTCTGTATAGACATCTTCAAAACTAATCTGTGGCAACTCAAATTCCTTGTAGCACCCAATTCCTTTTACTTTCCAACAGTGGGAAATATTCCTCCTAGCACATGCTATCTATTTATTTGACTGTTTAGTTCCATTGACATTCCTATTCAAATTTAACAAGTCCTTGTGTCTCCTCACTCTGGGAGAAAATGTTTTTATATTTCTGTTAATTTTTATTTTCAACAATATTGATTAGTCAACTATTAACAGCACAGAAACTCTTCAAACTAAAATGTTTCTACTGTACGCATATACTTAAGGCTCATTTTCAAGTTTGGGGGAATTTTTATAGTTTTGTTTGCTTTATCATCTTTACATAGTTGATTAAGGCACAAATGCTCAAGGACTACAAGAAAGTGGGTAAGACCATTATTTCCACATTCTCTTTTTGCCTTCCTGTATCTGGGAGAAGAGGGGAGATAAAGGCGGAAGCCTCAACCAGCCGAAACAACCCAACCATCCCAGGGTTCCCCAGTGTGGGGCATATTCTGAGAGCACTGCTTAAATAGTTTTGACAGTTCAACAGTTCTGAATTGCTGCCAATCTCACCATTCCAAACACAATGAAATCTCTCCAGAATCAACTGCCTGACCTAGTTCACCATAGAGTCTCCGTTTGCCCAGATTTACACTGCCAATACTTACCTGGGGTTGTTGATTGATTTGTTCTTTCTTCTGTCCTCTGTTGTGGTACCATGTGTCTTTTGCTGTTTCCAATGGACTGCCATATCCTCCATGTGCACCTGGATATGCTGTCCACTGCTCTGTCTGAGCTACTGAGGAGGCTCAGCTTTGACACTGCACTCCAAAGTCAAATCATGGAACCCGCGCTTCTCTTCATGGTTGGGGTTCTGAGTCCAGCAGTTCGGTTGAGGGGATCCTGAAAGAAACTTCATCTAATTTGATACCAGACAGAATTCTTGTGTGTGTTTGCCAGTGCAGGGTCTGGCACAGTCTGCCACCCCAGTAAGTTTATGTATATTTTAGTGGTTGCAATTGCCAGGTCAATTCTGTTTCCAGCTCTGTCTTCTACACAAACCAATGGGTGCTGCAGTCCAGCCTGATCCTGCCCACCACACACTTGGCCCTCATAGAAACCAGTGGGAGCTGCAGCCGAGTTGGAATGACCAACAATAATTCCCATCAGGTCTACCCCCTGCCCTGGTTCTCATGCCAGCCAGTATGTACAGCAGACTAGTTTAGTCTGTTCCACATGCCACTCAGCTCTCATGCATGTCAATGGGCATTGAAGCCTAATTCAACCCAACCAGCCTCACTATCCAGCCTTCACACATACCAGTAGGTGCCACTGTCTATGCCTGACTCAATCCTGGTTCTCATGATCACCAGTGGGAGTGACAACCTAAGAGGGAGATGCCCGTTTTTTCCCTACTGGGCCCATTCCCACTGCCACATCATGTGCTCTCCAGGTGTTTCTGCAGTTTAACTTCACAGAATTAACCCTAGTGCCAGCATCTGCTAGCTGATGCTGTGGCAAAGCTCAACCAACTTACTTCCACTATGAATTATGCTTGCACCAGTAGGAACAGTCAACCTAGCCTGGATTTTCCCTGACGCAGCCCATATGAAGCCTGCAGGTGTTGTAGCCCTGCTTGGTCTTGTCTGCCCCCATCCAAACTTGCTCTTTCCAGTGGAATTGTGGTTCAACAGTGGAGCACCATGCACCACCCCCCAACAGGCTTTGCTGCAAAATTTGATTCCTGTCTGGCAGAGCCAGACCATTTGATTCTAAAGGTTTCATATGGACCTGAGGCCAATTATTTCACACTCTTTAGTTGTAAAACAGTATCAGCTGTTCCTTAACATTACATATATAAGACACTGTGTTAGATACATAGCAACTGAGTACTGCTCCTACCAGGAAGTCTAACATGATATGCAGACGTCCAAGGGGAGATTTAACCTACTGCGTAACACCTCTCCCACTTGGCTTATATATATTGAATACATGCCTGCATGAATTTCCTGTGCTAACAACATACCACAGATTCTGCCATTACTATTATTAGTAGTAGTAGTAGTAGTATCTCATGGTTCTTTAACCTAGACATCCAAAATTCTAGGTGTCACCTGGCTTATCCTGTCTCAGAACATCCTAAGAAAAATTTCTCCCTCCATTCTTCCTAGATACTAGAGTTTGATATCACTTGTTAAAATTTCTGTGCCTTGTAAAAAATATAATTTAAACCACTGTTTTTGGTTTCATGTGCATTCTGTCTGTTTTGGTGTCTATATATTGTCCATCAATAAAGACATGTCACTGAGTGCTAACTCAGGATTGCTTGATTTCATCTTAAAATAATGCATCTGAAAAAGGCAGGATTTCCAAATAAGGTTCTGTTTTCTTTTTTTCTAAGATTTATTAATTTTTGTTGGAAAACAAGATATACAGAGAGGAGAGGAGACAGAGGAAGATCTTCCATCTGCTGATTCACTCCCCAAGCAGCCGCAACAGCTGGAACTGAAGCCAGAAGCCCAGAGCCTCTTCCAGGTCTCCCATGGGAATGCAGGGTCCCAAGGTTTTGGACCATCTTGAACTGCTTTCCCAGACAAGAAGCAGGGAGTTGGAAGGGAAGCGAGGCTACTGGAATTAAAATCAGTGCCCAAATTGGATCCTGGTGGCAAGGACTTTAGCCACTAGGCTTCCACACCAAGCCCAGGTTTTGGCTTATACTAGACATTGAAGAGTGAAAAAAAGTTATGTTATACCATCCAAATTCAGTATTTATTAAGAGTGTATTTGCCTGCCTTTTCATTCACTTATCATTATCGGTTACATAATAAATAATTTTAACATTCATAAAATCATATTTCAATTTCTGTTCATTTCTGAAATCATATTTTTATTACACGAAAAAACATTGTGTCAAACACAAGATCATTATATTATCTGCTGTTTTCTTCTAGAATTTTAATAGAATTTTGCGTCTCACATTTAGTAATTATACTTGTGATCAATTTTTAAATACATGTTGTGAATTATTTAAATTAGTATTGAGTTTGCTCCTAACCATCTTTTTCCTTTCTTTCTTCCTTTCATTATTTTTTTTTCTCATGGAAATCCACGTGAAAGGGCACGACTTGTTGAGAAGATCGCCCTTTCACCATGCCATCTCTATGGCTTTATGGTTCAGAATTAGTTAGCTATGTTTATGGTGAACTAATCTTAGTGTGAGTCTGTGCATTCCTCTTTCCAGGTTTTGGGGTGGAAGTTTGGCTTGGGACATCAATTCTCAAATAGATCCAAAAGCTGTCTGATCTTTCTGGCATATGGTTTCTTGCAGTACATATGACAGTGATGACATTCATGACTCTATGCATTAGAGCTTAAAATGTTCTCATTTTAAAATGAAAAAGAACAGATTTTTGAAAGGCTTATTGTGAATTTTATAGACATTGTTAAAATCCATGATCATTATAATGTAAAGGACATTTGTCCAGAGATCCAAAATTGCATATTTAGGTATAATAGGAGATCATTCTCAGAACTTTGTAAAGCCCCATTTCTTCCTGATGCCATAGATTTGCCTTAGTGTAAACTATATATATAATCCTCTGCTTTTGTGTGTACCCTTCTATAATAAAAATTAAACTACAGCAACAGGTGTTGTGGCATGACTGGCTAAACCTCTCTGAAATGGCAACATTCCATATTGGTTAAAGACCTGGTGGACTCAATTATGATTAAGCTCCCAGCTCCATTCTAACGTTTCAGGGAAGGGGCTGAAGATGACCCAAATGCTTAGGCTCCTCCACTCTCATGGGAGACCCAGAAAAATTCTTTGCTCCTGGCTTTGGACTGGCCCTGGTTCAGAACCATTTGTTCAATGAACCAGTGCTCCCTCCCCTTCCTCTTCCTGTGCTCCTGCTTCTCTTCTCTCCTAATCCTCCTTTTCTGCTCCTTCTTCTTCTTTTCTCTCTCCCCTTTGTCTCTCCTCTTCTCTCTGCAACTCTCGTCTCGCATAAATTAAAGAATCTTTATCACAAAAGAAGAAGAAGAGAAAGAGGAAAAAGAAGGGGAAAGAAACAACAAAAAATCGCAGACTCTTAGGACATTACTTATAAATATTCTATCTGAAAGTAACCCACATAACTTTCATATTCCATGAGACTAATGGAATCTGATATTCAATGGAAAGATCCCAGACATGACCATTGAAAGAGTATGTGGACAATATTTTGGAGGAAGTATGTGATGTGATTATCACCTGTTATATTGTAAAATATCTGCTTTGTTTACTTTATATAAACAAAATAAGTTTTAAAAAAATATATATCATAGTATTTTGAAAAAGATATTACTTGACATATGTAGTGCTATAGCTATTGATAGGACAAGTTTTTTCTTCATACATAGCATGTGTAGATGCATACAATTTAAGCATATGATTTTTTTGATAGAATTAATTATTGTGCTTCCTGGGTACAAAGAGAGCATTCCCATTGACTCTTTCACCCTCCAAATTACTGGCATGTTTCTACCAGAAAACAAGAACTCAATCCAGGTCCCCTTAAGAACATAGTCACTCAAGTCATCATTGCTGCACTCAAGGTATTCATTAGCAGCTTATTGGAATTAGGATTCAAATCAGAGATTAAATAAGCACATGGATATGAACTACAGGAATCTTAATTTTCTTATTTACCTAAAAGGTAAAGGATATGGTATTACAACCCACTGCTAACTATCGAAATCATATCTCATGTCTTCTCAAATTTTGGATTCAACCCTGTTGGCTTTCACTATTTCATTTTCTTGTTTCTTTGCTGTTGTTGTTCGTCCCACTAATCCTTTCATCTCTCAGATCATCATACTATCTTCAATTGCAAGATGAGGTGCATAATTAACCCGATATGAATACACTAAGTTTAAATTTTGGACGGATGAAGTTTTTAAGATTTGTGTGCATACGCCTGCCTCATGATAAATCTAATCATTGCATTCTAAATGAAGGATACAACGAACCAATAGTAATTCTTCTTCTATGTTCCTGTTTTATTTGTAGGCTTCCACTATGGAGATGATTTTCACACATAATATAAAGATGCTCATTATGAAAATGAAAATCAACACTGTGGTCAGACTATATACTGGTAGTTAAATGGATACAATTGGAACCCATTATATTTAGTGAAATAAATCAGTCCCCAAATACCAACTGTCATATGTTTTCTTTGATCTTCCTCCTCCTCCTCCTCCTCCTCCTCCTCCTCCTCCTTCTTCTTCTTCTTCTTCTTCTTCTTCTTCTTCTTCTTCTTCTTCTTCTTCTTCTTCTTCTTCTTCTTTGGCAGGAGCAATCACAATCTATAGGAGCAAGATTGACATTCTGGTGTTTGATCATTGCATATAGCCTCTGTTTATGTTTACAAGAAATGGAAGAGGTTTGCTGTTGTTGTTCTTCATTTCTATTAGTATTATTTTCTACCTGCTATATACTGATATCTTTACCTAATTGAGCATTGAGACTCTGTCATTGTGAAATTTAATAAAGGTATGATATTGTGAAAACTAGTAGCAAAAAAAATGAAGAGGCTTGGTGGGGAATTCGGGCAAAAGGCAAAGGGGGAAATATCATAAGCTCCTAAATCTGTGTTGTAGCATATGTGGAAAGTGTCCATATTTTATAAATTTGAACCAAGGTGAAACTATTGGTAGATTTTGATGCACTAGATAGGACTCCAATTGGGACACTCAATCCCATGTTAGAGTGTCTAATTAGGCTTGAGTCAGGCTCCTCTTCCAATTCCAGCTTTGTGCTAATGAACGCATGGGGAAGCAGAAACTGTAATGGCTTTAAGATACATAGATGTCTGTGAGCCCTGTGGGTAACCTGGATGGAATTCCTGGCTCCTGGTTTCAGTCTGACTGACTTAGAACAAGCAGCTGTGGACATTTGGAAATTGAACTCCTTTCTGATTTTCTGCTTTTCTGCTTTTCTAACGAAATAAAAATGAATACATATACAAGAGTTGTACAACCATATTTGAAAAACTTGGAACAAAGCACATATATGCATTGCAAGTATTGTCTGTGGTATAGATGCCTTGAAACTTGCATACAAGTTATATTAAGGAAAGTACCCCCAGCCTTAATCAGCACTGTAGGAAGCATTTTATTGCTTTTTGCATGCTCTCTTTACAAAGTAGTGCTTGCTTAATTAACTCCTCCCTTACATAACCAAAGATTAGTTTACAAAACAATATTAAAAGAAATTCTAAAGGGAGCTTTTGTAGAAATAAGTTGGCTAGCCATTACAGCAAGAACAGCCTCATGCCTACTAATGATTAAATTTATAACTGACGTCTACTAGTTTTAGTGTTACACTATATTTTCCTAAATGTTTCTCAGCACAATAGCTAGATGCAAATAAAAAATGAAAGTTTTTCTACTTTGTATTTCCTGTGTAATTTACAAATGCAATAAAAAAACTAGCTCATTATTGCAAAGGACAAGTATGGGCAATAGGTACACATCTGTACACTCATACACAGAGGCATGCGAGTTATTGCAGAAATAAATATAAAATACGGGTAATTTTAGACAGCACAAATTTATCTCTGGAAAAGAAAGCCTGTATATTGCATTTATGTGTTGCAACTTGTTAAGAACCCCCTAGCAAATTTTGTGAAGAAAACAGAATAATATGTGGTTAATAAATAATGCTAATTCCCTACATGGGTACCTCATTCAAGGAAATGTACTGCATGCAATAATGTTTTATATTGTTAGTGCACCCATAATCTGAATTATCCCTGATTGCACTACAATGGATCAGACACATCCATTGTTCATATATGGTTCTTATAAATTATGTTTCACACAGAATTGATGACCAATACATGTTATATATTGATATTTAGGGAAAGCAGATTTTGACAATGAAATAAGGAATTAGCAATCATTGTGTGACTTGGAGTATTTTGAAAATAAATGAATATTTGACAGAATAAATATTAAGTGTAAGTATTGAGTGTTGTGGTTCATTGTGTGTTAATGAATTATTATTAATTTAATTAAATCCTGCTTTATTGCAATCAAGCTGCACGCAAATGTTACCTGAAGGTCCACTTCAAAGACAAATCATGTGTTTTTCTATGCTTTCACATGAAGGAAGAAACATACATGTTCATATGCACTGTGTTAATTATTAAGGCATTGAGGAAGTTAATTTACCACAATCTAAAAACATACTACTACATTGTTTCTATAGGTCATTACGAACTAATATTAAGGCAACTATTACACAAAATATTTTGCATTTGGTTTGTTTTAGATTTTCTTTTTTAAATGTATACAATTTTGAAAGTCTTAATGTGTGGACCTGGCACAAGAGCTCAATTGGCTAATTCTTCCCTTTCAGTTGTCTGGATGCCACATGGCTGCTGGTTTGTATTCCAGCTGCCCCGCTTCCAGTCTAGCTCCTGTTTTTTTCCCTGGGAAAGTACAAGAAAGGAAGAAAGGAAGAAAGAAAAGAAAAGGAAAGAAAAGAGAAGAAAAAGAAAAGAAAAGGAAATAAAAGAGAAGAAAAAAGAAAAGAAAAGAAAAAAGAGAAGAAAAGGAAAGAAAAGAAAAAGAGAAGAAAACAAAGAAAGAAAAAGAGAGAGTAGCAGAGGAAATAGATGTTCCTAAAGCCTTTACTTTGGATTAGACAAAGAAATATTAAAAGAGCAACCATATAACTATGTATGATACTGCAGTAGCAGCAGCTGTGAGAGCATAAGTAGCACTAAATTATACAAGCATTTGGTCAAAAATAATTATGTAGTTCATCAATATTAAGTAATTATATGAAATAAATTATTATGCCACATGCAGGCTCACTTGTAAAAAGCAAAAGCACATATGTCACTGTAACAATGTTTAAATAATATTCCTACTATATTACTTTTATTAGATCAGATACAGCCTTCACACTCTATGCTGCATGAAAAATAGGCAGTTTATTTCTGTAGAATTTGTTGCAGGGAAAATTAGTTCAGCTTTGCAACTTGTGGAAACTTAGATGCCCATTTTTTTCTTTCCAAAGCAGTTCAAAACTCCAGGTGAAAAATAGGTCTCAAATCAAATAAAACAAAACATAGTCTTGAAAGGCAACAGATACATTCTTCAATTATTCAAGTTGTCAACCATGAACTGACAGTTGAAAGACCAGAATAGATGGAACCAATCAAAAACTTGACCCCTGGTTCTTCCCTGCCCATGATGCTCCAGCTGTACTTCTATAGTAGACAGTATGCATGCAACAAGCAATTTTCTATAGGTCACATGTTACACTTTCTATTATTATTTTTATGTCTACTGTCAGGTTCTTTTTCTCCACTAGTACTTTGCAAAGGATTTGTTTGTTGTTAGAAATAAACACTCTTTTTCAGATACTGATTCTTAAAACCAAGTTTTTCTTTGAGGGTAGCACCTAAATTATATAAACTCTCCAAGCCTTACCCCAGAGAGTGTCACAGAAACATAATTCATTCATAAATTGTGTAAGGGAAATATCATTGAATCTTCTCAAATATTATCTAAATAATTATTGATGTACTGTTCATAGCTAACACTTGTCCCTATTTACCCTGTCTGAGAGTAACTTTTTTTGCATTTTTACCTTACAGCCTATGAAAACTAGTTACAAATGCAAATATTGCCAAATTATTTCTGTGATAATATATTTGAATAATAAAATTATGATTAAAATTTTGGTCACCAGAGACAAATACAATGTGTGATCTCCACACAACACCAAACTCTACATTGTTGTTTCTACACAATTTGTTAGCTAGTAAATTGTGTTGCTTAGAGTGCGGTTAAAAACAAAAACACTTAGGAGAAGTATGCAACATGCTAGAGTTAGAAAAAAATGGATATGAAAAAAATGATGGGAACACATTGCAGAAGAAATTTCAAAAAGTTATAAGCTTATCAGGAAAAGAAATCACTGCATCAAAAGAAATATGTAACTTTCTGAGATGTCTATTCTCCAATGTTTTGTGTGTCAGCTTTCATCTCTCTTCCTTAATATTTTTACTATAATTGCTTTGTAGTGTATTTTTAATTAGGATTTGTGCTGACAGCAGGCTTCCTTTTTTACTCGATTGCATTTGTGCAAAACATCTAAATAGATGTTTCTTTTTCCTTTTTTAAATGATTTATTTATTTGAAATAATTTTGCAGAGTGAGTGAGAAATAAATAGAAAGAATTCCCATTCACCGGTTCAGTCCCTAAATGGTTTACATCCAAAATGACGGCACAGTCTGGGAAAAGAATCAGCAGCTTCATCCAGATTTCTTACATTGGTGCAGGGATTCAAACATTTGGACAATCTTTTGCTGCTTCGTCAGGTACATTATTGGGAAGATGAATCTGGGGTTGTGCAGCTAGAATGCAAACCGATGTCCATGTGGAATAATGACATCTAAGGTGGTGCTGTATCCCACTGTGCCACAATCCGAGACTCAATCAATAGATGTTTATAAAAAAGAAAAAAAAGCATCATTTTAAGGATGTATATGAAAATATTCAATAGCCATAGTATTTTTCCATTGTAAAAATGCAAATCAAAGCCAACATTCAATCAAAAACAAAGTTTCTGTTTTTCTTATTAATTTCCTCCCTGTTTGCTTTGGGAAAGACTAAGAATGTTTTTGTCAAACAAAGAGGACAATTACTGGCAAGCATGTCGTTAAAAAAAAAACACCTTAAACATTTGGCAAGAATATAATCATTATGAAAAACAGTATGGATAGTATGGATAATTTTGAAAATAACAAAACCATCTTAAAATCCCGCAATCCAGTTGAAGTTCCTGTCATCACAGCACTGTACAGTTGTAACAAGAAAACAAAGAAATTATTCAGTAGCTTATGAAGGGATTCAGAAGTGTGGAGAACCATTTGAAAACAAAGAAAGAATAAAATTTGTTACATACGGCAGTCTGCAGAAACGTGGAAGGCATTCTGCTAGTTAAGATAAAGCAGGATATGCCAAAAAAATTACATTCATATGTAAAGTGCAAATAAATTGACCTCACAGAGGATGGCAACAACAATGTTCATCAGAGATTGGAGATTCCAAGAAGGAAAGAGAGAAACAGATTACCAATGTATGCAAGTTCTGGTGTTCTACTGAGTAGTAGAATAAATATAGTTCACAATGGAAAACTTACCAAGCTATGAAATTATGGATATGCTAATTGTCCTATTCAACATAACACATGGTATGCATGATTATCTAAATGATTTAAAAATGGTTTCAACACTTGGTGTTTTTATGACTCTATGTTAAAATTACTTTAAAAAACAAGATAGAAATTTCACTTTTATAATATATTCAAATAAGCCACAATATATTTGTAAATATCAATTACATTGAAATAAATAAATTATAGAAAATTATTACAGCATATACCACTGAACTAGGAAAATTTGCGATGTAGTACAATGATTACTAGTATTTAACTACTAACTGTAACATGTAGGCTAGACAGGCTTTCACTGATTTGGTAAAAATAGCCTCTTCTTCCATAAAGCAGTTTTGAACCTATAAATAAGAAGGTGAGATTACATTGTAAGAACAATTTACAGTGTATTCTAATGAAAAGAAAAATTAATCAGGTGAACAAGTGTAGAGAATAACTCCGGAATGGACTGTAGATCATTGTGGAAAATGGAAGAATATTGCAAATGCAAGGTTTAGCCACTGAGAGGATATAAGAAAAGAAAATATTAAGTAACTTTAGCAAGTGATGCTTTGTACAGAATGGAAAGATTTTTGATGAAAGAAGTATAAATTCATTTTAAGATATGGAAACACAAACATCCATTACAAACACACAAACACACCCACATGGAGTTCTATTCAGTCATACAAAAGATGAAATCTTCCCTTTGTACTGGAAACTATTATGTTGTATGAGACAAGCCAGTCCCAGGAGGAGGCTTGTATCCAAACCCTGAAGACACAGATCCTCACCAAGGACTATCAGTACGGGCACCAAGGACTATATCCCAACAGACAAGAACACAGGGAATTGGAGTGCCTTTGGAGGCTGAAAACTCCGAGGTCACCCAGAACCGTTTGGAACTACCACATGGGATGGAAGAGGCCCAAATCCTTCCTTGCAGGATCCAAGATGATCTGAACAACAGCCAGGAGCCCTGAAGGATCTGCAGAAACAGAAGAATAGTAAACTTCCTTTGGGACTAGGGAGCGGAGCTTTTACTGGTCCTTACCTATTTCCAACTTTGGATACCCATCCTCTCTCGCAATGACCACTCCGGAGCCCCCCACCCCAAGAAAAAATAGAATAGTCAGAGAAATACAAGGAAAGCTTAGAACCAAACAGGAAACGATCAGCGTGGATACACATATGCCTTACTAGATAGGACACAAAAATTAGTTACTCCTCACTAGGGTATTGAAGATTTTTCTGCACACCTCTCCTAAAACTGTTTTGCACCTCAACTGTTGACAAAGGCGTTGTTAGATTTATAAGTCAGTTTAGACTATCCTAAAATCTACCAAGTTCAGCAAAATCATGCATCAACACAATAAACTGCTAAATACTAAAATGAAAACAGACATGGGACAGCTGAATAGTACCCTATAGCCACTTTAAGGTGTATAGCAGCTGGTTCTATGTACAAACAAAAACTGAAGGGTCAGTGAAGTAGTCACAGAATGTGGTTAAGAACTTGCATTGTTTTAACATATTGATTGCTCAATACCATGTCAATTAATTCCTTAATGTTGTAAATCGTTGTTGATGTTGTGCTGGAGCTTCTAATTGATCAGGATGATACTCTGCCAGCTCTGCCTTCAGACCAGAGATGGCCTCCACAAGAAACTGTTGAATTTATCTGGACAATAAGATGCTGGACTCTGTGCTTGCTATATGTTTGCAATGAAAGAATCTTGACGTAATTTGAACTGTAATACTGCAACAAGGTTGAGGAATCCACCATGGCGGGAGGGCATGGGGAGGGGTTGGGGGAATTCCAGAGCCTATGAAACTGTGTCATATGATGCAACGTAATTAAACAAATAATAATAAAAATAAATAAATAAATCTTTGAAAAAAGGAAAAAAAAAAAGAAATAAGCCAGCCCCCAAAGACATATAACACATATCTCCCTTAATTTGTTGTAACCGACAAGCAAAATAAAAATGTAATAAATATGAGCAAAATCTACCTACTGATATTTGAACACTGTTAAAATACCTGCCTCTACTCTTTGGGAACAATGGCTTATCTACTTACTGTTTATTGAATTACTTATTTAGTGGGGGATTAAGCATTGCAGTTATGAAATAAGCTGAAAGTATGTAACCATAAAAACTAAAAAAGAAAGAAAAAATAAAAAGGATGAAGGGTGGCAGTCTGGACAGAATGGAGGATAGGATGGGAAATAACATGAAGCGCTTAATTCTGTGTATATAAAATATGCTAAATGTGTTCATCTTACATAAGTAGAAACAACATGGAATAAGAACTTCTAATTAATTCCTAACAATAAGGCAATTAGTATGTCTCTAGTAAATTATTTTATCTTGAAAAATAGACGTAGACCTGTGTTCATCCAATTAGATTGAGGATACCTTCAAACTTACAAAACAAAGCAAAACAAAACAAAACAAAAAAGCAAAAAAAAAAAAAAAAACCAAACCTGACTACTTAAAAGTGACAGAGGAGGGGCTTGTATTGTGATCTTGGATTATCTTCTGACTGCAACAACTGCATCTCAGTGGGCATAAGTTTGAGAAGTGTTTTGTTTTTTTTTAACTTCTGATCCAAACCATTTCTAATGTCCTTGGCAAGATAGTAGAAGATGGCCCACTTCCTTGAGCCTCTGCACAGTGTGGGGAACCCAGGAAAAGTTTCTCACTCCTAGCTTCAGGCTGGGACAGTCCTGCTGTTGCATCCATTTGGGGAGCAAACCTACACACAGGAGATTTTTTTCTCCCTCTCCTTCCATCTCTACTTTTCTGACTGCCTTTCATTTTTTTTAATATTTTTTATAACTAACTAAATTAGAAAATGCGCAATAATCCACTTTTTTTTTTCGATTTGATAAGTCACTGGTTGTGAAGCTGGCACCGCATAATGGAGGGCAAATCACTTCCTGGTTGCTCCATTTCTGAACCAACATCTTTCCTAATGCTCCTGGGAAAGTACAGCTGGTCCAAGCATTTGGGACCTGCCAATCACATAAAAGACTGGAACAGTGTTGTGGTGCCTGGATTAGACCTACCACTAGCTACTGTGACTATTTGGAGACTGAATGAGGTGAGCTGAAAGGAGATATTTCTCTTTTTTTCCCGAAGCTAGGGAAAGAAACAAAAAGGATGGAACAGGGGAATGCTTGATTGATTGCCACTAGAATGAAGTTGAATATGCAAAATAAGCCCTTGTGTTGTCATTCACAGTAGGGTGAAGATGGACACTAATAGCTTCCTGAGTATCTTTGTGTATACAGAAAATATGGTATTCAAATGCTTCAATCCACAGAAATATGAAATGCTTACTGGTATGAATATGTTTACATCAATGGGGGTACTAAACTATGCATATATGCAAGAAAACATCACAGCACACTCCAAATTATTCACAAGTTTATTCTCTTTCTAATTGGTCTACAATTCAAAAAAATAATATTGGAATGAGTAACTCATACTGTATATGAACTCAAATTGCCCAGTGTTCCCTATTTCTAAAACTCGCACTGTGCCATGTTTAACTTTAACCATGGATTGGTGCTAGATAATATGACATTCTGTTTTATTTCTGCAAAAATGTAAACTTCATTGTAAGATATTTTTGCATGTTAAATTATGAAGAAAATGGGAGATTAATTGTTGTCCTCACTTGGATGACACCTTGACGCGTGGACATCTGGCTAATCATTCTTGCAATCTGTCACTTTACTTCTCTCCTCGTACGCTGATCTTTTGATCTCCAATATCCTTTCAGAGAAATCTTCTTATGAGCCTATCCATCAACTGACAAACTCTTAGCATTACTAATATTTTTTGACAGGCAGGCATTGCCTGACTCTTCTAGTCTTCCTAGAATCCTGAGTAGAATACTTCTTAACATTAATTCTCTCTGTCTCTGAAGACTGATTATCTTAAACAGTATGTATTTCATATACACATTGAAACCCAAAATGCCTGTTTAATACCAGACCGTGAATACTAACACACACATACACACACACACACACACACAGGTTCTTGTAATAGGATATGTAGACATCGTAATTTGCTTTTTGTGTATAAAAGCATATTCCGAGCAACTATCAAAGTGTGAGAGTAATGCTGTCAAGGGAAAATTTTCACCAGACGGTGTTCACAGACAAGGAAGACATCACTGCAGACTACTGTAATCCAAAAGAGTGATTCAACCCAACTCCTCTAAAACACAGGTGAGAGTAATGCTAATTCTGAAGCGTGTTAATGGAAAAGATATTTTGGGGGGTCTTGGTCAAAGTGATTAGGTCTTCTGTGTTAAATAATTGTTAATTATAGAAGTTAACCTTTAGCCCTCACACAGAGACCAGAAGTCTAGCTAAGGGACCTACCTACACACTTCCTTGATTGTGTTTCCGTAAAGTAGATTGCAGTTCCCTGCGAGAGACATGGCGGAGTTAAAGAACTGCGAGGAATCTAGGAGGTTTACTTCACAAATAGGCTATGAAAATTTGCTATCATAAATTCTCTAAAATAAATACTTTAAGGGAAGTGAGATGTTGGAACATGGATTAAAGAAACAGTCTAAAGTTTTATTTGTAAAAAAAAACCTAGATTAAAAGAAAGAAGTGTGCTTTATTATTCATTTAGTAATAATTATTGATAGTTCAACATCAGAAATTTCATATTCCTGCTTGTAAAATATTGTGTTTTCATAATAACAAACACCATGATTTTTAGTAGACACTCATAGTTACTTTTCACAAAATATTTAAATAAAATAAACATTCAATTGTGTGACTTGGTGTAATGATTGAGATATCACTTGGAAAACTTGAGTTCAGGGCTTGAATATACTCCAGTTTCCAGCTTCCTCATTCTTCATATCCTGGGAGTAAACAAGTGAAGTATCATTTAGTTGTGCTCCTTTCAACTACATGGAAGACTTTGAAAGAAGCATGGAATTCTGTTGGGCTCTATTTGGAGATTGGATCAATAAATTAAAAAAAAAATCTCTTTTCTTTTCTCTCCATTCCTTCACAACTACATTCCAAATGTTTAGGTAAATGCTAATCTATCAATCTCATACGTGCCCTGTGAAATGATGGTAATGAAATTAAAAAGCCATATGCCCTCCTATGTTTTCTACAGTACTATTCACAGTAGTCAATCATCCATTAATGAATGGCTGGAAAAATTGCATATAAGCATAATGTAATGTTATTCACCCATAAAATGAAGATGGTATCTTGTCATTTGCAATTATAAAGGTAAGATAAATGAGAGTGCATGATAGCTTTTGTACATAGAGTCTAGATAGAAGGTGCCTTCAGGGCTGAAACTACAGCATAATAGGCTAAGTTTCTATCTTTGTTGCAAGCATCCTATAGGGTTACTGGTTTGAGTCCTCGCTGGTCCACTTTCAATCCAGCTCCATGCTTATGGCAGAGAATGCCTCAAATCCTTGGGCCTTTAGTCCCACCTGGAAGACCTGGAAGAAATTCTAAGTTCCTGACTGCTGATAGGCTCAGCATCCATCCTTGTGGCCATTTGGAACATGAACCAGCAATGGAAGATCTTTCTCTTTCTTCCTCCTATGCTTAACTCTGCATTCCAAAGAAAATGAATATTAAAAAGAAAAGAAGGTTATTTGATAGAATTTCAACTTGTGATAATGGTTACTAGAGACCAAAAGGATCAAGGGTAAGACAGAAGGCTAATTATTGCATACTACCATACAGCTATGCAAGATATGAGTGTTCTTAGATTCTATTTTAGATCACAGTTATTAAAAATCATGCTAACTCACTGTGCATTTCTGCTGTAGTAAACAGAGAAATAAACAAAGCACAATCAAAACTATAAGAGAGAAGTTTAAGTGTTTTTCACCATAAAGGAATGATGAATGGAACTCACTATTTTGATAAACATTATACATTTTTTTTCTATAGTGAAATATCAAATAGTGCTCCATAAATATCTACAATCTTATTTTATTGCTAAAGAAACTAATACATTATATAAAAACACTAATAAAAAACAAAGATCTTATTCAACTGGATGAAAATTCTGAATTATATACAGTGACACACGCACAAAAAGTTTTCTGTTGACTGTTTACAAGCAAAATTCACCAATTATGAAAAACTAATTATAGTTTTATCATTAATGTTAATTGAGTAAAAACAAATAGAATTTAAAAAAAAGTAGCGATCCCAGTGCTTTTTCCTGTGGGTTTCTTGGTGAACCTTAATTGTAAGTCGCTCTGATTACTACTGACGTGAGTTTTTCACTGGGAAAGTTTTGCCCTAAGGACATACATATTTTCCATGATACGATGAGCAGTTTCAATAAAATACAAGATGGACAAAGCCACACGGGAAATGCAGAATGGAGAGCTGGCTTGCATCATCTTGACTCTTTATTAAACATTTCAGAAATGCAATGAATGAAGAGACTAAAGACAAGCTTAAATCTGGGGGTCGTGTGTTAGCTTTAAAATCATAATAAGCCTTCATATGTTTGGATTACTTCAATGATAAAACAAATACTAAATAAAGCAATGGATACATTTTAATGTGTAAAGCATTTCAGACTTCATACAGATAGAAAATGAGTGGTCATAGAAATGTATATCAGAAAAATAAAGGTTACGTTGGTGGAATACTTCACTACAAAGCAAATTTATAATTTGAGAGAAGCATGAAAATTAACATTGACAGTTTCTCCAGTAAAAACATTATTACTATATATATTTAGGACATATACATATATTATATATACGTGTGTATTTGAAATTATATATATAATTCCTTATATTATATATATACATATTATTCCTTATACATTATGTATATTATCCCTTATATATAATATATATATTTGAAATAATATGAAAAACAGACACAAAGTAATAAGTACAAAACTATGAAGAATGTAGTAAGAAAGTTTGGTAATTTTAAAATATGAAATTTAATGAGATATCTGAACCCAGATATGAGGAATCAATACAAACTTATAACAGACAGAAACGATTGATTAAGCATGTAATAAATATGATTGAGCTATGTTCTGTTTTCAAATATTTTTAGAATTCACACATTATTTTCAAACAGTAGATGACTCAAATAACAAAATTGAATGGGCAAAAGAGTAAAATATGAATTTCTTAGTCATTTCATTTCCTTGGATTCTGTGCCATAAAAGCAAGCATGTTGTCTTTGCCACACTGATTTCTAACTATAAAGACTTTAATGTCATGTAATAGTTATTTTAATGAGATGCATAAAATGGACCAAAAATGGGGAAAAAAAAACCACACTACACTGTGAGTCGTTGGTTATTGTTGGCTAAAACAGCGACTGTAAGATCTGCTAGCAAGATAAAGCTAGATGAAATTATTTGAGTTTAGTTGTGTGTACTAATCTGCTGTCAGGAGCTACTCACACATTCTGGAGGATCTGACATGATGCAGTACTTCAGTATGACACTCTTTTAAACATTTTGATTCATAAGTATGCTATTAAGGTTTTTCTATTAGTGTTAAAATTTAATTTAGGTTATAGTATTCTATCCTCATCAATCTTTTTGAAAGATATTGGTGATCTCAAAATATCACAAATATTAGAATAGCTTTAAAAAAGCCGCAGATTGCGGAATCTATTTTTAATGGTCTGTATAGGATTTTGCTGTGAATAAGTGGATGAATACTCCCTGATAGCAGAAAGGCTGAGGAAAAAGCCCACCTGCATTTAACCTGCTGCTGGAGTAATAATCTGAGAACAGATTTCAAGGGGCACATTTTTAAAGCAGTGGACTGCATAGAAACACAGTTTTATATTTTGCCCTTGCCACGTCCTCTTGTACCATTCAAGTAAATTCATAGCGCAGAAATGGCTCCAGAAGTTCTATGCATTTGGTCCCTCCTGTCTCTTATTGTCCTAAGTTAGGTTAGATAACTACAGGCAAACTTTGGGCTCTAGAAGCTCCCTCATGGCTTCCAGTACTTTGTAACAGAATGAATGACAACATCATAGACTTTTAATCTGATTGGAGGATGAGAGTTTAAAATCCATGGCTATGCCACACTACACAGTGGATCCTGGGGTATAGTGGGATCAGCTGTCACCAAGCTTGAGCAATAAAGACTTCTAATATATTTTGTTTAGCTATAGCATATTTTCCATTTCTAATTCAGTTTGATTGTTTCAGTTTACTGTTTTCTCATAATGTATTTCTTAAATTTCCTGAACTCCTACCTTTCATGTGTTAGAGAACTTTTATAACTTTATTTTTTTTAATCTGACAGCTTCTCAATATCTTCATCAGTTAATTCTGAGAATGAACTAGTCTTTTGCTCCTTTGTGGGGTTCATGTGGGTGATCTCATTCATTCCTTTTGTGACTCTTGTTTGTCCCTTGGCCATTCCAACTCTGATTAGACAGTTCTCCTGGGAGCTAACGTATGAGCTGTGTCATTCCCAGCTCTGCAGACTGACTCTGCTGATCGATCCCAGTAAGTGTTTGATTCTCTTTGTCACTCATGCCATTCCCTTCGGCGAGTTTCAGGGTCCACGCTACTCTTCTGCCAGGGCTCCTGATTCTGACTGCACTGCTGTCTGCCCAGCCCTTCTCCTGCTCATGATTCATGATTGTTGATTGTGCTGCAATAAACATTGTTGCTTTGTCTTGCAACAAGTCTTTTGGATATATTCCTAGAAGTGGTATTGCTGGGTCATATGGTAGGTGAATTTTTAATTGCTGAAGTGTTCTTCATCCTGACTTCCACAGTGGCGGCACTAACCTGCGTTCCCACCAGCAGTGGAGTAGGGTTCCCTTTTCTCCGCAACCTAGCCAGCAGGTATTGTTGGTAGATTTCTGTATATGGGTGATTCTTTCAGGCATTAGGTGTAACCTCAGTGTTGTTTTTATTTGGATTTCCTTTATTGCAAGCGAGCTTGAGCATTTTTTCATGTGTTTGTTAGCCATTTGAATGTGTTCCTTTGTAAAGTGTCTGCCCATTTCCTGTGCCCATTTCTTTACTGGTTTGTTTGTTTTGATGTCATTGTTGTTCTGGAGCTCTTTGTATATTCTGGAAATTATTCCTCTGTCTTCTGTGTAGTAGGCAAACATCTCCCATTTTGTAAGTTTCTTACCTATTTTGTTGATTGCTTCCTTTACTGTACAGAAGCATCTTAGCTTAATGTAGTCCCATTTGGTTTTTAGTCTTGACTTCTTTTGTTTTTGGTGTTTTTCTAGGAAGTTTTTGCCCACGCCTATATCTTGTAGAGTATTTCCAACTTTTTTTCCCAAAAGTTTAATGGTCTCTGGGTATAGGTTTAGATCTTTAATCCATTTAGATTTGATATTTGTGTATGGTGAAAGGTGTGGGTCTTGCTATTAGCCAATTGTTCCAACAGCATCTATTGAAGAGACCGCCCTTTTTCTCAGATTGTTTTCTGTTTTCTTGTCAAAGATTAGATAGTTGTGCATATGTGGGTTCCCTTCTGGATTTTCTATTTTACCACATTGATCTTCCTCCCTGTTTCTGCACCAATACCAGTCTATTTTGATTACCACTGCCTTATAATACAGCTGGAGATCTGGGATTGTAATTCTCTCCTGCAAAGTTCTTACTAGATAGATATAGATAGATAAATTATGGAAGCAAAAATGTAAAATGTTTTTTATGTGTGGTGACAGGTGATTATAACAAGAAATTTTATTCCTTTACAAAGTTCTCAGAATTAAAGATCCAAAAATTATATCCTTCAAAAATGAATAATTAAAGGACTAAATTGTATTTTGCTTCTGACTTACACTGCTATCTATGATTCTCATTAAATATGCTTTTCTTGGATGTAGGAGTAGTCGATAAATCACAAGGCAACGTGAGTAATGCAACCATGCATTAAATTCCTGTAGCGCATGTTCAAAGTGGTGCTGCCATTGTGGCATGATGGATTAAGTTGCTGCTTGTGATGGCAGCATCCCATAACTCAGGATCTGCTTGGGCTCCTGTGGCTTCCATAGCTTCATCCTCCCGCTAACGGGCCTGAGGAGGCAGCAGAAATCCGGCAAAGTATGTGGCACGTGCCACTCATGTGCAAGTCCTGGATGGAATTCCTGGATTTTAGCATTGAAATAATCTGGTCCTACCTGTGGCTAACTATGAAATTTTAGGCAGTGAAGTTGCTTTTATTTATGTTATATTGATATTCTATCATATATGACAAAAAAGCATATTTATTTTTCATTTTCTTTTCAAAAGTTAAAATGCTTAATTCAACATCTTAATCATCTTGGAAAATTCAATTTTCTTGCATAAGCATATTATTTTGCATAAAAATATTACCTTGTTATTTGTTTCAAAATAATAAAAAAATTTAAACAATTTAAAAAATTATTAGTGAAATAAACAACTTTAATAAACTTTTAATAATCATGTGTAATAAAATATTTATGCAGTCTGCATAGTGTGCAACACATACCACTGTGACATAAGTTTCTTTCTCTGCAAATGAATGTTTTGATACTTTATGCTGTAATCAGATAATATTTATAAAATGCATGTTATTTTTAGTTTGAAATAATTTAAAATATCACATTAATATACATATCTAGTACAAGATCTGCATGAATGTTTGGATAAAAACATTGCTAATTAGAATGTCTTTGTATTGATCACTGTGTCAGCTTATTTTTAATTTGTGAAAGGCTGATAGTAGATGCTATGCAGGTACAGTAATAACTCTTGCCACTTTGTCACTTGTGAGAAAAAAAATCATGAAAGGGTGAACAAATCAAAGGATTAGTACAGTTTTCATGAATTTCTAATATACTAAACTTTAGATAATGTGCATAATATAGATTTTTATCCTACTGAATATGTATTATATTATATCAAACAGAGTATAAAAAAGCAAGTGCAATAATCAGAAACTCTAATATTAAAGCTACTTGGAGTTCAATATGCTGTTTTGACCAGAATTCGATTCCATCCTGCTGGGTGGGTTGCAGCTGAAAGAGCAGTGTAAGATACTCACCAAAAGGACATATAAATATGGAATAAACCATAAATTATAAATCATACTGTATTGGATTGTGAATCAATTTCTTATCCTAGGATAAATCTATGTAGAAATAAATTTATGTTAAGACTAAAAACATGTTTAGATTGACAACAAACACACACCTTGTAGAATTTTATGACTAATAAAGTCACAACATGACAGTAGTACTGGGGAAGAAAATGAACCGGAATTGTTATAGAATTCCTAGAAGAATAGTGTTCCTAATAATATTCTGCTATTAATTTTTCTCTACTTGTCTCAAGAAAAAAATATTACAGAAAAAATTTAATGTCTTACTCTGTCTGCTGCCCATCGATGGACATATTCCTTGGATTTAATATTAGTGTGTATTTGTTGCTACCTAAGCAGTGACTACAAATAATCGGAAAGACTCAACCTTTTCTTTTACAAAGTACCTGTACAGCCCATGTAGCCCTCCTGTATATTTTCTAATTTATCGTTTATCACCCAATTTGGTATCTCAGCACATCTCAGTTCATGTAACAGCATTAAAATATTTAACTGTACTAAAACATTTGTTCGGCATATTCCTCTCTGCTATCTCAATTATTCTGATCATGTAAGAGGACCAGATCAGAAGAAATTAAGTCTCAAGGAGATGAAAAACTTAAAAGCATTGTGTCATTGGGCAGAACATTTTCAAAAACATTTTAGAGTATCTCTTTATCTTTTAATGGAAAAACAAATTAAAGAGAGAAGAAGAGACAGAAAGAAAGATATTCCATTTACTTCACTCTCCAAAAGACTGCAAGGATGGGAGTTGAGCTGGCTTGAAGCCAGACACCAAGAGCTTCATGCAAGTCTCTCATGAGAATGTAGGGTCCTACGGCTTTGGGTCATCCTCTGCTGTTTTCTCAGATCACATTCAAGGATATGGATCACATGTGAAGCAGCCAGAAACACACCAGAATCCATAAAGAATGCCATGCTTATGGGTGTAAGCTGTCAAGCTGAGCTAATGTTAGCTCCCATGACTCAGTGCTTGTAATAGTCGACGAAGATACCTATCTCATTTTAAGCAAAGATGAAATGCAGGGCAATTACTTAACGTGCCTATTTTCACATTTTTTAAAAAATATGAAGTCAGTATTCAAATTAAGCAAATCTTAATCTATTAATAGAATTGGCATAACTTCTCTAGTACATCAGAAAAAGGAGAATTGGAAGTAACGATACAATCAATCTGTGTGTATGCCAAAATTTGTGTCATATTCAGAAGCAGCTAAAAGTGCCTCAAATCTCATAATGACACACAAGTTTGCTACCTTTTATTTTTACTTTGTTGTGACTCTAAGGGTAATTTTCAATGTTTCAGGCAAAATTTGTTATTCAAGAACACCATTAATAGCAAGAAAATATTAATAGCATTGTATTGGTCTCTGGTTTTGGACAAATGTCTCCAGTGTGTATTATATATATAATATTTATACCATAAAATGATGGTATGATATATGGTACTTTCATATTAGGTATTCATTTAATTTCTCACATCAGCATTTCCAAGTTGGTGAATCAGCATCATAAATGTTCACTCATTTATTGTCTCATTGCTTCATTTTCATTCTGTATTTAGGTAAATTGAACATTTAGCAGTAAACAGAGGAGAAAATATGATACTGATGTGAAAGCTGTTCCTAATGATATGATTTGTTCACAGCCTCATTATTTTGTGAATAATAAGGAAAACTAATTTAACGTTAATGCACAGACAATTTGAATATTCACATGAATAGCTTTAGAAAGCCAATGATCTCAATGCTGAGGTTAAGTATCTCGGGGATAATTTATTTAAAAATCCGCTCACTGAGAAAATAAAAAGGGAAAAGGACATTTGTAAATAAGTTACAGGAATGCAAGTAAAATTTTCTTTCAATTAATATGTAGAAATAATTCAATATTTCTTGTGGTTGCAATTCCTTGCTGAATTTGTAGTTTTGCTTGTATCTATCCAGCATTTGCATGCTTTAACTTACTTTATGGAATATGAACACATTTGTCATTACGGGTTTTGGAGCACATGATATTCCCACCATATCCTCACTCACTCACACTCATGTTCCCTACCCCTACCCTTTTTTATATATATTTTATATTGAACACTTTTAATTCATTTCATATTTGCACACTTCACAGTTCAGTAAAGAAGACAAGAATTATCAAATATAAAGAAAAATAACTACTGTTCCTCAAGAGTATAGACAAAAGCTGCAAAGGATAATCAAATCTTAAAATGATAATCTCCATCATATAGCATTCTCTTCTCTGTTCTGTACATGCAATGTTTTCTTACAGTACTGACATATTTCATGAAGCACAATGGCTTTCATCGCACTCTTTTTTTTTTCAAAAGACAGAATTCCATTCCTTTTATGGCTAAGGATTATTTCATATTGTGTTTGTGAATGTGTAAATAATCACATGTTTTTAATACTGTCATTTGTTGATGTAAATCTGGTTTGATTCTGTATGTTAGCTATTGTGACTAGGGTTGTAATAAATATTAGATATTAGTGTACAAGTAATTCTCTCACATGCTGATTTCAGTTCATTTGATAAATTTCCAGGAATAAGGTGGCTGGGTCTCTTAATAATTTTGTTAAATTATAATAGGTGGATTCAATTAGCAAGATACAGTTAATATTTTTATTGCCTCATTTTGGTATTTGATATGTAACTTATTATAATTTTCATCATTATTGCAATTGTGTGCCTCCTTGATAATTTGCCTTTGCAGAGTATGTTCAAAATCTAGCATAGTTGATTATGTGTATATATACATGTATATAATGTTTATGACACATGCCATATATATGCATAATATGTGTATAGATGTATTATGTATATATCTATGCATGTATATATGTATATATATGTAAATATATATGATTATGTGTTCACATGTTTTGTGTGTTCTATTATTAGTTTTAGAAGCAGTACTGGGGTTTTGCACTTAACATCTTTCTAAACAATGGGGATTCTCTTAAAGTGGAGAAGCTGTTCTAGGAATTGAAAGACATGCTCTATTGTTTTGATAACCCAAAGGGCTCCAACATGAACAGAAAAAGAAAAAAAATATAAATTTAAGATATATAATCTAAAATAACAGCCATAAAATTGTGACATTGTGGCCAAAGTGAATAGATAAGCATATTTTGAAAATATAAATGTGGTAATTTTTAAGTTTGCTGGTCTCCCAATGCTTGGTACAATATAATGTTGAACTTTCTTAACTTTAATGGTCTTCTATTTTTCTGTATCATTTGCCATATTTTTTTCTTCTTAATTGTTCAGGATTTAATTAGTAGTAAATGCTTTGGCAAGGAATATGCCTAAATGGGAATAACACAGATATTAACACCTCATCATAGCAAAATATGGGAAAGGAGGTCAATAAAATGCATAGCATAAAAACTTCATAATAAAATTTTAGGACAAATTAATAAAGTGTTGTAAAAGATAAAAATGGGATTTGTATTTAAGATTTTTGTATAAAATTAACTTTTAATTATTCTTCAAGTAAGAGGAAACATTTTCTGAGCAGAAAAAAAAAACATTAAGAATAACACCCTGTGGTAAACCATAATTGAAGTTGTTCTGTAGTTATTTTGCATAGCCAAGAAGGCTTACTGTAATATAGATTGAGGTTCATAACATCTATGTAGTGAAGAAACTTAAAAGCCAATGAAAGTAGCAGAATTTTAATTTTAACAAAATGAAAATGAACTTATCACAGATTTAGGTAGGGTAAATAATGAAATGCAAATAGTATTTATAAGGATTAACTATATTGCATAATGGCAAATCTTATTCAATAGTTTGATTAATGGATTTACCTACAAAAAATTTAGATGAAACAGCTTACAAAAAAAGACTAAAAAAAATCCTATAAATGCTGATGAGACTATGATGATAGAAATACTCCTTTATTCATTTTGTGCACAAATTATGGAAGAGTATGGAGTTTTCTGGAAACGAACAACCAAAATTAAAACTATCATGGCTTATGCATCTCATTACTGAGTTTATGCTTGAAGGAATGAAAATTAATATGCTTTGGAGATATCTCTATTCCCATTTTTATTTCGGCATTATTCATAGTCACCTAGTTAGAAAACCAACCTAAACATTGAAGGATGGATAAATGGAAAAGAGTATATTATACTTTATACTCAAGTAACTCATAACAGTGAAGACAGTTTTATCACATGATAGAAAAGGGATGGGTATGGAGATTATGAGTTTGGATTCAGTGAACTGTCCAATATAGAAAAACAAGTACTATGTATATTCATATGTGATAACAAAATTAGATCAATCTTACAGAACTTACGTAGTATAATGGTTACAAAAAGTGTAAGTTGTAGGAAAGACAGAGTAAGGCTGGTGACTATGTTAAAAAAAAAAAAAAAACAGCTAGAAAGAGGGAAAAATTCTAATGCCCAACAGTACATTTTGTAACAGTAAAGTTTACATGGAGACCGGAAAGAACTTTCTTGGTGTTTTCAGCACAATGTTAAACAGTTGAGTGTGACTAGTGATTACCATGATTTGATCCTTATAAATCCTACATATAAATCAAAATGATGTATCCTATGGAATTTCCAAAGTTTTATGCACCAATTTAAAGATATTAGTAAAAGGAAAACAATCCATGTTAAGCATGTGTACGTTACAATGTAGAAAACTGGTTGAAGATGCTCTTCTTTGAGCCCATTGGTCTCATTCCAGTGTGCACAGATAGATTTCTCACCCTTCCCAAAGGTTCCATATCAGTTTCTTTTATAGTTTTTTTCTAAGAATTGGATGCATCACAACTCTCCCTCCCTCATTTCATCATCAGCTTCTCATATTTTCAAATAATTACCTCTAATTATTACCTCTAATAATTACCTTTATATTGAAAGTTTGTCATTAGAGTTCAAGATTTTAAAAAATTCCTCATTAATTCAGTGATGTTTATTTGTTCTTCTAAAGTCTGACATGATTGAGACAGTAAAATGAAACTGGTTCCATTGCAAAAAATAAACTATTTTTTTTTTATTTTTCACTTCTTGAATTTCCTCTGAACAACTAATACACTTTTTTGTACGTGCTTGGTTTATCACTTTGCTTGACACAGATGGGTGTTTTCTTTAGTTTCACTTTGCTATTCCTTATCCATTGTATTTATCCATTAACATTTCTAGAACTCTTACAAATGGGATATAGGATGCCAAGATACTTTATTGTACTCACTGATTATGTAATTTTTAAGAATTTTTTATGAGGAATTAGTTTTACATTGACCTTTAGACTGCAGCATCATTAGAAATTCAGTATGCACTCATGGCTAAGCCATTTTGCTCACTGGAAGATAGACATAATATCATAGAATCTAAGGTGAGAAACATAACTCAGAAGTCACATAATTTAAGAAAAAAATCACAGGGTTCCATGAAGTAGTAACTACCATGTCGCTTATCAGCTTGGGAGACTTAACATCTTTTTGTTTATTCTTAAAAATTTATTTATTTTTATTAATAAAGCAGATTTACAGAGACGGAAAAACAGAAAAAGAGACCTTTCATGCTCTGGTTCACTCCCTACATAGTGTCAATGGTGGAAGCTGAGATGTTGAAAAGCCAGCAGGCTCCTCTAGGTTTCTCCAATGAATGCTGGGGTCCAAAGCATTGGGCCAGCACCCATTGCTTTTCCAGGCCATAACCTGGGCAATAGATTGAAGGTACAGCAACTGAAAAATAAACAAGCTCCCATGTGGGATCCTGATGCTTGAAGATGGAGAATTAGCAAGGTAAGACATGGTGCTAGCTCAATGATTTACTTCTTTAAAAAACTAGCTGTTGGGCCCGGCACAATAGCGTAGTGGTTAAAGTCCTCACCTTGCACGTGCCAGGATCCTATATGGGCCCTGGTACTAATCCCAGTGACCCTGCTGCCCATCCAGCTCCCTGCTTGTGGCTTGGGAAAGCAGTCGAGGATGGCCCAAAGCCTTGGGACCCTGCACCCGTTTGGGAGACCCAGAAGAGCTCCTGGCTCCTGGCTTCAGATTGACTCAGCTCCAGCTGTTGTGGTCACTTGTGGAGTGAACCGTTGGATGGAAGATCTTTCTCTTTGTTTCTCCTCCTCTTTGTATATTCACCTTTCCCATAAAAATAAATAAATCTAAAATAAAAAGAAAACAACTAACTTTTTCCCCTCTTAGGACTTATCTATTTTTATTGGAAAGGCAGATTTACAAAGAGAAGGAGAGACAGAGCGAAAGATCTTCTGCGTGCTGATTCACTCTGCAAGTGGCCACAATGGCCAGAGCTAAGCAGGTTTGAAACCAGGAGCCAGGGGCTTCTTCTGGATTTCCCTATTGAGTGTAGGGTTCCAAGACTTTAGGGGCCATTTTCTACTGCTATCCTAGGCCTCATGCTGGGAGCTGGATGGGAAGTGGAGCAGCCAGAACATAAACCAGTTCCCATATGGGATCTGCACACATCACAATCAACAATTGCAAGAAAATGGAAGCAACCTAAATGCCCATCAACAGAGAACTGGATAAAGAAACTGTTTCATCTACACTGTGGAATACTACTCGGCGATTAAAAAACAAAGTGAAATGCATTGTTTTGTGGCCAAATGGGCCAAATGGGTCAAACTAGAGACCATTATGCTGACGGAAATGAACCAACCCCAAAAGGTCAGATATCATATGTTTGCTCTAATATAATGTGATGTCAAATCTAGAGATATCTTATGTGCATCTTACTCTATGTTAATCAATGTTACTTCATGCTTATCTGCACCTAATGTAACAAGAACTTGTGATGTAATTCATTAATCAACCAACCACATACTATTAAGTGGTTTAATCTTTTATTAACATTTGCAAGAAACACATTCTGCTATTTAAGTATATCATGCCATTGCAGATGCAATGTAGAAATGTAGAAAAAGAATTGTTAAGGTGCATTTTGTTTCATTGGGAGTCCTTTTATTAAGGATTAGGGATGCATGTACTGAGTCTTCACAGCCTAGTGTGCTAGTCTCCATTAGAGCTTTTAATTATGATAATATATTTTCATATTTGTTTGCCTATTTATCTATTTGTGTTGTATTTTGTCTGCAGTTTGCCTTATTTCAGAGGGAACATACAGTATTTTGCTTTTTGGAGTGGCTTATTTCACTAACCAAACACTGTTTATATATATATATTTTAAATACTGTGGTTAACCATAGCATTCTTGCATATACATTTTTGGTTTTTATATTCTGTTTCATTGCTTTTCAGTTTAAATGTGTCCTTTTTGACCTCTACTTTAGCTTCCTTGGAAACTAACATTTTACTGGTTTTAACTATATTGATTTTTCAATTGAAGATAACATTCCTTGAACATAGAAGTCCATTTGTTACAGTTTTCTATAAGCCATGCTACTTGATTTAATGTTATTTTCTTGTAGAAACTAAAGTTTGTAGGTCAATCTTGAAGAATGAGTATAACCACAAATATAGCAGATGCCTCATAAAATTATCTTCTACTGCTTCTGTGTGACCTCTGTCAAGGAAATAACAGTCAGGCCCGCGTCAGCATGAACAGCTGTGGATGCTGCCGTTAGATAGCCATGACCTATCCTCCCAAGGGTACTGCCCAACCGGGAGTGAATGGTGATTTTCACAGAGTCAATGTTATTAATGCCAACATAAATCAGAAGATATTGCCTCAAATCTAAAAATTACATGGCACAGTTCATAAAAGAAAGCAAACTTCATCCATAATAAACCAGCCCAAGTTCTATGTGATGTTTAGGGAAATGACAATGACAATTTTGTACAGGCTTTTATATAGTTCAAAGTATTCATTCACAGTAAATGTGAAAATGGATGTATAAATTGCCCATTTCTTTTACAGAGGAGTACATTAGAAATGCTAGTCTTTATTTGTTTTTCACTGTAAGAAATTTTCAGGAAGAACTTCATGGGTCAGAGCACGGTAGTAGTAAACACCGCAGCTATTTTCAGTAGTTCTCACTGCTATTATTTATTACAAAGCCAGATATAGATAGGCAAGGCTGAGACAAAATCATGAACTTCCTTGACACAATAAAATTTAAGAATAGTTTCCATATTAAAATTTTGCTTCCTGATCAGTAGTTCATAAATATCCATGTATGTTTGATTACCACAGATGTGTTTCAGTCTGGCTTTGTGTAAAAGTAGTTTTACATGTAGTTGGGAAATTAAATCTATTCATTCAATACTTTTACATATTAAAATACCTCTGCTACTGTAAAATTCATGACTTCTGGGCCCAGAATGAAGGCTCAATTGTTAAATCCTCACCATGCAAGCACCATGATCCCATATGGGTGCCAGCTTATGTCCTGTTTGGTTTACTTGCATTCCAATTTCTTGCTATGGCTTGGGATGACAGTGGAAGATGGCCCAAAGTTTTGGGACTTTGCACGCTTGTGGGAGATGTGGAGGCATCCACTTGCTCTTGACCTCAGATCACCTTAACTTCAGCCATTGCAGCACATGGAGCATCTTTGTCTCTCCTCTCTATAGCAATCTGATCTGCCTTTCCAATGCAAAAAATCAATCAATAAATAAACAAATAAAAATAATAACTTCTTTATAGCAGACATGTCTAAAATATATCTCAATATATTTGAATTTTCATTTCAATGAAAAGTATCTTGAGTTATCCCCATGCTCTTTTGGAATTTTAGTTCCAGAGTATATTTCTGAGTGAGAAACAAACAAAAACAAAAAACAAACTTGACTGTTTCCTCCCTGACTGCTTGTGAGCTGTAGACATTGTATGAGAAATATACATATTTCTTTAATACTTTTGTTAGTATAGAAAGAACAGATTTGATGCATTCCATAGGTAGAGTTATAAAAAGCAGCCCACAGAGTTTCCTCACATCCACTGTCCTCTGCATTCCCACTTCTGCCCTTCCTTATCTTCATCAGTTGTTACGAAGCAACAATTTAAATCACTTGTTATTCACAAATCTAATTTTCACTAATAAGGATATTCACAAAATGGAAAATAAGATAAGCACAGTTAAATGAGAATATAAATAAGAGCTAAACAATAATCATATCACAAGATGGACATTTTATCCCTAGTTTTACCATTTTATTTTGATTGCTACACATCAGAGAAAATACCAGATAACTATCATATATCATTAGTCACAATGGTTTGAAGACAGTATTTCCCTTTCTTTTATGCTTGTATCTCATTCCATAATACACACACACCTTATTTTCTTTCTCCATTCATCCTATGATAAGCAGCTGGATTGATTCAATAGCTTTGCTGCTCTGAATTGAGTTGCAATAAATATAGGGATAAAATGAGTCTCTTCAAAACGAATAATCATATTACAAAATGTCCATTTCATTCCTATAGATTTTCCTTTTTTTCAAATGTAGCAAATAGGTATTGGGTACTTATAATTCCAGTTTATATATTAGCCCTCTTGCCTATGTGCAAGCCCTGTTGATGGAGTCCCTCAGAAGTAATTACCACCTAGATGCAATCCCCAAGGACACTCCTCCACACACACACACACACACACATACACACACACTGTGGCACCCCAAGACCCTCAACAAGCAGACACCTCCAAGCTCCCAAAGCACAATGACGGTTGGCCTGAGAGCTTTTTCTGGCACCATCAATACTTAGGCAGCTGGTCCCAGGCTTCTCTGCCTCTGTGGTTAAGCCACCCAACTTCCTGCATGCAATCCATTTTCAGGAGACCCATGCTGGGGTGAGCTGTGTCCTTCCAGGGCTTCCCTACCACCGGGGTTAAGCCACCCAGCTGCCTGCCTGGTTCCAAAAACCGCATTTTTTATTGGTCATGTTAACTGCCAGAGATGAGAAAACATGATAATTTTACTCCCAGGACTTGGTTGTTTCATTAACCAAGTGGCTGCTGTTGTTACACAAACTTTCTCTTCATTTTCTGTCTACACTGTACTCCATAATGGAGATACAGCACCTTTTCTTTATCCAGCCATTACCTGATTGGCATGTGGGTTGACTCCATATCTTATATGTTCTAAATTCTGCTGTAATAAACTTGGTATTATAGATAATTCCTCCATGGGCTGATTTTATTTCATTTGGGTAAATGCCCTGGAATGGAATTGCTTACCATATGCTACATCTGTTTTCAGATTTTTGAGAAATCTCCATACTACCTTTCATAATGGCTGCAGAACTTTACATTCCCAACAAAAGTTGTTTTGGTATCTTTCCGCTACAGATTCAGAAAATTTAATTATGGATCAATGTTGCTTATTTATTTATTTATTTATTTATTTATTTATGTTGCAAATTCTTTAAATCAACATACATTGGTTGTCTTTGGGAGTGGGCGTGTCTAGCTTAATTTCACAAACTGTTTTAAATGTTTTTGTTAGGGAACATTCACACATTGGTTACATGTATTCCAATTACTTTTGGTGGTTTTGATTGCTCCTATGTTTGAATTTTATTCTGTGAGCTCATAACTGGTGCGTAAAAACTGATCAAGACTATCTGAGGAAAGCAAACAATAATTCTTAGGAACTTGATTCCCCCTTCAATTTTTTAAAGATTTATTTATTTTTACTGCAAAGGCAGATATACAGAGAGGAGGAGAGACAGAGAGGAAGATCTTCTGTCTGGTGATTCACTCCCCAAGTGGCCACAACAACTGGAACTGAACCAATCCGAAGCCAGGAACCTGAAGCTTCTTCCAGGTCTCCCACGCGGTTGCAGGGTCCCAAGGCTTTGAGCTTTCCCAGGCCACAAGCAGGGAGCTGGATGGGAAGCGAGGCCACTGGGATTAGAACCAGTGGCCATATTGGATCCTGGTGTGTTAAAATTGAGGACTTTAACCACTACACTATCGAGCAGGGCCCGATTTCTCCTTCATTTTTGAAAGACAAATATGCTAGATAAAATATGCTTTACTCAATGCTACAATACGCAGTTTGTCATTAACCAAATGTTAATGATTACAAAATTCTGATATTAAGCCACATGTTTTTTCCTCTAAACATTATATGTAAAAACACCTGCATCTGAAAAGACCCATCTGTCTTTTTGTTTGTTTGTTTGTTTGATGGGTATTTTTTTGCTTCTGCTTATTTTAATCTGCTTTTAAGTTGGGTTGTATTTTTTTCTACAAGATTTCATGCATATATATATATTTCAACCGATGTAATAATGTATGTATAAAACCACATACATGAAATGAAATTTTTATGACTCTAAGCCTTTAAAAAATGTTCTCATCACATTATGTATCAGAGTCCTAATTTCCTAGTTTAACTTACTGTCTAGACTCTCCAGTGTCTCTTTCTCTACCCTAAGAGAAATCTTTGTTATGCAAATTATTAATCCTCTTTAGTAGTCTGTTGCTAATAAAATATTGTTATGCTTTCCATTAATCTTTTGTGTGTAAAACAGAGACCCCACATAGTCCATTCAATGAAGATGCTACCACCAAGCCAAAATGTACAGTCTTTCAAACATTACCTTAAAGTAACTTCACACAACTTTTATCTACAGTTATCTAATCAGCTGGTTACTAAAATTAACTCATTGATTTAATGAAGTGATAGAGTTGGCCTTAAAACCTTGTAATTACCAGACTCAAAATGTCATTTGTTTCTAAACCTTGACAGCGTAGTATTGGTCAATATGGGTAATAGGCAGAGAGAAAACAGTTGAAACAGAACCACGCCAATTAACTCATTTGCAACTTATGGTGCTATGTCAGCTAGCATTTTAGGCACACTGATGAACCAATAGGCCTGATTGGAGTCATGCAACCCAAGTCTTACTGCCAGTGTAGCGGATATTTGCAGGGCCACAAAGATGTACATGTTCAAAGACTTCTCTCCTCCCCAGCCATGTGGATTCCAACAGTGACTCCTTATTCAATATAATTATCACATTTTTGCAGCCTGTGCTGTGTTATGAGATTTATAATGTGAGCTTCTCTGAATCGAAAAACTAGTAGCTTTCCATTCATCGCTCTTTATCTTTCTTGTCTTTGAATGCATCCTATGTCTAGAATTGCATAGCAAGGGAATAGTTCAGAAGAAATTTGGTAAGGCCCTGTCATTCACACTTTCCCCCTAATGGGGATGGCCTCCTGGTCATTGGATCTCCAATGTTGATTGGCTTTTATTCTTTCTCTTTACTACTATCCAAGCTCCCTTTGTCCTACCAGGTGCCTGTTGTTCCGCTCCTTAGCTCTAACGTTCTTCCACAAGTTTTGACCTCAACATATATCTCATTTCTTGTTTTTGCTGCTTTCTGCAGGAACAAAAGCAAATTATTAACACACGTGTTTACTTAACAATTTTGGGATATCTCTCAATAATTTCTTTTCATATTATATTCTGTACCCCAAGTACAGAACAAAACAATGAAAAATAAAGAGACTAAGACACCAGTCTCATAATGTATAACCTTAGGAACAACAGAGAACAACAGGTAACCAACCATTTCATATAAAGAAAAATATAGTACAAGCTTTGCAAATCAGTTAAGGTTTAGGGATAGTAATAAAATTCAGGGTTTTTTTTTCCTTTGTTTTGTTTAGTTTTGAGAATGGAGATTTTTGCTCAAAGAGAAAGGCAAAGAAGTAGAAACTAAAAGAGTGGAACATTTTGAGAAACTGTAGTGTGAACAGAGAAGATAAGAGGGGAACTGAGGTGAGAAAGTAGCTAAGGGACCATGTCTCCTTTCAGCTCCCTTATATTAAAGACTGCCTTCTATTCTAGGTGCGATGGGAAAACCACTGGAGAGTCTGGGACAGAAGTTGACATGAAGTTATTAGATTTCAGAAGAATCATCGCCACTGCTCTGGGAAAATAAATGAAAAGTGGTCAAAGTAGCATAGCAGAAAGCAGTTGGGAGTCTCCTGCAATAAGCCAGGTGAAAACAGTTGAGTGGAGGAGGTGAAGGCGAACAGAAGTCAAATTTTGAACATATTTTGAAGCTTGACTTGACATAATTTGCAATAGGTATGATGTTAAGTTAGGAAGAACAATACTTTAATAACATCTACTTTCCCCCAAAGTCCATTTATCCCCTAATGCCTCTTTTTCACTCAAGCTTTTACTGTCTGAGCCTTGTGACTCATTTCAGGCTAAAGTATACTACAGATCAAGAATCATGCTGAGAACAAATCAGACATAAAATAAAATGCATGAGAAGGTTTCTATATTTTACTTTTCCCCACAAATATTCTAGGAAGCCAATATAAACATTTGTGGTAGATCTATATTAATTCTGAGAAAAAAATATCCTAGTTTTTAAATAATATTCCATCTTTTGTCATTACCTTGCTTTTCCTAAAGAGCAGATTCTTAATCTTTTTCTGGATGCCTAAGGCTTATTCATACACTTTAATCCCTTGTATTGGTCTAGGCAATTACAATACACTTATTAGGCATAAGCTATGTCCCAGGTATTCTTATGTTCATTTCATTACTAGTCATATAAGAACAACAATGTAGGTTTTGTCATATACACATTTTATAGTTCAAAAGATGAATTAAACTGTGGTTGAATAATTTTCTCATTCTCACAAACCTCGTGGAAACTAATCCAAGAGTCACATCCTGCCAATCTGGCTTTGCAGTGTGTTCTGTCAGCCTTTACGCTACTGGGTCTCATCTACAACTCATACACCCACTCCTACCCAGTGAAATGTATTGTGTGAAAATTCACAAAAATCCAGGTTTTTCTCCAAAACCACTTTTATTATAGTTTTTAAGCAAGTAAATGGGCTGAAACAGATGCATTTACACACACATACACTAAAAAATATGAAGAATGAAAATGCAAACTTTCTATGTAGATCTCAAATACTACACTATAATGAAAATGGAATGAATTAACTGTAAAAACAACCTTTTTCATGTTTTCTGTTAAGTGGCTCAGTGCTTTCATTGACAGGAAGACATATTCTTTCCAAAAGAGAGTGAAAATTCTCTCAGAAAGCTGACTTTCTCAACACTTCAGCAGAAATTCATGGTGTCCTACCAAAACAGCCAGCTTCAAATTCTTTGAAAAATAAAAATAAATATTGGTAATCTGCCTCTCGAAGTAGGAGACTGCTAGTAGCTTTATGTTTACGGATGTCACTGCACAATTCCTTAGATAGGAATCTTGGATAGGACTAAGTGCTGAAAGTTTTGTTAATTATTAAGATGAAAGTGAAAATGTAATACAATTTTAATGGAGATTATGACTGTTAAAACCACGATAACTTGCTAACATCAATGGTTTTTGTTATATTTATAGAGGTGATCAGCTGAGATGCATGCGAATGTAAATTTCTTAATTACATACACATATTTATTTTCATTTCAGAATGTATTTGAAAATTGCCTCCAAAGTGTCTTTATTCAGTCAGGTGACTGAAGGAGTTGCTTTGTTCATTTGGTCATTTTCTTTGTCTATATCTTCACTTTTGTTCTTTCTCTTCTCAAAATGTGTCATATTCTCACAATTCTATTCAAATCTCAGCAAGGTGAAATCTTACCCCTTTTTGATGCTGTTTCAGTTTACATTGAAATGTTTATTTCTTTTCATAGGGTCAAGTATAATGCTATATGCATACCCTTTTTCAGATTTCTTTCCAGTTAACAACCTCAATAAATATTTGGTGAATACATTAATTTAAACTGAAAATATATACTTGTTTGTTTCTTAATATGCTTAACATACCATTTACCTTTATTACTCTATAAACTTGTTATTATTATTTAGGATGATTTCATAATAGCAGAAGTGTATATAGGGGGTGGTATGTCGGTTCTGCAAAAAAATCCAACCCCTGTAGCATCAGCATCCCATATGGGTATTTACTCTAATCCCAGCTGCTTCACTTCTGATTCACATTTCTGACAATGGCCTGCGAATTCAGCACGTGCTGCCTCAAGTTCTAGAGTCCCAATGCCCACAAGGGAGAGCTGAAAGAAATCCCTGATTCCCAGCCTCATATGTGCCCAGCTCTGGTCATGGTTGCAGCTGTTTGAGGAGTGAACCAGGAGATGGGAGATCATCAGTCTCTCTATTTATGTGTGGCTTTCTGCCTCCTCCTTCTCTCTGAATCTCCCTCTTTTGTGGCTCTGACTTGAGTTATGCCGTCCCCATATTTCCTATTTGCCACTACTTGATATATTAATTTCCCCTCATCTCATGATTCATATACCTATCTGAATTAATCTGATCCACCTCTAAGGTTATAAGCTATTTTAGGAAACATTAACAATAAAATCTTTTCTAATTGTAGTATTAAAACCATTTATGAGACCAGTGAGAGCCTAGGGCTTGTGAAAGTTTGAAGATGCCTGTCACATTATCACCTACTCTACTTATGTGTTGATTAGGATGATGCTTAGCATATCATGTATTTATATGAGGGAAAACCTCATGAAATTATTGACAAATTACATTAAAATAAGCTGGTTTTGCTGTAGAATTTTTAAGATCCATGTATAACTTTTTTTAAAGATTTATTTTTTTATTGGAAAGGTGGATATACAGAGGAAGAGAGACAGAGGGTAAGATATTCCATCCAATGGTTCACTCCGCAAGTGGCCACAAGAGCTGAAGATGAGCCAATCCGAAGCCAGGAGCCAGGCACCTCCTCCAGGTCTCCCACGCAGGTGCAGGGTCCCAAAGCTTTGGGCCATCCTCAACTGCTTTCCCAGGCCACAGGCAGGGAGCTGGATGGGAAGCAGGGTCACTGGGATTAGAACCTGCACCCATATGGGTTCCCGGTGCATGAAAGGTGAGGACTAACCACCACACTATCATGTCGAGCCTGTATAACTTTTTCGTAATGTGTATATTACATGAAATACCCCGTGAACGCATGTATTTTAAATTTTCAAGTAACAGAATAAATAGCTTTTCATTTCATCCTGTGACCTTTTTGAAATACACTCATTTCTATATTCTCAATAACTATTTTGGTATAAATTATTTACTTTTTAAAATTAATATTCTCTTTTGTATAGAATCATATTGGCTAGCTGTTAGCTCTTGTAAAAAATGTCTCTGATGAACTTTCAGGGATTCTATGCTCTTATGTTATATTTGCTTTGTCTACCTGCCACCAAAAAAAAAAAAAAAAAAAAACCCAAAAAAAACAAAAACCAAACAAAAAAATCCTCAGTTTCCATGTCATTGTTATCTAATTAATCTGGCTAACATGTAGAAACATAACTAAACTCCATTAATATTTGTAGTATTATTTGATCACTCATTAGATGTTTGCCAATAATATCAGAATATTTTAGCATATGTTATACTGACAAATACCTTCCTTCATATTAAAAGAAAAGATTATAGTATTTTCCTTCCATCTACATTGAAAGAAAACAAGAGAATAACCTTGAAGCCACCTCAAACTTTCCAAAAAGTATTGATTTTCTGCTGAGAAAACTAGAAATAAGATCTATATCATTGGTGTTGAAGTGATCAGGAGAGTGGATTCCAAGCAGGAATTAAAATTCATGACGTAGTAGAAACAGCATGCCCAGCAAGTAGGAGCACTCTCAGCTCGGCTAATTTAGATCCTTACGTCTCTTCCAAATCCATGGACCATAAGGAAGCAGCTGGAAATGGCAGGAGCAGATGGGTGTGCGTTCTGAGTGCCAAGTGAATGTTTGTTATTTTTTTTTTTTTTTCTTCACCAGGGAAAGGTTTAGATTTGAAGCACATGAATGTCAGCCAAGAGCTTTGTGGAAAACTTTTGGCATAGATTATCAGGATGAATAAGAGCGTAAGCCTCCAAAAAGAAATAGCATCAATAAGAAATGCTTTCCAATTCTGATTTTAACTTCCTTTGGTTATGTGGGAATGATGAGACAGTGGGCTGTCACTCTATTTACTTTTTTAAAAATTATTTGCATCATCTTGATTTTTGACAGAATGCATAGACATTTCAACATATTCTTTATTTTAATAAATAAATGAGGAATGAATACAAGACATTTCCGTTATAAAAGAAAAAAGGAATCATAATCTTAGAAGTAAATCAGACTTAAATCAGAAGTCTTTTTCTTAGAAAAGCTGACAGTGGCTTTGTGTCCTACGGTAGTAATTTTTCCATGAAAAATTCAATTTCAAAATTTCTACAGAATTTAAACACATTTTTGTTAGAATATATTGCAAATATGGATACTGTAGTGAAATAGAATATAAGATGAGCTGGCATTTTCTGAAATAAAAAATTAGCCATTTTTAAATTTAGAAATACTAAATTTAGTATATCTACTAAGTCAGTTGCTGAAGTGAGACTGAGAGCTAAAGTGTGGAATTCACACCAGAAGCAGAAATTTTGGCATTTGATAATCAGTGAAGTTATGATAATAGTTAATGTGTTAATTATAATCATTCTTTCAAAGAAGCCTAAGAAAGATATATTGTGTTTGGTTTAGAGGTCATAAACTTGGGCACAGAGAGATTGCATCATCTGCCTACTATCTTAAAGAATAATATCTTAAATAATACTATCTTAAAGAATTACATCAAGACACATGAAAATCCATACTATGGTAAAGATAAAATGATATTGGTTGAAATATGGTTGAAATACAATTGCTTCCATTAACTTTTAGGGCATTTGAATACTTTAAGAGATAAAAGAAATATTTAACACAAGATACGAAATATTTAACACAAGATACTTGGGATAACTGCTAAACAAAATAGCAATAAATTAGACAAAAATACCCTATTCACGAAGCTAATGAAGGATGTGTTTTAAGGAGAATGAAGTGATCCTCTGTGAAGTGATGCTTGGATTTTAAGCTGGCATATTATTAGTGACATATAAATTTTATAACCTAAATTGTTTGACTGCCTTACCAAAAAAAAAAAAATCCATTATCATGAGTAGTCTACTGAAAGATTTACAGGAGAAGAAAGGTAAGGAATGGCAAAGGAGATGACTCGGTAAGTATAAACAAGATTGAAGATTCCTTAAAAGAGAACTGGGATGTTGTATGTTGCAGAATTAAGACACTGATAAAGATTCCATATGTGATATGAAGTGTATTGTAGCATGCCTGTGTGTTATAGAGAATGATCCCGAGTTCAATAAATACTCTGTGCTGCCAAAAATTAAGTGATTGTAGCAAAGTAAAGTTACTAAAGAGACAGCACGGGCTTTGTATATGTACTAGTGAATTGCTTTAACGAAAGTTAGAGTAAGCGTCGGTTGAAAGAACAAAGAAAATCAAAATATATGAACAATATCTAAACAATTTGTATGGTTTTATTTTTATCCATGACATTACTATCAAAAATTTCAGACAAGAATAAGAAAACATATGTCATGATGGTATGTGAGAAGAAGCCACATAGAAATCCAAGAGAAATAGAATAAATTTTTCAGAAAAACCTAACTGATAATATTTGCAATGCTAAGATATTGAGATTATGAATGTTACTTTAGATCAATCATAACAAATATCTGATTTTCTTCATCTATGATTGATTAGCTGAAAAGTACAAATGAGAAGCCTATGATGCTATTTTTAACCAACATTTGAATTTGTAATGTAAGTATAGTTGAAGATACTTAAAGGTTTAAAACCAAAATTGCTGCTTGGCTTCCTGTTTTATCTTAACCATATATCACAAATTTGCTAATTTAAGCCAAAATCAATTTGTCATCTCAAACTTATGTGGATCGGAAGCCCAGAGTTCTCAAAGAAAATCTGTATTTAGAGTCTCATAGTTTCAAAATAATGAAGCTATCCATGTGACCAACACAGGGGAATCTAAGTGTACCATGAGTATCGACAAAATAATGACTTGTGGATGTTGAACTTCCCTGATATCCTGAAGATAATTTCTACTTGATAAAGTCATAAGGTGTAAACTAATAAAGTGGTGTTAAATTTGGTTTGTAAGTTTACTAAGAAAATGCTCATGTTTGTCAAAAATACAGACCTTCGATTTCCTTTTCTTTAAATTTTTTGCTCCTTTTATCAGGTAGTATAGTGATAGATCTACCGCCTACATCTGTACAAGGTTAACTCGTTTATGCCAGGTGACACCCATCAATAGTGTATGAGGTTTCCTGTCGACTCAGGAAGTCAATTCCAAGCATAGGAGGTATATCTTGGAGCTATCAACCAAAACAAAAGTAACTTTTTAGAGGAAGTGGGTGAAATCTAATAGATGAGTAGGTAATTTCTCCTTCAATTAATCTTCCTCCCAAGACAGTCAGCTCCTGGAGCAAGGAAAATTCAAGGGCAAAGATGGAGAATGCCATCATATTATTAAAAAACTGTTTTTAAGGTGACATAATTTACAAGGTGGGGTGGGGCTATCACTTTCAAAGTATTCTTTTCCATAAAAACAGCCATAATCATAAAACAACAAGCGTTGACTTTCATGGGAATGAACATCCTGTATTTACAGACATTACCATTGAAACTGTTTATCACCTTACATGTATCATATCTATTAATTAGAAAGGCTCTCATTACCATCACAATTATAAAATATTAGGAAAAATTATATTCACTTAAAATATCTTATATTTAAAATTATCTACCTATATTATAACTTATAGCATGTTAGCAAATAATCTATAAAATAATATTTTACTGAGAATTTAATTAGTGTCCTGAAAGCAAGTATGATGTATCTGATCTGAAGATAAATTTAGCTGTGCCTGATTTTTCATAGCAGTAAAGATGCCGAGAAGTAAGCTGCAATTTGCCAATTTTTTTAGCTTTCTCACACATTTTCATCCTTTTTGTTTCATAGGACATTAAAAGGAAAAAAACACATATTATGTTTTTTAGAAAGATAAAATTCCATCATCTAAATATGTTCAACAGTTTCATTCGGGATAAGGGGCTGTCTGACACTGTACCAGCAATGTCGGGGCACACTTACATAACAAACTAATGCAATTATAATTCCTGATGAAGCAAACATGTGGTATCTAACCCTTTGGGATTGGCTAATTTCCCTTAGCATTATGGTTTCCAGTTGGGCCCATTTGGCCACAAAGAACTGCATTTTGTTTTTTTAATAGCTGAGTAGTATTCCATGGAGTAGATGAACCATAGCTATCTTATCCAATCCTCTGTTGATGGGCATTTTGGTTGTTTCCATGGTTTTGCAATTACTGATTGTGCAGCTATGAACATAGGAGTGCATGTTGGTTTCTCATAAAACAGGTATTTTGGATATATTCCTAGGAGTGCTATTGCTGGATCATATGGAAGATATGATGTTATGCATAACATGTTATGTTATGAATGTTATGTCATATGTAATATATAAACTAAAATGGAAATGTGAATGGGGTGGTCACAGAATGTGGTTAAGAAATCGCATTTATTTTTAACATGTTGGCTGCTCAATACTATGTCAATTAATTCCATACCGATGTTAATTGTTGCTGATAATATGTTAGTGCTTTTATTTGATCGGGATGATACTGTGCTGGCTCTGCCCTCAGACCAGAGAGGGTCTCCCCAATAAGTAGTTGTACTTGACTGGACTATAAGATGCTGGACTCTATGCTTGGCATATGCTTCCTAAGAGGGAATCTCAACTGAACTTGAACTATGGTTACGCAACAGGGTGGTGGAACCCACCATGGGGGGAGGGTGTGGGGAAGTGGGGGGAGAATCCCAGTTCCTATGAAATTACAACACAATGTAACTAATGAATAAATTTAATAAAAAAATAATTCCTGATGAGGGATTATACTATTGTAACAATATGGGGAAAATCAGTCAGGGTGTGAGAATTTGAGGAGAGTGTAATCCAAGTCTATGGAATTGTACCATAAAATTCAAAAATAAAAATAGAAATTGCATATATATATATATATATATATATATATATATATATATATATCCTTTTGTAGAAGAATGAAATAAAGGTGAGTTTAGCAAAACATTTCTTTTCTTCTGGTTCTCTAAGAGGTTTCATACTGAGTTGTTGTGATAATCAGGATTAATCTTAGAATGTCCATAAGTATTTCCTAATTTCATGACAAAAAAGTATCACAAAAAACACATAGTTTTATTACAAATTATTAAAACAGTAGCAAATACTAATAGCATTATGTGTTTAGATTGGCCTTCTAGGACAATAACAATGCCAAACACTTTTGGAAATTTTATTCTGAATATCAAGACTTTCTGTAAATTAATATGGAGAATCCTTAGTTGTGGATTTCATGTTTTCACATCTGTACACTTCAAGCATGCAATGCTGTTGGCAGGAAGGTCTGGTCTATCACTCTGGCACTAGACTATCTGATTCTCAGAGAGTCTGACACTCCTAATATGACTCAGAACACCCTGTATCACTGGCTCAAATTATGACATTATTGTATGTCTAAATGAAACCAATATTTTTTAAAGGATCTCACTGTATTTTAGATAATTTAATAGCAATAGCCAAAGTGTTTTGGAAGTTTAATACAGCAATTTTCTTTTAAGTATGTCTAAATAAATGGATTTAAGATATGAAATCATTATTTAGTCAATCTGTTTAGTTTTATGTTATAAAGTGAGACTATTTCTCTGTCTTTCACTACATGGAAGTTCATTAAAATAATTTGCCTATTTTACACTTTTTTTCAAAAGTTAAGACAATTTTGGTGTCTACATAATTAATTTTGCTTCTTTATAATATTGCAGAGTAATAATTTATGCTTCCTACTATTTATATTTATGTTCCAGAATAATTCTTGAAAAAATAATCTAACAGGTTTTAAGGCATTGTTTGCCACTAATAAATAGCAAGTGTTAGTGTTAGAATTATCAACATGAGTCTCAATAAACATACAAAACACATCACTAAATACATTCAGAAAAAAATATATAAGAAAAAAATATATAACATAGTATAAAGGTACACATTTAGGTACTCTACCCATAAATATTGTAATTTATTTGTTGGTCAGAGTAATAGAAAACTGCATTTCAAAGACACTGAATTATTGTATTTACAGTTACGTGTGAAATGTTTATTTGTTATTCATCAGTTTAAATAGTCAAGTGAAAAATGTGCCAATGTTGTGAAGGGTGTTTAAAATTGAATCATTTTCAAGAGTTTAAAAAATAATTCGAGAAACTCAGTATCCGTTTTGTATCTCACTGTGTCTTACACATTTCCATCCATCATTATCTGACACTAGGGCTTTGGAAGTTGGTCAAGTTCTACTGTGGCTATACAGGAGAAGCATATACTTAGGTGTCTGCGATCAGACAAAGATGTATTTATAAATTAATTCAATAAAATATCATGTAGTTTTATATTCAAATCCAAACAATTACACAAGTAGCTAAGAGAAATTTACGTATTTCAGATGAATAATGCATATAGTCACTGGAATTTTCCACACAAAGTTCAAGAACTATGGCCCAGTGTGATAGGTCAACAGCTAAGACCTAAGCTTGGAAATACCGAGGTCCCATATGGATGGCAGTTCGTGTTCTGACTGCTCTGCCTCCCATCTGGCTGCCTGCTTGTGGCCTAGATGTAGAGATTGATCCAAACTAGCAGAGGATGGTCCAAAGCTTTGTGTCCCTGCATCTGTAAGGGTGACTTGAAGAAATATAAAAAATAAATATATACACAATGTATATATAATAAATACATTAAAATGTATAAAAACTATATTAAATGGCACAAATACTTGGAAATTAAGTCATTATGCATTTTCTCATATTATTCTGTGATTATATCAATATTTTCCATGAAACAAATTATTTAAAATATTTTTTACTTTATATAATGCAATCTTTGAAACAATAAGAATATTTCCAGTAGGAAAAAATAACATTGAGGATTAAAATGCTTACATATTAAAATTTAAAATCACAGAAAGTAAGTATCCTAAGGCACAAATAAAGAATTCTTATGTCAGCCAAGAATTTCCTTGATTTAATTCCTGCTTCCCTCCTTTGTGTCCACATCTGGCACTGATTATTTCTAAAACCTCTGCCAAGCAAGCTAATGAAATGCTTTACTGAATAGGTATTATTTGGTTTTCAAAGATAAACAAATGGTTATAGATTTCATATTGCAATTAAGCTCTATCAAATTACGCTCATACACTCTGAACATGCAGTAACTGCTATTACTAATATCTGGGCACATCTGCGTTCTACAATCATATCATCAGCAATTGGAGAAATGTTGCAGCACATAAAACAGGAGTATTTTTTACCAGCTCAAAAATTAACTGTCATTGAAAGTTTTGCTAATAAGTATTTTCTGTTTCCTCCACAAATTGAGAAGCTGTTTTATTAAGGAATTTCTTGGTAAAAAAAAAATAAAAAAAAACATTTAAAAGAAATATTTTTTAAAAATGTAGTAGCAACAAAATATTTATACTAAACTGAGTAAATTAACTCTTTTTTCTGAAAGAAACTACTGAAAATGTTAACCATGGGAACCCACAGTAATCATTAGAAATTGTCAATATGACAAGATACTCTGCTTTTTCTGTTCTGAGCAGCTAATTTAGAATGAAAACAAAGAGCATAGGTATAAAACGCTTTCTTAAATGGAGTATTGTTTGATAAGTAGGAATTATCAGATGGGGTCACAGGTAGAGGAAGAACCTTAGTTATGGGATGAAAAGCAAGTTAATGCAGAGCAATGCATGTGGAGGTGAGGGCAGAGGCCATGGAGGCTATGAGGGAAAGAAGTGCTGCTTTTGGCATCCCAAAATCAGATACCTAGATTGTTAGCCTGCTTATACAACACAATGTTTGTGCTAATTCAAAAGGGTTACCAGGGATGTCATCCTGGAGGTTATTCTAGATTGCAACTGGTACCTTTGAAACTACTGGAATAACTGCATGCAATGTGTCTTGGCCAAAGAAGAAGACAAGAAATAAATTCAGCTTGTATTGATTTGGTAGAAAATGAGCAAGAGGAAGAAAAAGGAGTATTTTCAGACTTCTGATTCGGTTGATTATGCAGATGGAGTTGCAATCAGATGAAAGAAGGATTCTCAGAAAAACAAATGTTGGAAACCTAAAGGTGGAGATTGATGTGTTCTATTTTGGACCTGTTAATTGTGCCTTTATACAATTTTAAACTAGAGATGCTTGAAACATTCTTTTTAGGGATAAAGGATAAAGTTTGAAACATGGCATGCAGTATTAAAAAGCACACAATGAAACATAAGGAATTTTATTTTGTAAAGAGCAATATTTTAAAGCTGGGAACATACTCTGCTTTTTTGGTTCTAAGGAAAGGATGAACTAAATGATTTGGGCACATCTTACATCTCAGACATGGGAATACTCTATTCACTTACTAAACCAATGTTGTCTGCATTTCTCAGTTTAACATGAAGGAACCATATATGGAATAAATGAAGTAATACATAAAATGTAATACATTGCATATATGAAGACTATATATAAAATATTAGTCAAATATAGCTGTTTTAGTTATAAAAATGGTAGGGTTAAACGGCTCACTGAAACATTGTTCAAAGAAGACATCGGATTTTCTTCTTGAAGGGATATTTTACTATTTCCTGGAGAAAAGAGAAAGAATTTTAATCAATCACCACACTGGATCCTTTTCTATATCTAACTAAAGAGTAATGGGTAGGTGTCCCCAAGAAGTCACATTCAGCTTACACGGAGTCACTAAGTAAAGGTGAAATTCATTTACACTTAATGTGAGTAATATTAGCCTGGTCTGTGGGAAGAAATAGCAATCTAAGGATGTACCTTTGCAACGTGAATCAATTCTGTTCTCTAAAAATGTAGACCTTACTTTCTTTGCAAGATCATGAATGCCTACACATAGACAGATGAATAGTAAAGATGAAGTTGACTTTTTCAAAATCACAACAACTCTTGGGATTCTACTTCATTATAAACAATTAAACAATGAAAAACTGCTTGATAGATACTTAGAATGAACTAGTTTTCCAAAGTTGATACGTAATCTTTGTTTCCCAATGCTGTCTCTTTAATGAATTTCATAATTTTCTGAGTTTTCTAACACTTTCCATGTGTCGCAATTATATAATTTGATAAAGATTTTTGAAAGATCTTAATCCAAATAATTCTGATGAGAAAATACACCAGGATAAGACTTCCATATTTCACTAGTGAATATGCTTTATTCAACTAATTATGAACAATGACTTTGGTGCTTTGAAGAATACTAAAGTACAGTCCCTGTAACATTTGAAAACCAGAAATGTATAAAGAATTCTCATTATTTGTATATAAACACTATACCTTGCTCTGTTATAGCATGCCTTTCCTTGTAAGGTAAAGTATACATTTTAAGCACATAACCATACCCACACTATACAATTTACTTAAATTATATGTATTTAATTGATTATCTTATTGCAGCAAGCACACTAAGCTATCATGAGTGATGGTAATTTGAAATTAAAATAAAAAGTCATTTTCAAGGCAAAGGATATCAGACTTAATTTCTGGTTAGGATGTGCTTATCAAGATTAAATTAGAGAAACACTATCTATTCCTAATTAAAATACACCCAACATTAACAGAAATATGAGCATGGGTAATTTTTTTCTTTGTTTCCAGATGTTGACATGATTTTTTTCAACTAAAATATGTCCTTAAAGTATAATCTGAAAAACACAGGGATACCAAAATTTTCACATGAAGATTACAACTTATTTTCTGAATAGTATAAAATGAATATATTTTAAAGTATTGATTTCATTATTCTGTTAAGACAGTTCCTTTGTCTCTGTCCCCAAATAATGCCTGAGCAGCATAAAGTTATAAGCTGAAAGCAGATTAAGTTTTCAAGAGAAGCATGCCAAAAACATATATCCACAGTTGAAGGTCAACGTATTAAGTTTCCGTCACATTAGGAGAGATGAGTTTAGAGAGCTCCATGGAAACTCGTAGTTCAGCCTCAATTTAGTTTTTTTTTTTTCCTCCATCTATTGATGATATTCGTTACAATAGATCTGCTAAAGTTCAGCTCTGAATTGTAGCAAGTTCAAGAGGGAATCAGCGGCCAGGTTGAGGCTGCAGCCGGAGTCACAGAAAGCGATAGACATCTGATATGGGCAAAGAACATTATACACAGTAAATAAACTTCCCCATTAGTTGTAAAAGCTGAAATCAGGCTTAAGTTCAGGCTGGCCAAGCAGCTGACCTGTGAGGAAGGATGCTCTGGTCCACATAAATGGAATAACAGTACCTGAAACAGGCTTACCTATTTAAACAAATGGCTGATTAATAAAAAAAAATGATAAATAGCTAGAGTAAGATATAAAGTAGCATTAAACATCCACAGGTGATTTAATTTGCAGCCTGACAAAGAACTTCTTTGTTATTGTGTTTGTTTTATTTTTTAAGATTTATTTAATCAATTTGAAAGGTGGAATTACAGAGGAAAAAGGAGAGAGAGAGAGAAAGAGAGGGAGATATCCCTTCCTTAGGATAGATTCACTTTCCAAAAGGCTGGCATGACTGGGACTGGCTCAGATTGAAGCCAAGAGCTTCTTTCAGGTTTCCCAAGTGAGTACAAATGCCGGGGTGCCTGAGACCTGTTCTGCTGGGCTTCCCGGGTGCTTCAGCAGAGAGCTGAACTGAAAGTGGAGCAGCCAGTACTGGCAGCAGTGCTTGCAGGCACTGCAGGTGGTCGCTTAATCCACTAGGCTGCAAAGCTCTGCCCCAAGAAACACTTTCTTCATTCTGACATTTTAATTATCTGAGGATAGGAATATAGTCATCAGACTAGGTCATATGGAGCTAGGATATAATATCAGACGTGGCGATTCAACTGGGATTGAAATATTTGCAGAAAAGTATCTCTCTTTGTTAGCCTAGTCACATATCTGGGAGCAGTCTCTAGCAGATAAACATGCTGACATTTTTGCTTTGCTTTTAGTTGATGTAATAAATGACTTTGAGATTCCTAATTTATTGAGAAGGATAATAATGTAGGTGTTCAGGTTGACAACATATGAGAATTTGAGTCTGAAATAGAAGGATAAGGCATATTTTTCTATCAAATTTAATATTTAGGTTCTTGTGATTTGGAAACTTATTGTGTAAATACAAAAGATGAACTTCATTTTGAAATAAGAAAAGTCTAACAGTGGGACTAAAGATGTATCCAACTGGTAAATATACAGACATCAAACACGTTTTAGATTAGTTCTAAGTTGATTTCTAGCTTATAATAAATATACAAACTAAGTATAATTTCATGCACTATTGTATTAGAGGGTAGCTTTATGTTAATAAGAAACAAAAAACATTCAAAGTGAAAAGAATCTTAACTTGAATGTTGTGCTGGAAATAGAATAGGAACCACTCTCAGTTCTTTGTTTCTGTAAAAGAAACGAATGCATGATGTTATATCTGTGATAAGATTGCTAGTGGCATTGGGAAGTACTCAATGTAACCACAGTAGTTATCATCAGAAACACATTTCCAGTTTCAGTGTATTTTATTTCTTTTTTTTTTTTTAGATTTATTTTTATTACAAAGTCAGATATACAGAGAGGAGGAGAGACAGAGAGGAAGATCTTCCGTCTGATGATTCACTCCCCAAGTGACCACAACAGCCGGTGCTCCGATCTGAAGCCTGGAACCAGGAACCTCTTCCGGGTCTTCCATGCGGGTGCAGTGTCCCAATGCATTGGGCCGTCCTCGACTGCTTTCCCAGGCCACAAGCAGGAAGCTGGATGGGAAGTGGAGCTGCTGGGATTAGAACCGGCGCCCATATGGGATCCCGGGGCATTCAAGGCGAGGACTTTAGCCGCTAGGCCACGCCGCAGGGCCCAGTGTATTTTATTTCATTGATTCATTAAGCTAATAGACAATGCCACACTAAATTCCATAAGGTAATAATTGAATCATTTATCCACAAAGGTGTTTTCCATTGCACATCTACTCACTTGAGCAGTAGCAGAGACTTGGCTGAACCACCATATTTTTTAAAGTTTATCATCTGTACAAGCACCTGGCTAACTGGCTCAGTCAGTAGAGCATAAAAATATTATCATCTTTCAAAGTGAAATCAATCTTACTCATTTGTTTATGCTTATTGATGAACTCTAATCAGCATAAAATACCTACAAAATATTTTTGTATAAATATAAGCTGATTCACATAAAGAGCATTATGAATGAATAATATTCATACATCAAAGGATATATTAATAAGCACAAACATTTCTCTTGTTTCTATGAAACCAAAGACACTTTATTAATTAAATAAAAACCACATATAGCTTATAACTGGAATGTTGAGAATATGTGTGAATTTCTAAAGAGATTGTCTCACAAACTTTGACTTCTCATACATTAGCCTTATTTGAATTATTAAAGAACAAAGAGTGTGCTGGATCATGATACTGTGTGTGCACTGGTATCTCATTGTTTTAATTTGCATCTTTCAGAAACAATATGATGTAGAACATCTTTTTATGGAATTGTTTTCTCTCTTTATTTTCACTGATGATTTGTCTACTACACTTTTTTACTATTTTTAAATTAATTAATTTATTTATTTGACAGTCTTGACATAATTAGGGTAAAAAGGTTCAAGCACTACAGGAAGATGGACAAGACAATTAGTTCCATATTGTTTCCTTAATACATCTGATGTAAAAGGGGATTTTAAGGGAAAAGCCCCACCCAGTCTCCCACCCACCCCAGGTCCCAGATGTGGGAAATGCTCCGAAGGTCTTGCTCAAGTGGTTTTGATAGTTCAACAGTTCTGAATTGCTGCCACTCTCACCACTCCAAGCACGATGAGGTCATTGGAGAATCCACTGATTGACATAGTTCATCATAAAGTCTCCGTTTGCCCAGTATTTTCATTGCCAACATATAGCTGAGGTGGTTGATTGACTTGTTCTGTCCTCTGTCTTTTGATGGTTAGGGTTTTGAGTCCAGAAGCTTGGTTGGGGGGATCCCCAAAGAAACTTTGTCTGAAGTGTTCCCAGACCGAATTCTGGCATGTACTAGCAAGCACAGGGCCCGGCACAGTCCATTGCCCCAATCAGCTGGTGGTTGCAATTTCTGGGTCAGTTCTGTTTCCATCCCTGTCTTCCACTGGAACCAATGGATGCTGCAGTCCAGCTTGGCTCTGCCCAGCACATACAAAGCCCTTACATAAACCAGTGGGAGCTGCAGCCTAGTTGGGGCAACCCACAATACCCCCACAGGGTGTACCCCCTGCCCTGATTTGCAAGTGTGTGGCAGACCAGTCCAGTCTGTCCCACATTCCCTTCTGCTCATACATGTCAATGGATATTAAAACTTGTTCCATCTAACCAGCTCAACTATCCAGCCTTCATGGATGTTGTGGGTGTCTGTCTAGCCACCCCAGCCCCTGTCCTAGTTTTCCTGCCCTTCCCTGGGGGATGGTAATCCAAGAGGGAGGAGCCCACTATTTCCCTCCTAGGCCACTCCCACTCCCAGATTATGCACTCTCCAGGTGGTTCTGTGGTTTCACTTGACAGAACTAGCCCCCAGTGCCAACTTCTGCCAGTTGATGCTGCAGCTAAGCCCCAACAACCCTCAACCACTCTAATTATAGATTGCACCAGAAGGAATAATCAGCTGAGCCCAGCCTGGTTTTTCCCTGATCTGGTCTACATGAGGCACACAGGTGTTGTAGCCCTGCCTAGTCTGGTCTGTCCCCATCCCAGCTCACGCTTTCTAGTGGGAGTAGCTGTCCAGCAAGGGAACCACCTCTTATTCCCCTGCCTGCTCTGCCCCCTCCCTTCCTGGTTCTCACGTGTGCTGGTTGGGTGCTGCGGTCACATCTGGCACAGGCAGCCTCACCTTGGCATTCCGTGTTGTGCACTGCTTTTGTCGCGACCGAACCTGGATCAATCCACACTCTGTTCTGGCATTCAGATTTGCCAGTGGATGACACGAACCAATTCAACCTAGTCTGCCCCTGACCCATGCCAAATGTATGCCATTGGGACACTTTCCATGACCTCTTTGGGGCTGTTTCCTTCCATGCTTCTTGCGCTTACCTGCAGGGTCTGTGTCCTGCCAGAGGAGTTGCCCAGGCTCCTTCATCACAGCCCCTCTGAGTGGCAGATTTCACGCATACCAGTGGATCCATGAGTCAGCACTACTCAGTTCACCTCCTGTCCTAGCAGGAACAGTGGCTTTTCTTGACTGGCCTTCAACCCGTTCTGGTTCTTGCTGTTGGATGTTTCAGCCCAGCCATGGCTCATCCATATCCACATATAGCTCATACATGATTCAGTTGGGGTTAAGACCTAGCCTAGTCCATCCCACGTCTACCCTGGTCCTCCAGAACACCACCAGTTGTTGCACTCTGGCCCAGCCAGGTGAGTTTAGTCCCCATCCACACTTGTGCCAAGGGAGACTACAACTGTATCCTGACCAGAATGCAGCCCCATTCCAGCTAGGGTGCCCCTTAGTGGGAACCTCCACTCAGCTAGGGTGTCCCCTTAGCTCCTCAGCCGGCCCTGTTCCCAGCCAGTGTTCAGCATGCCAGTGGCTTCTCTGACTCACCTTGGTACGGTCTGTCACCTGTTGCGACCCCTGTCTTAGACACTGTGGCTCAGCGTCCATGGCTCACACAGACCAGTTGGTGCAAGAACCTACCTGGGCATGTCCTGTGCTCCATCCTGGTTTCCAATCCTACCTGTGAGCTAAGATTTGCTCAGTACTGCCCGGTGCACCCATTCCAGTGCCTTTCCATACATTGACGAGCTGTTGGAGCTACTTTTGCCCAGCCTGTCAGACCCCTAGGTCCGGATCACCTGTTCACCAGTGGCAGCTATGACTAGCCAGGGGAGCTTACCAAGTTTCTCCCCTTGATTCCCTCCCAGACCCAGTTCTTATACATGCCACTGGGCTTTAGGCCAGTGGGCGGCGCAGTCCGGCCCTCCCCTTGGCCTTGCATGAGCTGGTCAATGTTGCAGCCCGGCCCACCCCACACCTCACTCAGGATGCACACTCGAGTGCCATTGCCTCAACCAGGCCGGGCTGCCGTTGGTTCTCCAATCTGTGATTGATGGCAGGCTCCCCGGTCACACCTTGTCTACCACATTTTTTGACCCACTTTAAAAACTGTATTGTTCAAAGCAGTTCAAAATTGTATTAATTTCTCATTGTTATAATTTAAGAATATTTGTTTAATTAAGACACCAGTTATTTTGCACCTAATTTTATTTGGTCTATGATTTATCTATTTGTTCTTCCAGTAGCATCATTTGCAGAACAAAGTTTTCTATTTTAGTGAAGTTCATCTTATTTTTATTTAGTACCTATAACATTTTAACTAAAAAGAATGTATCAGGCCTTAGGATTTAGCTGATACTTTCTCAGACTTTGAAAATTTTAGTGTTTACCTTTATGTCTGAAATTCATTGAGGCAATACTTGTGAATATTGTCATATACACGCCTACGTACTTCTAAATTCTAAGAGGTAGCGGGAGACACAGAAAGCTCTGAGTCAGTGACTTACTTCCCTCGTGCCCTCAGCGACCTGCTCTGAGGACAACTGTGGATCTAAGAACTCATTCTGTTTGACTCCACTGTATTCTACAGCTCTAGGACTATGGCCCTTAGCACTATGTTTTCAGATTATTAGAACATACCCAGAACCTGGGAATGAATTTACCTCAATTTCAATTCTCCAAATTCACACCTGCAAATTTGCAATCTCCATATACTTCTGGATTTCATTTCAAAGGTATGCCTCATAAAGCTTGAAGAAAGCATCCCAGGTTTGAAAGACAAGCAGAAGACTTCTATAGAATTAATTTTCACAGAGGCAAAAAGGGTAATTTTGCATGCTTTCTAGGATGAATGCTTTATGAAAAGAGAAGCCATTAGCCTAGAATCTGGAAAATCTTGTCTGAAGTTTAGTTGGGCTGAAGAAACTTTTTAAGTTTGTCTTATTCAGTCTCATAGAGGATCCAAAAATTAAGTTTGACTTCCATAAGCCTTCTAATTTTACATCAGAGACTCAGTTTGATCCAAAATTTTAATGTGCAAACAGTTATTATCCAGGCATAGAATCTTACTTAATGCAAAATTTTATTAGGCTTAACGGTAAAGTACAGCATAATGAACATATTTTCTGATTCACTGGGTATGTTTATTGAGTATCTAGCATGGGATTAACAATGCTAGTTCTCTGTTGCTCTAAATGGGTGCCCAACAATGCTAAAACATGACTAGCATATGCATTATTTAGGCTGTTTTAAATAGAAAGATCTTCTGAGATAGAAAAGTAAATTTATTATTCTAAATGTGCTTATTATAATATGATACTGTGACTCTGCATAGAAAGATATGGATAGTATATGTATCACTGCTTTAGATATTGTTTTGTGTCAGCAATTAATTTAAACCTCTGAGGAATTTGAAGGTCTGGACCACAATCATATACCATCGCAAAATACTGAGTGTCAAGAATACGGTTACACACTCCTAATTCCACGTGATTTTATAAATCTTGAGAAATTAGAAATGTCATGTTTACTTAACCATTGAGTAAATTAATGTTTTGAGTTTGATAGTTTCTATTTCCAAAGTTGCTTAGCATACATTATAGCTGGTATGTGAAAACCACTTTCATGTGCTTCCTATATTGCTTTCTGGCTACACATTACTGCCTGCACTAACTGGCTCCTTCACACATTCAAATGTTTATTCACTTTGTTACTTTAAGATTAGCAACAACCCTGTGAGATGAATTATTGAATATTGCTGGGAAGAGAATATAAAGTATCCGGTTTCTTTTCTCAAATATCAGATAAATGTGTTTTTCCACCTTGGCTAGTTTGGTAAGTCCTGGTTTATAGATAACTTTCTTTAGAAAACTTGAGGCTTGACAGAGATGTTGTGTTCAGATTCTGACTCTACAAGTTGCCTTCCATTTATTCCCACAATATCTTGCAGAAGTCCTCTTAATGTACCAAATACTTAAAGAAGTAAATAAAAAAGACTAATTGTCTTTCATTTTATTACATGAAGAAATCTATCTCAATTGTGTCTATTAGTTATACATCCAAAAGTGATCCTAGTTTTTCAAGTCTTTAAAGAATCTAACACACCAGTAGCAAATCATTGTAATTCAATCCCAAATGGGTATTTCAATAGGATTAGGAGTGTGTTATACCTGGAAGAGTAAGGCATAAAGTCATTTGTGAATATATATATACAATAAAATCCTTATAGCAACTGGAATGTAAATGACATTTCAACATACAGCAACTACACTGAGAATCTATTAACAATGTTGATGAAGTTTGAGAATTAAACATAGATAAGAATGTAAATCTAAGTGCATCTGTAGTGATTGTAATATGGTCAATGGTTTCCAAGTTCCCTTTGGTGATGATGTACCATTCAGACAACCATTCTCACTTCTGCTGCTCTTTTTGCTAATGGAATTATTTTTTAAAGCTGTAGATGTAATGAATTATCAAATATAATCAAAATATTAACATAAAATAACAATACAATATTTAAATGTATTATGAAAAACCTAGATGTTTTATTTTATAAAGATAAATTTTTGTGACTTCATAAATGAAAAATACAGGTTTGACAGTATTAAGATATGCATTTTTTGGTAATGATTTTTTGACTACATAGGATTTTATTTTTTGTTCTAATTGAAATAATTTCTATATCTACTCAAATATTCTCCAGGGATAACAGATGTGAATTATCTGATCTTCAAAATGACCAGCAATCATTGGAAGCCTAGCGTCGCTATTGAATTTGTGATTTTATATTATAAATACTGAATTATAGTATTATGAATCCAGCTTTATTAATTTGCATTTGACTTCCTAAAATTGCAATATAGATTTCATTTATGTTGAAAATAGGTAAAACCCAATCAATAATGGTAATATCACAACAAATTAAAATAATCTGTCATCATCTAGGCTTTTCCTGTTTTTCCAATTTGAAAACATGGGATCAATGTTTTCAGAGACTAAGTAGTTTTTCATTTCATTTTAAAATCTCATTACTTTGTTCGTGTGAAAGACGAGACAGAGAGAGAAAGAAAGAGAGAGAGAGAAATCCTGAAACTCTGAAACTCCTATTCATCCACAGGTTCATTTCTCAAATTGCTGCAACAGCTGTGATTGGCCAGGATAGAACCTTGGACATGAAAACTCTAGGCAGATTTATTCCAAGTGTGATGGGTGGAAGTAGAAACCTAGACTCAACTCAACAATCATCACTTGCTGAATTCGCTACAGAAGAGCCAAAAGCTGAACAAAGGAAGTCTGACAAAGGAGGTGAGCACCACAACAGGATATTAACAGTCTTTCCAGAATTGAAAAGACTGCTGTTTGGGATTGGCTCTTTTTTTTTAAAAGATTTATTTATTTTTATTACAAAGTCAGATATACAGAGAGGAGGAGAGACAGAGGAAGATCTTCTGTCCGATGATTCACTCCCCAAGTGAGCCACAATGGCCAGTGCTCCGATCCAAAGCCTGGAACCAGGAACCTCTTCCAGGTCTCCCACGCGGATGCAGCGTCCCAATGCATTGGGCCGTCCTCAACTGCTTTCCCAGGCCACAAGCAGGGAGCTGGATGGGAAGTGGAGCTGCCAGGACTAGAATCGGTGCCCATATGGGATCCCGGGGCATTCAAGGCGAGGACTTTAGCCACTAGGCCATGCAGCCGGGTCCAAGGGATTGGCTCATTTAATTTTAAATATTGCCATTTATAATCACTACAAATAAAGTACTTGCTTAAATTGCAACATTTAGATGCTTTCTGTTATCTAAATATAAATATGAATTAGCTATTTTGAAAATGATAAAAATTGCCTTAAGGTAGTCTTGATTCTATTGATACCTTGGTCTAAAATGCATGAGTTAAATTATGTTAAATTTTAAAATTTATATCTCACTGCATGGGCTATTTCCTGAACTTCGGTTGAGTGCTTTACTAAGAAACAGCCAAGCTACAGCATTTAGTTTTCTAATTAGCAGTTTTTCTAGAAAGACAATTAATCTAGACAATTAATATAATAAATAATTGAATTAAAGGCAAAGAAAAAATATGGAGATGGGCAAGCCTCTCTGTAATATTGATGAAACTCAGCTTGTTTTTATTTCCTGAGATGCTAAAATTAATGTAATTTCTTAGATTAAAATACTTTTTGCATAGTATTATTTAAATAATTCTTCAAAGGTTAACATATCCAAGCAGATTTATTAAACAAAAACTCAGGAAAGGAGTGTTTTTAGCACATAAAAATAATTTTTTTATTTATTTTATTTTTATTACAAAGTCAGATATACTGAGAGGAGGAGAGATAGAGAGGAAGTGGAGCTGCCGGGATTAGAACCAGCGGCCATATGGGATCAAGGCGAGGACATTAGCCACTAGGCCACGCTGCTGAGCCCTATAAAAAGAATTTTAAAAATATGGACAGGCATTGAGGGAAAGAAGGTTACACATAGCTGCAGATACCTGCAAGCCATATAGAATTGCCTGTTCTTCAACGTGCTTTCTTGCTTTGAGGATGTAAATAAATGTCTTTTCAGAATGACATTGGTCCATTTAGATGATAAATGCACAAAATCAAATAGACAAAACAACTTATCTAGTTAAGAGTTACACAAAAAAATAGTGCACATGAACTTAATCTAATGCAAGTACAGGCAGATCATCTATTGATAAATATACTAGACCATATATTCACTTTCAAAATTATAGTACCTGGCTTTGAGTCTTGCTGCTGTTTCCTGACCTATAGCTGGTAAAACAAGCCCTGTTTAGCATCGATGGTAGCACAAGATGGAGCTCCTGGAAGCCTGATTTGGTCAACTCAATTCTTGATTGTTGCTAGCATTTATGGAGCAGATCAGTTGAGGAAATTTCTGTCTTTGTCTTTTTGCTTCTAACAGAAAGAGAGAAACAGAGAAAAAGGGAAAAAAGGAAGGAAGGGACAAAGAAGAGTGGGAAGAGAGAAGGAAGCAAGAGGAGATGGAGGAAAAAAATTAAAGAATATAATCCAGAAATTACAATTCCAGTAGAATATCTACATATACATATTTCAAAGTTCAGTATCAAATCTGCATAAACGAACTATTTCTGGAAGCTACAAAGAACCGATATTAAGGAATCATTTCACTTATTTTTTTCAATATTTACTCTATTTGAAAGGCCTTGTTAATAGAGAGATTCACGCTGGGTGCTGGTATACTCCCCAAATAGCCAGAAATAACCAGAATCGGTTCAAGTTGAAGCCATGAACTTAGAATTGCAACCAGATCTCTCGCACTGGGGAGTAGGGAGGGAGGTTCAGAGGCCAGTATTTGAGCCATGTCCTGGTGCCTTCCTAGGGAACTGGATTGGAAGGATTAAAATTGCAACAGCAGGCACTCAAACCAGCGCTCATAAGAGATGCTTGGTTTGTGAGTGGGAGCATAATCCACTGTGCCAGAACAGCCCAGAGTAGCTTCCTAAATAATACTAATAATTTTAACACTAGTCAATGGAAATCTGACATAAGGAAAAACACGATTAAAGGGTATCTGTTATTATGATGTGGCAGCAAACTGGTTTCTGTCAAAGAATCTTATTTCAAAATAATGACTTCCTGTGAATTTCTCTAGCATTCCTAATTTTGCGTTGCTTTCGCTATTTCACTGACGTATATTACACACTCAACTCCTCTAAAATTAAGCTTTATTCTCCAAATTCAATTATTATAAAATAACTTTTATATGCTTTAAAATTAACCACTGTTTAATGGTCATAACATGTCTAGGCAGTTGCAATTTCGACCCTTCTAACTTGCCTTGACTTTAGTTCTCCGGAAAAATTTTCAAACTGCTCTTGAAAATGTGATTACTTTGTGTATCAGCATATATTGTTTCCTCTTCAATTATTTCATTCCACAAATGCCAATCCCCCCATTTCTCTGTCTCTCGCTCTCTTTCAACGTGTAATGGATGATTCTTTTCAGCCTGAAAATTTTCTTTTTTCTTTTCTCCTTTAAAGAAGAAAAAAGATTAGGCTAGCATAAAGGGTAGGAATGGGTGAGGACCAAGGGAACCTGTGATACAACAGGAGGTGGAAGATGAAAAAAAGGTGATAACTGTATCTCCTTTCTATGTTCACTGCAACAGAGAATTACAAAAAAAAAATCAGAAGAGTTGTTGATGCTTACTCCTTTATAATCTACTCCTTCTGTTCCCTTCAGAAACTGTTTTTTGTTTGTTTGTTTAGTGTTTTTCTTTTTTTAATATTTATTTGTTTTATTGGAAAAGCAGATATACAGAAAGGAGAAGAGACAGAGTGGCAGGTCTTCTGTCCAATGATTCACTCCCCAAGCAGCCTCAATGGCGGGAACTGAGCCAATCCGAAGCCAGGAGCCAGGAGCTCATCCGGGTCTCCCACACGGGTGCAGGGTCCCAAGGCTTTGGGCTGTCCTCAACTGCTTTCCCAGGCGACAAGCAGGAAGCTGGATGGGAAGTGAAGCTGTCAGGGTTAGAACTGGCACCCATATGGGATGCTGGCGCATTTGAGACAAGGACTTTAGCTGCTACACTACCACGCCGGGTCCTGTTTAGTGTTTTTCTTATCAGCAGTTAGCCAACGTCACTCAATGGAAATGACTGTAATTCAGATCAATAGCTATTTTCGCACTGATGGATTTAGTGTTTAATCGGCGTCCTCATCTTATACAACCTATTGGTAACTGTTAAAATAATCAATTGCTCTATATTCTCTATATTAATTTATTGGCTTCTAATAAAATTGGCTTTGTTGGCACCAAACTTTGGATCCACAAATATCTTTTAGGCTTCTGGACTTAGAAAGGAGCTTCACTTGGTCCATTGTTCTATTTTGACTTTATTGTTGAACTAACTGGGAGTTTCCTATATTCATTTTGTACTACACTGAAAACTTGTTTCACAAGTCCTACTTCCAATAGGCAATAGTGTTCTATTGCTCACCTCTATTTGCTGACCTCTTCTCCAACTTGCTCTTCTTATATTCTTTAATATTTACTCCTCTGTCCAAAATCATTTTGAATATTTCACGTTTTGCAGATATCCATTTCATGATGATTTCATTGTTTTAATTTCCTGATCAGATTTTCTCACTTTCTAAATTTTGTGTTTCTAAACTGCCTTTTCAACATACATGACATTGAGCTGATTATCTTTAATCACCAAGCTTTCTATTTATAACTTTAATCATTGTGGTTGACAAAGATTCCATTCCTCTCTTTTTAATTTATTTGCATGCATTTATGCTATTTTCACCTTCCCATGGACTGTTTCTATAAAGCAGTCAACATCTTCACAATACAATCAATTCAAGTGGATCCTATGCTCAGAAACCTTTAGTGAGCTCCTTTTCACAGGCTGAATCTCTTATCGATGATCTGCTTCTATAAATGAGGTCTAATCGTCAACATTTAAAGGGAAATAAATCTACATGTGAACTGTTTTGGGCTTAGTATATATCCCATAGTGTTTGTCTTTTATGCATACACACATATTACAAAAATATGAAAAGAACAGAAAAGATGAATGCATGCATTTCTGAAGATAATAATTACTATACAATGTCTCTCATACACAGACTTAATACATACCTGTTAGCTTAGAAAAAATATATTGCATTTTGTGCACAACGTCCCTAGCCTCTGTAAATACTTCCATAAAAGAAGATTGGCAATGCATTGGGAAAAGTGATGTGTTTATTACAATGTTATCCCACCCTTGAACTTAGCTAATTTTGGTTCCTCCCTGATTCCTCTTCACGAATTCTAGCATGAGTAATCTGTTTTACTTAAAAATTGATGATATAATTATGCATGGACGCTCAGTAAAAATGGAACTCTAAAGTCAAAGATTCCTGAACATTGTATTTTAAGAAATAAACCAAATGCAACCTCTGAACTTGAGGTCCTTTATTCAATTTCTGAATTAAATATCAAAAAGTCTTTAACTAGGACAAAAGATGTTGAGAAGTAAAACTAAACTGAGAAGTGTAAGTTACCTACAAACGACTCAAATAAAAATGGTGTCTAGAGAACATCTTGTAGACTAATAGCATATGGAACTTACCTAGATTATCACATGTTGAATTTTGTCTCAAAAGCAGGTATGATTAATTCCTAATTCTCCAGTTCCTTGGACTCTTAACTTATTTGGCAGTAAGTCCGTTGAGTATGTTGCTAAAATGAGGCCGTACTGGAACAGGATTGGCCCTTATAATGACACATTTCATTATAAGAAGACACATACGCCTTTGCGAGGCAAATGTGTGAAATTCAAGGATGCGTCTTCTGTAAAGACTTCGGAGGGGACATGATTCTTCTAGAATCTTGATTGATGTAGTCAGTAGTACTGGGAGAGAACGTACGAAAATCTGTGACCACTATCATAGTAGGACCATTAAATTATCACATTAGGAAAGCCTGACAAATAATTTTGTTAGCACTGTACAATATCCAAACTTTGTCTCTCACCCAGGTATCAGCAGCATAAATTCAGAAGAACCCTGTGTTTTATATGTAAAACTTTTAATTAAAAATATGCGTAAAACTTATCACAGTTTCCTGTAAAAATAGCTGAATTAGTTATAGAATGTTTCCATAATGTTGGTAATGTCATCAAGTTATCATCAAACTAAAAATGGAAGGTTAATTCTTAATCCTTCTCCCCACATTTTCTCTATTGATACTTTCTAGATTTCCTCCTAACAGTATATCTGTCCGTTACGATACTACATACTTCCCAAGTTTATCCTTTCACACAGGGTCAGTTAACTTGATACATAATGCCACTTTGCTCTTCTATGAGCCATCATTACCACATTCTACCCTTCAGAGATTTTATCCTCATTTTCTTCTAAAGCCTCATTTTCTGTTACTTGTCATGTTATTTTTAAATTTTACATTTAATTATTAGGTGAGTTTACTTGCTTTCATAGTAGCTATCATATTATGAACTCTTAAACTGCAGAATTTTATATTCGGGAAACAAAGAGATTGAAACAAAAGCACATTCACATTTTAATTTGTTATCCAAAGTCACACTGTATGATCACCCTCAAAAGAAACCCAGGAGCAATGGTTCAGATGCTATAGTTACTTGAAAATGTGTGGGTACAAACCTCATTTACATCCATGTAAGTGGTATCCACTTGATCCACTGAAGGCACGACTAATTTCTGAACTAATGCATTTCTCTGTTTCATATCTACTTATCCCTGCCCTCTCTCCATTCTTCTGAATTAATGGATGCTTAGCTGTCTTATTAATGAAAACTTAAATTTTGAATTAGTCTTTACTGCTCTTTCTATATAGTATCATTTTCATATGGAAGTCTTCCATGCATTATTTTAATGACTTGGAATTTGGACTATCTTTGTGATATTAATATGACTTTAAGCAAGGTTATCGTTCAAAAAATATTTATTTATTTAGGTAGGTAGGCAAGTTAGTTAGATATCATAACATAGTTACATAGGCTCAGAGATTCTCCCTCTTCCCTTCTCATTTTCCTCCCCCAACTGATTTCCTCTATATTATTACACTCTAAAGTATTACAATTAAATAGTCCTTCAAAAACAGTCATAAGGCCATCATTCTGCTATTTAAGTGTATCCTGATATTGTAGGTACAGACTGGCAGAAAGTCCAATGTCCTGTTGTTAAAACATGTCTAACAGTTTTATTGGGAGTCCATCTATGATTCAGGAGTAAATATGCATACTGCAATGGATCTTCACTTCTCAATATGATAATCTTTTACTTTCTTTCTTTTAAGAATTATTTATCTTTATTTTAAAGGCATAGGAGAGGGTGAGATAGAGACACAGAGAAAGAGAGATTTTTGTTGGATACTTCCTTCCCAAATGGTCACAAAGGCCAACTGCTTTCCAGACTTCATCTTGGGTTTAGCACTGTGTTATATAACTATAAACATTTTGATCTGTAATATAGCTATTGTTTTATAAGCAAATAGTGGTATAATTTTAGGTACATCTCATCATTTTTTTTGCTTAGCTTTTCAAGAATTTACCATAACACTGTGCTACAATGCACACTATTATCCCATTTCAATAGATGTAATTGCTTATTAATATAAAGTGGTTTTTGGAATGGATTGCACTGTAAGCCAAACTTTATATTCTATGTAAAAATTATATGTGAATAAAACAAATTGTAAAGTTTGAGAATTTATGAAAGAAATCTGTTTGAAGATTTGATAGTTAAGGTTTCAGATTTCATTTGTGTAAAAGTGTCTTCATTTTGTTCCCTTCCTACTGAAAACTTATGTTGACCACAATTTATTCCCCAAAATTTTAAAAGATGTTTTACTCTTTGAAAATTTATTGTTACTATTGATTGCTGTTAAAAATAAATTTGTTTTTCTTTGTAGGTCAATTTGTTTTTGTTTATCTTTTTCATATCTTTGATTTTCTTTGCCATTTTAAAAATAATGTCACTATAATATGATTTGATAAATTTTATGCTCCTTTATTTTGTTTTACCATATCAAAGAGATTGCTTCATTTAAAAAATAATCCTCATGAAATATATACATACACTGAAAAAAATATTATGAGGAAATCTATGATTTGGGCCATCCTCTACTCTTTTCCCAAACCACAGGCAGCGAGCTGAATGAGAAATGGAGCAGCCAGGACATGAACAGGTGCCCATATAGGATGCTGGTGCATATCAGGTGAGGAGTTAACCACTGAGCCAACGTGCCAAACCCTGGTTAAAATATTAAACAATGGCATAGGGAAGCAGGAGAAATTGGCTCAAGTGAAGGAACTCCTGGTGCCCACTGTGCATTACTCTATCCCAGGCTTTGGGTTATTTGAAGAATGAACCGTCCATGAGAGAAGATGCTCTGTCCTCTCTCTCTCTCCCTCTCTCCATCTCGTTATAAAAAACAAATAAATAATTTATTTTGTGTTGGTAAGGAAGGGTTGTGTTGACATTCTTGTATAGTAGGTGAAGTTACCATCTTAATGTACACAGGTACCTGTTGTGGCCATCCTACTTTGTATCTGGAAGCGTACCAGTGGTATAGCAGAAACAATAGAGAATGCTCCATAAGTATGGACACCCTGACAGCCAGCTGAAGCTCCTGGCTGGTGACATCATCCTGTGCCAACTTGAGCCATCGTGTTCATCTGCAGGCTACATCAGCAGATTGAGCCTGACTCTCTTTCCTCTTTCTTTTGCTATCTCTCTTGCTCTCTGGAACACTGCTTTTCAAAGAAACATTCTTAAAAATATAATTTAAGACAAATTTTTCTTTTTATGTAACTCACTTCATTGAATAATATAAAAACAACTAGCATGCATACACTGAATATGAGTTCATTCAGCATAAACTATAAAGAGATTCTTGTATGCTAGCCAGTGTTTCCACATGTGGAATATGTGACATTAATTGTTTGCTCCTGCATTCTTGAAAAACAAAAGAAAAGCTAGAAAAATACTAACCAATTAAAAATGGGCACAAACAAAACAATTTCAGACTGTGAAACATGGTATGAAGAAAATTAAACAAAGTGATTAATTAAACAATGTGATTGATGGGTGTGACTAGTCATGGAAAATTACTTAGCTTGACTAGAACTGAAAGACCAGACTGCAAGAATGCTATCTGAACTCGAACATGCATTGCTGCAGGGTGCCAGCTACAACATCTAGTCATTTTATTTCTGGCAGAGTCAAAAGCAAGCAATGAGCAATGTATTTGACTTTTGTATATTAAAAGAGAAAGGAAATTGATGAGTGCTAATGAATGGAAGACAGAAGTAAATTGAGAGACCACAGGAGGAACAGCCCAAAAGCAATTGAAATACACCTAAAATATTAATATTAGAAGAGTCATGAACATGTTTTATTTTTTTAAATCACTCAGTTCCTGAATAAAATTACTTAATGCTTGGGAAAAATAATTCAATGAGAGAAATAGATCATCACAGTGATTCAGAAAAATGATAGTTGCTTGGTCTAGATTTATAGTAGAGGAAATTCAGGTATGTTAAAGACCTAAGATTATTAAGAGAAGTGAATAATAGATTTGATTTTCTCATTCTGAAAAAAAGACCAGCAATTACTCCCACATTTTCACTTTATTGCACAGATAAAAGGAAAGACAGTAAGCTACATATGATTTGTGATTGCACAGGCATTTGAGATCCCGTGTATTCTGCAATCAGATTATATTTGAATTGTCTATGGGCATCCACACTGTAATACCAAGTAGGTGGTTTAATAGATGTGTTTGAAGCAAATGGCGATATTAAGAAGGCAAAGGAGAAAAATTTGGGAAGTGCTTATAAGCACAGTTATTGAAAGTATGTTTTCATTATTTCATGTAAATAATTGAATTTGTGAAGTGTTTTATTGGTGTGAGTGTTTGGTTGAGAACTTAAGATACCATGTGGGGCATCCTCATGCCATAATAGAGTGCCTGCGTTCCAGTCCCAGCTCTGCTCCCAATGACTGCTTCTTACTAATACACACCCTGGAATTTAGCAGCAGATGACTCAAGTATTTGCCCCTTCACAATCAATATCCACTTAGTCCTGTGGGTTCTGACTTGTTTTGTTTGATCCAGCCTAAGTTATTGTGGGCATTTTGGGGAGTAACCAGAAGAATGAAGATCTCCTTCTCAGACGCATTCTGTTTCTCTCCTTCCCTTCCAAACAACATAAAAGTAAGGATTTTTAAAGTTACTGATTTTGTTATCAAAATTTACAGATTCTAATGTGTGTTTATGCTTTGTTTCTTTCAACACACAATATTAAATCAAAAATTTAGGTCTTTGCCATTTAGCAGTGGGTACAGCTATTGCCTGCAACATGGACGTGTGGGGAAGGGGTCAAGTCCTGCTTGTTTTGCTTGCCATCCATCTCCCTGCTAATGGCCTGGGAAAGCAGTGGTGGATGGCACAAGTGCCTGGATCCCTGGAACAATATGGGAGACCCAGGGGAGAAGTTTCTGGTTCCTGGCTTCAGAGCAACCCAGCTCAAAGCACCGAGGAAATTTTTGAAAATTTCTATCTCTGCATGTCTTTCTTTTTTTCGTTTATTTCTATTTCTGTAACCCTGCCTTCCAAATAAACTATTGTTTTGAAGACTATTTTACAAATAATCAAGACGCAAAGAAATCTTTAGAGTGTCAAAATCTCTACTACAGCTTCATTTCTTTATAATCAAATATTCTTCAGAGTAATGGTTTTACTTATGCAAGATTTTTTAAAATTATCAGTAAAACTGAATATCAATCTTAAAAAAGGAAAAAAACCTAACTTGTTACTTTTTATGTAAATCTTTTATAGTATCGATACAAATCAAAGCAAGACTTCCAAGGAATTCTGAGACCACTTTACAACTCTTTTCTCTCAAGTCCCATTGGCTGAGTAGTGGCTGGTAATGGTCTGTAAAAGGCAAGCCAATTTGCCCCTTGATGGAGATTACTCTAGCAAATGTAGCAAAGAGCTTTAAAAATGTGACACGCTTTCTATTCAACAGGGAAAGAGTCCATTAGTTTCCCAGCTTTTATTCTGTGTGATAGAAATAGGTTTTGCTTGTTAATTCCCTTTAATCTCCCACATCAGTTCTCTGATATTGTTTCTTATTTTTAAACATTCAGAATAGTATTAAATATAAAGTTATATAGTTATTTTGCATGTAAATTCTAATTTACAGGTAATTGATTTCTTTTTACTACATGTGGTGAGGTTAAAATAGTTCAACAAACAATGTGTCATATATATATAAATGCATACTTTTCAGAAGAGATGGAATAATTTTTCAGTATTTCTAAGATTCTTATTTTCAATTATCAGAGCTTTATTTCCATGGATGAAAATTCTAAAAGATAGCTCTTCAAACTACTGATATCCACAGCATCATTATTGTTGAAGAGAATTATTGTGCAATAGGGAAACATAAATTCATCTTACATAGGTAATGATGACATGTACTTATAAAATTATACTTACAGAACATTAAGAATTAAAAAATACATTTTCACATGTTGTATATTTTGATAACTTATTTTATACATATATCTGAAACAGTTTCTCAATTCAATTACAAAGCAAAGAACTGACCTTCATTTTGGAGAAACAAAATTTTGCACAAGTTTTAATATCACTATTTATTTGAATTAGCTTGGTAATTCATTTGGTATATTTACAGCGTAACAATTAGATTGATAAATATGCAAATGTGAAGATGCATCTAAAATTGTGATTTTTTTTTTTTAAAGATTTATTCATTTTATTACAGCCAAATATATACAGAGGAGAGACAGAGAGGAAGATCTTCTGTCCGATGATTCACTCCCCAAGTGAGCCGCAACGGACCGATGCGCGCCGATCCGATGCCGGGAACCTGGAACCTCTTCCGGGTCTCCCACGTGGGTGCAGTGTCCCAATGCATTGGGCTGTCCTCAACTGCTTTCCCAGGCCACAAGCAGGGAGCTGGATGGGAAGTGGAGCTGCCGGGATTAGAACCGGCGCCCATATGGGATCCCGGGGCTTTCAAGGCGAGGACTTTAGCCGCTAGGCCACGCCGCCGGGCCCTAAAATTGTGATTTTTGAACACCTTTATAAAAATGACATGTTCAGAGGTATAGATTTTCTGTACTTGCAGATAGCTGTTATTACAATAAAACATTGAAATTGAAGATGTGCAAAATGTATATATTAGTAAAAATATAGTATAAGCAATGAAAAAATCTATGTAATAGGACACTGCAAGAACTAAAAATAGAATTCAGATATTTTGCTGTAATCTGATATTCATATATTTATTACAATACAAAATTCAAACTGCCTGCATCTGGCCTTGATCCTAAGAACGGTCATTAATGCTTTTTAACATTTTTAATTTCACGAAAGAGGTATTTCACATAGACTTTTTCATTCATCCTGCGGGTAGCTTTTGAGTGTCAGTTTTCAGGTATACAATCATTCAGGTACTGGTAAAATTAGAACAAATTACACATAAGTTCTATGCAAACCAGTCACCATAAATGAACTGATACTAAACTTTATCTGAAATTTACATGAACGGATCATGAACACAAAATACAAAATACTGGAATGCAACACTCACATGGTACTTCAGTGAATCTATGTGGGCCACCACAAGATGTACTTGCCAGTCTGAGAGCCAAATGAAACCAGGGGGTTCACATTACAGTGTAACAAATTAAGTTGCTGCTACCAATGCTGAATGCTGTATGGCCACCGGTTAAGTCTGGACTATTGCACATCTAATGCTGCTCCATAATAATGCATTTGGTAGAGTAGCAGAGGAGGGATGGCCCAAATGCTTGGCCCCCTGCTCATAAATTTTGTTTGTCTTCATCCTTCCCAATGTGGCCATTTGGTGCATGAATGACTGGTTGGAAGATTTCTCTATCTCTCTTCCTGTCTCTGTATTACTAACTTCTTAAAAAAAGATTTATTATTTATTTTATTGGAAAGGCATATGTACAGAGAGGAGGAGAGACAGAGTAGAAGATCTTCCGTCCGATGATTCACTCCCCAAATTGCCGCAATGGCCGGTGCTGCGCCGATCCTGAGCCAGGAGTCAGAAACTTCTTTCTGGGTCTCCCACACAGGTGCAGGGTCCCAAGCCTTTGGGCTGTCCTCGACTGCCTCCCCAGGCCACAAGAAGAGAGCTGGATGGGATTTGGAGCTGCCAGGATTAGAACTGGCACCCATGTGGGATCCTGGCATGTTCGAGGCAAGGACCTTAACCATTATGCTATCGTGCAGGGCCCTGTATCACTAACTTTTAAATTAAGAAGAGGAAGAACGAAGGAGAAGGAGAAGAAGAAGAAAGAGGAAGAAAGAGGAAGAGGAGGAAAAGCAGGGTAGAGGAGGAGGAGAAAGGTGAAGGAGGAGGAGGAGAAGTTAAAGCAATAATGAATACAAAGAAATGCAAAAGGACATACCTTACAGGAAAAAAATGCAAAGTTTTATGATTGCTGGCATTTAGAAAGTAGGGACAATAGTTTACGAAGGTAGTCATTATTCATTAAAGCTGAGGCAAGAACAGCCTTGCAAGACGTTCTCAATGTCTCAGTTTCTAGATTAAGCCACCATTTTTGGAAATCACTCCTTTTTTTCTTTCACTGCTGTAGTCTCTTCATGGACCCATCTAGATAAAGTTACCCCTACATATATATTCCCTACAAATAGTTCCCAATTCATGTGATAAAACTTCAGGCTTAATGTGCTAATACATACACTGTAGTGATTAACATGTATGTATCATGGAAACTTGCATTAATCTTAAACCAGTTTCCACTCTGTTTTCATTGATAGTTCATGGATGCTGCTTTGTTACTGCATTTTTTTAATAAGAAAATTCACCATTATTAGATACAAATGATCATTTTAATCATAGGCCCATTTTTCTTCCACTCTCTGAAATGTAGCTTACGTTTCTGTAGATAAAACTTGCCAGGATAGTTTGAGCACACCGTCTCCCCTTTCGTTTGTTTCAGTGGAAGAACAGAATTCTAGTAACATATGCAGTGATACAGAAAAATGAAGTCTTCCAATTTAATTGTATCTATATATGCTACACTTTTTTTGAGTAGGAACATAATTCTGTCACTGACTGACTTCAAACATTAGATAATCTGACTTCATACACACACACACACACACATACATAAATCAGCCAATATTTGTCTAGCTTTTATGTTTCATGAAAATCAGTATCAAGGACAAACTTTTTGGTGCCACACAGGTGATACTGAAGATAACTAGCGCTCATTGTAAAATGCCTGCACATTAGAGAAAAGATTAATCTCTGTTATGCACTGAAGTCTGTACTGTCATCCTGTATTTATATAATCTGAATGCCACTACTGTTGGCAAAAGAGACTTTAAGAGAGAATATTTATTAAAATTTGGCTATTAGGGTGGCTTGTAATCCAGTTTGATCTATTTCTTTGTAAGAATTACTTCCCATACAGTCAGCAGGGATGTTCAAGCACAGAAGAAGCCCCTATGAGTCTACAGCTCTGAGAAGGCAGCCAAGTCATTGACTTTTAGCTTCTGAATGTCTGAGAAATATACTTAGGTATATAGCAACATAAACACTTGTTGTTTATTTATTTCGGAGGGTAGGATTTTCTGATGGTGGTCAGCCTCGAGTAATACAATCTCTGTGTGTATACAAATGAAGACAATAAGACTCATTAAATTTGTGAGTGGGCAAAAAACATGAAAGCTCAACTGACAGAAACTACTCATGTTCTTTACACTGGCAAGAATGTTTAATAAACATGAAACACTTTCATAATAAAAGAAATACAACCAAGATGCTACATCTTATTGCCCAGAGTGGCAGTAAGTAACAATATTAAGCACAGAAGCCAGGAATGAGGGCAATATGTAGTTTCAGTAATACACTGCTCAAAACCAACCAGAAACGCATCATCTCTTCCTTTTTGATCAATACATACAGAGAAAGTGAATCTATAGCATATCTTCAAGGATAAAGTAACCAGGCCTAATCAGACATTATTTTTTTTATCTTTATCTTGTCATCAAATAGACACTTCAATTTTTTCCTGCCTTCTGAGTCACACACCTGATGACCTAAGACTTACTTCATTATTGCTTGATTACAAATCCAACGGGTTTTTCAAGACGTTCCCCAGAGGCATCAAGAGAGTTGTGACCTTTCTGAAGCCCGGCAGGCACAGCCTCCTCGGGACACTTGGCTCACACTCCCTAGGGCAGGTTATGGTAAAGCTCGTTCTTGGATTTAAAGAAACCAGGAAAATCCTCTCACATGTGTCCCAGTGGAACTGCCATTCGCCTTACCCCATTGTTCACTTCATACTACTTCATGTTTCGTCTCAAGGGATCCACCTGAAAAAAAAAAAAAAGAAAAGAAATGGCCACATGTCAGAATTCCAGTGTAAGTCCACAGCCCTGACTTCTCCATATTAAAAAACTCACTGGCTCCAATTCTAGCTCTCTGGAAAATGACACCTCCACAGTTTCAACAATTCTCTGGGAATCATTCTCTCCTGCATTTGTCTTATATTTTACTCGTATGAGAAATGAGCAAAGCAAATCAAATTTTCTCTGTGCTAAGACAAGTACATCATGTCACAGCAGGATGAGTCAATGCTTGCCGTGCCAACCTCCCATGGGGTGCGAATTAGAGCCCTAGCTGCTAGACTTTTGATACCACTCCCTACCAATTATTCTGACAGGCAACAGAGTATGGCCTTGAGCCCATGCGCCCATGTCAGAAACCCAGAGGAACCTCCTGGCTCCTGGTTTCAGTCTGGCCCAAATATAGCCAGTGTACACATTCAGGTATTGAACCAGCCAATGAAATACTCCTCGTTTCTCTCTCTTACCTCTCCCTCCCCCACTTCCTTAACTCTGACTTTTTGTATCTTGAGACTTCTAGAACATTATCTACGGTCAACACAAAAAGCCAGTGGGTAGACGTGTCTGTCCTAGCAGCTGTTAGATTGCCCATGCTCCTTTCATGTAGAAGAGTGTGGATTCCTGCCACAGCTCAGGTAATGTACTCTTGGAGGCAGTAAGAATGGCTCAAGTAATTAGGTTCCTGTCAATCACATGTGGCACCTAGTTTGAGTTTTTGTCTCCTGGCTTTAACCGGATCCAATCTGGGTTATGCAGCAACCTGCACATGGCAACTTGCTGTCTTTCTCCAGCTTTTGTGCATCTCCCAAATTTACACAAACTTTCAAAGGAGAAACCACAGCAGTGCAATACTCGTACCTTTCATTTTTATAATATACTATGTGCTTTAAATAAGGTGAACATTTTTGAAAATTACTATAAAATGAGTTATTTTCACTTACTTATGCATTAAAATACATAATTATGAAAGACCCAGAGACACTAAGGGGCAAACTACTACTTCAAATAACATAATACTTTAGGATCATAACACTGACTTCCTTTAAATTGCTACAACAATTTGCTAAAGTTGTGCATGCCAATTTCTAAAGTTATCAATATGTCATCAGTTTATTTAAGATTTTATATGCCTCTTCTAAACTTAAAGTAATGCTTTCTTTTGAAGAAGACAACTGCTTTTCTTTGCAGTTAAATTCTTAACTTTGGGGTCATCTGTGATATAGTGAGTTAAGCCTTCACCTGTAAGTAGGTAATATATAGAGCGTAAGTATAGTTGATAAAGAAACGATTCATATCCCAAGTGAGATGAAGTGAAATAACATAATGAGTGATGGCATATTCAGAATATATGCCATTTAAAGCATAGAAATTGTTTATTCCTAGAAAGTTTCATCTAATATTGCTAAGATCAAATAACAAACTATGGGACAATAAACAACTACTGTACCTTATTTTTTAATTATTTATTATTTTTAATTCATTAATTACATTGCATTATGTGACACAGTTTCATAGGTACTTGGATTCTCCCCACCCCTCCCCAAACCCTCCCACCATGGTGGATTCCTCCACCTTGTTGCATGACCACGGTTCGAGTTCAGTTGAGATTCCCCCATTGCAAGTGTATACCAAACATGGAGTCCAGCATCTTATTGTCCAGTCAAGTTCAACGGCTTCTTAGGTATACCCTTTCTGGTCTGAAGACAGAGCCAGCAGAGTATCATCCCAGTCAATTGAAAGCTCCAACATACCATCAGCAAAAATTTACATCATTATGGAATTAATTGACATAGTAATGAGTAACCAATATGTTAAAAGTAAATGCGAGATCCTAGCCACCTTCTGTGACCACCTCATTGACATTTCAATTTTAGTTTTAAAAGCAGTGGTCGGGCCTGGCGGCGTGGCCTAGCGGCTAAAGTCCTCGCCTTGAATGCCCTGGGATCCCATATGGGCAACGGTTCTAATCCCGGCAGCTCCACTTCCCATCCAGCTCCCTGCTTGTGGCCTGGGAAAGCAGTTGAGGACGGCCCAATGCTTTGGGACCCTGCACCCGCGTGGGAGACCTGGAGGTGGTTCCAGGGTCCTGGCTTCGGATTGGCACAGCACCGGCCGTTGTGACTCACTTGGGGAGTGATTCATCGGACGGAGGATCTTCCTCTCTGTCTCTTCTCCTCTGTGTATATCTGGCTGTAATAAAATAAAATAAATCTTTAAAAAAAAAAAAGCAGTGGCCTGGGAAAGCAGTCAAGGATGGCCCAAAGCCTTGGGATCCTGCACCCACATGGGAGACCCGGAAGGGCTCCTGGCTCCTGGCTTTGGATCAGGGCAGCACCAGCTGTTGCGGTAACTTGGGGAGTGAATCATCAGATGGAAGATCTTACTCTCTGGCCTTTCCTCCTCTCTGTATATCTGACTATACAATAAAGAAAGCTTACAAATACAAGATGTTTTCAATTATGTACCTGAGAAGGAATTAATATCCAGAACCTTTAAGTAATTCAAGCATTTAAATTTACTCTAAAAAGTTAAATATTATAATATACCTTAATATATCTTAGCATATATTTCTCAATGGGAGGCATTTTAAGTTCTCAAAAATGCATGCAAAAAATGGACATGATTTATCCTTGGGGAAATATGTATCAGAACCACAATGGGACATCACCTCATACACACTAGAATAGTTATATGTGAACAGGATGCATGACTATTGTGTAGTGGAATATCGTCACATTTTGAGAAGGAAGGAGGGGGAGCTGGCACTGTGACATAGAAGGTGAAAGCATTGGCATCTCATTTGAGTGCCAGATGAAATCCCCACAAGAGAGACATAGAAGACGCTCTCAACTGCTGGCTTCAACCTGGTCCAACTCAGCAGTTGTTCCTTTTTGGAGAGTTAACCAGTGGATGAAATGGTTTCTCTCTCTCTCTCTCTCTCTCTCTTTTTCTTTCTCTATCATGCTGCAACTCTGCATTTCAAATATATCTTTTCAAAAAATAAGGAAATCTTTTCATTTATGAAAACATGTATAGTTGCAGAGGGTTCCATTAAGTGAAAAGTCTGGCTGAGAGAGATATTTTGTGTTCTCATTCATATATGAAAACAAAAACAGCAAATTCATATCATCGGAACAGAACTTTTTGTCACACAGAGTGTTAGGGGAAATAAGGAGCTGTTACTGAAGGGGTACACATTTCCAAAAATGGAGGATGAATACATTTAAGATTTTGAATGCACGATATTTTGACTACAGACAATATTAATGCACTATGCTCTTAAAGCCTCCTGAAAGCAGATGTTTTAGACACACACACAGAGTAACTCATCTAACGGATATGTTAATTAGCTTATTAGAGCTGATTTAGTGTTGCACATGAAAATTTTATGTTGCATTCCTCCAATATAAGTGATTTTATTTATTTATTAATACACAAAATAAAAACAAAGGAACCTATCTATCTTCATTTTGCAACATTATATTATACTTCCATGTACGTGTACCTTTGATCACCCTTGGGTTGGCTTGTGTACTGTTCACACAGAATCAGACCCTAATTCTTTTGATTTTACCCTCATCACTAAAGGGTTCTGTGATGTGACTTCCCATATGATCCCATCTGCTTCACCCTGCTCAGAATTTGCTTCCCTGCTCTGAGTCATGGGAACTCCCCGTTCCAGACTGCAACACAGAAGTACATACTGCTGTATCAAAGGCCCCTGATGGCATTTGACATTTATTTTCCCAAAAGGAAGAGAAAGATTGGTGTAGTATTAAAGGATGAGAGAAAAGTCTAAGAGCTGGAGGATTTGCTACTGATTTTCATCACAGTTCATTATTAAAGAAGTCTGAGTTTCCAATACTATGTCTATTAATTCCATAACGTTATAAACTGTTACTGATGTTATGTCGGGGCTTTTAATTGATCGTAATGATACTCTGCCGGCTCTACCTTCAGACCAGAGATGGTCTCCCCAAGAAACCGTTGAACTTATCTGGACAATAAGATGCTGGACTCTATGTTTGGTAAATGCTTGCACTGAAAGAATCTCAACTGAATTTGAACTGTGGTAATGCAACAAGGTGGAGGAATCCACCATGAGAGGAGGGTTTGGGGAGAGGAGGAGGGAATCCCAGTGCCTATAAAAACTGTGTCACATAATGCAATGCAATCGTTAAAAAGGAAAAAAAAAAAGAAATCTGAGCTTCGAACTAAGGGATATTTCTGCTGGAAAAAGGCAGAAGTATCTGTGCCTGGAAGTAGATGGAAAAGTCACAGTGGCTCAGGGAAGGGCAGTAGTGCACAGCAGAATAAAGATGTCTTAGCACTGGGAAAATAGAATTAACTTGTTCACAGGACGGGAGTCTGGCAATTGGTGTTTGAATAGTCATCAACACAAAGAATGTGCCCCTGAACTCCATGTAGGTCTCTGTGTTGGGGATGGGGCACTAGGAAACATAGACTGGATATGGAATATATTAGCAAAGGAGCTTTTGATGGAACATGATACTGCTTACATTCTGTCTTTTTTTAAAGATTTATTTACTTTTATTGCAAAGTCAGATATACAGATAGGTGGAGAGACAGAGAGGAAGATCTTCTGCCCAATGATTCAGTCCCAAAGTGACCTCAAGTGCTGGAGCTGTGCCTATCCAAAGCCAGGAGCCAGGACCTTCTTCCAAGTCTCCCACATAGGTGCAGGATGCCAAGGTTTTGGGCCGTGATGGACTGCTTTCTCAGGCCACAAGTAGGGAGCTGGATGGGAACCAGTGCCCATATGGGATTAGAACTGTTAGCCCATAGAGGGTCCCATCACATTCAAGGCAAAGACTAGCCGCTAGCCCATGTTTCTGGGCTCAATACTGTTTAAATTCTTATTCAATGAGTGAATGGACTTGCAATGTAGAGGGAATTTAAAAAGTTCACGGATAATAAAATTGGCATCTAGGCACTAAAAAAATATAAACTCACATACATAAAAGGTCCTCCATTAGTTCCAGAATGTATGTTATACAAAACTATGCATGAATATTGTAAGTTTTCACACCAAAACAAATCATTTTAACTGTATTTTACATGAACTATGTGAAGCATTCTCGTATTGTGTTATTTATTCTGTTACATTTATGAATTCCAACAGTAAAGTTCTTATAGTACTCCTTGTACATATAACTTAGATGTCTTATTTGATTTAAAAAAAAATGCAGTACTATTTCCTCTCCTGCATTTTTTTCCTAGTAGCAGTTTCACAAACTGTCACGAATGCACGCAACATGCAGAACAGTACAAAAATTCAAATGAAAAGGTGGAAAACATGTATAGCATTCATACATTTCAATTGACAGTAAAAGCTCCATACTATTTCAAAAAATTGCTTATCAGGAGTTACTAAAATATGTTAAATATATGCATACAGTAAAAACAAGACACATAGGCCGGAGTGATTACAGATACCTTGTGTGTGTAAGGACGAGAGCAACATCAGCAATAGTATAAAACTATTCAACAGCATTTGGCAGAATACAATAAGAATTGCTATTGTTGTTTATAGAGAATGGTTTGTTTCAAATGGGACTGTGTGTGTGTGTGTGGAAGGAGGCACAGTGGAGTATAAGATCAGTTACGATGTTGTTTTACATTTCCTAGGCGAGATAAAATGATGATTCGGCTTCAGATTTTTGAAACACAGTACTACTTATTCACATGTGGGAAATATTTTATCTGTAGTTGACACTTACTTGCAATAACTGCATAATCATCTCTGTCTTGGGACTAACACTTAACATGAGAACAGCACAGAAAAGGAAGGAAATATCAGCTGTTTCCATGTTTTCCTAGATGCTGGTGGGAGGTTAGGCAAAACTTAAACGCAAGTAAAGCACTTATTTTTCTTTATCTTGTTCTTGTATATTACCTTTTCACAGATTCCCAAAATTCTCAGGCAAATGAGGAGGCCTTGCCACCCTGGGGTTTCCCTCTCTACACCATTACTTAAGACATCCATTACCTTTGAAAGGGAAAATGAATGAATAAAATACAAACAGTTATTTTGAAAACCTGAGAGATTAATAATCTCACTCTGCATATGTAATTTTATTTTTTCTTAGGAAAACTCCTCCTGATCTTATACAAGATGGCATGGTATAAAACAGCTCATACCTCCTAATTTATGAAAGAGACAATGAGCCCTTTAGTGTCCAAAGCAAACAATCCGTTAGTCAACACACAGTATTTTTGGTCCCTCTGCCACCATTTTCTATTTGCTAGCATAGGGCTTTTTATATCGCAACTGAGAAAACTTTTCACTTTCAGAGAAAGTAATAAGTAATGCTCCTCTTTGTATGAACAGGATATATAGACTCACAAGAACACCACCCTCACCCAAAATAAATCATGCAACAGCTGGAGCTGAGCTAAGCTTATCTGAAGCTGCAATCAGGAAGTCTCTCCTGGGTTTCCCATGTAGATGCAAGGGCCCAAAGCTTTGGGGTTTCCTCTGCTGTTTCTCAGGCCAGAAGAGGGGGACTGGATTAGGCATAGATAGGAATGAATTGAAGCAGCCAGGACATGAACCGGCCTCCATATTGGAAGTCCGTGATTATGGATAGTTGAATAGCTTGTTGAGCCTCAGCTGCAATCCTAAGTTCTATATTTTCAACATTCATATATGTCTGTGGTTCTTTTTCGTTATGTGCATGTGTAGACATGCACGTATCTGTATTTAATTATTAAAAAGCAGCATAAGAGCTAGGGATTTAGTCTAGAGGTGAAGATACACACCACTCATGAGTTCCTGAATTTGATTTCCAGATCTTGCTCCTGTTCTCAACTTCTTTCTGATTGTTACCTTGAGGGGCAACAGGCAATGGTCCAATGATGGGGTCCCTGCCATTCAGATGGTCTTGAATTTCACTCCTAGCTCCTGATTCCAGCCCCAGCACAGTCTGATCCTTTGAGGGTTTGGGGAGTCAATGACTGGGAGCTCTGTGACTCTGTCACAGTCATTGTTTCTTGGCTCTCAGATAAAAACAACAAGTGATAAAAGTCAAGTCTTTCTAAAATATAAAGTAAGAATTGTTTTCTCACATCAGCCGAGCGAGCTATGTCTCATAACTCAATACTCAAGTTTAACCTGATTTCAAAATTCATCCTTTTCTTCTTTCACTTTGTTTCTGTCTTTTAATTGCTCCCAAAGAGACAATGAAAGTTTTGGAGGGTTGTTTGGGATTTTGGAGTTTCGGTAGCAGAGGTCGTTATTCCAAAATGATGGGGTGGTTTGAGGAGAAAAGAGTATTGCCGGGCTCGGCAGCGTGGCCTAGTGGCTAAGGTCCTCGCCTTGATCCCATATGGCCGCTTTCTAATCCCGGCAGCTCCACTTCCTCTCTATCTCTCCTCCTCTCAGTATATCTGACTTTGTAATAAAAATAAAATTAACCTTTAAAAAAAAAAAGAGTATTGCCATTACTTGTAATCCGTGCATCTGTAAGTGAATTCCTCTCCACATTCATATATGTATGTGTATATATGTATATGTGAATATATATATTCATATATCTATACAAAAGCAAAGAAGCTGAATGTGAAAGATAAGTGTTTTAGCAACAAGGCACATGCCTACTACTTTATCCCTCTGTGTGTAGCCTTGCTGAAAAGGAAAAAAAGAACAACTTTGTTTTTTCATAATTAAAATAGCATTTCTTTTCCATACACTTGACATATGGTATTAAAGAAAAGAAAAGGGTTACTTCATATGCTAATAATTGTAACATCTGAAAAGACTTGTTTAACAACCAAATGGACCAGCAACTGATCCAGGAAACCTGAAGAACTGAGAAATCCTTATTTAGACTAATTATGCCAAGATGTTTGAAGTGCTGAAAACCAAAACTGCTGCAAGTGTTTCTGTGATGACAGATTATCAGTGAACTAGTTTGTGGCATGTTCAATAAAGGTAGACTGCAATATCTAAATTTTAACAGAGTTTACACAAAAGCTAAATACATTTCTGACTAGGAAACAAGTTAAAAAGACATGTATTATTCCCTTGGGAATGTATTGACAATGGTGCGTGTGGGCATACACACACACACACACACACACAGATATAACAACTATATAAAAATTAATTAGGAAGGATGTTTATTTCCTTTATGGAGTTAAAAATAAATTGATTTGGCCTAGTGCTGAGTCTTACTGGGTTAACCCTTGGCCCGCAGTGCTAGCATCCCATGCGGGTGCCAGTTTGAATCCCTGCTACTCCACTTCTGCTGCAGATCCTGCTACTGGCCTGGGAAAGAATGTGAGATGAAACTGATGAATACACAGTTTGGGGAATATTTGAGCAGAATTTCTGGATTCTGCAACACATAGAGAAAGAACTACATACACTAGACATCTGTTAGTTTATCCTGAAACCGACTATTCTCAGGTGATATACAGAATTTTTATGAACATGTGATTATCAATTTGTAAACATCAATTATCAACGAATATGACTCCATATTCATTCAGAGTAATATGTCACTTAAAATATTTTTACATTTTGTTTAGAATTTTTTGCTTAACTCATAGGTTTCACTAGCTAGGTTTTCTATCTATATTAAATAGTGTGATTATTTAATGATAATTTTAAAAACTTACAGAAAAATGTCAATACTACCCTAAATTTAGTAATAATGCAAAACTAATGGTAGAGACCACCTGCACAAAAACAATCATTCAGGAAATATGTGCTGCTTTCTCTTATTTTAAGAAATGAGGACCGGGAGTTGTGTTGTTACAGGTAAAGCTGCTGCCTAAAACACTGAGATCCCATGTGGACTCCATCTCGTGTCACCGCTAACGCCACATCTGACCCAATTTCCCAGCAATAAACCGGAAAAGCACTAGCAGTTGGGCCAAGTGTCGGACCCCTGCTGTCCACATGGCAGACTCAGCTGTGCATGCGTATGTGTGTGCATCTGTGTGTGTGTCTCTCTCTCTATAAAGCTGGCTTTCAGATAAACTAAAAATAAATAAATAAATAAATAAATAAATAAATAAATATTTTGTACAGTTATTTGAGTTGCTATTTATCTCCACTGCATTGCTGATGGTTGCTAGTGTTGCTAAAAGCTACTCCCTAGCACTTTGAGGTGTGCAGAATAATGTGTATTTTGCTCAGCAGGAGAAAAATATTAGAACAATGTTGTAACATATAAGGCTAACCTGCCACGTGGGATGCCAGCATCTGTTTAGGGTGCTGGTTAGAGAGTGGATTGCTTCACTTTAGACCCAGCTCCCTGCAAAAGCATCTGGAAAAGCAGAAGATGGCCCAGCTGTTTTGGTTTCTTTGCCCAGCTGGGAGATCTGGAAGTCCCTTATCCCTAGTCTTGACTTATCATTACCTTGACTGCTAGGGTCATTTGGGAACTGATTTTGTAATGCACAAAATTAGTAGAAATCAAGAAGATTCTTAGTTTATCACTACCCAAATTAGAAAGTAGGTCAATTTGTTCCTGAACACATAAGAAATGGAGTATATAATTTTACTTTTGATAATGTGATTCAGAGTGAAAATATAAATTTATTATTTCTTAAATATGCAAAAGCTGCAATTAAGGAAGAATTTGCATATTTTATGAAGTACAGAAGCATTTCAAGACATATATAGCATTCTGTTTCCTTATTTCTTCTCTATGTTTTAACCCTGGATAATTCTCCCTTTCAGTTAATACAGTATACAATGCATTTTTGTAAGTTATACTCACTACACTATATTGTAGAACTCTAGATTTTTTTTCCTTTTAACTAATTTTGTGTTGGTAAATGTTGCCTAACTTTTCTGTACCAACATTTCCACCTCTCTCAGTTATAGCAATCACTATTCTAAGTTTGCATTGATTCATAGAAAAGTAAAAATAGTTTATCAGATCACTATCATTTGCTCTCCGAAACGTTGTGATGAGTAGGAAGAGTTTATTTTTTTTTAAACAAATTCAATCATAAACAAAATATGTCAAACACAAACCAAGGGATAGTCTAGTAAAAATTTGATCAGCATCCATTTTCTTACTCTTGGAAACAAAAAGAATGACATATTGGCACAGATGGGAGGAGGTTAAAGAAATGTGATGAATAAATGAAGTGTGATATGCTGAATTGGATTTGGAACAGAAAAGAGTAGACGACATCTAGTAAACTGAACGTAAAATCTGTCACAGTATTTTACAAACATTAACTTGTTTATTGTGTCACATGCACCAGAGCTATGAACAATGCTGAACCAACTGGACACTGGTTAAACGTGATCAGGAAAATAGTTCTGTATCTTCTGTTTTAGAAATCTTAATAAATAAAAAATCATTTCAAAATGACAAGCTAAGCAAATTTAATAAAGTCGTTTCTTGATAATTTAAAACTTAAACTTCACTCAAAGTATTTTAAAATACCTAGGTCATATATAAATAAAATTATTTATTATCTATAATTTAGAAACAGCTACTCATTTGTAAATGAAAAATGAATAGCACTTTTATTGACAATCGGCATGTAATAACTAATATTACCTTTACAAATACAAAGAGTACAGCATTTTAATGTTCTTTCCATTTTCAATGCTTATTTATTTCTATATTTTACTCATTGTTAATGAAAAATCTGTCATAAACATAACATGTTCTGCACATCTGACATATCTACAGTTTTGGCTTCAGTTGTGGGATACTTTGTAATTCAATAGTAGAAATCACATTTTATCTTAATGTTTACTAAATAAACTCACCATTTTTTTAAACTTTTATCACGAACGCATCATTTTTTTTAAAGATTTTATTATTATTGGAAAGCCGGATATACAGAGAGGAGGAGAGACAGAGAGGAAGATCTTCTGTCCGATGTTTCACTCCCCAAGTGAGCCACAACGGGCCGGTGCTGCGCCGAACCGAAACCGGGAACCAGGAACCTCTTCCGGGTCTCCCACGTGGGTGCAGGGTCCCAAAGCTTTGGGCCGTCCTCAACTGCTTTCCCAGGCCACAAGCAGGGAGCTGGATGGGAAGTGGAGCTGCCGGGATTAGAACCGGCGCCCATATGGGATCCCGGGGCTTTCAAGGCGAGGACTTTAGCCGCTAGGCCACGCCGCCAGGCCCGAATGCATCATTTTTTTAAAATAAACTCCTCATTTGGTTTTCATGATACAGTCCCCTAGGCTCTGGGATTTCCCTTTCCACCCTCCCCCATCCTTCTTCCCCGTAGTGTTTCCCCAATATTGTAACAACAGTTTTGTCCCTCAGAAGTCCATCATTGTGCTGTTTAAGTATATTCTGCCATTGTATGTGTACAAAATGGTATAAAGCCCAACATTTTACTGTCAACACAAATTTAAGTTTCAGTGGAAGTCCCTTAAATTTAACACTGAGTGAAATACCATAGAGTAGATGTACCACGATTTCTTTACCCACTCCTGTTTCAACAGGCATCTGGGTTGTTCCCATGTCTTCAGTGTTTAGATTGCACTTCTCTAAATATAGAATTACAGGATACTTTTTGTCATGAAGATTTAGCTTCCTTTGGCTATGCTTCCAGAAGTGGGATAGCTGTGTTATATGGCACATTAATTTTCAGTTATCTCAGTACTCTCCATACTGACTTCCATAGTGGTTAGCCTACACTCTCACCAACAGTAGAAGAAGCTATCTTTTTTCAACATTCACACCAGCAGGTGCTGTTATTAGAGTTCCGAATACAGGCCATTTTCATGGGAGTTAGATAGAATATCAATGGCTTTTTTACTTATATCTCTCTAATAGCTAGGGAGCTTGAGCATTTTCCCATGTCTTTTAGCTATTTTAATTTGTTCTTTCAAAAAGTCTGTTCATTTTCTAAGCCCATTTCTTCACAGCCTTGTTTGTTTTACTACTGAGTTTCTGAAGCTATTTGGTAATTCTGAACATTAGTCCCCAGTCTGTTGCATTTTGTGCCAAGATCCTCTGCCATTCTGTTGCTTTCTTCTTCACTGTGTTGGTCATCTCTTTTGCTGCACAGAAGAATCTTAGTTTGAGATAGTCCTATTTGTTTATTTTGGTTTTGAATGCTTGTGCTTCGGGTGACTTTTCTAAGCAGTGTTTAGAAATGCCCCTATTTTATAGAGTGCTTCCTATTATTTCCTTTAATAATTTGGTTGTTTCTGTGTGCATATTTAGGTCCTTGATCCTTTTGGAGCTAATATTTGTATAAGGTGACAGGTGTGGGTCTTGCTTCCTACCTCTTCAGTCTACTACCAATTGTCCCAACAGTATTTATTGAAGAGACCAGAATTTTTCCCTGAATTCTTCTCAAAGATTAGTTAGTTGTATATATGTGAGTTCTCTTCCAGGATATCTATGCTGTTCCATTGATCTTCTTCACTTTTTCTCTGTTTCTGTACCAGTACCAGACTTTTCTTTTTTTAGAGTTGCTTATTTTTCTTGGAAAGGAAGGTTTACAGAAAGGAGAGACAGAGAGAAAGTGCTTCCATTCTTTCATTCACTCCCCAAATATTCCAAGAAAGAAGCCAGATTCCAAGACAGAAGCCAAAAGTGTATTCTGGGTCGCCCACACAAGTGCAGGGCCCAAGCATTTGTGCCATCCTCTCCTGCTTTTCCAGGCCCAAAGCACGGAGCTGGATGAGAAGTGGAGCAGCTGGGACACACACCAGCATCTGTATGGGATCCTAGTGCATGCAAGGTCAGGATTTAGCCAATAAGCCATGTCACAGGTCTCCCAGCACCACAGCTTTTTGATGACCACTACCCTGTGTTATGTCTTCTGTTCTGGAATTATATTTCCACCAGGTTTATTTTTATTCTTCAGGATACCTTTGACTATTCCTCTTCTCCTGTGTTTCCAGGTGCACTTTTATATCATCATTTCTATTTCCAACAATGTTGGTATTTTGATTAGGATCAAATTAAACTATATCCTACTTTTGGTAATATGGACATTTTCAGGATGTTAATCCAATTTTACAGGAACACGGTAAATTCCTCCATCTTTTCTATTGAAAAAATGATTTATTTATTTGTATAGAAAGTCAGATATACAGAGAGGAGGAGAGACACAGAGGAAGATCTTCCGTCAATCCGCAAGTGAAGATCCTGACTCCTGTTTTTGGTCTGGTGCTCTCCTGGTCATTTCAGAAGTGAATTGTTGCTTTCTGTGTCTCCTCTCTGTAACTTTGTCTTTTAAATAAAATAAACCAGTATTACAAAAGGAAAAAATAATATCCATGCTCATAAAGCTATTTGTCTGCTCATTACTTATTTTGTGGGTTTCTGTTTCTCCTACACATGTCTAAATATTCAAGTACACTTAGGCACACTCAGTGGCACCCATGTGTATATCCTAACAAAAGTATGTAGAGTGGTTTTCAGAAAACAATAGTAACCTGAGTGTAGCTCATATTGTACAATTAACTGAAAAGACTTTGAAAATTAACACTTGAATTTACATCATCCACCATCCATGATCTTTATGAATTTTGTTTCTCTAGGTCACAATATCATATTAATATCATGAGCTATGCTTTCCTGAACAGACCATTTTGTTGGTTGACAGAGATAGTGACAAATGCCAATGCAAGTCAGAAGTTGATTAAATACACCAAATAGGTGTCTTTTACTGTGTTATAAATAAAGATGGAAATGGTATGGGCTTTGGCATCATTCTCTGTGATTTGAACACTTGCTTGTTTAACAGATTTGTGTCACAGTTCAACCCATGTTTTATGACTCGGGAAATAACTCATGCAACCTAATGGAAACGTAACTCATTCGAAGATAACACACACAAGGATTCTATGGACCAAAAATCTGCAAATGGGTCCTTTTAGCAAAGCACTTTTATTTCACCTTTTGCGAAAACTATTCATACGCACTCTAGATTAAGAGTTTGTTTCTGTGTTTTCACTCTCAGGGACAGAAAACAAATGAAATCTAGGAGCAGTGTTGTGACAAAGCCTGTAGACCTGTTTCCTGCAATGCTAGCATCCCGTGTGGGCATTGGTTTGTGATCCGGCTGCTCCATTTTGTAAATGGCTCCCTGATAACAGCCCTTGTGGAGATGACTCAAGTGTTTAGACCCCTCACTACCCAAATGGGAGACCTGAAGTAAGCACCTGGCTCCTACCTCGGCCTGTTTCGCTCTTTGCTTTCTCTTCTTCTCTGTAACCCTTTCAGATAAATATATATTAAAAAGTAAATAAATAAGTAAATTATTTCAAAGATATCCACGAAGCACCCATACCAATCTCTCAGTATTAAATTTGATATTGACACAACTATAAGAAAACAAAATTGACTTTTACTTTGTAATTGGCATTTCTATGAAATCTGCCAGGTTTAAATGGTTACCAATCTTGGGCTTATTGCAAGAGAAGTTCAGTTTTTCTTGTGTCCTGAAAATTATCTAGCCTGAAATATGACAAATATACTGTTATTATTTTGTATTTGTGGACTTTGATCGGTGATGATATGCTAGCTGCTTCATTATTAGAAAATAATGCAGTGTTGTTTCCCATAGCAAACACAATTTGTCAATTATATTTGGAATTGTTTTCTAGTATAAATAATTCTAGTTACTGAGGATTGATCTAAAAACCACAAGCCATGTCCAAGTAGTTTTGGAAATAAAACAGTACACTAAATGTAGTGACTCTTTTAAAAATTAATAAATAAGTCAAATTATTCTGCAATACCACGATATATGAGCAACGGCTTCGGGAAGTGTAATGTGTTACTTCATATCATTCACATAGACGCAATAAATTAAAGATGATCTACTTAGATTTGAAAATATAACCATTGCTCTAGTTCGAGCTTATAATTTTTTAATTTACAAAGACATGTAAATATCTATGTAACTCCATTATTTGTGATCTAACCCCTGGACATAATAGACAAACAACAGCATTCTAGAAAACACAACAGTTACTTTTTGACTGCCCAAGTTTGTAGAATTTATACATAAAACACAAACCATTAATATGGTTATTAAAGAACAATTTACCAGATCATTGAAAAAAATCTAATATAAATTAAAATTAGTTAATAAAATTATAAAAGTATGGCATTTGTGTTTGTATCACTTGCCTGAATGTATTTATTTTCATTACTGCCACAGTATCTCTCATTTTAATTTTTCTTCCTTTTGCAATGATGTAAAGAGCAAATGTGGCTTCAAATTTTAGAGCTAAGATGGTAATCACGACTTCTCTGAGTTCTGGCCTCATGAGACAGCTGCAAATCATAACTCCTTTATTTCCAATCTTATAAATAGAATTTACAATCTTTTACATTTTCACTATTGAACTTTTTATTTAATGGAGGGTCGTATGTTTAACTATAATTTGAATCAAAGGAAAGAAAGAAGGAAGAAAAGAAAGAAATCAGGAAAGAAAGAAGGAAAGCTGGAAATTAAATTTAAAAAAAAAAAGAAGGGAGAAAGAGATAGAGGGGAAGCAGGAAAAATATCATTATGCTCAGAGATGGAACTATGGACTGGGTGGAATTTTTCCTCTTTGTGTTAGTGTCACATTAGTAAGTGAATCGATGAGAATTGTGTTGTAATTTCAATGCCATTGTAGTGACCTTGAGAATGGAATCTGTATGTAATCCTTAAAAAGTAAACATTTTTACTTGATTTTTTCCTATTTTCAAGATCATATCAAATTCTTTGTAATGAAAGACTCATGAGTATTTGGTTATTTGTAAAAAGCTAAATTAAGAAGTCACTACATTCACAAATATATACAGACATATATTAATACATCTTTTATCTAGGAATAAACTTTACTATTATATAACCAGTTTAATGTACCCATTTTATTAATATCTTGGGAAACTAAAATCTGCTAATTCTTTAAATAAAAATAAGCCATTAGTTAATAGACCTTAGAAGACGACTTTAACATGAATTGGAAAAATAGAATTATAGGAAAGATTTTTTGTGCCTCAAAATAATTTTGAAATACATGCACAGCTTGCTCATAATTTTATTTGTCATAGCTTTTCAATTTATGTTTTAATTTGCAGACATCAAATTGTGGTCATGAATGTTAGTCATCATTACTTTGATTGACATCTTCTTTGATACCATAACTTTTTTGGGGAAGGAGATGTATTCATTTCTATTTGAAAGGCAGATTTACAGATACTGACTCTGAAAGCTCATAATGTCAGGAACTGGGGTTGGTGGCAGGAGCGGGAACATGAACCAACTCTCCCATAGAGGAAGTAATGACGTAAATCATTCAAAACTTTTATTCTATTATCCAGGGCCCAAATTGGCAGAAAGTTGAAATTGGGAACAGAGCTGGACAATTCATATGGTTTGTGAACCAAATGGTGTCCCTGAATAAAATATCTTCTAAAAAACATTTCTGATCCTAATATTAATATACATGTTAACTTTGCAAAGATGATTATTAAAATTCCTCTTTTAAATATGTTTTCTTTCACTGATATTAACATTGAGCAATTTTATTTCAAAAATTGGGAAATTTGAGTATATTCTTGTGAATTGTGTCTTCTGAGGTTTTCAAGTTATTTTTTTTTCTTTTACTTCAACCTTATTACAGGATTTATATATGTGAAAATGATTGCCTAGTTGCTGAAAATTCTTACACGTGCTCATGGCAAATGTTACTTTACTTCATTCAGTTATTAAATATACATATAATTACATATGTATTATAGTTGATATATAACAAATGACTGGAGTGTCTTATTCCATGATATTATTTTCATTGTTAAATTATTTAACCATTCAATCAATTAGTATTCCAAGTTATACATTTCTGTTTTATGTAACAATGCTAACAGCAATTTTCTTGCAGCAGACAACAGCCTGCCTATTTCATTCATGCAGAAACTGACTCCGTGAAGTTTATGTTAATGTAGTTCTGTCATTGTAACAACACTTTACTTCCCTCCTCTTTAGCAAGAATGCCAAGGTCCTGTCTAACTCTCACCTAAATCAACAAGCAAAAGTTGTTACACACCTCATTATTGTCATACCTGTATAATTACTTCCAACAGGTTTTATCAACTTTATGAACCAGGTCAAAATCTTTCTAACTATGAAATCTCTAGTGAGTTGTTATTGGTTATGTTACATTCACTTCATTCAGAATCCAGTAGTCCTTTATACTTATCAATGCCAAAAATGTTGAGCTTGCAGCATCCTCTATAAAAAATAGGCCGCTTCCGCATATGAAATTGATGCAGTACATACCTGAAATAAACATAATTCTCCTTCACAGTGTTATTTGAAATTATATATGTATACATAGTATATAATTTAAATTTTTATTTAAATATATGGACTATAACATATAATTTAACTGTATTTGTTCATACATACATAAGCCAATTCGATGTTTCAATGTTTCTTCAAACTTCTTGTCATTTCATTTGAAGGAGAAAGACAGAAAAAGAAAAACAAAACTTCTATCCACATTGTCTGACTATTTAGACGCCTGCAGTAGTCAGTACTGTGTCAGGAGGGGTCTAGAGATCAAATCTTATTCTGGGTCTCATACTTGTAGCAGGTTTGCCATTGACTGCCTAGCAGGGTGCATATTAGAACTCTAAAAATAAAAGTGAAACCAAGACTTGAGCTTAGAAGTGTGGAGATGACATGTAGATACCCCAAGTGGCATCTTAATTATTGTCTAAAAATCTCTTAGGCGCTTGTTCTGTCACATTAAAATAAATTGAGAATATTCAAAAAATAATTTCTTGCTTTAGACTGATGGAGTTATGAGAAATGCTGTAAAACGTGAGCTTGTGAGCAATAAAATACATACTTTCTCAGATGAATTTTCATATGTTAAAGCAGAGAAAGTTGTATAATGTGACTATTTTATCATTTTTAAAATAAGATCCTTTTATTGGCATGATTGTATCTAATTGTTGCTTCCAGTTTTTAGCATGATGAAAATTTACATAGTTTAATGTATCCTGTACAAAAAAATCTGATGTCTCCAGTTTTTATAAAACTGAATTCGCTAAAAAACAGTAAATAAAGTCAATGTGTCTGAAATTATACCTGGAACATGCAAGTGACAGGCTTTTAACATGATGAGAAAGGCAATATCACTTCCAAACAATGACACCAAATCTGGGAAGCTGTAAATCAATGAATCTAATCTCTTGTTACCAAAATAAAATCCATGCAGGAAAATTAATAAGTAAATGCCTCCCTTTCATCATGATGGCATCGGGGAGTTCTAGAGCTCTGTAGCCCATTAGTCAGTTTAGTTAATGACTCTGCTTATCCTCTTAATCATGTGCAACACATTGACCAAGCCTCATTTAGTTCAAAGTGCCTTTCACAAAACTGCACTGCATCTCACTGGTGGAAAACCTTACTTTTTCAGAATATAAAATGTATTAATTGATATATTTGTATGTTTGGGGATATTTATGAAAAATCTTAACGTGATCCTTGAAAATTAAAATTAAGGTAAATGCTATAGAGATTATGATTTTAACTCTTAAGTATTTTCAGACACATCTTATGTAAAGCTGGAAGTTTACATCCAATTTGCAACAATTTCAAACACCAATGAAAGCAAATGCAATAAAATCTCAACATAATTCAATTATTATTATGAAAAATTTATGGTGATCTTTGTTTAGGAAAAATATTTTAAATTTCATTAATTAACTTCTGATAAGCTATTGCCTGATTATTTTTACAATCTAAGGATTAGGCAAATTGATCGCCGCCCCCCATGAGGTGCCAGTAGATTGGTTTTATGTGAGATCAGTAAATCTCAAGCTTTATAACAGTCTGAAACTAAATATTTAAACAATAAAACCTATTATTTTAAAATCTATGACTGATTTTCCCCATATTATTACAACAGTAATAAGCAGTCATAAATTCATCAGTCTATTGTTTAAGTGTGCAAGGACATTGTTGGTACAGACCATGTCAGACAGTCTAGCATCCCATTGTCTAGATATGTCCAACAGTTTCATTGGAAATACTTCTTTGATTTGGAAGTAGCGATGCATACTGCATTGTATTCTTTTATCTTAGAGTGATAGTCTCTGTTATGCCATCACTATACATTCCCTTAAATGAGAAGCCATGAAACAAAGTCAACAACAGGCATGAAGTTAAAACAAAAATTTTTAGCACCATGGAGTCAAAAACATGCCACTGAATAACCAATGCAAGGGTGAAAAGAAAGCAAAAAGCAATGTTTATTCTTTGTGATATGACAAGACTTTATTAGGAATCCACAGTGATACTGATAGGTCATAAAATAACTACATACTCCTTTTTATTTCTTTATTTTTTAAAAATTTAAACAGCAGTTTATAGCACTCAAGCAAGATTTTACAGAACTATGTGCATTTTAGGGTAATCAAAATAGTTTTATAACTCTAACAAACCATATATTTACAATTGAAGAGGAAAAACGTCTTAGGCAGGTTAGCAGAGAAATCCCTGTGAACTTAGCAAGTGAGGAATAACTGAATTTTACATCCTACCTAGTGAGGTCTAGGAAAAGCCAAATTGGGAGCCTGACCAGTAAGGTACAGACTGAGCAATTATAGGCCAACTGACTTTTTCCTGTCTGTTCAAAGCTTTCTATATTTGTCTCTCTGTCTATCTCAGCTAATTTGGGAGGTTCTGAGTGACCCTGATGGTCAGTGCAAGAGAGGTTGGGGAGCCAAAGCTGGACCTGAGTCCAGAGGGAAATTTATGATTCTTCTATCTCTAAGAACAACCCCGGGGCTCCTGGCTGTTTTCCAATGTCACCAAACCCTATGAGGGATGTACTGTGCTGCTTTAATTCCTTATGGAAAATCCACTATGAAATGACTGATCTCAGAGTTCTCAGCCTACAAGGGCACTCAAATTCCCTGTGATCTCCTTGGCAGTTGAGATGCAGTCCTTGGTGCCCATACTGACAATCCTTGATGAAATATCTACTACTTCTGTAGCAAAAGCACTTGGGAGACTCCCAGGGGTCTCCGGGACTAGAAAACAGACCTCCTCTTATCCTTCTGCTCCACTCTGGGATCCCCTCCTGTTCTGTTGAACATGACCTCCTTTAATTTTTTGTTTGTTTGTTTTATTGCAAGGGCAGATTAATAGAAAAAAAGGAGGGATAGAGAAGAAAATCTTCCATCCACTGCTTCATTACCCAAGTGGTCACAATGGCCAGAGCTGAGCCAATCCAAAACCAGGAGCCTGGAGCTTTTCTGTATCTCTCACGCAGGCACAGGGTCCCAAGGATTTGAGCTGGGCCATCCTCTATGGCCTTCCTAGACCACAGCAGAGCTAGAGTGGAAGTAGTGCAGCTGGGACACTAACGGGTGCCCCTTTGGTATCCCCGCCTACATAAGGGGAAGAATTAGCTATCCCATTAGGCCCCTATCTCCATTTTTTAAAAATATTCATTTAATGGAAAGGCAGAGTTAGACGAAGAAGGAGACAGTTGTGTTTGTAAATTGAAACTCTTATGTTTATTGTATACATTTCCTTTTTAGCTAATGGGACGTAACACAATAACTGTTACTAGATGATATTTGCATGGACAGTTTGCTTAGTATTAGATACCTTTATCCTTTCCAAATTGTATTTGCGGCAAACATTTGTACAAAGATACAACAAATAAACAAATGAACAAACAACATATTGCTGGATTTGTCAAAGAAAGGGATTATTTTATAGATGATGTGATTGTTGAAATATGTATCAGAATTATACTTAATGAAAAACGTAAATCATTTAATGAAGATATTAAAAAACATAAATATTTCTAATTTGGAAAAGATATTCAAAATATAAAGCTACTAATACTGAATTTTCCAAATAAATAATTTTCTTTTGCCAGTATTGTGTATATTCATTCAATAGGTTCATTATATTATACTTATTTTATGATTTTTGTTTTCATTGTTCTTAAAAGTGTTCTCAATCATCACAAGATTATTGCATTCTAAGATTATCAAATTTTCTAAAAAATATGTCAATTTAACTATAACAATTTATAATTTTCAAGGAATGATGTTGTGGAATGATGGATTAAGTCCCCAATTTTACACTTAAAAATCTATACTGAAGCTTTAGTTTGACTCTCAGAAGTTAAACTTCTGATGCAACTTCCAACAAACACACGCAGAAAGACCAGGGAAGACAAAACGTGTTCTTGGGCCTGTGGCACCCACATGGGCTACAGAGTGGAATATTTGATTCATCACCGTCATCTGGCCCAGATTTGTTCTATGGTACTTGGGGAATAGACGAAACATCAGAAAGATTCTATCTCTTTTTTTCAACCTTCCTCTATTTCTGTGTCATTCTGACATCATTGAAATAAACAAATATGTTTAAAAAAATCACATTCACAGCTGTGGCAGGAGAAAATCTGAACTGCTTTAGCACCATCACATGTCTCAAAAATAGAAAGAAAAGGAAACACTTTGTAACTCTTTGCCTTTAAAAATCTATGAATCTCAGAGTGGAGCGGGTGGACAGGAGGAGGCTTGTATCCAAATCCTAAAGACTCCCAGATCCTCACCACGGACTATCAGTATGGGCAACAAGCACTACATTTCAACTGCCAAGGAGACCCCGGGGAATTGGAGTGCCTTCAGAGGCCGAGAACTCTGAGGTCACCCACCCCCATTTGGATCTACCACATGGAATGGAAGAAGTCCAAATCCTGCCTTGCAGGATCCAAGGTCATTGGAATTACAGCCAGGAACCCTGAGCGGTCTGCAGAAACAGAAGAACAGTAAACTTCCTTTGGGACTAGGAAGGGAATATTTCTCTGGTCCTTGCTTGGTTCCAACTTTGGGTCCCCACCCTCTCTCACAATGACCATCGGGATCGCTCCGGAAACCCCTCAAAACGAACAAACAAACAAACGAACAAAAAATCTAGAATAGATAGACAGAGAACAACAAGTAAAGCTTAGAATCAGGCAGGAAATGGTCAGCGTGGATTCACTTATACCTTACTAGGTGGGACACAAAGATTAGTTACTCCTCACTAGGGTATTGAAGATTTCTCTGCACACCTCTCCTAAAACTGCTCTGCCCCTAAACTGTTGACATATATCTTGTTAGAGTTATAAGCCAGTCTAGACTGCCCGAAAAACAGCCAGGTTCAGCAAAATTATGCTCCAATGCTGTAAAATGTTAAATACTATAATGAAAATAGACATGAGACACCTGAATAATAATCTATAACCTTTTTAAGGTGTATAGAACCCAGTTGCATATAAACTAAAATTGAAATGTCAATGAAGAAGTCACAGGATGTAGTTAAGAACTTGCATTTTTTTTTTCTTTTAACATATTGGTTACTCAATACTATGTCAATTAATTCCATAATGTTATAAATTGTTGCTGATGTTATGTTGGGGCTTTTAATTGATCAGGATGATACTCTGCAGGCTTTACCTTCAAACCAGAGATGGTCTCTTTAAGAAACCGCTGAACGTACCTGGACAATAAGATGCTGGACTCTATGTTTGGTACATGCTTGCAATGAAAGAATCTCAACTGAACTTAAACTGTGGTAATTCAACAAGGTGGAGGAATCCACCATTGGGGGAGGGTTTGGAGAGGGGTGGGGGGAATTCCAGTGCCTATAAAACTGTGTCACATAATGCAATGTAATTAACAAAATACATTTTAAAAGATCTATGAATCCTGTGATCATTATCTTGGCACAGTGGAAGAAGTTACTGTCTCAAATTCTGCCGTCACTATAGGTACCAATACAATTTGCTGTGCCACTGATGACACAGATCCCTGCTAATGCAGACAAGAAATCAAAATATGCCCAAAGAACTTGGGCCCCTTCCCCAACATAGGAGACTCAGAGAAAACGCTTTTCTCTTGGCTTGGGTCTCAGCCAACACAGATTAGGTAGAACTGCCTCTCTTTCTGAAACTGCCTTTCAAATGAAAATGCATTGTTTTTTTTAAAGAAATCTATAAATGTAAAGCATAAAATAGATATAGTAAATACTGTGTATCCAAAAAAGACTTGCATACCAATAAATGAATAGATAGAAAACTATAGCATTGTAGTGGAGACTTATATTGTATTTGAAGGTGAAATTGAAGGTATGTCTCTCCTCCATTTTAATATTTTTATGTCTGAGGATAGGTGAGAGAAAAAAGAGAAAATAAAATCCATCAGCTTTCCATATCAGTCTTTTAAAAACATATTTATCTATTTTTATTGGAAAGGAGGATCAGATTTATGGAGAGAACGAGAAGGAGAGACAGAAAGAGCTGAGCCGATCCAAAGGTAGGAGCCTGGAGCTTTCTTCAGTTTTCCCCCAAGGCAGCAGGTTCCCAAAGCTTTGGGCCGACCCCTATCACTTTTCCAGGCCAAAGGCAGGGAGATGGATGCAGCTGGACACAAGCTGGAACACGTGTAGATCCCACACTTACAAGAAAGTTAAGGTTTCTGCCACTGAGCCATCATGCTGCGCCGTTGCATATTAGTCTTGTATCCTTAAATTTCTTGATTGTCTGACACTAGGGTAATTAGCCATCTTCTGATAATAAATTTCTTCTTTGTGACTTTGTGACTTGAAAAGTTTTGAAAGTAGTTAGAACATTGGAGTTCTTAATTAGAAAATGTGAAATTTTGAGTTGTATTATTATACAATCAGTTGAACAGTAAGTCATTAGTTCCTGTAGATTAAGTAAGATTTTAAAAATTTAGTCTTAACTGAAGCAAGGGAATCTGTGTTCTCAAAAAAAATTATCATCCCTGTTAATTTCTTAAATGTCTTTTTTGGAAGAGGTGACTGTTATGCTTTGGTTTGTAAAAGGCGAAAGATTTATACGATCTGAAAAGAAACCAGAGATATGCTTTGGTTTCTGAGAGACACAGAAAGACAGAGAGAAGGCATGAAGGGAGACAGTGGAGAGCTTGGAGAGGAAGAGAGGGAGATTACATCCTTTAGTTAACTCCTTGAAATGCTCACAACAGCTAGGGATAGGCTTAACCGAAGCCAGTTGCCAATAGCCCCAATCAGGTCTTCTTAGTATTAGTTTGCGGCAGGGGTGAAACTACAGGGGTGAATATTACATATTGAGCTATGACCTGCTACTCTATAGATGTGTAATAGCAGGAAAACCAATATGAATTTGGATTAAAGCCAGTACTCAAAACTGTGTGCTAACATATGGATATGGATATTACAATCTAAGATGCATCTTACCTGCTTCAGCAAACACACCCTGTTAGGCTTTATTTATACTACAAATCCAGTATACTGTTATGAATATAAGTGAGCATAAGTTTCTTGCAAGTCCAAGTGCTTCAGTACCAATATTCTCTTGAATTTATATTTATTCATTCTTGGAGCAAAGCAAACTGTTTTGCAATGAATATTCTTGGTATATTATTCTTTATTAAAATAATCTATTCATTCTGGGGGATGCTGTGAAACATTGTGGGTTCATCTCTACTCTTAAGGCATATGAAATAGTTTAGTAGGTTTCTACTGTAATATGAAGTCCTAACATTGATCCTTTTTCCACATACAAACTTTCAAAACTCCAAATAAAAGTAACAGTGTGATTTTAAAGAAGCTTCAAATTGTTATCAGGCTCTGTATCTACAGATTAAATCCTAAACTTGTTATAGTGATAATTTTGATATTGCCTAAATCATAGAGAAGGGGATTTACTTTAAAATTATATTGTTAGTTAATACAGTTTTAGAAAAAAATATGCTTAAGCATACTGCAGTTTTGCCAAATGCTAATACATTTTATGTAAAACCTGCTGTGTAATCCAGTCATTATTTACAAAAAGTACTTCTTGTTTGCTTACTAAGCACCCCTAGTTTTGAAGGAGACAATAACAAACATGACTATATATTTCTTTATGCCATAGACTAAACTCATGACCTCCAAAAGGGACTCAGTTGATATCATAAACACTGGAGCCTGTAATAAAAGTGTTAATATTTGCTCATATTAAAAAGGAAATAAGAAAAAGATGGAAAGGAGGAGTTTATACCTGATTATTCTCGTAAGCCTTATATTTAGTAACTATTTTCTTACCGGATTGAAACAGAAATATCTCACAGACTATGAGGAGGCCTTTTAAATATGGAAGCAGAAAGTTTATTGGTGAAATGCCATCAGGTCTAGGCAGGTATTAGGAACAAAGGAATCCCTCCCAGTGTCTCCAGGGTGCGTGCAGCCACATGACAACATGACTTCAGATTTCTGGTCTCAAAAACTGTTACAGAAATAACTCCACTTTTTAAGGCATGGTTGTTACATGAGCACCCAATGAAAAATAAAATGTATTATGAAAATATATAACAGTGATATTTAATTGCTTGAATCCATTTAAAAATTCTTAGCAAAAGTGACATCTAACATTCATTTGCATTCATCAGATTTGTGTCTCTTCTTTGATCCTAAGTATAAAATCTTCATTAGAGGCAGAATAAGACTACTCAGAAAAACTTCTGACTACAGCGCTATATTTAAGACCCCCAGAAAGATAAGAGTCACCTAAGTAATTTTAACTATAAATATCATGGAATATACCTGACCCTGCAAATCAAAAACATTGGCAGCAGTATTTATTCACATTTCAATCCTCCATTCCACATTTTACTCAGAATCCTGACTGTGTAAAAAATATGCCTTATGTATACTATGGAATAGTACTCAGAAAAAAAAAGGAAATCCAGTGTTTTTGCAAGAATATTAATGTAAATGGAAGCCTTTATGCTTGGTAAAATAAGCCAGTCCCAAAAGGACAATTGTCATGTTTTCTCTGGCCTTTGGCAATATATATATATATATATAGAATGTACTCCTGCTAAACTGTCTTTTCTACCTTTTATTTTATTAATAGTGTGTTAGTGGAGCATAAAGGCTCTGATTAGAGTGGATTGAAATCAGTTTTCTCCATGGAATACTATTCAGTCATTTAAAAGAATAAAATTCTACATTCTGCACTAAAATAATCCCAACTAAAGACCATTATGCGCAATGACATAAGTCAATCCAAAAAGGATAAACATGTGTTTTCTCTGATTTAAGCCTGCAGTCATGTCAAACATAAAATAGACAATAGATAAACACACATATACATATATATTCATAAATGAACTGTATAATGGAGACTAGCATACCAGTAAGTGAAGATACACTGCAGTATGCATCCCTACTACTAAATAAAAAGAGTACTCCCGAATAAATTTTTAAATATACTTAGACAATATGATACTAGATTTTCTATCATCACCTGCACATACATTGCCAAGATACACTTAAATAGCAGAATGATGGACTTGTGACTTTTGCTGAAGGACTGTACCATTCTTACAATATTTGGCACAAAATGATTAGGGTAGCAATAATGGGAAGGGAGGAAGAGTAGGTGAAGGAGGAATTCCTTTTCATTGGAACCTGTATCATGGAAATAATGCTAAGAACAAAATGATACACACAAAATACACCATGAAATAAAGCCCAGTCCTTACCTGAAATCTGCCCCTCTGCTTTCCCCCAAAAGAGTGAAGAAAATTACAACAGAAGAAAGAGGGGTTTCGGGCAGGTAAGAGAAAGAGGGAAGGTATGACTATCTTTTTAGACTCGTATCTGTGAAACATATCAACAAAACTGTAAGAAAAGAATACCAACAGAGACAATAAAAATCTTAGTCATCTAAATATGCCTGACTAAATTATTACCTTTTGTCAAGTCATTATTTTTAAATTAAATGTGTTGTTCACAAAACTTCAAAAATATGTGTATGCAACTTTTGGTTATATACTGAAAGATTCCAAGGTTGATTCATTGATATGGTTTGATGACTCCTTATATTTCTGTCAAAAATCTCTAGAACATAACTGCAATCATTTACCAAAAATGTCATAAAATGTGATTTTCATGTGCTAAAGACGACCATTACATTGATTTTAGAAAAAAAGTAAACATGAGAAATACCAGTTATATTAAAATCATATATTTTATTGCAATTGGTAAAAAAATAGCATGCAATGTAAATATGCAAATGAAAGAAAATATCAACTGGTGACACATGGAACAATTCTAGAATCTAGTATTTTAATTAAAGGGCATTTTAAACAAGTATCAGGGTCAACATGATGGGATCATGTTTAGCTACTTCAGCACTGGAATCCCTAGAAACCATGACCATGTAATGTTCTTCCAGTTTTAAATAAAGCTCCATATGCCTTAAAATTGGGAACTCTCATTAGAAGCATGCAGCCCAGCTTCAGCTGTTGTTGTAAAGCAAAAGGAGAAGAGGGATTTCTAAGGGAGCCAAAGCCCAAACTATTTAGAACTTTATAAACTCCACATCCTTGAATCGCAATTTTAAGCAAATGGGTAGGCAGTGCAGACTGTGGAAAATTGGTATTATGCACTCCCTGTGGCTTGTACCACTTAGTTGCTGAGCCGCAGAATTTAGCCTATGTAGTAACTTCTGCCTGGTGCTGAAGGCTGGGACTACACTAAGGGAAATAAAGCCGATACTCATCCAAGCATACATTCAACCCAAAGTTTATAATCGTCTGGCTGAGTGCAGTGTACACTCTCAGGGCGAAGCTGCACAATACTAGTCAGAAAACAGAAAACTTGAGAAATTGAAGGCCTCACCCTCAGTAAATTCCACTTTTACTAAGCAATTATTGTCTGCACAGATGTTAGAGACATGAATGCCAACATGTAGCTACTGCTCCCAAAGAATGCATTTTTCCTCAGCGGATCATGAAATAAAACCCTTTGTGAAATACTGTTCCATAAGATGTTTCGATCCAGGTTCTCTAATTTGCATATACAGACTGGGAAAATTACATGGTTCTCTCTGATATAATGCACCCTTCATGAAAATGAAATGTTGTACCTAATGCAAAACGGATGAACCAAACTGCAAAACAAATATACAGATAAACATGTGTATACATATATTCTCAGATGAACACTATAAGTGAGACTAGCATACCAGAGAGTGAAGATACATTGTACCATACATCTCTATTCTGAATTAAAAGAGAACTCCCAATAAAATTATCAAAAATACCTTGATAATAGGATACTTAGGATACTGGACATTCTACCATTGTCTATACCTGCAATGCCATGATACACTTAAGTAGCAAAATTTTAAACTTGTAACTATTAATAAATGGATTGCACTACTGTAATAATATTGGGTAAAACTATAGAAGGGGGGACTAGGAACGAGGTGGAGTAATTCCTATACCTATAGCGTTTTATCATGGAAAATAACAGCAATAAAAATAATTATTTGGAAGTCAGATATACTGAGAGGAAGAGATACAAAGAGGAAAATTTTCCATCTGTTGATTCTCTCCTCAAGCAGTCACAACTGCTGGACCTACACCGATCTGAAGACAGGCGCCAGGAACCTCCTCTGGATCTCCCATGTGGGTGCAGGGTCCAAGGCTTTGGGACTCTCTCAACTGCCTTTCCAGACCACAAGCAGGGAGCTGGATGGGAAGTCAGGCTGCCAGGACCAGAACCGGCACCCACAGGGGATCTGCTGAGTTCAAGTTGAGGACCCCAGCCGCTAGTCTGCTGTGCTCGGTCCAAAATAAAAATTATTTTAGAAGTAACAGATAAACACAGATTGAATATGAACAGATAGAAAAAAATATATTTCTCAAAAATGAAAAGCAAAAATGAGTATGTGAACATTCTATTATAAGACAAAACAGCTTTTAACACAAAACTGTTAAAAGAGATGAGGAAGGGCATTGCCCTATGATTGAGGGGCCAATTACATATGAAAATGTGAGTAAAATAAATGTAGACCCAAATCAATAAAATAAAAGATGAAAAGAAGATATGAAAACTTACATTACACTTACAAAATGGATCATCAAGAATCATTTTATAACTTCTTTTTACTTTCAATATATTCCTGAACACTGTATCCAAAGTCACCAGCGGAAAAAGAAATTAAAGGGATAAAATTGGAAAAGAGGAACTCAAACTATCGCTTTTTGTAGATCACATGATTCTCTATCAAGGTGAACCAAAAGACTCCACTAAGAGACTATTGGGACTCGGAAGCTAGTTTGGTAAAATCTGCAGCCTATAAAATCAACACATAAAAGATAATAACTTTTGTATACAAATATGACTGCATGCCCATTAAATAAGTTATAAAATCAGTTCCATTTACAATAACTGTACACAATATATGCATCTTGGAATAAACATAACCAAGAAGGTTATTGATTTCCATGGTGAAAATTGTAAATATTACAAAACTAATAGAAGAGGGCAATATGAAAATGATTTAAAAAAAAAAAACCTTCTATGTTTGTGGATTGGCAGGACTAATACCATTAACATGCCCATACTGTTGAAAGCAATTTACAGATTCAATGAGATCCCAATTAAAAGGCCTATGACATTCTTCTCAGGTCTAGAAAAAACAAAAAAACAAACAAAACAAAACAGAAAAAAAAAAAAACGAAACAGGATGCTGAAGTTCAGAAGGAAGCACAGGAAACCCACGCAGCTAAAGCAATATTAAACAAAAAGAGTGAAGTTAAATAAATCCCATTACCAGGCTTCAAGTAATACTACAGTGCAGTTGTAATCAAAACAACTTGGTCTTGTCACAAAAAAAAAAAAAACTGACCTAAAGAATAAAGAAACAGAACCAAATAGAACTCTCTAAAGTGAACCTACACATCTATAGCCAGCTAACATTTAACAAGCGCACTGAAATTCTCTTCAGCAAATGGTGTTTACAAATTGTATCTCTGTATGCACAAGTACGAAAACAAAACAAAGCAAACCTCCTACCTAACACCTTATAAGAAAACCGACTGTAAATGAAGTGTTTAATGTGTACTGTTATGTTAAATATCTCTGAGACCCGTTTTTTCCCCATATTTAACTGTCCTCCACAGCAGACCACCTGCGTGATTGTGGAAGAAGACTGAGAAGAATCATGCATTGAATGTTGTATGACCCCAGTCTGGAACTGATACTGGCAGTTTATGCTGTTCAGGTATGAGCCCATCATCCTGCATGCACTGAAAGTAATGTACTCATCTTTTGAGCTTATGAAGAGAATCATACTTAAATTAACATAATGTTGTTCAATCTAAAAATAAACTACCAGATCTTACCATGTTTTATACCATTACCTGTCAAAGCTTTCACTGCCAGTCTCATTGTATTTTGGCCCTTCTTTCTTTCTTAAACATTCTAGAAAAGTGGGTTGGCTTATGTTATTTTTTTCCCTTTTTTAGGATGTTTGCTTCATTGTTTTGTTTTGTTTGGCTTGACTTGGAAACTGGTAATAATGAAGCAAGGAGAGAATTGGAAGCTGAGAATAATGGAAGTGCAAACATTTTGAACTGAATATTGATGTCACAGGTGGGAGGTGATTCTCAGTAGAAGAAAATTAAGTGTACTTAAATACATAGAGTTCTAAATACATAGAGTTCAAAATACATTTCAAAGAGAATATGACACAGACAGCTTGGAGAAATGCATTGTTGTCTGCAAAATTTTAAGTTGTAAAATACAAGCTATTTTATGCTAAAATGCCTTTTATGATATAAAATGCTGCTTTAAAACATTCCTTGTAAAAACTCCCCTCTGCCTACTTATTTCTAAGTAAAATGGGATTTCAGGAAAGTAGGAAAGTTTTTTATTATTTGGAATGGTTTACAAGGTAGAACATAAGAGTGTATTAATAAATAGAAATTATTCCCAGAATGCTACTTTCATGTAGGGAATTTGAGTTCGCTAACAATGTCTAAATGGCACGTTTAGTTCATTCTAGGCTATAATAAGTGTGTTATTTGGGGTATTCACCAGTTTAAAAGTGTGAATCTATTTAATTGGTTGAAAGGTCCTCTGACACAGCACTTGCTGCAAATATTCACTTTATCACTCTTGCCAATGGCTGTAACATGCAAGAAACTAATTTCTCTAATTTATTTCTAAATCCATATTAGAGACATTATCTCACTAAGCTTCCTCAAATCCTTATTATATTTATATTACTGATGAGGTAAGTAATACCTTAGACATTTCTAAAGGACTTTACAAGGTTATATGTATAAAAATGGTGCAGGCATTAACCCCCCATCTTCAGATGCCTAGTTTAGCAATCCTATCTCTTTGCTTTAGTTTTTTTGCCCAGAGGAAGAGGTGCCCTGTATAACAGACACCTAAATGTTTCCCAAAGGGAAAACAGTTTAATAGCATCATTTTTTAAAATACTGGTGCTTTCAACTATACGCCTCTCCACATCCTGCAGGAGAACACATTATCAAATTTCTTATCTGTCTTTCCCTGCATCAGTAACATTTCTCATCCTCAGATTTTGATTCTATTTTAAACAAAACAATGATTTATTCTAAACGAAATAACTACTAAGCTTCTCTCTGATTCAGTTGGATTTCACATTGTTTCGTTTTGACTTTACAACAATGAAATGAATCTGTTACCTGAACATGTAGCACACCGTGTCTATTATTTTCTCATTCTGTGACAAGTAGCTGTATTTGAATGATCTCAGGATCTCTTAACCAGCTTTTGAAAACATGGAAGCTACTATTAATCACCGATAATGTTTTACCCACTTTCACTTTTATTTCTCTCTCTCTCCCTCCCTACCTCTTATGCGTTCATCTTTTTCATTTTTCTTTCTGTTGCTTTCTCTCCGTTCCTCTTCATGATCTTCTGCTGTTGCATTGAATTTTGTCTGAAAGTTATTTCTATTTGCAAATCATTAATACTTAACAAAAATAAAATATGCTGAGAATTATAAAATGCCTATTCCCCTGTAGCCATTTCTCTCAGAGAAGCATTTTTGAATATTTGTGCGATATATTTACCAAAACGTGTGAACACAATTTTATAAGATGTGATTAACTTTTGTGATTCCAATGATTTCTACAAGGTTTAATTCAGTTTTTTCTTAGAAAACAATGGTGAATGTAGTTATTCTAAATACAGGTACACAAACCTGTGGGATTACAGAGGCAAAACCACTTATCATGTGAGGAATTTGGAATTGTCACTACTGCATTTACAGGGGGAAAAAAGGCCAACGAAAAACTGAAGTTTATGTTAGGCAATTGGAGAACAACCACAGGTACAACCAAGGCCCCCAAACGGGAGAAAAGGGCAGATATACATCACAATAGTAAGAAGCCTGCATGGATTACTACCAGAGTTGTGACACTTAAATTACAATTAATGTACTGTTCAGACTCCATGAAGACAAATTTGAGGATTAAAATGCTCTAAGGGCTCCGTTTCTGAAGTGTCTCAAAATGTTTTTAAAGATATCTTTATTTTTATTGAAAAATCAGGACAGAGAGGAGAGAAAGAAAGATCTTCCATCCGCTGCTTCACTCCTGAAGTGGCTGCAATGGACTGAGCTGATCTGCAGCCCACAGCAAGCAGCTTCTTTCAGGTCTCCCAGACTGGCACAGGGTTCCAATGCTTTGCTTGGGCCTCTACCACCCTCTCAGGCCACAAGCGAGGAGCTGGAAGGTAAGTGGAGCAGCCGGGGTAGGAAACGGTGACCATATTTGATCCCAGCGGATATCAAGTGAGAACTTTAGTCTCTAGGCTACTGCAAGAGGCCACATTTTATTTTTTAACACCGAGACCATCACCAAAATTTCAGAGTGACAACTGGGTATAAATTTGTTTCCTATAGCAGACTTTTGAAACAAAGACCCACTTGGTGATATACTCAGAGCCTTCTTTCTTCACTCGGCTTTCCCTCATGAGAAGTTATTTTACCTGAGCCTACCAAATGGATGTAAACAAAATGCTCAATCACCCCACCTGCCCTGATAACATATGTAGGGGAAAAGGAGAAACCAAGAAGCAGGGCTGAAAAATGTTACTTCACCTTCCACACTTCTCAACAGTGCAGGAACAGGGAAAGAAAGAAAGAAAGGAAGGAAGAAGGAAGAAGGAAGGAAAGAAAGAAGGAAAGAAAGAAAGAAAGAAAAGAAAGAAAGATCCAACTATAAAGGAAATAGAAACAAAAACAGAATTAACTTCAACTTATTCTTTAACAATTATCAGAAACAGTAAACACAGCCTACCATTCAGTGAGATAAATATGAAACTTTACAGTAATTGCCTGTTTCCATTAATGTGTTTAATTCACAAATAATATGAGAGAAAAAAATACTCAGATTGAAGAGACGGAGTAAGCAGGCGAAACATAAGATAGTGTGTGCATATATTAAAAATAATGTATGAAAAGAGAGACAGAATAAGACTGCATAATTTGCAAACTGTACAGGGGATAATAGAAGAATTTAAGACTATGCTAATATACCCAAACAGTAACCTGAATATCTTGAGCAATACAATACTCTTGCAAACTCGTTTTTGTGAAATTGCTATTTAAAGTGATATTGGGAATTTTAAACACATGTAGCAAAAGGCAATTGGAGATACGCAGTTGGCCACAAAAGTAATGAAGTTATCAGACACCGAACAAATAGATTTTTTAGTCAATAAAAATTGTACACTGCTATAAAGTAGAATTTAATTTAATTAAATGCTAGATTGTTTCTCGGCCTTTTGGCTAAGATCAAGTGTAATTAAATGCTGGAATATAAAACCAACATCTAGAAATAAATAATACAATGATGAAAATAGAATTTTACAAATGAATGAAGAAATAATATTTAGGTAGAATCTAGTGGAAAAGGCATAAAACCTATATAAGAAAAGTCATAATATTCTGTAGTTAGACATAGAATGTAAGTATGAACTGCAATCTTTCCTGAAGTAAAGGAGGCAGGTTGGGAGAAGGGTGGAGGAAGATGGCAAAGCATCTGCCTGTGCTTTTGGTGACTTTTTTTTCTAAGAAGTCTTTACCAATGTCTGTATAATCCAAGGTGCTTCCTATGTTTTTCTCTAAGAGTTTGATAGTACCTGGGTGTGTATTTAGATTCTTGCTCTATTTAGAGCTAATTTTTAGATGTTGAGAGGAACAGTCTTGCTTCCTACTTCTGCAGACTGGCTTCCACTTGTTTCAATAGCATTTGTTGAAGAAATCAACCTTTTTCCCTCTCTCTGATTCTCCCGTATGTCCACAGTTCTTCAAGTACCCTTCTGCTGTGGGTCTGTCCTATTCCATTTCCTAGGCTCACATTGCCTTGCTTCTCCTTGGCTAATCCTTCCACCTCTGTTTAGACCTCTCTTCACACTATTCTGCCATTTAAAACTTCCCCCTTGGTGTGTTCTTGTTTTTCTGTATATTTGAGATGCTTGAAAAGTGCCAAGAAAATCATACACATTATTGATAACAATATAAGTAATAAATATTTCATTCAGATTTAGCCAGTGAAATTGCATCCATACCTCAAAATTTTGTTTTACATAATAAAGACGTATTTTTCCTGTCAATGAACTTACATAAAAATAAACAAGATAAAGGATAGAAAGATAAATTAAACAGTTACAAGTAAAATTAAAATATAAATTTAATTGCTGTGTGCCATAAATAAACCAAAAAAATGAAAATTACACAAAAATATATAAAAGTCGAACCAATACATGAGTCAATAGTTTTTTGAAAGGATAGTTGACATATGTCTTAATTATTTTAAAAAAATTCCTTAAACTTATCATTAAAAAAAATAAAGCTTTAGTTAAAAGTTTCCCAAATGCAGTGTGTTATTTCACATATATCCACCAATTTTCATACTATGCTGAGAATAAGGCTATAGAAAAACTTCAATACAGCTGGTATGGATGGGGTTTATAATCACCATGAAGAACAGTTTGAAATACATGAAAAAGCAGAACATTCAATTTAAGTTATTTTATGGATATTGAAAAAAAACGATTACAAAGTTTATATGGCATTAAAAAAGGCTTAATACTGGGAATGGAGAATGAATTTGGAGTACTGACATTGCATGGTTTCAGGACTTAGTATGAAAATATTTATCAAGACACAAAGATATTAACAATAGTGAACTAAAATCATTCAGAAGAATATAGATTAAAGGTACATAACAGAGTCAAATAATGTTTAACATGCAATGGAGTTCAACTGGTACAACGAATTCTTATGGACTGGATGGCTTAAAGAGGACACATTCACATTATTATTTCCTGTAGACTTTAAGTCTAAGATCACAGTCCTGCCAAGTTCAGGCTTTTGATATGGACTGTATTGCTAGTGATTTCCACACATGGACTTTTACATGTAATAAAGAGGGAGGGATTTTTTTTTTTTGTGAGAACAATAATCTCTTCATACGGACTACTTTGAACTCATCCTCCACTAACCTAAGTGGAGTAGACTCCCATGGATCTCAATGCCAAAAAGATTATATTGATAATGATGGCTTCAAAAATGAAATTGGAGAAGACAGAAAAAGATAAAAATCCATCTCATGCATAATTGATACCTTGATAAGAAAAAATATCAGGAATTCCTGTTTTAATGTAATGAAAATCACTTTAAATCTTTGATGTTTAAGATTAAAAGTTTCAAAGGAACATGTAATGTTTGGAACTGTCTGTCTATAGACTCAGCCACAAATCTTTTAAAATAGCCATGTGAGTGTTTCAATGTTCATGAAAGGTGAAACTACTAATATGACTCATTGGGAAAGTTTTTTGTCTGAGTTTTTCAAATCATGATGTAATTACATTCCAGCATGCCATAGGAAAGAATGAAAAAAAATGCTGATAAGTTCTTATTCATTTTTATTTTAAATCTGTGAGTATTGTTAAAGACCATCCAACTTATTTAACAAAATATTATAAATGAAATAGTGATTTGTCAACAACAGGAATTAATTGCTCAAAACCTTAGAGAACGCAAAGTCCAAGATTTGGGGTCTGTAAATTGTATATTGTATAAAGATCTATTTCCTGGTTTTAGACACCATGTTTTCGTTCTCGGCTCACATCATTGACAGATAACCACCTCCTGACATTTCTTTGAATAGCATGCCAACCTCTTTCCTGGGGAATCCACCATGATAATGTAATCACGTTTCTAGAGATCCCTTCTCATAATAACATAAGTGTGGGAAGCAGGATTTCAGAATATGATTTTAGAAGCAGAAACATGCAAGCCATACTATGTCTCAAGTTAATTGCAATCAAATATGGATACAAAAGTGTCCTACTTTGCTTATTAACTAATAAAAGATATAGTATCTTGAAGAACAGAACTTTCATTCTTTAAAATTGTGAAGTTCGAGCATTTCAACAAAATGTATGGCTGTATTTTCTTGGTGATGTTAACACGTATGTGAGATAAACAACATGGCACCAGTAATTCTTATATTTTATTAACAAAAAAGCTTTCTTAAGAACTGAGGCAGTATGGGGGAATCTCAACTGAACTTGAACTGTGGTTATGCAACAAGGTGGTGGAATCCACCATGGTGGGAGGATTTGGGGAGGGGTGGGGAGAATCCAAGTACCTATGAAACTGTGTCACATAATACAATGTAATTAATGAATTAAAAATAATAAATAAATAAATAAATAAAATATATACATAAAAACAGAACTGAGGCAGTATAATTTAATAAAACTTCACAGAGGTACACAGCATGTAGTAGAAACTAATAACAGAAACTTCATGAGCAGAGTAGTACATATAATTTAGAATATGCCAGGAAACAACTCCGATTTATTAATGCATTTTCCATCATATCCTCCTCAGAAAATTCATGAAGTGATAAACAAAATCCACTACAGGTATGTAACATATTTCTTACTTCCTCCGGCTTATGGAAGTAAGTGTTAAAGGAAGACATGATGCAGAGATTATTTTGATATTCTGTTTTATACTCCTCTTAAGATGTCTTCCATGGTGGGTTTCAAACTTAAAAGCTGCATTATCCAAAAGCTTTTATAATTAATTATTATCATCATTCTAATTATAATTATCAACTGAATGCAAACTGAACTTTACTGATGTGTTACATGCATTACATTATCATGCTCACCTGTTATAATCCTTATTGTACACCATCGTTTGAAGTATAATTGTAGCAGCTGTCCTAAGTTTACTTTTTAAGTTTTCTTTCCCTTTTTTTTTCTTTTTGCTTAGTTGCAAGGGATGCACACCCAAGTGGGACCTTGAATTGGGGTGGAGAGTATCAGGTATGGGGGGAGATCCGTGGGACAAATGTTACATTTTTTTTCCTTTCCCCGTGTATTTAAAGTGGTGGAAAGGGCGTAGAATGCTCCATTTTGTCAAAATCTATGAGCATCCATGCATGTGGAATGGTCATTTCATGACACTTTAGAGTCCCCAGTGGGGGGAAGAGTTTTCCAAGGGTGCTAGTTGAATGATTTTGATAGTTGTTGGCGGTTGATGGTTTCTTTGCTCCAGGGTTGAGAAAATCTTTGCAAGATGTATTGGTTGACAAAGTCCATCTTAGTGCATCCATAGACTGAAGAACATGCTGCAAGGTTTGGCCAGAATTATCCAGCCTCTTTTGCTGCGCATCCTCTGATGAGGCCCTCATCTTCCCTTGCTCCCTAGATGAGCTGACTGTCATGTCCCCTGTGTGCATCTAGGCATACTGTCCACTGCATAGGCATCAAAACCTAGGGAGACCTATTCCTGAAATATGCATTCCAAAGTTGGGCAATATCTTCTATTACTTTTCCCTGTGGCCAGGGTCTGGGTCTAGTGGTAAAGCTGGGGAGTTACCCAACAAAATGCATCTTAGGGGATCTCAGACTTGACCCTTATGACTGACAAACAGTGCACAGTGAGGTTTGGTCTGTCACCTAGGCAGGCCAGTCAATGCACATTCATGTTGGTAGATGCCGTTGTCTCATCAGTTCCATCCCAGCTTAATACTGCAAAAGAACCGATGGATACTGCAACCCAGCCCAGCCAGCCCTCCACTGGCCCAATCTTCCAACAAAGCAGCAAGTGCTATAGTCTTGTTAGGGAAACCCCGATAATCCCTACCAGGCCCACCCTCAACACCAGTTTTGTGTCCTGCCAGTCTATGCTGCAGCTCAGCCCTGAGCAGCCATGTCACATCTGCACACCCATGAGCATTTCAGTTTAGCTCTCCCTGACCTGCCCTCAGATTCGATTCTGCCTTCGCATATGCAGACAAGTACTGCCACCTTATCCAAAATGGTCAACCCCTGCCCTGGTTCTTGGGCTTACCAGTAGTAGGTACATCCTAAAAGGGGACTTCTCAAAGCTCTCCTGCCAGGTGTGGTCTCAGCCCTGGACCTTGTAATCCATAAATGGCTTACACCCGGTCCTGGCATATACCAGCTGGTGCTGCAGCCTAACTCAGAATGACCTGGCCTAAGTCCCAGCTGTTAAAATCACCAGTGGGAACAGTGGTCCATTAGAAGTTTCCCAAGTAGGTGAACTTCCCACCCTGATCCTTACACATTCTTGTGGGTGCTGCAGCCCCATCTGAGATGGTCCTGGCCCCAGATTTTTGTTTGTTTGCTTATTTTATTTTGTTTTTTTTTTAATATGTATTTATTTTTATTGGGAAGGTGGATATACAGAGAGCAAGAGAGACAGAGAGGACGATCTTCCATCCGATGATTCACTATCCAAGTGACCGAAACGGCTGGAGCTGAGGCAATCCGAAGCCAGGAGCTCAGCCAATCCAAAACCAGGAGCCTGCAGCCTCATCCAGGTCTCTCACACACGTACAGGGTCCTAAGACTTTGGTTCATCCTCTACTGCTTTCCCAGGGCACAAGCAGAGAGCTGGATGCCCCCCAAACAGCTACTACCACCAAGAGTATCAACCTAACCTGGCCTGGCCCACTCCCAGCACCAACCATCATGGGTGTTGACAGGTGTTGCAGTCCACCTGGGCCTGATCTTTGCGTCATCCTGGTTCCTGATTGTACCAACATGTACTGTGGACTGGATCAGCTAACTCACCCCCTGAGCCAGCCCACATAAATGCCAGGAGGTGATGCAAGCCAGCCTGATCTGTCCTGCCACCAACCATGTTGTCATATTTACCAGCAGGAGCTGAGGACTGACAGAGGAGTTTCTCATGTTCCCCTAACTGGCCCACTCCAAGCAATGGATCTCTTGTATGCTGGTAGTTGCTGCTGTCCAAAATGACACGGCTAGTCTCCAGTCCAGGCTCTACCTGGTGGGTACTGGCTGACTTGTATTCATTCCTACTTTCAATGGCTGTTGCTACACTCTAGCCTATCCTGGTCCACCCTCAGACCTGGACCTCATCTGACTTGGCACACACCATAGCCTTACCTGGTGAGTCCCACACTTTTTCAGGTTCTTGTGAACACCTGCAGGTTGTTGGAGCCTAGCCCAGTTTGTCCCATCCCCAGACTCAGCCCCAATACTTGCTGATGGGAGCTGCAGATTTGCCTAACCTGGTCCACCATAGCCCTGGCTCTTGCACTTAGCAAGTGGAAGGCTGTAGCCCCGCAGAAGAGTCCCCAGAGTTCTCCTGCCACACCAATTCCCAATATGGGATCTCGCACACCATGGTACGTGTGTCAACCCAGCCTGCAATGCTCCTACTGCAGTTTCAGCTCTCACTGGTGGGTGTTGCAAACTATCCCAAGTAAGAATGGCCCACAATGTCCTGGCTGCCATGCATGCCAATGTGTGCTGCAGCCTGGCGCAGACCCGTCTGTCTCCAGAGGTGGCCCCCACAATGGCTTATATATATTCTACAGTACTGCCCCTCCCAGCTCCAGCCTGACGTGGCCCACCCTCTACTCTGACATGCTCAGGGGAGTACTCTAGCCTACTCCAGCCAGGTATGACCCTGCCGAGCCCTAGCTTTTGTGTGCACCAGCAAGTAGTCGGCATTGCTATTTAGTCCAGTCCAGCGGTCCCACATGGATGAAGACCTTGGCCTGACTAAGACATGCCATTTGGTTTCCTTCTCAGTTCCCTCACCTGGCTGCTGGTGTGGTGTCCCAGTTTTAGAAGACTCCAGCAGTCATCCCTCCCCTGTCAAACATTGTCCCTCTACACTATGTCCTCAGATTCTCTTCTCAGAGCAATCTGCAGCCCACCCACTTGAGGTCTGGGGTGGCATGCTTCATCCCAGTGTCCCCTGCCTTCCCTAAGTATCTGTAAAAAGTAAAAAAATAAACAAAATCTTTTAAAAGAATAAGCAACTACACTGGAATATTGGCATAGTTATAACATGTTTGGCATTAACCAGGTACAGAATGCCTGGGAGCTACTGGCTGCTTTTGTCCCAGCATTGTAACACTTGCCTGGGTACAAGACAACATAGGCAGTTGCCTACAACTGAGGTTATTTTTATAACTGTTATAATTAAATAATTATGTAAAAAAAGCATTTTGTTGGCCTCATGCATTTACCTTAATAGATGATTATGCTTCATAAGATTTATTTATGGAGTTACTATCCCGAACATGGTCCCCCCGATCTCCTTCAACAAAATTGTAATAATATAACACTTTATGATTATTTATAATGAAATGATTTTGTTTTAAACTTAAAAACACAATTTACTTTAATTTATACTCTGAACTTATATTATGCAATAGATAATTCCACAGTAAAACTAACTTGTAACTAACTAGTCACTGACTGATTGTCAGTGCCCGAAATGGAATAATCCTATTTATATGTTGGTTGTTGGTAGCTATTTGTTTACAACTGTAAGATCTGTAATTGATAATGTCTGGGTTTTTTTGAAAGGCCAAGGATTACTAAAGCAGATTTTTAAGCCTCAAAATATAACTATGTATTGGTGGTTGATTTCAGATTTTATAAAATTGAAATAAGGAAGTCAATTGGTGATCATTTTTATAGGTAACTGTGAAAAGAAAGCCTTGGTGATTGTTTTGCTTTTTCTTTTTTAGAGCCATAAACTTTAGTCTTTAAGTCTTTCAGACAGCTGCAGGTGTTCCAAAGCCAAATTCAAAATATAAAATGCTACCTTCCCTTCAACGCCTCTCATTTTAACTTCGATATTTTTTCACTATTAATTCAGAAAAGAGAGAGGAAAAGGGTTGAGGCAGAAGGTCCCTGACCACAGAGAGGAAGCTTTAGCGTCTTTAGTATTTTGCCTAGGCTAGTTCCTTAGCTATGCTCATTTGCCCTTAGAATTGAACAAAAGCAAATATGTCCAAAGCCAATGCAGTTTCTATTGTCTCACATTTGCTTGCAAACTACAAGTCTGGTCTGAAAAGCAAACTTGTTCAATTCCCGAGTAAAATCCTGGGCTCCAAGTGTGCACCAGATGGAAGCTGGCTGTGAGAACTGTATTGCCTGGTATCTCTGATGTGCCTGCAGAAGAGATTGAGCAAGGAGAATTTTCCCAGTGGGCAAGGACATGGTCTATAGAACACAATAAAAGACAAAGTCAATCCAGACAGCTAATCCAATCAGTGTACTAATAATTTGCTCTACTGCAGGGGTTTTCAAACGTCTGCAAAACCATATTTTATAACTCCTATGGACAAAAGACTGCTTTGAGATTTTTTATTCATGTTTTCTCCTATCGTAAATACTTACTCAGTCTATTCTGTTCATACAACTTATAGGATACTGACTATAATGTTTGAGGCCATTGTCTCATTAAATTATAAATCACCAGCCTTAAAAAGCAGTAGTAAAATAAAGATTTATAATCATTATTTTCTTCAATCATTTTCTGATTTACTTTCACTAGTGAGTTATATTTTGGGTAATATCGCAAATTATTTTCTGTTAGAAAAATGTCAGCATTTCTTTATATTTAATACAAAATAGTAGAGAAATATGCATTCCTTTTTTGTTTTCTATGTATTTTGTTTCTGAAATCTGTCTCAATGATCATTTGTGCTTTAGATATTTTGTAATTTTCTGGAGAGCTACTTATCCATGCACATTTTTGGGTCTCCAATTAAAACTTCAAATAGATGGCTTTTTTTTGAGCACTTAAAATCTTATCTCAGTGATAAAACCTTTATGTTCTTTCTAACTTCCATGACAAAATGTATCTAGTTTAATCATGTTACATTTAGCATTGCTACTTTGTGTCAGGTTATTCTCAAAACTTATATTAAATATCACCATCAATTAAATCACCATAATATTGTCTTGAGAAATGTTTTTGGAAGCACTGGCGTGGCAAACAATGAATTACACAATCTAATAGGAAGTCATCTGTATATGGATGAAACATCTACATTTAAAATAACAAAGGGATCTGGGCCCAGCATAATGGCCTAGCGGCTAAAGCCCTCGCCCTGAACGCATCTGTGATCCCACAGAGCGCCGGTTCTAATCCCGGAAGCTCCACTTCCCATCCAGCTCCCTGTTTTTAGCCTGGGAAAGCAGTCGAGGATGGCCCAAAGCTTTGGGATCCTGCACCCGCATGGGAGACCCAGAGGAGGTTCCTGGCTACTGCCTTCAGATTGGCAGCACCGGCTGTTGTGGTCACTTAGGGAGTGAATCATCGGACAGAAGATCTTCCTCTCTGTCTCTCCTCCTCTCTGTATATCTGACTTTGCAATAAAAATAAATAAATCTTCCCTATCCCCCTGAACCTTTTTTTTTTTCTTTTTCTTTCTTTAACTGTAATTAACTATGAAAAGATTGTCAACAACAACACAATAAAATAGATTATATAAAAAAAATAGTACAAAGGGATCTATCACTTGTGAGAGTTACGCTTCTTGTTATTAGTTCATTTGCATGCTTCTATTTCCTGTTGTTTAAATTATATTGTATACATATTTTTAAATTGCTATTACCATAGAATACAAATTCCAAGTGTCTGGTAGATACAATTCTAAGATAGTCACACCCTTCTCCCTATCTTTCTCCTTTTATGAAGGATCTTTGCAAAAATTCTCACGAGAGATATAGGTCTATAGGTCTGTATATATTTTTCTGATTTTGAAATTAAGATTATGCTGGTCTTATAGCATACATTTTTAAAGATTCCCTCCATCATAATTTCTTTAACTAATTCAGGAATAATTGTGATTAGTATTTCTTAATAAGTTTGGTAGAATGTAGCAATAAAATCATCGAACCCTTGGATTTTCATTTTTGCAAGGATCTTTATTACAAATTCAATTTGTGTGTGTCATTTGTCCATTTAGAAATTCATATTTTCAGGCATTAATCTTGGTATGTGGGCCCAGCACAATAGCATAGTGGTTAAGGTCCTTGCCTTGCTCACATTGGGATCTCATATGGTCGTTGGTTCTAATCCCGGTGACCCTGCTTCCCATCCAACTCCCTGCTTGTGGCCTGGGAAAGCAATCAAGGACGGCCCAAAGCCTTGGGACCCTGCACCCGTGTGGGAGACCCAGAAGAGCTCCTGGCTCCTGGCTTCGGATTGGCTTGGCTCCATCCGTGGCGTTCACTTGGGGAGTAAACCATCGGATGGAAGATCTTCCTCTCTGTCCCTCCTCCTCTCTGTATATCCGCCTTTCCAATAAAAATAAATAACTCTTTTAAAAAAATCTTGGTATGTGTTCTGAAACATATCCATTTCATTAGGGCTTTCAAGTTCATAGGCATAAAGGTGTTTGTAATAGTACTTATTCATTATTGTTTTTCAAATGCTTCAACTGTAACAAATCCTCTATCATCTCTGAATTTGTTATTGGCTATTTTCCTTTTTTTTGCTGGGTGTGTCACAGATTTATCAATTTTGTTTATTTTTTCAAAAAGTCAGAATTATATTTTGGTGATATTTTGTTTCTGGTTTCGATTTTGTGTATTTCTTCTTTATTCTTAATTCTTTTGTGTTACAAATTTGATTATTGAGGCAGATATTGATGAACCTTTTGAGAAAAAGCTTCTTTGAGGAAATGCACACACCCATGTTACTGGATTCTGCCAAAGAAAGAACACATTAAAAAATAAGTTATTATGTATCTGGGAATGCTAATATAAATTAAATTCTTCCAGATCTAACAAGAGGTGCTAAGAATATATCTAGAAATGAGCTTGACAAAAAAAGGACGTAGATAAAAATTAATGAACGAGAGGCCTACACTCGTGTTACTGCTATAATTAAAAATAATATTCTGAACAACCACTCAAGTTATGGTGAATTTTCTAGATCACGACTTACTGTTTGAGTGCCCCTGCTTGTCCAAGTGAAAAAAAAAAGAGTGACTCAGTCAAAAGTTTATTAGGAAGTCCACTTAGTTTGTGAGTGCAAGCTTAAAACACACATCATAAACCTCTTGATCACATTCAAGATGGTCACCAACACAGAGGAAAACGTGTTCTAGTGATCAGAGCTAATAACTATGTTAATTATGTATGTTGTAGCAAAAATGCTACAGATATGTGTATTTTGCTTGCCATTGACAAAGCATTTGGCCGATGTCTTAAAGGCATAAGACAAACAGAGAAAAGCTGTTCAGAGGAGATGTACTTGGTGGATGGCATGCTGAACTTGGCACCTTGTACCATCACGAATGTAATGAGATGCCAATGCACATCACACTTCTCCACCATGGAAGCAGCACTGGGTGGCCAAATAAAAGCAATGTTTAAATCAGTTATGACATTATGATGATGGGGATGATGAGAATGTATTGTTTTGTACGACAGGTGCAACAATGGAATGGAAATGACAAAACACGCTTTATTGTACAGGTTAAACACATCAAGCTTGGAATTAATTCTGCCTAATTTGCTAAAGTCTGGGCATGGAAATAACCCTTAATCAAGACATGCAGCATACTGATAAATGGTGTTGGTGTATAACCTTGCGTTGGGAGAATTTCTGGAAAATGTGCTCCAACTCTTCAGGGTTGATCATTGATACAATGAGATTGATGATTTGCACCTGGTCTCAGTTGGACCCTGAGAGATTCTATAGTTAAAATTTGTTAGGTCAAACATATGCTTCATTGCCAGAAAAAAAAATACCTCCAGCCAAAACATTTTGAGCTCCCTAGTTCCAAGGTGCTTCCGAATACATACACTGGATCCAGAAAAGAAAATTTATTCATTATACTAAGAAATAGATTACAATAGAAGCTCACATCTGATGTTTCCACATCTCTTATTAAGATGTGCCTATAATGCCTAAACTTCAAATAATTAATATATTGTGTCTTTTTCCATGTAACTATGGATACATACACACACACATTAATGTATGTTTGTGAGCATTAATGTATGTTTGGCAAGCAAATGTCACTTAACAGAGCAGTATCAATAATAGAGACAATGAATGGATTTAACAAAATGTATATTACTAACAACATTTATGTTAAAACCAATGTAATTATTCCCTCTTTGTATTATCAGTTTGCCATAAATTTAGATGAATTCCGTGTTTTTGATATTGCACCCTTAACAGGTACATCAACAAGCTATTTGGTGACAAACCGATTACCTGGTGTTCACAGAGGAGCTAGAAGTTTAGACTTTGAGATCATTCATTTTACAGGTGGGAGATTTCTCGTTGAATTGTAGCACTCTTAAATGAAGTCTTTCAGATACATTTTATACACAGGCATGTATCTGCATCAGGTCCTATGCATTTCCAAATGTTATAAATTTAGTAGAATAAAATGATATCCATTTATCTTATATTTACTTTAAAGAGTGAAGAATACATTAATTGAATTTATGCATTAACTTCTTAGGACTTCTTAGGGTATTAGAAGATCAGAAATTATAACAGACTATGTTCCTTTCAGGATCTCAGGACATTCTTCATATTCATGTGCTTATTGGTAAAATGACTTCTTTTTTTTTTTTTTAGGACCATTGTTATGGCATTCTCTTATAGTTCAACAGTTCTGAACTGCTGTTGATCCCACCATTCCAAGCACAATGAAATCTCTCCAGAATCCACTGGCTGACATAGTCCACTCTAGAGTCAATTTACCTAGATTGTAACTGCCTCTGTTCTGGTAACAGGTGTTCTCTGCAGGTTCTAGTGTACCGTAGTATCCTCCATGTGCAACTGTCCATGCTGCACACTGTTCTGTATGAGCCACTGAGGAGGTTCAACTCTGACACAAGCATTCCATGGTCAGACCATGGACCCCACAATTCTCTCCATGGTTGAAGTTTTGAGTCCAGTGGTTCAGTTGGGGGATCTCTAAAGAAACATAACTTACCCAGCAATTGCAACCACCAGTGTGTGCACAGGCTAGTTAGGGCAAGGGACTGTGCCGGACCCTGTATCAGCAAGCACGCACAAGAATCATGTCTGGGACTTTCTTTTAATCGATGGATGGGGTATCCTGCTGGTCATCAGCTCTGACAGAGAGAGGACCCTGGTGATTGTCAGCTTGGAGCAACTTCCAGACCCTAGATGCTTCCTGTCAGTTTATACTCCAATCTCTTTAATGAGATGGCAGTTTCTTCATCAAAGCTAATGAAAGACCATTTACTAAATCTTCAAGTGTGCTTAGCTGATTGTGTCTTTGATCTCAATGCTCAGTTTTTAAGACTTACCTGACTAGCTAAGGTCCATTCATCCTCAAATCAAGGACATTGACAGCAGGACGACTTCTCCACTGACCCCTAAGTCTGTGGAGTGAAAGGTGTCATGATGGGGAAAGCCAAAGGAAACTAACAAATCATTCTGTTCACCAACAAGCCTGTATTTCTGCAGCAGATATTAATACACTATGAGGTATTTCTCAAAAGCATTGCAGTAAGATTGAAATTTTGTATCTTGGAATATGCAAGATGTTTTTATCAGAAAGTATCTTGGAAATCATATTATATGGTTTCCTTCCACTAGCTAGCAGACATTACATGCAACCAGGGGGCTCACTTCACAGCAAAACTGGTGTGATGGTATGAGTGCAAGTTGATAACCATGAGATCAACTTCTTGTGTCACCAGTGTATTATTCGGAAGCAGCTGGTGTCATAAAGACTTGGAAGAACCTTATAAACATCTAGCGAAGATGAGCTGAAAGGCAATCCTCTGAAAACAACTGTAACTTTTCAGGATGCACAATATGCTTGCCAACAGGGAGCTTCTATACAGTTCTGCATTCTCCCAAAAGGATGACTAAATGAATCTGGGAACCAAATGATAGATGTAGGTGTGATCTCACATGCAATTATCCACAATGTTCCACGGGGGGAGCTTTTGGCTTTCCATTCTGCAGGACTAGATATTTCTTTCTCCAAAGAGATTTTTTTTTTTCTCCATAACACACTGAAAATCTTCCATTGAATCACAGCTACAACCTGAGCATTTTTTATTTTTGTATTCAGGGCATATCAGGCTAATGGAAGAGCCATTATATTTAAAGCTTTAATTGACTACAATTAAGAGAAGGTAAAGGAGATTTACCCAATCAGTCACTATAATGTATTTATGGAACTGAGGCAATCCACTAGGCATCTCCACTTCTCCCTTGCCCCATTATTGCTGAAGGGACCCTTGGCAGCAACCCATTCTTACAATGTGACTTCCAAGGGTTCATATTCTGTAATAATTTATGTATGTACCACATCATTAGGTTATCCATGAGGACATGCCCAGATATAGACAAATAACTCTCAGATTATCTACTGGGAGCATGTTAATTAGTGGCCAAAATATTAATTTCCGAGCTCTCTCTTGTCTTTTGTGCCAGCCCTCACATTTCCCGAGAGTTGTTCAATTTTTAGTGACTAAACAAAGTAGTATTACTAAGTGGGGCCAATTTTTAAAATGGATAAATGGAATCTTAGCTCAAGGATTCAGTTATCTGTCTGAATTTTTCAAAAGAAACAATACTGCAGCCTGTAAATCTTCAGTTCAAATATCCTTTACCTAATTCTTTTCTTCTTCCTGAGAGGCTGGAGTGTGTCAGTCTGAAGGCTCTTGCAGTCTGTATCTGCCTCTGCTCACTTTGTTTCACATGATGCGTTCTTAGGCAAAGAGAACCTAACTGTAAGGAAGAACAATAGAGAACCAGTAAAGTCAACGCAGCCATGACAAGTGGGGAAAAGAAACACTGCATGTGCAGATGCTAAGATTATCGAATTGTCTAGAACACGGGTCACATAATCTCAGGGTCAAGGCGTGTTGACTTATCGCCCCCTGGATTGAATGACAACATCAGCTATGTAGTCTCCAGTTTATCAAACTAATTAATTAGTACTATTTTAAAGATATGTCACTGGATTCAGCAACCAAATAACAGTTTCTAGCCAATTACAGGTCAAGAAAGTAACCACATTGCTAGAGAAAACTTTTGAAATCCTCTATCCCAGTGCTCATACCTGTGTCTGATATCGTCAGCACTCCCAACAACCCATCACAAATTTTAACTAATTTACACATTTTTACATTTCCTATTTTGATTTTTCATTGATTGCATAAAATAATTGATCTTTCCATGCATAGATCAGTTCTTTAAACTTGGCTGTTTCACTTTTCTTACATTGTTATCTTACAAACTTGCTTTGAATTCTGAAGTCTGAAGATAGAGCTTTGTATTTCAACACTTTTGTCATCTGAGCTATATATCAGGACGGTATTCTGATCCTATGAAAGTTATTTTCTTTCTGCAATAGCCCCATCCTGTGACAGTCTCTTTCCTCAGATACATACGTATATATTCTACCTTGAATATCTTTGCTCCTTCTGTATAATATTACCTTTAAAAATATTCCATAGACCTTCTGATATAAGTACAAAGGGTGAATGTATTCATCCTTAAATTTTTGAAAGTTAAGACTCATTTGAAAATTGTGAGCCTGCTGATGTGGCGTAACAGACATAGCCAGCTCCTGTGAAGCCAGGTTCCCATACAGGTTCTGGTTTGGGACCCACCTGCTTCCCTTTCAAGCCAGTTCCCTGGATAAAGCAGACGCTGTGTGCCTGAACACTAGCCGCTACCCATGATGAAGAAGCAGAGGAAACTGTGGCTGATGGTTGCACTCTGAGCAATTGCTGACCATTGCAGTATTTGAAGAGTGAACCAGCTGATGGAAGTGCTCTCATTTAATTTGTACCCTGACTTGTTTGAAAGTCAGGTTAAAAGAAGAAAAGCTTTTCCATTGGAAATTCAAAATATTTCTCTCATATCTTCTTGGCAAATATTGTCACTGATGCAAAGTTTGTTCTCAGTCAGATTTAATTCATTTGCTATGTTTGTATTCACTGCAAAATCATTTATGTAATTTTATTTGATAATCACTTTTTAATAATGTAACAGTTAGGTGTTTTCTGCAATATGACAAACCAATAGCGTGAAAATGAGCTTTTAAGTTAATTTATCACTTTGTCATTATTATAGTAAGATTAGTAATTTACCTGTTTATTCAATGCTAAATGTGATTTATTAATCATTGGATGGAAAATGTAAGTTGTGAAGTGTCACACTAGGATATTTAATTAGAGAGAGAGCAAGAGAGAGAAGGGGAAAAAGGAAAATCATAGTCTTAGATTTACATCAAATTTTCTCTATCTGTATTCATTTACCTTAACAAACAATAAAGGATCTTATGGCAAAAATTTATGTAAAAAACCATAGATTAATTAAAGCACATTGAATCAAGGGGCATTTATTTAGGTATACCACATTTCTCCATTTATTCTCTATTCTCAAAATAAAAAGCATTATTACGCACAATAATTTCTGCAAAAAAAAAGACTCATAGAAAAGGAAAATAATATACTCATTTCAAATATGAAGCTCAAGCACAAAAGATACTACAGCTATCAATTCAATATTATTTAGTAACTAATTATTGACTCAACAAAACATTATACTCAAACACTAAATTAGTAAAGACATAGTATAGTCCTTCTTACATTAATGAGAAAAGCATTATAAAATTACATTTGAAATTTAGAACATTATTTGGTAGATGTCTGCTATAAATAATATTGTCTTCATGTGATATTAGGCTGAGCCTGAACAGTTTGTATAAGAGAAGCTGCCTTATAGAAATGACAGGGGCAAGACAGGATGCAGTAATTTTCCATTTTGTAGCCAAAGACTGTGAGAAAAGGCTTTGCTGCCGGGAAGAGCACGTGGCTCATTGGATTTTCATTATGCTCAGCCAGTAAGCGTTCAAGTACTTGTTGTTATAGAGATCATGCTGTAAGCCACTGTGTTCTAAAGGATGCACCTTACTTGTATTTTGACTTTGAGCCATACAAGTAATATTAACTTTTCAATTGATTTTCTTAAGTTAAATATAGAAAGAAATCTTTTAATCACAATATATTATAAATGAGAGTATGGGTAGAATTTTTATTAATTACTGATAATTTAGTTTCAAATGTATTCTATAACAAGCTATATATGATAATATATAAATTATATTAATTAAAAATAGATTGCAATAGATTACCTCTAGCTATTTAATCCCATGATCATTTTTCTAGTAAACTTTAGGCAGATATGAATAATATATTTAAATAAAAAACATTATATTATTAGTTGTTCCATCTATATAGATGTTTTCTAAATACTTATTATTCTTGTTTTAAAGATAAGCTGTGTTGTTTGGGGCAAGGATTATGTCAGAGGATGGGAAGTCCATCCACGTTCCCTTCACTGGTGGATGATGATGTGCAATATATGAAGAGCATCATCTATCCCCAAATAGGTTATCAGGGAGTTGCACCGGAATCAGAATATCCAGAGCTCAACTCAGTACTCCAATATGAAAAGTGGTCCTCTTTTGAAGTCCCATAACACCTGATGCACACATGTAATTCTTACTTTAATACTATGACAACCTCATTGTGATGCTCAAATGATATCACTTTGAGATTTTAGATAAATTTCTGGTTCGGAAATGTCTCCACTCAGTTATTTTTTGATAGACAATAACCCAAAGAACTAATTCATAGGAGGCATAAACTTTGCAAGGTAGGAATAAGTTTAACAAGAGGAAAATCCGGATCTTTCAATTTTTCTCTCTCCCTTTCTCCCTGCCCCTCATATGCATGTATGTGTGAATTAAAATAACTCAAAAAAGAGTATAACTCTTACCATACATTGGATGAATTTAAATGCTTTAGACATTGATCTTATTAAAATTACTGAGCATCAGCAGGTTTTAGATCAGTATAAATGAAAAGTAAAGGAGTAAAATTTCTTCTTGACTCTGTGATGTTTGCAACATTAGAACAAATCAGATTTCACAAACAAAAACTAATTTACAAAGAAAACAGTTTCATCAGTTCTGAAATCCAGTTAGCACATGATTTTGCTTCCTTGGAAAATTAACATTGTTCTGCATTGAGAACTTATGACATTTCTGTGGTGCAGTTATCAATGCTGGAATTGAACTTCTTTCTAAATATATTAAGTAGTACTTTTCAAAGAATTGGAAAAATCATAATATGAATGGAACTGACTCTGAATAGAGTATAATGAAGATCAAAAATATGTGTATAAAGTTTTTATAAAGTTTCTAGCGTAAAAGTAAAAACTCAGATCTATAGTTTAAAGAGGATTTTGCCACAGAAACTCATGCAAATGTTTAAATCTGAAAGTGTTGTGCTAATATTGATGGTTGCTGTTTTAAGGATAGGCCTTGCGGATTTTGGGAAACTGATAGGATTGGATTTCTGTGCTTAGTGGAGTCACATGATCAAATCCTGATGTTACTGTACGCCTTTAAACGAGCTCATGGAAAAGGTGTCTAGTAGGAGAGGACAGTCAAACACAATTGAACCATAACACTCTGAAAATGCCCTCTTGGCAAAAAAAAAGGCAAGAAGGCAGTGGGAGGGGTAGTTGACATGATGATGGTGGAAGTGGTAGCGGAAGAGGCTGGATGTGGGATTGGTGGCTGGGAAGACATAGCTGATCAAGAAGGAGAAGTATAGTAATTGCACATATTTTTCCAATTTTTAGTATATAATAAATTGTTACATTTAATTTTTATATAATACTTATATATAAATTTTCAATACATAAAAATATACAAAATCTATATACTTACACGTATGTGATACATGATAATGGAGACTATGTTTGTCTGCATTTGAACATGTATATATGGATATAGACAAAAGTACATACGTTAGTATTCCTGTGCATTCCGGACGCTTAATGTTCTTCCTTTCCAGCTTACAGATTATTTCCATATAAGAGACACTTAATTCAATTCTAATGTCTTTTTTCTCTTATTTAATAATCAAGACAAGATAAATCATTCAGACCAAATTTGCCTAAGTTATGCAGGAAGGATTTTTGAATAATCAAATTCACAAACTAGTACAGAACAAGACAAGCATCTGCAAGATTGATTAAAATGATCCTGTGTTATTCAGAATGTATTATACTGATTTCGCAGTTTCTAAGATTATCTATATATTTGTTTAAAGGTAATTTGTAAAATTGAAGCATGGTTGGTTGGTGTCACAATCTGTGCAGGGGGTTACAACTGAAAAACCATAATGATGAGAGAATAGAATTAGGGAAAAATTTAGATACTTCTAAGAGATAAAACTAAATCATGAATAGCATAGAGTGTCTGAATTTGAAAAAAAAAGTTAATTGACCTCACTTAAAATAATTTCCATTTGGTAGTATGGATTCCTGTATAAAATGCTCATGTTATCTAAAAAAAGGCAGTTTAAAGTTGTTAATAAAACTTCATGAGTATTGATTACAAACAGACTGATAGAGTGATTAAAATGATTTAAAAATGCATAAAAAGAAAAATCTCAGACTTTTTTGTATATTCAAAATTTATACACAACTGAGGGTCCTAGGTTTCGTATTCCTATTATCTCACCTTCACCCTCAGATGTTTGGCAGAAAATACTTGTGTATTTGCTGGAGAAAAGTTGACATTATTGGCACATTTCTGACATTTACAATGAAGCAGCGTTGACTAAAATATCTTGATTCTCATATTTGGCTCCTCAGGCTTGAGGCTTTGTTTCAATGTTGGGCATATGGAAATAGAAGACTTGTCAACTTACCTTGCCATCTTGGCATTTTCAAAAAATGCTAAAGTTACTTTCAAAACTGAGAAACTGTTGCGTGGACAGAAAAGGAGCTCCAGAACATTATTTTGTGTTTCATTAAGGTAAGTCTCAGGTGAGTTATATATGATCCAAGGTCAATCAGAGCAAATGGCCATCCACTATCTTTATCAGGTTTGTGTTCGACCTTCTGTCTAATTGCAGTGCATAAAAGATCTAAGAGATATTTGAGTTTAGTATAAGTAAAAACCAAATAATGTATGTGTGTGTCTATGTATATGACACATAAGCAAGCACCAATTCAGATCGGATCGATTGTCCAGGTGCGATATCCAAATATTAATGAAAACAGGAAGAAAAGAACATCCTTCAAGACATCACAGACAATGGTTCCTGAACGAGACACCTACAGCAAAACAAACTGAAGAAAAATTGTGTTTAAAAAATTAAGTGCAAAGAAGTGTCTTCACAGAAGAGGGAATGGTCTATAGTGAAGTGACATGGTACAGATAAGGCAGAAACATTTGTGAAATCTTCACTTGAAAACACTCCTCATAGTGAAAGAACTCAACCAGATTATCAGCAAACTAAAAATTATCCACTTGCATGAAAATATTTAATTACAATATCTAACAGGAAATGTAAATCAAAATCCCAATGAGACATAATGATACTTTAGGCTATGGGAAAAATGTAAATAATAGCATTGTTTTGTAAAGATACAGAAAAGGGGTAACAGAATATAAATTAGTAGAGCCATATGGAAAAGAATATGAAGATTACTTGGAAAAATAAAAGTTGAACCATCATAAAATATGTCTACAGGTAACACAGGCCAGAGAAATAAAATATCAAAGAGATATCTTTACTTCCAAACAAAATATATGGACACTGGTTGATACACGGATAAAGAAAATGCAGTATTTATATCTATATCTGTGTGTGTGTGTGTGTCTGTGTATAAATCATCCATAAAATGAACAAAATATATTGTTTCAAAACACAGGAACAATTAGAGAGTATTAAGTGAAGTAAGACAGACATAAGTTTTCATATATATGAAAGTCGGAATAACTGATCTTACATAACTAAAAAGCTTTTCCTACAGGTTTAGGGAAGTTAGGAAGAAGAGATGCTGGAAATGCATTCTAGGGCCCAGCACAACAGCCCGTTGGCTAAGTCCTCATCTTGCATCTGCTGCAATCCCCTATGGGCACCAGTTGCTTCCTGGCTGCTCCACTTCCATCCAGCTGCCTGCCTGTGGCCTGGGAAAGCAGTCGAGGAGGGCACGATGCCTTGGGACTCTGCACTTGCATGGAAAACCTGGAAGAAGCTCCGCACTCCTGGCTTTAAATTGAATCAGCTCTGGCCGTTGAAGCCATTTGCCAAGTGAACAGTGAGCAGAAGATCTTTCTCTCTGTATCACCTTTTCCTTGTATAGCTGCCTTCCCAATTAAAAAAAAAAGTAATAAATCTTTAAAACAAATAAAGTGAATTCTAAGCTATAAATAAAAGAGGGAAATAAGTTTCAGTGTTCTATATCATAATAAAATCACTACCATATACCAGAATTCTTTCCATGTATGTAGATACATAGATATATTTAAAACAATTAGAAAAGAAAAGTGAAGTTTCCCAATGCAAAGAAATAACAAGTTTTATGGACATAGAAATGCTACTTATAGATTGTGATTATCATATTGTTTGCATATATTAAATTCTCAACTTCACCTCATAAATGCCTTCACTGATTAATATGCTAATCCTTTAAAGTTAAAGACATAGTCAGTCACTAATCCAAGCACTGGATAAAAGAGAACTAGCATTCAGTTTTAGATGTTGGGATGTCCTGTAAGTGCTCTCCTTAGCACGTTATTCCATGGTTAGCTATCTGACTCCAGCAAAAAAATTCTTGGAATTCATCGTAGAGCTTTCACAACGGATTTCACATCTCTAAAGTACCAAATACATTATTTAGCAAATGGCAGTAGACTAGGAACAGCAGTTAAAAAATTATATAATAAAGCACTGCTGAAAGTTGAAAAAGAACATAATGTAAAATTGGCTGCTGCAGCTGCATTCTAATACTTAAATTTTGGGAATCATAAGCGCTTGAGCCACAACTTCAGAAACATGTTAGATTTTGCCCCAGTCTTTGCTTTGAATCTGTACCACTGTAACAGATGTTGAACTCACAGGTGTATTCTATAGTGATTTCTTGCTTAAAATTCTGCACAAAAGTAATTGCTAATTTGTTCTTTTAAAATAAAATGTTGCTAAGCCATAAAAATAATTACTAGTAATTATCACAAAATGTTTCAGAATAAATACATCAATTATAAATGATAATGAATTCATAGAACTGCACTTTATTGGTAACATATTAATCAAACTGAGGTCATTGATGACTAATGTTAGAAATGTTTTCATGACTCTATGAAATAGAAGCTTTTTTTTCTAATTTATCAAACCATGCTTTAGAAAGAGAGTATAATATGTAGACTATATTCAATCAGAACTTCTTCTGCTTGAGGGTTTAAAAGTGAAAGCGAAATAAATACAAAAAAGGAATTAAGCAGCTTTAAAATAGCCAACATCATCATGCATTTTTATGGATTCCTCATAAAATAAAATCTCCATAATATTATCTCTGAAACTGTAAAATGTACATTATAGTCTTAGACTAAGACTTTTTACTATTTGGTAGAATGTGATCTATGCACAAAAGCTTCCAGCATCTTAAGTGATCAACATTAAAAATATTTATCCTGAATATTTCCACTGTTTTTATCTGCTCTGACCTTGTATTTTTGACAGTATTTTCCAGTTGTATGCTTTTTTATAAGCCATTTGTAGACTAAAATGAATCATTAAGCACTTTAAGCACTTTCTTGCACAGTATTTGCAGCAAACTCACTTTGAATTTATTCAACATTGCCTTTTAAATGGGAAGATGGCTTCCTAGTTTTCTAAAATGCATTTCCCCTCAATGTAAGGGATTAGATGTTGGTATTCTCAGCTGCACACTACTGACAAGCTGATTACCACTCTGTCCTTGCGAGAGTCACAGCTTGTTACAAGTAAGAGGCTGTAAATTCTAGCCATTCATTTTCCCATTTCACTGTCTATAGGCACTAGTGAATGATGAAACTCTTCAATTCTACCCTTTTATGTCAGTTAAAATAACAGCCAAATTCATTTCCTCCCACAGAATATAATTGAGATATAGGCATTGATTCCAAAAAAACATTGTACCTCTTGTTTCTCTTTTGTACTCCCACCAAAGAAAAGGCTTTACATTTTTTTAACTTGCATGGGAAATGTTCAGAACACTGCCAAGCACACGTGTGCTCTGTTTCCCTGAAGTCCTCTGTCACAATCTATCCATTTACTGCAGCTTTACTATGACATTTTGCTCTAGCCTACTTTGTTCAAGGACAAGTAAACTAACCATAAAAATAAAAGCATGCATCCTTTTCCTTAACAATGGTTACCACAATATGTACAATAATGGAAAAAGATGTGCAAAATCAGATTAACTAAAAGCAATTAAACTACTTCATTTTTAATATCCCTATTACTAAAGATGTTGGATTTACTGTTTATATTAAGCAGGCCTTCCTCCTTTAATTAACTGGGAAGCTTAAAATAATTTTGGATCTGGGAATATCATGCATTTTAGTAAAAATATATATGATGGAGTCAGCGTGTATATATAACAAATACATTTTTTTCCGAAGATAATTTTGTTGAACAAATTAATCTGTTTCTAATTTTAGTGTCTTCTTAGATGTTTCGTATTGACAGAAAGGAAATGACTTATACATCTTGGAAGTAGAAAGATATGAGGCAAGATTTCTAGGACATAGAAACTTAACAATTTATGTGTTATTGGGGAATAGAAATGGCAACAAACACAGAACTACATACAAGTCAGACTTTTTCAAAGAAGCGGATTGTATTATTACATTATATTCCATATAGGTTTATAAAGAGACTACTACAGGTAGCACGCAAGAAAAAAATCTGCTCAAAAAATAGAAAGTCCTCAGAAAACATATGGTCGTCAGTTTATTGCCCCAAACTTTCCCCGGTAGTGCAAAAATATATGTTTTGAAATTGATTTGTGAAATTTCCTGCTTTCATCCATTGGTTAAATTTCCAAGCGTCTGTCAGGTAGCAGGTTGATCCAGGCATGAGCCATAACAAGGAACTTGTACATTTCTCACAGAGTGACAGGGAGCCTAAAACTGACATGCACTTGAACAAATTGAGTATAGGTTGAATGGTTTATATATATTTTTAATGATTTGTATATTTAACTTAGCCAGCTGCTATAGAACAAAGGCGGCCAGTTTTAATGCTACCCATGGTGGGCCTTGCAACAGTCTGTGGAAGGACCAAAGAAGAAGAGAGAATGTTGAATATTCTACTATTTGATTAAAGTAATTCTGTCTTTGAGAGTGCAGAGCACTCCTGTTTTCAGTTCTGCCCCTTTTTCTTTCAGTAGGTTATTTTCCTGTAAGGTTTTCTTGGTAAGGTTGCATTTTCATCTCACTAATACTCTGCTTATGCAAAGCAATGTTATTTACATATATAAGGGTGATTAAGAAATCAAAATGGCAACCAATGGATATTTACAGGCAATTTCATCTGCTATTTTTCAGCTTTGTAGAATTTAAATTTAGCATTTTCTGGCTCAGATTCCATTAGATTGGTATACTTAAGAGTTAAACTGATTTTTTCCCATTAAAATTTGTTTTCTGAGGTTTAATCAGTGAACATTAAAAAGACATAAATTCAGACACATTTTTATGCAAAAGCATCAAATTATGTAATTAGATTACATTAATTTTATCAAAATTGCATAAATTCTTCAAAGCTGTTATGGAGAAATTATTTAGTATGCTAAGCAAAATTACCTAATAGAGCTTGGTTTTAGACATATACATATATAAGGGCAGGGGGCAGGAAAAAGTACATATATATTCTATAATCAATAACAAAATTATCACAGATATTTGTTCTTTATATCTGAGCATACATTTCAAAGAATTCTTTACAATAAGCTTTACAGTCTTACACTTTTTTTTTTGATACAGTCTTCCACTATAAACTTTGGTATAACAGCTGGTTATTTATTTATTTGTTTACTACTTGTTTATTTATTTATTTGGGATTGATACTTCACATTAATCTGAAAAATGCCTCATAATCTTGATACTAATTTTGGGTTTACATCTGTTCAATTACATAATAAAATCCAACTTCAAATAGTTATCATGCGTCTATAATGTGATTCCCACATCTCTTTCAAAACTGAACATCAGCGCTTTCCTTCCTCATAACAAAGTGATTTTGGTTAATTCATAGTTCTATTCAGCTTCCCTTAAAATACGGTATTGTTTCTTTAAAAAATCTTGCTTGTTCAGTAAACATATTCCCACGTAAGGTGTGACACCAGTGGAGTATAAAGGAAAACTTTCTCTTATGTTTGCAGAATATGTCAACATTCCCGAAATGTCTTTTGATACAGAAGGGTAGTTAGGATTGTGCAATATTGTTACAAAGGTGGTTTTGTCTCTTATATATAAAACTAATATGAAATTCAAAATACTGTGTCAATTAAGTTTAATTACACAGACAGTTTTTTTCTGAAACATTTTAAAGATCTGTTTAGTTTTAAAGATCTGTTTATTTATTTGAAAGGGAGAGTTACAGAAAAATACAGAGAGATGTTCCATCCATTGGTTAACTTCCCAAATGTCTGTATAATGGTAGTAGGCTGGTCCAGGCATGAGCCATAACAAGGAACTTGTACATTTCTCACATGGTGACAGAGAGCCTAAGCAATTGGGCCATTTTCCCTTGGTTTCTCAGGCTTGTAAGCACAGAGCTGGGTCAGAAGTGGGAGGCCCAGTACTTGAGCCAGTACCCATGTGAATGCTGGTGCCACAGGCATTGGCTTTAGCCACTAAGCTACAGTGCTGCCTCCTAAAGTTTTATTTTTAATATATATTTTTTATTATCTACTTTACTTCCTTAGCAGCATCATGCTCTTTTTCTTTTTGTATATTATGCTAAACATATCAAATCCCTTATTGCTTCTTTTTAGTATTTTTCATGTATGCAGAGTTACTAATAGCTTCATATCTATGTGTTTATACATATAATTAATTGTATAAGTTTCACAAGACAGATTTTAGAATATGGTGGTAATCCTTCTCACCCCAGACTTAACCTTGCCTGCATTTCCTACCCACCTTCCTCATTTTTTTGACTATTATTTTTACAATATGGTTTCATTTCACTCACAATCATAGACCTGTTACTCTATTAGGTAAAGAATTCAATAACTATTAATATTAAAGCAAAGCTGTTCCTCAGGAGTATAAATTATAGTTTCTATTTGGAATATTTCAGTTTCTGAACATTTATCTTGCTATTTCTCATGATATCAAAAGGATGAAGCTTATTAGCTAAAATGAAGATTGTATTTCTATCTATCTTAAAAAAATACTGATTGGGAAAATTATAATTGTAGTCTGAATTTTCTTGAGATCACATGATTTCAGTAGGTGCTATGTTTATTCATGTCAGTCATAAAAACACAGGGAGTAAACTCACTAGGCAAATAAGATCATATGCAATCTTGTAGTGAATATAATTTATGAGATTTTTATTTTCAATTTTATTTTATTTTCAATTTTCAAATGTCCACTTGCAAATTATTTTAAGGGAGACAAAGTGCAAAATTTGTATTAAAATAACAAAACAATCTCCCATTTCAAATTTGATGAATATTGAAATAGAATATTATTTGTAGTTGAAAATTATTATATTTTGTGTATGCATTAGTTGCATGTTCAGTTTCATGTAGTGTGACGGGAACTAATGAATTTATAATGCAATTATGTTGAGGTAGAATAGATTTTGCAGCTGTTGAATTTGTGGGTATAGCTGATACAATTTCTGCTTAATGTTTATTATATTACATAAGTTTAATAAACCCTATATACATAGCAAATTTAAAAACAATGCCCCATTTTTCTTTGTTTCTTTGCTAAAAAGAGATTGGGTTTCATTAGAAATTTGGTTCCACAGGCTGCAGCCTTGCTGATCTTAATTTTGCATAGGTAGGAAGGAGCAACTCCGTAAGATACTTAAAATAAAATAAATCTACAAATCAATACTTAGCAAACATTGTTCTGTTCTTAAAACTGCACTAAAAATTTAATTTGAAATTCTCTGCTACATCAGTCACCATTAAAAAGTCGTTATGACAAAGATTCAGCAGGGCACTTTTTGTTGCCGATAAGCATGTACTAAAACATTAACAGATAAAACCATTATTATTTGCATCTCGAGATCCCTGTGAGAGAAGCATCTAACTTTCTTTCACCTCATTGAAGACATACACAAATAATTGTGTTAAGATGATTTACTGATTACATTTGCAGTGAAGTAAGGTAAATATGGAATGTGAAGTCCTGGATAGATTCTAATTTATTTATGCTATTAATAATTGAGCATAAAGCATCGCAGCTTTAGTTTTTTGTTTTGGTTCCCTAAAGCTGTAAAACAGTCTATACCTACGCTGGTTTAGAAAAACATTTATTTTTTCCAGGAATCCGGTGGTGTAGCTGTAATCCTCCATTAACAAATGGAGTAGAGCTGAGGCATAGGATGGATACGTAACACCTATGTTGGTCATGAGTGAGTCTGTTTGCTTGGTCGGCTGCTACGTCAGTGGGTGGATACCAGCCCCAATTCATTTACTCAAATTCTCTCCTCTAGGAATTAGGAAGAAAAATTCCTCTTGGAAGTGGCTTCATTTTGTGTATGTAAACACCAGAATTCCATAGAAATGTGTTCAGGCTTTGTGCATGGGAGAACTTCCAGAAATCAAACAATTTCAAACATAAAAAGTATAAATGAGAAATAAATAGGCTTCCTATGTAGTAGAATGATAATCATTTTTCGCATTAATTTATTTTGTCATGCCTGTGTTAATTCATACTTAATTTTTCTCCTGGCCAGATGCCTGAGACATTGCGGTTAAGAGACCTTGGCCCTTTGAAGAATCTGAATGAAAATGTGAGGCAAATTTAGCAAATAGAAAAATATATAAAGAAATACAACAGTTTCAGAGAGGCATATGCCTTAGGGTTTGGGTATGTGCTTTATAGAGTGTTTCAATTGTCACTTGTATCAGTGTCAGTAGAATATTCTCTGTGGATGTCGTGCTCTCCAAATAGTCTTCTTATTTATTGCAGTGCTTTATAAAATTCATTATCAACTCTGCAATACAGATATGGAGGAATTACACTCATTCAATATCCATTTAGTACTCATCCGTTTTTAACCAAAATATTGCTAAAACTAAAATTGGGCTTTAGCTCCAAAGATATTCTATTCTATTTGATGTATATATGCATCTTTCCTTTCCTCCTTTTCTTTTTACTAAAATGCTAATGTCAAAAAGTAGGCATTTAAGATAATGCAAATAAAGAATTTTATATTGAATTTAATTGTTAACTGGCTTTTCTAGGGTTAGTCTGTTTTTAAGATATCATTACATTCTTCACTTATTTTTTTCTTAATTTAATTTTAATATTTTTGATAATACTATTTTCCATAATATGGTTTCATAGGTATAGGGAGTCCTTTCCACCTGCCTTCCTTTCTGCTATACTCCCTCCACTAATATTCCCTACATTACTTCAATGGCTTAATCCTTCAGCAACAATCACAAGCCCACCATTGTGCTGTTTATGTGAAACGAGCCAATCCCAAAAGGATGGGTATCAAAGGTTCTCTCTAATATAAGGCAACATCGATGCAAAATACAAAGCAAATACATATAGGTAAACATGTATATACATATAGCCTCTTGGATGAACTCTACAATGGAAACTATCATGCCAGGAAATGAAGATATACTGCAGTACGTAGCTCTGCTTCTGAGCAAAAGGTCTCTCAATGAAACTGTTAAATTTACCGCAACAATATGATAATTGATATTCTACCATTGTCTATAGCTACAATGCCATGGTATGCTTAAATGGCTAACTTGCTTTAATACAAATGAAAACCAAAGTTTTGGTACTTCATGAGAACAGTTAGTTTCACAATTTGAAAACTGTTTTCAGTTAGGTTCTTATGCCTCCACATAAACTGGCCAAGAGAAGCACCACATTTCCTCATGGCTGTGGTCAAATGTGAATGTTTCCAAATCCTTGAGAAAGATGCATTAAAGATGTAAAATTGGTAGCAAGCATTTGAAAAGGTTTTAATTTGAAAGTGGAAGAGAAACAGTGTGTAATCAAAAGACTTTCCAAAGTAAATGCTCTAAAGAATAGGTCAGGAAGCGTTCTCCGTAGGCAACCTGTGCATTCTTTAACATGTAAGTGAAAGTCATGTGTCTACAGTTTGTCCAAGCAGTGGAAAACATTAAGCCTTTCTTAGTTAATTAACACTTATCATGAAACAGTAATAGTACAAGGATATAAATAACTAACTTGATGACAGGAATCACTAATGATGGAAGGAGGGATGAAGCTTGAGAAATGTGCAAAATAAAATTGCATTTTTTTTTAAGGAGAGCTTAAGTTCATGAGTTACATACATTCTTTCTGGTGTGGAGTTCATCTGCTAGGGTCGCATCTGTATTGGTTTTGGAAATTCAGATTTTCAATTTGAAATGATGTATTCATGAATCCAACCTGGACATTTTACCTTAGTTGGACTAGAAAGAACCAGAGGAGAACGTCACTCCCAATTCTCCTCTGAGGAAGGAGATTGAGCTGAAAGAGCCATGACTAACCCTGAGGCTCGTGACAGAGACTAAGTTTTCCTGATTTTGAATAGTCTGCTGGAATTAACCAAGCACTATCATGGACCTGATTGTGTAATAGATCTGACTGTCAGTAAGGAGGAGGAAAAGATCATTAGACAGCCTTTGGAAAGGTCTGAAGTCTGATTCTGAGGGGATATTTCCAATAAAATATAAGGCTGTCAGTAGCAAAATTACCCAGAAAAAAAAAGTGTGTTTTTGGGGATAGCTTCTGGCATAAGTATTTAGGATGTCATTTGTCTTTTCCACACTCCATCAGAGTTGGGGTCCCCAAATTGGGTAAGTGGTTTTCCACAGAGATTTCATCAGGCCCCTGTGCTGTTACTTTCAGCATAGAACTCCCATTCTCCATGGGATGAATACTAAAAGTAAAAATCAGTGTTTCCTGATGTTGATGTGGGGTCCCTTTGAGATGTGGAAGCGACCTTCACTTCAAATAAATGTATTAACATGGAGAACTAGTTAAGTATACTTAAACTCAGTATAAATATTGACTCTTTCATCCTTGTTCATCTCAAGACCACTTGTCAGTATTTCCAACCATGACGATTATGCACTTGTACCAAGAGATAGGTACATGTTCTCATGGGTCTCATTTAAGGGGACTGTTGCATCCTGCCTCCTAGGTGGAACTACCTGTTCACAATTATGTCCTGGCCCCTCCATATCTTTAAGGAGAAAAGCAGTAGAACTAAGAGGAACAAGTTTTAACCTTGCTGCGGGGCCCTCCGGCAGTTATGTCTGGTAAAAGATGAGTGTTAATTAGAGCCTGCTGGTCTATATTTTGACCCACTGTCAGTTTAAGATGCTCCTTAAACTGGGACAATAACACTAAAGGCATCTCTGCCAGTTCTGTTGTTTATATATTAAAGACCTTCATCATAAGAGGCTGAAAGCCAGGGTGTTGAGTAAGTCTGTAATGATTGAGAAGTTATTTTCTTAGCTACTATTTCTCTGGCTTGCCTGATCCTCTGGATTAATCTGTGTTTCAATTAAAGCAAGGCACAAGAATTTCTCTGAGGCCATGAAGATGGAGTTCCTCACCCACACCAAGAGATCTCTGCCTAGAAGTGTTTGAATCTGATGATGCATGCTTGGACATAAAGGATCTTGCTGCTGTTACAGAAGAAGGCTCATTGCAAATATTTGCCTCTGAGGGCCAAGTCTCTTCATTTTCTGCCCTTGCCACAGTGCATGAAAAGATTAAGCTGTTTGGTTTTTTTGTTTGTTTATTTGTTTTTTTCTTCAGATAGAATGGGACAGAAGAATCTTACTGTCAATCATGTAATCCAAAGGGGTACATATTGAAGATGGCCATCACCTATGTATAAAGAAGACACAGGACTGCCACCCTCAAGTTCTTGGGGTATGAAAATATAGTGTTCTAGGGCCCACAATAAAGAGAAGTTAGAGAGGAAAAAGGCAGATGATATTATCTATGCCACTAGGCCTGTCCTTTGATCTCTGGTGCTGGGGACAAGCTAGAAGGGGGTAGGTAGTTAGCAAAGGTGGGCATGTTGGGGGTAGAGGAAGGACAGGTGGGGCCTTGACCCAGCAGTGATTGAGCCTTAGTCAGATGGCAAAGACAGGAAAGAGAACATTCATCCCCTCTACTTTCTTCATCATGCAACCAACATAACATGCCATGGTGGAAGAATCTTTTCTGGAACCGTGTATCACTGACTCTGCAGCATAAAACCTAAGGCATTTATACAGACACCGCAAACTTGGTCTTTTTTTAGATTAACTCAAACCATTAATATGGCTCTCAGTTCAGAGCCCTTAGAGAGTTCCAGCGTTCCAATTGGAAGCCTCAAGATCAACAATGCATAAATCAACAGAGGTTTAAGCCAGTTTGTTAGAGTAAAATTCAAAATAATCCATTTAACCTGAGTACTTCAACCAAAGCTGTTGGCCAGATTCAATTATCTATGACAATCACTCAAACATTTAAAATTAAGCAGATAATGCTAATTCCATTAAGATGCAGTTCTCCCATGCAATAGCAAAGCATATAATTCTCTAGTCAAGAGTTAAAGAAAAATTCAGAAACTTGTAAACTACAAACAATGAGAAAAAAAATCTATCAAGTTGAAAAGGGATAATGGATTAAGGTCCCTTTTTCAGTAGCTTAGGTCGGGATACCATTCTGGTCCCTTCTCACTCTAATAATGGAGACTGATTGAGGAGGAATAGCAAGCAAAAAGAAGGAGATGGAGGAGAGAGAGAAAGCCAGGAGGAGGAAGAGAGAGAGAAATAAGTGAAGATTGCACATTGCATTTCAAATGCTCAAAGGTGGCAGGAGTGGATCAGAGCAAGGAAAATCTAAGCAGCAGCAGGGAGCCATCCCAGCAGGAAGCTTCAATTGATCCAATATTTTATACCAGTTTCATGCATCGGATGGATCTCCATGAAAGGAAATTGATAAAATAAGTCCAATGTTCCCAGCACCTAAAGGTAAAGGGGAATTAGTCACGTCTGCCTCAGTAAGCCTCCCGCTTAATCTTAAAATCAGCAGCAAAGTTAATCAATTTTCACTGGCCAAAAGCACCCTGGTGTTTTTACTGATGGTGAACCATGGTAAAGAACAGAAACTCCCCTAACCACAACACCTCCCTCCTCAAAAAATATTTATAATATATAGGTGAAGTCAATCTATGGCTAGTTATCCTTTACTCACCCTTCTGAGGATTCCAGGTGAATCTCAAAGAAATGCTATAGTTGCCTGAAGTTATGGCAGTTCATTTTCTTCCTTGTTCATGGCTTGCATCCATGAAGAAGTAGGGGCACTCATAAAGAAGGATGTAAAGCTGAAATATCTTACTGATGGAAATTTAACAAGTGTGAAAGAAAGTGTACTTGTATTGCTGAAAGGGGTCCCCAAAGAAAGAATCCATAGAGGGCTAATTGTTCAGAGGATTTTATAGGCTGTAAAAGAGAAATTTCTCAGGATTTGTCTGGGGGAGGCACTGTTTTGAGAATTAATTGGACAGAAATTCTGATGGAGACTGGATAGAGACAACAACAACAACAATTGAAACTTTCTCTCAGGATGAATAATATTCTCATTAGTTGAATCAATTACAATAGCAGAGGAAAACCTTGATTACAACTAGTAGTCCATGACAACAACATCCTTCACAGAAGGTGAATGTTTAACTTTTCTCAGGTGTTCAGAGATCCATCTCCACGTGGTGGGAAATCAGCACCCTGGTCCCTGTCTCTCTAACCAGGAACATATATCTCCAATACTGCTGCATTACAGTTGGGAGTGTTTGTAGTCTCTAGAAAGTGTGAGATAAATCCTATCATATGTTTAAAACAGTGGATTAAACAGCTAACAGAATGTGGGACTCACAAAATAAGGCATGCTCCAAAACATTTACTACCCCAAGGATCACAACCAAAAATGGAAAAGAAATAGTTTAAGTTCCTGAGCATCTGATGGAATAAGTCCTAACATGTTTATTCAAGGAGAGATGCTATGCTACTATGAATCCAGAAGTTTATTCCAAAGCCTTTTAAGAAAAAAAATGTCAATTCAAAAGGAAGCTGGAGTGACTTATCTGTTCCCAGGAGAAGCACATCATAGAGCCACTTCTCCTGATTTACACATAGGAGAGCAGGGGAAGGCTGGCACCTGACTTTAACGTTACATCTTAGGCCATCAGAAACCATTAAGATTGGTTGTATTCAGGGAAACTTAGTAGATGGGTCAAAAGTTTCAGTTGAAGGACCGAAATGATTAAGGCTCTACAAAAGGAAATCAACCAAAGGGTTGTACTGCCTGACATGATTACAAAATATGATAGAGATCCACTATAGTTAAATCCTCAGCAAGTGTTGCAAGCTTTGAGGAGGAAATAGATGATCTGCGCTTCCTGGAGGAGTACCCAATGACCAGAGAAGTTGGAGAAAAATACTAACAGAATCGTTGCTAAAGTATGTCAAAAAATCACCTGACTCAGGATCACATATTTATAATTTTCCTGCTTCTGAAAAGAGTAACCTTCTAGAAGAAAACTCCAATTGAGTATCTATGGCATTTTATGAGTTACTTTTAAAGACAGAGTTAACTTGAGGAAAAAATAGTTCATCAACTAGATATTGTCAAACGAGTCCCTCTTTAACCCTAGCTAGATTATGTTTTGGTTGAACTGTACAAAGATATAGCTAAGTGTAGAAATCTGACTGATTTATCATCGGATCCTTAGAAGAGCTTGCCAACTAGGACACTGTTCAATCCTTTCCTCCTGACACAAAGCAGACAATATTGGCTAGTTGTTCCATGCCATTCGAGACCAAAATTAGAAATATTAGCTGAGTTGGAGACAGCATTTGTCAAAACATTCTTTCATGTCATCATGCAAAACCCGTGATTTGTAATCTTTCTGCCACAACTGGGCAGATTGTCAAAGAAAATGCAAAAAGCACTACTGTTCAACAAATATCTCTAGGTTACTGTATACAGACTTTGAAAATAAGTATTTGTCATCATTACCCACGATACGTACATCAATGATTCTGGAAAATCAAGCCGAAGTTAAAAAAAACCAATAGAAAAACCATGCGGTGACAGAAAAAGAGCAGATTCTCCACCTGCTGCTTTTCAGCTCTGTTTTCTGCTGATGCAGAAATGTTTCAATAGGGTTACAGATTCTTACCACGATACCTAGTGGGTGTTTTCATTATATGCACTGCTTATTAGTTGATTGTGCTATCTTATTTGGATTTACAGATGTTGGAAGCAGATCCTAAGAATCTGCTGATACAAAGGCTGACCCCAGAAATCAGACAAGTACAAAAGTTTAATTCCTCGTACAAAAATATGCATTTATATTTATCACCAGCTATATATATTTGGAATCTCAAGTCCTCAAAATTAAGGAAAGAAAATAGAAAGTCATGAATGATCATGAACTTCTGTAATTGCAGGATTTTCTTCTTGATATCCCAAACACAAAAACGTCTTAGTATGTTCCCATTATTTTTCTGGAAGTTTCCTTGCGTTATGTTTTGACATTAATCTAATCATATATTCCTGGAATTTGGCTACATATGTGTAGAGCATATAAAAATCAGAAACCGACATGTCATACAATATAAGCAAGCAAAGGGAATGAAAATCTCACTTCTAAAACTGAAGAACCAAGGCAACAACAGGACTTAAAAACACTGGAGCCCTTTAAAAGTGAGGAATCCCCCAAACACAGACATCCAGAATTTAAAATCCTTCACTATTAGACTCAATAAACAGATCGGTTGGTTGACTCCTGGTCATTTACTTTCCCCTCTGGTTTAACGGGGGATGTCCCTTGCCTCCTATTGGGACCTTCTAGGAAGACTGTGGAAAGCAGCTTCAGGTTTTTCACTGGAGCCTCTGTCTGCATTCCTCTGCTTTAGATTAGCGACACAAGGTCTCCAACTCCTAGTCTAACTGCATTCCAACTCTGAGACCTGGGTAAGGACCCAGGTGTAAATAGTAGCTTTAGACATTAGATTGCTGATTTGATACATCCCAAGTTCAGTTCTCTTCCCCTGTGGTGGCAGAGGAAGGCCCCATCCACATTTAGTTGTCCCAGACCTTGTCTCCATCCTGGTCTTCCAGCTGATTATCAGGACCCGAAAAGATCTGAGCCATCTCCTGCTGTTTTCCAAGGTAAATAAAATCTGGATAAGAAGCAGAGCAGCAAAACTGGAAACAGCACTCCAATAGTATATGCTTGTTTTACTTTTTTTTTAAAGATTTATTCATTTTATCACAGCCAGATACACACAGAGAAGAGGAGAGACAGAGAGGAAGATCTTCCGTCCGATGAATCACTCCCCAAGTGAGCCGCAACGGGCCAATCCGAAGCCAGGAACCTGGAATCTCTTCCGGGTCTCCCACGCAGGTGCAGGGTCCCAATGCATTGGGCCGTCCTCAACTGCTTTCCCAGGCCACAAGCAGGGAGCTGGATGGGAAGAGGAGCTGCCGGGATCAGAACCGGCGCCCATATGGGATCCCGGGGCTTTCAAGGCGAGGACTTTAGCCGCTAGGCCACGCCGCCGAGCCCGCTTGTTTTACTTATTAAATTTCATCTTAATTGCAATATTTTGACACCTAAATAAACTTAAGTATGTTAGTTTTTTTAATGTTTTTTTTATCATTGTGGGTTAGAAATGCATTACTAACAAATTGTTTCTTTATACTGCAAAATTTTTTAAAAAATTAGTTTTTAAAGATTGAGTAAAATTTAAATATAATGCTCAACTAATATTCCAACATCATTCATCCATCGCCACCCAGATGTTTTCTACCGGTGGAATATTTAGAATAAAAGTTGCAATAAGTGGAACTAAACAGAGCCTCAAAACCTAGATTTTAATTCTTGTGGATTAATATCCAGACATACTATGTCTAGACCATGTGGCATTTGTAATTCTAATTTCATCAGGATAGTGTTCATGCCCTGTTTGCTAACCTATTCAAGTATAAATAAAAACTGACAGGAAGGGTTTTAGACTTAATCAGTGGGCTTTAAAGGTATGGCCAGATAAATGTGAGATTCAGAACTGTGTATAGAGCTGAGAATCTCTGTCTTCACCTGGAGTCGTGAATGAGACAGACCAAGGGAAATTTCAATTTCCTTAGTGATAAGCTATACCACCGACGAATAGAATTTGATTGAACGGGAGGAAAATTAGCCTGAATAGGAGGTTAGCAAAGTAGGTGGCTGGAGTATGTAAAGGAAAATTCATGATCGTGCCTGTTATGACCTAGGTTCTGTTCCTTAAGCAGTGAACTTGGGAGTCAGGTGCAGTGAAGGACGTCATCCCCTTAAGGCAAGAATGATGTGTGTTTCTGACCTGAGTTTCTTTGAACACTAAGGGTAGTTCTATTTCCACTGTCCTTATTTTTGGCAGAGTAAGTATGAAATCTACAGAATTGACTTCTACTGCAGTATTTGTTTCTCCAGCGTCTTGATATTCCACCTTGATAGTAGATTCTATTTGGGTATAGAACTGATTCTGTGGAATCTTTTTCATAGCTGATCGCTACATATAGCAACTGTCACCACATAAGGCTGATAGAGCTGCCATTTATTCTTGCATTCCTCATCTTCCCAACCGCTTCTCTTCCTATTAGGTCTATGTTAAGATAGACCATGGAGGCAGCCATTAGATAGCAGCCAACAGGGTACTCAGGCCAGACCAAGTGCTAATTTTTCAGGCTTCCTTGCAATGTCAAGAGCACACTGAGCTGGAGCTCTACAGTCGTAGTCATGCTCTTATATTATTAATCTTCTTCTATAAGGTAAAGTAATGCTCATAAGAACTAGTTTCTTCCAGGCATCATCAAATGTGGTGACCGCATTACACAACCTATTTATAAGTTTTTAAAGTTTACCAGTAAAACTTCCCAGTTTCCTATGATTCAGTTTGAATAATGTATTTGCATACATTTACTCCACCCACAAGATTAGACTTCTTATAGTTAGATTGTGTCATAACTTAAGCAATCATTTTTGTCACATTTGTCCTCTGATGACGGTATGCTTATAACAGTTTTATACTTTCTAATATTTTCATGTTGCTATTGATTTTTTTTTTAATTTCAGTTTATCAGCAGTACTTTTTAAAATAAGACAAATCTAAGGACAATGATTTCTCCCAGCTTTTACAAAACTGGGAAAGATGCTATTTCTCCTTCTTGAAGAAGTATTTTTTTTCATGTGTTTTTTGTTTGTTTTTGATACTTGCTTATTGATTTGAAAGACAGAATGACAGAGACAAGGAAGAGACAAACAGAGAGAGACAAGAGACAAAGAGGTTTCATCTGCTAGTTCACTACCCAAAGGGCAATCACAGCCAAGTTTGGGCCAGGTTAAAACCAGGAGCCAAGAACTTATTCTGGGTTTTCCATGTGGGTATGGGGCCCAGGATTTGGGGCCATGTTTCACTGTTTTCCCAGGTACATTAGCAGGTGGCTGGCTTAGATGTGCACTGCCCCACTGAATGTGGCATCACAGGCAGCAGCTTAAGGAACTGCATTAAAACTCTAGCTCCCGATTTTTTCATATATTTTTCAATACTTCAAATATATTATTATTATTGTATCTAGCCTACAAATTTTCTGTTGAGAAATTAACCCACAATCTTTTATGAAATCCTTTTTATGTAACATATATTGAATTGATGCTTTCCAATTTCTCTCTTTGGCTTTTGATAATTGAATGATCATTTAGTTTTTGTGGATATACTTAAATTCAAGTTTTTATAGGCTTTTTGGTTATTTTGTTATAATTAATTTGTAACAAATTAAATGTTGCTTGATTATACAATTCAAAGAACACCATGATAATCTCTACCTACCTCTTTTCCATCTGCTGTCCTTATTTCTTCCTCACTGTCTTTTTCCCATTATTTAGATAAGATTTCAAATTCACGTTACAGTAAAAAGATTAACAATCCACTGAATATGAAGCATACTGCTCATTTACACTAAATAGTTTTTTTTTACATTTTATTATTATTATCATCTTATGATACAATTTCATGGGCTCCTGGCATTTCCCTTATTCCCTCCCCAATTCCCTCCCTCCCACCTAGTTCCTCTATATCATTACTAAAATATAGTTCTTCATACACAGTCATATGTCCATCATTGCGAGCATGGACAATGGCAGAGAGTCCAGCACCCTGCTGTCAAGATATAGTGAACAGTTTCATTGTAAGTCCATCTTTGTCTGGAAGTAGAAATGCATACTACATTGTATCCTCACATCTGCACATTAGTCTCCACTTCACAGCTACTGTACATCCCATTAAATGAAAAGTCATAATACAAAATCAACAATAGAAAGAAAAATGGAAATTTATAAATCCATGAAGTTAAATGATATGTTACTGGATAGGACAGTCTCCATTACACAGCTACTATACATCCCCTTAAATGAAAAGCCACAAGCAAAATCAACATCAGGGAGAAAAAAGAAATTAACAACACCATGAAGTTAAATAACATGCTACTAAATGACTAATGTATGGCTGAAGAAGTGAAAATCAAGAACCTTCTTGAAGAAAATGATGCTACTGTGTGATCTATGAGTCACTGAATGATTTAATCAGAACAAAGCGTTTTGAAGAGATGAAACTAACAGATATAGTTTCTGCTGATTTTTGTTGGAAAAGTACATCTCGGGCCCGGCGGCGTGGTCTAGCGGCTAAAGTCCTCGCCTTGAAAGCCCCGGGATCCCATATGGGCGCCGGTTCTAATCCCGGCAGCTCCACTTCCCATCCAGCTCCCTGCCTGTGGCCTGGGAAAGCAGTTGAGGATGGCCCAATGCTTTGGGACACTGCACCCGCGTGGGAGACCCGGAAGAGGTTCCAGGTTCCAGGCATCGGATCGGCGCGCATCGGCCCGTTGCGGCTCACTTGGGGAGTGAATCATCGGCCGGAAGATCTTCCTCTCTGTCTCTCCTCCTCTGTGTATATCTGGCTGTAATAAAATGAATAAATCTAAAAAAAAAAAAAAAAAGGAAAAGTACGTCTCTTCTAGACAATAAATACATGGGTTTTGTTTTTTTAATCCTGTCTACTAATCTATGATGTTTGATTTAGCTTAAGCCATTTACATTCAGGGTTAATTTGTATGGATGGTACTTTGGTCCTGTCATTTTAGGAATGGGTTGTTCATTGGTTTAGTCTTCTGTTGTCATTTTACTGGGCTGTTCTTCACATTTGCCTTTGGTTTTGCTGGGTGCTATTCCTCTTCTCTGTCAAGAGAACATCTTGAAGTATCATTTGTATGGCAGGTTTGGAAGAGGCAAATTCTTTTTACTTATTTTTACTGTGGAACAATTTTATTTCATTTTCAAAGACAAAAGAAAGCTTTGCTGGATATGTGATACTAGACTGACAATTTTTTTCTTTTAGAATCTGGAATATGTCATTCTATTCTCTTCTTGCCTGTAGAGTTTCCTGTGAGAGGTCTCCTGTGAGCTTAATTGGCATTCCTTTATATGTCAATTGATTTTTTTTCACGTGCACATTTAAGGATCTTTTCCTTATGTTCAATTGAAGAGAGCTTGATGATCATGTGTCTTGGTGAAGATCGCTTTTGATCAAGCTTGTTGGGAGTTCTGTGCCCCTCCTGAATCTTGTTTCCCAATTATTTCTCTATTTTCCTTTATTATTTCATTAAATACATTTGCAAACTCAGTTTCTCTTTCTGCACCTTCTGGGACTCCCATAACTCTTATATTAGGCCTCTTAATAGTGTCTTTCAATTCTTGAATACTATTTTTTGGCCTGATTCAGCTTTGCTTCCAGCTTTTTACTTGCTTCCCCCTGATGACAGGAAATATCTTCCAAGTCTGAGATTCTTTCTTCTGTTTGCTTCTTTCTATTTTGGAGACTCTCCATTGTACCTTTAATTTGCTCTACTGTGTTCTTAATTTCTGATATATCAGGCTTGATTTGCTTTATTTATTCCTTAAATTCTTTGAACTCCTGCATGAGCTTCTCATTGTTGATCAGAAGCTTTAAAATGAGTTTTATGAATTCTGTGTCCCCCATTTTCTCAATGTCTTCCTCAGTTAACTCTGAGGTTGGCATAGGGTTTTGCTCCTTTGCAGGGAAGTTTTCAGTAACATTCATTGTGCCTTTGTCTCTTCTTTTGCTGTTGGTCATTGTACTTCTGGTTAGCAGATTCTTCTCCTTGGGGCAGTTTTCTAAGCTGTGTCACCCACAGGTCTACAATGCGATTTTACTTATTGCCGTTGGTACACATCTCTTTGCTTGCAGCCACTTGTGCCACAACCTCCAGCGAGTTCCAGGTCTGTGTTCTTACGTTAGATTTCCACCATGGTCTCCTCAGCCCCAGCTCCTGGCTCACCACTCTCCACCTCCTGTGGTACCGTGCTGAGACTGCACCGTTGTCTCTGCAACCTTTCTCCCACTTCTGTTTGGAGCAGGTCCCAGGATTAGAAAAACACCAGGTGTCCTATATAGCTAGGTTATTGGTGGCATTGATCTTGTCGGAACCTGTTGGACATTAGATCTGGGTGCCACATGGACCTATTTTGACCCATACGATGCCACAGTTGGTATTATTTTCCTGGTTGCTGGTGGAGTTCCGGCTGCTGGTGGAGTTCAGGTTGCTGTTAGCTGAATGCCGCTGGAGTATCAGCCACTGCAACACCACACTGTTGTGTCCACTGCTTTCCTGTGTTTGTCAGTCTCCAGGCACCCCTCCGCTGTTGTTCTGTCCTTTTCTATTTCCTAGAACATGTTCCTCTATGCTTCATCCTGATTAAATATTTTTCCATCCGTTTAAACGTGTCCTTACCTTATTCTGCCATCTTGATTGTCCCTACACTAAATGTTAAGTATTTGTAGATTACTAAAACTCTAGTAATCAAAACTGAATACTCATTTTATTCCCTAGTTTTGTAAAGGATATACTTATTAATTATTTATTTTTTCCATGTATATCTGCTTTATAGCAATACATATCCATTTTTCTGATTGTCATTCAGCAAAACCTTGGTGTTTTGCTAATTTTCTTTCTTTCGTGTGTTGTTTTGCTCATCACAATGGATGAGCATATCAGTAAAAAGTAAGGATGGCAAACGTTTTTTCTACTTGATTTAATGCAGTAAAACTTGCCTGAAATATCCCATTTTCTGATGACTTACAAATGAAATTTGTCAGTCTATTTATTGTGATTGGGTCAGGGTCTCTGTGAAAAGGAGGATCTGGGACTTCATATTGTACAGTATTTACAATGTTATTTGATTACCCTTCAAAGTTTAGAAAACTTTTGAAATATTTTGAGAAAGTATTTTTAAATGGTTATTTCTATCTAATATAATTAAATAGTTGTCTGAATTTTTAGAATGTGATATATTTTGTGCATGTTTATTAATCTTATATGTTACTTTTCTATTTGTGTGTATTGGTCTATGGCTTGACCTTGGTAAGATAAAATGTGATTGGTTTTTCCAAAGAAATAATTCTATATCAGAGTCTTGATGCTATAATTAGTTTACAGAAACTTTATCTAAATAACCCAATGACAATACTGATGTTTTTAAATTGATCATATTTATTTCCAACCACTAGTATAATCCACCACTACAAAGCACTATGTAATACCTAGCTATGAAAGTGCACCAAAAATGTCCGAAGAAATGAAGCTATTTCAAAGATTTGGACTCCTGTCACTCACTGGGAGGATCTGGATGACTACCCTGGCTCCAGGCCTCTGCCTGGTAGAACACTGGCCATTGCAGACAGATTATGCACTCTCCAGGGTTAAAACAAATAAGCGGCAATTTGGTCCTCTCATTTTAGCAATGGGTTGCTCATTGACTTAGTCTTCCATTGATATTTTACTGGGATGTCAAGAGAACATCTTTAAGTATCACTTGTAGGGCAGAGTTGGAAGAGGCATACATGATAGAAAACCAATATGACATAACTGACAAATTTTAATTTTAAGCTTCATGGAAAGTAAAATAAATTCCACTTCTGGCATGCTTTACTTTTATTATATGATTAAGTGTGTTTCACATGTATGTTTGCAATATAGCAATAATGATAAACAGAAGGATGAGTGATTTACAGGAGCAGAACTGGTAGACTAGCCCTTTCTGAAAGCAGTGTCAATGGGAAATCATTGTCTTCACTACTTTGTACCAAGAAGTCTATGATTATGTCAGTCACCAACTATAAAAAGTTAGTGAAAGGAAACCCTGCTGTTACAAATACTTTGATATTTTTTCTACAGAGATTCTTTAATTTTTGTTTTTCAGTTTCAGTTGAATGAATAATAAATTAAGTATGGGTCTCATTGAATCAGAAAAGCAATTGGAATATAGCCATTTTAAGGATGGGATTTTGATAGCTATCTATCTTCTAACCAAGAATGTGCTGATTCCTAATTATTTATGATGAAATGAATTCTGCTCTAGAAAGGAAATCTTTTCAGTAGAGAGGAACATCAAAAGACAGCTTTCAATCAGCTCCACACTTTCTTATCACTGACTTTACAAAGGAATACGTTTAATAAATCAGCTTATTATATCAGTAGAAAGTAGTAGGTGATTACTTTTATTAAAAGTTATTTATTTGAAGCATATCTCTTCATTCTTCCCCCACACTCTTCTTAGCGTGTGAGAATTGCGGATTCATAGAACGAAGACCCAAGCTGGTCAGGTATCTGCTGCACATTTTCCTCTCAGGGTCAACTTAGGTCTTTAATGTCAGGTATAGCTTAAACATTAGTACATGGGGCCCCGCAGTGCGGCTAGTGGCTAAAAGTCCTCGCCCTGAACGCGCCGGGATCCCATATGGGTGCCGGTTCTAATCCCGGCAGCTCCACTTCCCGTCCAGCTCCCTGCTTGTGGCCTGGGAAAGCAGTCGAGGACGGCCCAATGCATTGGGACCCTGCACCCGCGTGGGAGACCTGGAGGAGGTTCCAGGTTCCTGGCTTCGGATTGGCGCAGCACTGGCCGTTGCGCTCACTTGGGGAGTGAATCATCTGACGGAAGATCTTCCTCTCTGTCTCTCCTCCTCTATGTATATCTGCCTTTCCAATACAAATAAATAAATCTTGAAAAAAAACATTAGTAGATGGGACGCAACTGAGGGAGAGACTAAATTTTGTGGTATCACTCTAGAGTCTTGTAAACAGATTTGAATTTGTTCTTAGGACTCATGTCACTCTCTTTCTCTGTGGATACACTGAAATAACATGCCTGACTTGAGGAGCTACAAGTTGAGATCAACACCTTAGGCGAAATGATCCCCCACCCATGAGACTATAGTATAGCCAAGAAAATTACATCCTGCTTAGGCAAGAACATTCTGCAGAGACTGTTCAAGCACTACTGGTGGAAAAGAAAGAGTTCATCCGGTTCATCCCATCCCCCTACCCCAACACACACACACACACACACACACACACACACAGAGTTTGTGATTTTTGCCTTTAAAACTCTGCTGGACTGTAGTTTGAAGTGGAGTCGGGACATCTTTGGGGCATCAGTCACTTTTCACCACCAGCAGTGAAGGACATGCAAATCTTTCCAATGCATCGGTGCTCCTCTGTATTGAGCTGCTTGGGTACAACAATACTAAAGCTGTTCATCTAAAACCCAAATTTATCCTGGAACATGAAAATATAATTTTGTTGTTTTTCCCCTAAATTACATTCTCCTGTATGTATATCTGGCTGTTTATAATTATAATTTTTGTGTTTTCAGAAGAGCACACCACAAAATCGTTAGAAGCTATCGTCACAAATACTTGTTATTTAATTCATATAGCATAAGCCCTTACTAAAACAACACTTTAATTTACTCAACATCTGCATAAATTGCCCTCTATGTTTACCCTCATTATTGAGTGATACGAAGAAGTTTCAACATGATTAAGTAATTCATTAAGATCTGACAGGTGGCAAATGGAACAGTCTGATTTCAAACATTGGTCATTTTGACTCTAAAACTTGAATTCTTACACTGTGTTGAACACAGGCCAGTGATTTTGGCTCAGCGACTCCGAGAAAACAGCTGCTAAGTGCAGATCAAAGCAGATTCTCACAGTGATTCAAAAAGACAACTGCTGCTCCTGCTGTTGTTTCCTTGCTTGCATGTAGGGCCACAGACATCAGCACAGATCTGACAAACTTTGCTTTTGATTGTAACCATCATCTCCATGGGTGAATTGTAGGGATGGAGTTGAGGCAGTACATAACAGACATGCTAGGGGCCCAGGTGTGTTTCCAGATTGGTCAGGAGGTATCACAGGTACAAAGGAACCATGACTAAAAGAGATAGATAGCAGATTTCTCCCTTACATCTCAGACAGCAGGACTCCTCCTGTCTTATCTTCAGGTCCTGGCAACACAGACTGGTTTCCCTGGATACAAGAGCTTCCCTGCTCAGAAGACTAAATCATCAAGTATGTTCAAATTTGTGCAAGCAGTCTTAGAAAGGATAAAACTCCCTGAAAGATCTAAGAGGAAAACGTTTCAGGAAAATGAATGCAAAAAGTGAGTTTATTCATCATTATATATGACCAGGTCTTAGACATTTGTAGTAGTGTTAAACTGCAAATAACAATTCCTTTGATTATTAAAAATAGTTGTAACAGATATAGTTTAATATTTTATAAAATTATGTTATTTATATATTACATACACGTATAAAATATATATACACATAGATATGGTTTCATTCCAAAACACCAACATTGTATATCTATATTTCTTTTAAATGAGTAAATATTTATTGACCTCAAGGAATGATTCAGTTACAGGCATTGAAGTGTCAAAATGAGAATCTTGTCTTTTAAGTCTTTCTATAACCCATAGTTCCTATGAAAATTTCTTGTAAATAGTATCTTCAGTGTTCTTTGGGGAAAAATCGTTTTCTCTAATCTCAATCACCAAATAAACTAAACAACGTAAAGAGAGATGGAGAGTCCTGTGTGATGACTCAGCTAATCCTTTGCTTCCAAGAGCTGGGTTCCCATTTGGATGCTATTTCATGCCCTGGCTGCTCTACTTCCCTTCCAGCCCCTTCCTTGAAGAGGAGGACCCAAAGGCCTGGGAACCTTTACCCACATGGGAGACATAGAAGAAATTCCTGACTCCTGACTCCTGGTTCCTGGCTCCTGGCTTTGAATCAGTTCAGCTTCAGCCATTGCAGCCATCAGGGAGTGAACCAATGGATGGAAATTTTTCTTTTTGTCTCTCCTTCCCTCTATAAATCTAACATGCAAATAAAAGTAAAATAGATAAATCTTTAAGAAAGAGAGAGGGCTGGGTATGATTTTTACAATTCTAATTTAAGGATCTACTCATAAATTCCACATTTTTATTCCATGTCATAATGATTGGTATTTATATAAAAATATTTTCATTTGTAAATATCAGGTTAGTTGACTGAGTATATGTTTCAGATGGGAAACTTGCAGTTAGGTTTGGTGCAGAGTAAAACGTGTACAGAGCCATACTAAATCCTGTGCTCATGAATCTGGCTAATGGAATGCAGTTGTTGACATCCCAACAGAGTGTAAAATGTCATGGGAAATATAATCCCTGAGCAGAATAATTTTGTGTGACCTGTAAATGATATAAATATCTCAGGGTTGAAAAAAGTTCCCCAATCCCAATTAGCATGATCTCACCACCTCATAGTTTTTTGTCAGGAAGACTGTGTAAGAGCGCAAGTAGATGGAAAGAAAACTGGGCCCTCGGTGACTTCGCGGCTGAAGACCTTGACTTGAACTCACCAGGATCCACATGGGTGCGTGTTCTAATCCCAGTAGTCCTGCTGCACATTCAGCTCCCTACTTTTGGCCTGGGAAAGCAGTCGAGGACGGCCCAAGCACTGGGAATCTGTACCCACATGGGAGACCCAGAAGAGGCTCCTAGCTCCTGGCTTCTGATTGGCTCAGCTCCAGCCATTGCAGTCACTTGGGAAAAGAATCTTAAGATGGAAGCTCTTCCTCTCTGTCTCTCCTCCTTTCTGTATATCTGACTTTCCAATCAAAATAAATAAATCTTTAATAGTAAAAAAAGAGTCTCTAAAAGCTGATGTCTAAATTAGGTTTCTGGTAAAACCAGTTAGATCACTGATATTCTAGGCAGATAAATTGTTTTCAAGGGTTTGACACCTCAATGCAAAAAATGAAAAACATTTAAGAACAATTGGTTATTGAATGTCTAAAGGTACAGTTGGGTGGACACAAAAATGCATCAACTCCCAATTCAAGCTCATAGAACATGTGATGCTTGAAATACTTAAAATTTCAGGTAAGCTGATGCTATATTTCAAATGAACTCTAGCACCAATGGTGTTTCAGAGCCCATACAACCACTTAAAATGCTTAGAAAAGAATGTGGCAGTCCTTCACAAAATTTAAAGTATTCTTACTAGCTGATCTACAAATTTTAATCCTGGGTGTTCATCCAGAGGAATCTTGAGACCATGTATTTACACTAAGACCTGCACATGAATGCTTTAAAAAGAGAGAGAGAGAGAGAGAGGAGTAGGGGAGAGAGACAGAGAGAGAGACCTTCCATTCACTGGTTTATTCCTCAGATGGCTGCAATGGCCAGCACTAGATCGGCCATGTAGGTAGCACATACTCAATTCTTGGTGCATCTTTTGCTCTTTTCCAGGCCATTATCAGGGTGCTGGATCAGAAGTGGAGAACTTTGGACACCAACTGGCATGCATATTGGATACCACACAGATGGCAGTATTTCTGTGCTACAATGCCAATCCCTGTACATCAATGTCTGCTGCAACCTTATTCATAATTCCAAAATTGGAATCGAGATATCCATCAACAGATGATTGGATAAACTATTTTACATAAGTAAGTTGGAATGTGCTAAAAAGAAATGAGATATTAAAGCATGAGAAAATTGGAAGGAAACTAAAGTCTATCAAAATATTGCTTGGCATATTTTCATTGATAAATAGCAAAATTAAATCAATTCATGTGCATAAACTAGTACTTATCACTCATTTGTGGTAAAAGGCATGCATTCTTGACATTCACGAATTAGGTAATTAGAAGAAAACAAGTCATCAATTGAAATTTAAATCAGAAGACTCAAAATTGTCCAACATATATCGCTCAACAAACTTAAAATACTGTGATGGAAGAAAATCAGCAATATTTCAATATTAATGCAAACAGTAGTTCAAACAAAACATTCAATGGAGTAGTAACTGAGATACTAATCAAGGAACTTTCCAGAAATTACTGCAATTTTTCAACATATTTTTGTGTAGTCAACTATTAGAAACTGTGTAGTGTTGGTAAGTACTTACATCTTGATGAAATATGTCCTCGAGTTATACTCACAATAAATTAGTTTCTGATTCTCAGACTCCATTGACTACTAATGATATGGTTGGACTAGTAAGACATAGCAGGTCATCTTTAAAGTGCTAAAGTTTATCATTATAATCTGTATCATTATCTGAAAGATATATAGAGAGGCTCACTTTCTTTTTTTAATGTGAAACACTAAAGTACACTTATCTGTGAAACTATTACCGGTGTGTTCTTTTCTCTTTCTTTCTTTCTTCCTTTCTTTCTTTCTTTCTTTCTTTCTTTCTTTCTTTCTTTCTTTCTTTCTTTCTTTCTTTCTTTCTCTTTCTTTCTTCCTTCCTTCCTTCCTTCCTTCCTTCCTTCCTTTCTTTCTTTCTCTCTTTCTTTCCTTCCTCCCTTCCTCCCTCCCTACCTCCCTTCCTCCCTTCTTTCTTTCTCTTTCTTTCTTTCATTTGTTTTTCCTTTAATCTGTCAACCAAATCAGAAATTTGATAAAAATTAGAAAATAAACGTTTTAAATTATGCTAACCTGCTTATAAGTCTGTCAAATTGAATAGATAAAAGACGAAATCACATCGTGGTGGCACTTTTATTTTGTGCATAAATTGAACTTCCTTTGCACCTGTTTTTGTAAGTTCCAGAGGTTAGGGCTTGTCTCTTCTAAACCGTTGAAAAGCCTCAGAGAGTTCCAGAAATGTAAACAGGAACATCAGGGGGAAATTTATGCGAACATCCTCCCTTCATCCAGCTCAGCAGCACAGCATGGGATCCTCTCCCGGTATGCTTTCACAAAGAAACATCACTTTCAAAATCCTGTCCTGGATGCACCAAGTTTTATAAGCTTACATCTCCACCCTTATACACAACTCTCAGCTTCCTATTTCCAAACTAATGTATTATTTTAGTGTTACCTTTTATTCTGCTTATTTTATTTTCAAGAGAGAGAAAGCGGTAAAGAGGGCTTCCATTACATGGCTATGGTTCAAAACTGAAAGATGAAAATATCATCCAGGTGTCCCATGTGGGTGGCAGGAACCCAATGACTCAAAAGACCATTTTTGTCTCTCAGGATTGACATCATCCAGTAGCTTGTTAGGAAGAAAAACAAAGTATCAAACACAGATATCCTGATTTTTGGATTTGGCCACTTGACTGAGAAGCTAGCTCTGGCTCCTGATTTAAGTAAGGAGAAAGCAATAGAGAATATTTTAGTATGTACAACAATTGTGCATCTTGGAACAACAAAAACAAATTTGCTGCTTTTCAGGCACATTCATTTATTTTTCTGTCTTTTTTTTTTCTTTAGATGTGCACAAAAGACATTTTGCATAAGAGTTAGTGATATGATATAACTTGTTAAGCTTAGACTCTGGCATCCCATTTTGGAATGCCAGTTTGTGTCCTGGTTGCTCCTGAAAAAGCAATAGCTGAAAAATACTTGAGTTCCTACCTCCTGTGAGGGAAATTTGGGTAGAGTTTCTGGCTCCTGGCTTTGGCCTGGCTCAGTCTAGATTATGCAGCCGTTGGGGAGTGAACATTCTGATGAAAGATTCTCATTCTCTAACTTTCACTTTGTATCTCAAATAAAGGAAAATTAAATGCAACCAAAGAAGATTTGAAATAGGTAAAACCGTTTTAAGAGAAACAACAACAACAAATTATATTGCCTGATATCAAAATGCATTTTAAAGCTAGTAACTGAAGGAGTAGATCCCAATTCAAAGCACATAAATAGAATTGAGACTGTGATAGTACATTTCTGAATCTAGTATGAATTCATTTTTGACAAAGATTCCAGGAATATGATTAAGAAAACACATAGAACTTAATATAAATGATTTGGAAAATCAAACATTTCACCTGTCAGTGAAGATGCCAGAATCCCCCATCAGCTTGCCTGGGTATTATTTCTGACTCTGAATCCCAGCTCCAGCTTATCACTAATAAAAATCCAGCGGGGCAGCATTTATTGCTAAAGAAATTGTGTACCTGCCATTCATCCGGAAAACCCAGTATGCTTTTCCAACTTCTGTCTCTGATTCTGGTCTAGCCTTGCTTGTTGCCGGTAGAGGAAAATGAGCCAGTAGATGGCATCTCTTTGCCTCTCTGGTTATCAAGTAGGTATTTTTAAGTAACAAAAAGTTTTTCTCAAACATCCACTTATTTTATTTGTAAGCCAAAGTCACAGAGGGTTGGAGGGGAGGAGAGAGATAGACAGAGAGAAAGAGAGAGAGAGGAAGGAAGGAAGGAAGGAAGGAAGGAAGGAAGGAAGGAAGGAAAGAAGGAAAGAAGGAAGGAAGGAAGGAAGGAAGGAAGGAAGGAAGGAAGGAAGGAAGGAAGGAAGGAAGGAAGATTCCTTCATCCATTGATTTACTCCCCAAATGGTCACAATGACCAGAGCTGGGCCATTGGAAGTTGAGGGCCTGGAGCTTCCTCCAGATTTCCCACATGGATGCATGGCCCAAGGCACTGAAACATTCTCTGCTGCCTTAGCACTATCAGTAGGGAGCTGGGCGGAAGCGGAGCAACTGGTCCTGAAATGTGGTCCGCATGGATTGCAAAAGCTGCAATCAGATCAGTTGGCTATGCCACCTTGGCAACCCCATAAATATTAAAAAGAAAAGTTTCAAAAATTGTTCTGAGAACACTGTATTAACACAAGCAGAAGAGTAACTTCTGCAGCCCCACATCACCCATGACCCGCCCACATTTCCTGGTCTCACACCATGAGTAAAACTCAACTCAGAATCAACACCTAAATATAAGAACTTCAACTCTGAAACTTGCAGAACCCAAGAGAAATGCTTCAAAACACTCTAATAGTTGCAGTTTTTCTGCCATACCCCCAAACTAAAGGGGAAAAAAAGCAAAATAGAAAAATGTGGTTTCACTTTATTAAAAACCTTTACATAAAAAAGAAAATACTCAGCAGAGTAAGAAGAAAAAAAGAATAGGATATAAATTACATAAGTCATACATGTGACAGTAGCTTGTTAAACAGAGTGTGTCTGTTGTACAATTGTGCGTTTCAAACAGCACAACAGCAAATAAAACAAGCAATACCATTAAAATTCAATAGTGGAAGTGGACACTGTGGCACAGTCTTTTTGCCCACCAGTTAAGATGCCTGCATTCTATACTACAGTGTATGTGTACTAATCATTTATTAATTTCACCCTAGTATAGAATGCACCTAGAAGGTTGCAGATAATGCATGACTTTTTACTTATTTCCACCCAAATGGAAGCATGACTTTGAAAATCCTAGCTCCTGGCTTCAGCCCAGCCTTACCCAGAGTGATGTGTAGGCTTAAGGAGAGAAATCTGTGTGCATCTATCCTTCTTTCTACCTTTTAAATACACAAACAGTTGAAGCAGTATTTTGAAAGCTTTTAAAATGGGTAAATCAGGGTAGACTTTTTAAAAAATTTATTGCAAAGATATACAGAGAGGAGGAGAGACAGAGAGGAAGATCTTTCGTCCAATGATTCACTCCCCAAGTGACCGCAACAGCCGATGCTGTGCTGACCTGAAGCCTGCAGCCAGGAACTTCCTCCAGGTCTCTGCTTGGGTGCAGGGTCCCAGGGCTTTGGGTCATCCTCCACTGCTTTTCCAGGCCCCAAGCAGGGAGCTGCACGGGAAGCAGGACTGCCGGGATTAGAACATATGCATGCCCATATGGGATCCCTGTGCATTCAAGGCAAGGACTTTGGCTACTAGGCCATCGTGCCGGGCCCCGAGGTAGACTTTTAAATATTATTCTTCCCAACATATATAAGCAATTTTGTAGTTTTGAGATACATGTTTTTGATAATTAGAGCTAATGATCATTTCTTTTTTTTGTTTATTGATCATTTGTGTTTCTTCTTTTGAGAAAACCTACTCAGATTTTTACATTTTAGTGAGGTTATTTGCTTTCTTTTCTTTTTGCTATTAAGTAGTTGCAATTCCATGTATATTTTGGTTATTACATGTAGATGTGTCGTGCAAATGTGTGATTTGTGACTAAAATGTACAGTTTAGTGCAATTCTGTTTTTTATTTTATTGTCTAGCAGAATTCGTTTTAGTTCTCATGAGACAAAAGTAAGAAATATGGGCAAACAAACATATAAATTAAAAGATTGAATTTCTATATGGAAATCTAACATTCAATAGCCTAACCATTACTGAATGCATGGTATTTCTTTGTTCACATTAAACACTTGCTATATTTCCAGTTGCAGCCACAAAATAAAACATGTGCTACTCTATAATTATAAATGATTAATAAATAAAGAGTATTATTTCTTTACCCTTGAGCATGAAACCAGCTTTTATTAATTGAGATATGAAAAGCAAGTCAATAACTAATGGGTAAAGCTGGAGAAAATAAGTTTTACCAAATATAAATTCAATTATATTGACATTGTATATATATGATTTTACTTGAATAGCATTAATATTACAGGAGTAAGTAATGACCTTTATAGCCTTTTGCAGGCTTAATAGTAAACAGAGTAAATATATGTATTTTATATCAAATCAATTTCTGAGTAACGCCCGAGGTGTGGACCATTATGTTTGCCTTAGAAATGGGAAAAGTGACGTTGAAGGATTGTAGAGTTTGAATATAATGAAGTAACCAGAAGACCTAACACCACTTATTAGAATTTATTCCAAAACCATTCAATGAATCAGAGATTTTAAAATGCAGCAGTGACCTTCAGATGATCTTTCACCTGCAACAACCCCTGTCCCTTTGACAAAACTGAAATCAGGAAGTATTGAACTTAATTTAACCCTCAATGTCGAAATGTACCATTAGCTTACACACACACACACACACACACACACACACACACACACACACATGCATATACACTATATGCAATTGAATCATTACTTTATGTACTGACATTGCCCCTGTTCAATAGACTAAGAGGGGGTGTCGTGGTTTCAGATTGGATCAGCTCAGGCCATAGTGGCTAATTGGGGAGTGAACCAGTGGGTCGAAGATCCTTCTTTCTCTCTGTAAATCTGACTTAAAAAGAGAGAGAAAAAAAAACCTTAAAAACCTTAAAAAACTAATTTGAATGTATACTGAAAAGGAAAATTAATTTTCAATTTTTATAGGCAAACCTTCATAAATATCTTTGATGAACCATAGCATTCTCTGAAAATATTCAGAGTAAGCTCCATTAATTTCCATACAAAGCTCTTGGCAGATGTGTCTATGGAGCTTTTTTATTCTGATAATTTTTATTTGCTTCATTATCTGAAATATTTATACTTTTTCACAAATATCATGTATACATTAGAACTTAAAAGTGTTCCTTTAAACACAGTATATACTGAATAGAGTTTCAAGCAATGTAACTATAATTTGTAACTATCTTTCATATATGTAATATATTGTAACAATGCAGTATGACTTCGATAAACTTTAAAGTAAAAAATCAGTGATAGTGCCATATCAGGAAAACCTACAAGCAAAATTGTTTGTAAGTCTTGCTGTAATTTCATTCCTTCCCAATACTGTCCTTTGTAAATAAGAAAAATACGTGAACTTTATTTTTTTTAGATTCATATATTGTTATTAGAAAGGCTGATTTTCTGAGAGATGGAGAGACAGAAAGATCTGTCCACTGCTTCACTCTGCAAGTGGCCACAATGGCCTGAGCTGAGCCATTCCAAAGCCAGGAGCCATGAGTTTCTTCCACTTCTTCCACGTGGGCACAAGGTCCGAAGGCCTTGGGCCGACTCTATTGCTTTCCCAGGCCACAAGCAGGGAGATGGATGGGAAGTGGAGCAGCTGGAACATAACATGACACCCAAATTGGATCCCAGCTGATGGAAGGTGAGGATTTAGCGACTAGGCTATTGCACCAGGTCTGGATTTCTAAGTTTAATATGTGGATTCCTGAGAAATAATAGTTCCCATTTTGATATTGTTGATCATTCTGATGATTATGGTTATTAATGTGGCAAATTTTAAAAAAGAATTTATAGAAAATGAGTTACAATGAAATAAAGATAAAGAATAATGCAGGAATTGTGTAGTGATGAAGAACTCAGGATCTCATGTCAGGGTATCAAGTGTATTCCCAAGTCTCATTCTTGATGTCAGATTTCTGCTGATGCACATCCTGGGTGACAATATGTGATGCCTCCAGAAATAGAATTCATGTCAACAAGGCAGGATGTTCATACTTGGACTCGTGGTTGTGACTTCTCTTTGGCTCAAAATTTATCATTGCTAATATTTAGGGAGAATATTCTATTCTTACAGAATAGAATATATAATCTATATATAATAATAGAGAATATATATTATATAGAGGATATATATATTCTTTTTTATTTTAAGATACTGGGCAATTCACCAAATTGGCCTTTCTAAAACCTTCTAATATTAACTTTTTAGGAGTCAGTATTGTGGCATATTGATTAGGGTCACTGCCCTCAATCCCAGAACCTTGTATGGGCATGAATTTGTGTCCTGGCAGCTCTTGGTGCTGGACAGGGCATTCAGCATCCTGTATTTGTCACAGATAACCAGCTTATTTATTGCCTACAGAGAGTTCACAATGTAAGAATAACTCACTCATCTCGATGTAAATGTCACCCAGTGTACCTTGTATGGGCTCCATCTACAGACGTTCCACAGCTTGTTTCCTGACTCCTCTGTGAGAAACATTATTATCATGTAGAGTCTTCTGAACCACAACAGAGCAATAGATGGAAACCCATTCAGATACAAGATGTTCTGACTTCTGTAGCCTATTACAGATTCACTATAGAATCACTATAACCTTATGTTGAAATGAGTATATTTTCATTCTGAAAATTGTCCCATCAAAGAAGCTGCTTATTATATCTAGGGCCAAAAAGTATAAAATAGACAAACATATAGATCTAAAGAGAACAAGATGAAAGAAATTATTAAATCTATTAGATGCTCAAACTGGACAATGGAATAAAACCTTCAAATGCAGTGTAGTTTTTTTTTTTTTAAATGGGAATCAGTTGGTAGATTTAACAGAATACTAATATTATCTGAACCACATATATATATATATATATATATATATACATACTATTTATTTATTTTTATTGGAAAGACAGATATACAGACAGGAGGAAAGACAGAGAGGAAAATCTCTCTCATGGTTCACTCCCCAAGCGGCCACCAACAGCAACAGCTGATCCGATCCTAAGCCAGGAGGCTCTTCCGGGTCTCCCACGCAGGTGCAGGGTCCCAAAGCTTTGGGCCGTCCTCTACTGCTTTTCCAGGCCACAAGCAGGGAGCTGGATGGAAAGTGGGGCAGCTGTGGTTAGAATCAGCACCCATATGGGATTCCTGTGTATTCAAGGTGAGGACTTTGTCTTTATATAAATAAGTAACAGCAATAAATCACCACGAATGAGAGTAACATAAAGCCAATGAAGGAAAAGCTACGGTTAGCCATAGCTATGATTTCCACCAAGCATATCCAACAGAGGATTAAAAATGGCCCAAGGAAGTTGAGTATGAAAGCCTGAGGAGTTTAAGGTCATTGACAATGAAATAGAAAATGAGCAAACATATTAAAAACAGGAAGATAAGTTATTACCTGTCAGCATCCCATATATAGAAGGATCGTGGATTCAGGAAAAGTACTACAATAACAAAGTACAAATCTTTGGAAAATGAATATGCTACCCTGAGATTGAGATGTTTATGTAGTTATTGGTTATATCCTGGTTTTTATAATGACAATTGGAGCAACAGGCCCAAAATGCGGTGGAAACGCACATCATGATGGAAAATGTTATGACACTGGAAGAATAGGAAGTTGGGAAGATTATTCATAACATATTTTGAAAATAACAAAATATCAAAGGTCATTATTGAAGAGAACCTGAGGCTAAACATTTTTATCAACATTATTTTACTATCTAAGTATTATTCTGTAAAAAGTAAGTATAAGAGACGTTACTGTATCTTTTGATGTGTTGCTATCAAATAATACAACATTTGCATTTTAAAAGATGTAAGGGCCTGGTGTGGTAGCCTAGTTTCTAAATCCGCACCTTGCATCTGCTGTGTTCCCGTCTGAGTGGTGCTTTATGTCTCTACTGCTCCACTTCCCATCCACTCCCTGCTTGTGGCCTGAGAACGCAGTGGAGAACAGTCCAAAGCTTTGGGATCCTGAATGCATGTGGGAGACCTGGAAGAGCCTCCTGGCTCCTGGCTTTGGATCAGTTCAGCTCTGGCCATTGTGGCAATTTGGGGAATGAACCAGCTGATGGAAGATCTTTTTTCTCCTTCTCTCTGTATATCTGCCTTTCTAATACAAAAATTTAAAAAGTAAAAAATGAATCTTAAAAGTCAAAACAAAGACATGTAGAATATATTCTTTATATTCTGCTGGGAAATGGGAATTATGAGAAAATTCTGAGCAGAGAGAAAAGTCTACTACTAAACTCCATGCAAAATATATCTTAATTTAGATTTTAATTTGTAATTATAAACAATATCATTTTTGATGTAATAAATTATCCCAATTGTGGGACCCTATTTAAATGGACCTTAGATAAAACTAACTCAAATAAATCTTTATTACTTTAGCTGAATTCATTGCAAAACAGTATAGATATCATCAAAGGAATAGCATAGCATAAACAGTTCTACTTTGTGCAGAATCTGTTAAGATTCATTATGAGTTTAGTGTAGAACTAACCAAAATATGCTTGGATATTTCAACATCAGATTGTCACATGCCTCTCAAGTGAAAATTTCAGAAATCCAACTCACTTGGCACTTGTGGTTGCATTTTAGATATGAAGATAGGGCATGACAAAGATGTTTGGACTATGAGCGCTTCTTTTAGTAAATCTTTTGCATTCTTATCATTACCATAATATTTTGATCAAAAGACAGCAGCTTCAAGACACGATGCTTACTTTTGTGATTATACAAAGCTAGATAATTACATCCATCTCTTTCTCACCATCAGTCACAAACATTTTCAATACAACATTTATTTCATTAAATGTGCATTGGTTTGGCTGAAATGTCACCCTTGTCTACCCAGTCCTGATGATTTCCTGAAATCTCACAATGGAAACAGTGTTAGCTGAACATTGGAGAAAGATAGTCTCTTTCCAATAGTTTTTTTTTTTTTGATAGGTTTTCTCAAGCTATAAACCCACTGTAACCCTTTCAATGGTTTTCAAGGTCCTTCAGATACTTGGTCCTTATTGCCTCTATGATAATGCTCCCTCCTCTCTCCCTTTTTACTTTTCTCTATCCCTCTTCCTCTCTGCTTTAGGCACACTCGTTTCTAAAACACATCATGACAATTCCAAGTATATGTCCTTGTTCTCTGCCACTGCATGTTTATAAAGCAGAGTATGGACGTGATTGCTATGAGCAATTGCCCTGGACCTCAGCTGGCCTAGCAGGGACTAAGTCACTAGTCCCTTGAGTTGTCAATGATTTAATGAATCATCAACACTTGAATTCTGCTGTGTATTTACACTTTCACTCAGCCAATACATTCTTTTTTTTTTCCTTAGATGAAAGAAAGACATATTTCCTATACTCTGGGTATATTTCCATCTAGCTTTCCCAAGTCAGATACTGGAAGTGGCAGAAAAAAATGGCTAAACAAAAGCACAACCAATATGCTGGAAGGATGCACACACAAGTCCTTTTCTATCTCCTGGGGACTGATGGCAACCATGCAGTAAAACAGACTGAGAAAGGGTATTTACTCTTAAACAAAGTATGTGCCTGCACATGTGTCTGTGTTTTCACATGCATGTATGTACATCTTCATTATGTCAATAATCCATACGTATTGATAACTGATACATGGTTTTGTATTAGCTAAGTTTTAGTCTAGGAACTCAAAAGACCTCCTGTTTAGCTTTGCACCCAGGAATATTGGTAAGCATTCATATCAGAAACCCTAAAACACAGAAGGAATTTCTTCCCTAATTGCACATGGTATGCTGTGTTCAAAAGCACAGGGTCTTATTATAGAATCCATTTTTCAAGCTTGGACTGCCATATCTTATTGTTGGTGATACTCGGTGCCGTGTTCTGAATTCCTTTGTTGTCGTTGTTGATATGGTTGTGATGATGCCGGAATCTCCAGAATTTGGTCACAAAATCACTGATTTCAATCACTGAACTAATGGCAGATGTTGTTGAACCAAGGGATGCAGTTCGGACAAGTTCTCTTCTGTTCCTCTGAACCCTCTATTAGGATGAATTAAAGTGGGATTAAATGGTCTTCATTATGTTGAACCATAGAAAAATAAACTGCTGGGTCAACATGATGACAATGAAAGGTGATTCAGTGCCTGAGATACCTGCATCCCTTAGGAAGTGGCACATTCCATATTGGCATCGGTTCATGTCCTGGTTGTTCTACTTTCCTGCCAGCTTCCTGATTATGGTCAAGGAAAGTAAAAGATGCTGGTTCAAATCATTGCAACCCTGCATTCACTCGGGAGATCTGGAAAAATCTCTTGGTTCCTGGTTTCAGATCAGCTCAGCTCAGGCACCTTTGGCCATCTGGAGAGTTTAGCAACAGATGTAAGATCTCTATCTGATCACTCCTTTCTGTGTATTTCAGCCATTTAAATAATACATAAATAAAGGGCCTGTAGCAGTAGCCTAGCAGCCAAAGTCCTTGCCTTGAATGCACCAGGGTCCCATATGGGTACCAGTTCTAACCCAGGCAGCCCACTTTCCATTTAGCTCCCCGCTTATGGCCAGGTAAAGCAGTCGAGCGCAGCCCAAAGCCTTAGAAACCTGTACCCATGTGGGAGACTCAAAAGAAGGTCCAGGCTCCTGGCTTCTGATTGGCTCAGCTATGGACATTGCAGCCACTTTGGGAGTGAATCAACGGATGGAAGATCTTCCTCTCTGTCTCTACTCCACTATAGATATTTGCACTGTATGAATTTTGCAATAAAAATAAATAAATTTTTAAAAATAAAAAAATATTTTTTAAACTGAAAAAAAAGTTTCATTTCTCCGAGACTATTTTTTGAAGAATTAGTAATGTGTCAATTAATGAACATAAAGTGGAGAATTAATTATAGCAAATGTTAATATATGCATTAAATAATGGATAATAAACTAAAATTTTGGATAGTGTTGACATTCTAATTAGTTTTAATATTATCTTATTTTTTAGTGGTACTGTTTTCCTTTTTAATTTCCTCTTATTCACAGATTTTTTTGTTTAGTATATTTTTATTTTTCAATTTTATATGTACCACATTGTTGTGAAAATTGCAGAGTGAATTCTGTCATAATTCACTCATTTTCTCCTCTGATTTATAAGTTAGTAAATCATGGTCCAGTTGCTACTGTATCCAAATTAACATGGACAAAGGGGGCTCATCACAACGGCCCAGCCTTGTCTTGCAATCACAGGGATCCCTTTTCTGTGCCAGTTCATGTCTGGGCTGCTCCATTTTTCATCCAACTCTGTGCCTGTGGCCTGGGAAAGCAACAGAGGATGGCATAAAGGCTTGGGACCCTGCATCCTCGTGGGACATCCGAATAAGCTTCTGACTGCTGTCTTTGGATCAGCTCAGATCCTGCCATTGTTGTTACTTGGGGAATGAATCAGCAGATGGAAGATATTTCTTTGTCTCTCGTTTTCTCTATACATCTATCTTTTCAAGAAAAATAAATAAAGCTTTAAAAACAGCAAAAATAGCAAAACAAAAATAAAAAAACTAAAAAACTAAAAATATGGACATAGCACCATGAAACTGATTATAGATTTTGCTCCTATTTTACTATTAACTAATTTTATTTTGTTTCATCATTACTTTATGGGACTGGCTTAAGTATTTATATTCTCAATTTGTATGTTGTCATTGAATTTTACATACACATCAAAATAAATACTGAGTATTCATTTTGTACAATGTCCCTCAGTTGGAGTTTGTCTGCCTTTTTCTTGTCATAACTAGAATTTTAAGTTTTGGGAATCAATATAAAAGAAATGAATATTTTTGGTGTTTAATGTTGTTACCTGTTAAACCCCAGGTTCACTTCTGTCTCATTTCCACAGATATGATTACTGAATTTGCCATGATAAAGGGAATATCTTTTTCCTAAAGACAGCTTTGTTTTCTATGCAGTAGGTTTGCATTTGGAATTAATATATTTAATATTTAGTATTATGTTTAAGTGAGAAGTGTGTGTTGAAACCACTTATTATAAACCAATTATATCCAGCAGCATATCCTATAAATGTGCTATGCACTGACAAAATACGTGTAAGACCCAGTTTTGCATTTCCCCATGATAGAAGATTTTATGTAAAGATCTCCAATAAGAGAATTGCAGTTAATTATGAAACCAAATGATTGATTTAAATTGGTAAATCCCCTTGACAATTCAGACAACTCTTAGTTAAATAAGAAAGTTTTATCAAATAAATGGAATTAATGCCATGTATTTTAACATTAATTTTAAGAAATGTAATGCTGAATCTGAAAATCTATCACCAAAGGGATAAATTGCAAAAGTGTCACAATTCTACCTTGAATGCTTCCATTAGATATTATTTGAATATTGTGCTATGTCAAGATCGATTGACTATGAAGAACTGCTTCTCATTAAATCAAATGAGGTATAATGAGGAATTACTCACTCATTTATTACTGACATTTTTAAAATTTCTTCCTTTTTTGAGCTGTTACATATATTTAGGAATACATTTTTTTATTTGTAAGGAGGGAATTTTGAAAATTAAATTATGCAAATATGCCATATACGTTCATAATTGAAATATTTAGCGATATAAAATTAGAAATACACAGGATGGCTTATTTTATAGAAATAGACATAGAACAAAGATAAAGTATTGGGGTGAAATCCTGAGAACTTTTGTCATCTATGCAGAGCATTTTGAGATCTCAAGATAAATCATTATAACTACCCATGTTCTATATAGTTCTAAGTAGTAAAATTCCAATTTTATTTAATAGTTTAATATACATTTTTTACAACATTTAATTAATCCTTTTTGAAATCTCATCCTATTTTAAGTCTAAATCAATTACTTAATTAAGTTCCAGGTATCAATTCATTTTTCAAGTTGAGATATCAAAATTGATGTGAAGTGTTTAAACTATTTGACATTAATTATAGAAATTGTAGTCTTCTAAATGGAAGAGTTGCTTTCTTTTTTTAGCTACTTTCATCCACTTTTTAAACTGTGATTTTTTTCTTCTGTTTTTTTTTTTAATTACACATGATGCTGCTGCTTATGCTGGCAAATAAGTTCTCTTGAATCGCTGTTCCCTTAGCAGTAAAAATCAGAAAAGAAAGAAAATAACAGTAGTAAAAGCAGGAGAGAAGAAGGAAAATGAGAGAAAATGAAAACAGAAGAGCTATGATTCAGAAATAAAGGGAAATATCTGAGCTGATTAAGATGTGCATCTCAATTAATTACATACAAAATAAACTTTTCCATTTGTTATATAAACTGGCTTTGGAAGCAGTCTTACCCATTTTCCTATAGCCCTTGACCCTCTGTGCCCTGATCAACTACATAACGATTATTAAGATAGAATCATAATAACAATAAAAAAGCAGTTATTCTGAGAAATTTGCAACTATTCGGTGATATATCATATGAAGCCAATAATATTAAAACATTTGCTTGTTTGAAAAGCAAGTGAGGGAGATAGGCATGGAGAAACCTGACATCCTCTGGGTCACTCCCTAGTTGCTGCCACACCTCCTGCTGGGCTAGGCCAAGCCAGCAGCCAAGAACGCAGGACTCCCACGTGTGAAGTTGTCATCATTGCTTCCCATGAGAATTCACAGGGTTCTTTTAACAAGTGGGATCGTTGAGACTTGGACTGGAATTCTGCTATGAGATGTAGTCACCCTGAGCAGCAACTTAGATTGTTGAACCAAAACAAATAATCATGACAGTGTATTCGTACATCATGTAAATCACGTTTCAAAGCATGGCAAAAATGTTAATGGTTTTTTATGATATTGTTTTATTATGTTCTATTTTTGCTGATATTTATATTACCTTTTGAAATTTAAGCATCTCATGCACCAAATTTCAAAAAGTTGAAGAATTGTTCATTATCTTACCAGCATGGTCAGAGATATGAAACTTCTGTTGACAGGGATACTTTATTATTAATCAACTGAAGAGTTTCTATTCTTCATTTCTTCCAGAAGAATGATAATACATACTGCGCTTGGGACTCCACCAATCACATGGAAAGTATTAATGGGATTCAGAGATTCCTTTCTCCAGTCAGACCAACCTTGACTATTGTGTTGGTTTGTGAAACAGGAAGTGGAGGATCACCATTTCTGTCTCTCTGTCACTTTACTTTGAAAACAAGGAAGTAACTTAATGTTAAAATTGAATAAAATAATATCTACAGTCACTGAAATAATGCTACTTTAATTAGCAAATTAAGTTTTTTGTTGATTTTATTTTGTCCCATGATCAAATTATTATATTTTCTCAATATTTCTAAATTAACTCTGAAATATTTAAATTATGAAATGCAATTATTAAATTGGATATTAATCTCTAAAAAACCCTCAATAATAGCAAATATTTAATGTTACTTTATTTCACTTTATGCTTTCTTCTTACAGAAGCAACATGGGCATTACCACAATGAAGTTCTTATTACCACTCAATTTTATGTCTTCTCATTTTTTTCTTTTTAAATTTTTTTTGTTTTATCTTAACACAAAATTCTATCTATCTTCACAAATCAGTTTTTTGTTTGTAAACCATTGGACAACTGCCCCAGCCAAATGACAGCAAATATTTGAGGTCGACTGTGTCAGCCAATGAACATTGAAAGGATTCGCTCAGTTTTGGAATGGTGAGATAGACAAACATTTTAGAACCATTGAAACCACTTGGGCAAAACCCTCGGAGCATGTGCCCCGTTGTGACCCTGGGTGGATATCAGGTTGCCATTCCCCATTCCCCAAGTGCTTGGACAGTTGGGGGGCTGGGTATGGCTTCCCTACAGTGTCCCCCATCTCCTCAGAAACAGGAAGAAGAAATGGAAAATTTGGAAACAAGGATCACACTCACTTTTCCCTAACCCTTGTTTCTCCCCACCCAGACCAACTATGTCAACATAATCTAAAATTTTGAAAATAAATAAATAAACAATAAAGCAATACAATCAAATGACATGTTAACAAAGAAGAAACATTTCAGGATATTTTCTGTAAACAAGTATATTTAACACAAATTATATCAAATGTAAAATTTCAGACTCATTGCTGTTATGTCATTTGAGTGGGATTAATAAGACTTTTTTTTTTTGCTAGGGGAATCAGTACCACATGACCGTTTTAATTGTATTTACTTGTGATTCTCAGAAAATTATAATTTTATGTTTATAATCATGGAGTGTGTAAATAATTTAGCAAAATGAGAGAGAAAATGTACATGATTAAAATTAAAATGAAGACACTTTGTTAGTCATATAGTAGAAGAAAATAAATTCTCCCTTTCAAATCTTACCCAACTATAAACTAGAAAAATCATGCTCACAGCTGACTGCAACAATGCCCCTATGATCCAGAAAACACGTTTTCTTCCCAAATCACTGAAATGTCAAAACTGGTAAACACTGTAAAAAAAATAGGAAAAAAAATGAATGTAGTTTATTTCAATTATGAAGAATAATCTCTAGAAAATGTTCTTATTCATTTCATTCTACTATTCATTATCCCTCAAGTGCTACTGCACTGATACATTAAATGTTCATTTTAGATGAAAAAAATGACTCTTTGCCAATATTATGACTAACAATAAGCCCAAGTCTTTCTCTTTTTTTCAATGCGTTTTATAATTGTAAATTAACCCTATCACCAACTAGGAGAGGCAAATTAGCATTATTTTCACTTTAGAGCGGAGAAAAATGAATGGATTAATGCATGGATAAATGGATATTTCAGTGCAAATACCACGCTACCAGGTAGAGAAATAGATTGAAAAGGCACTGCTTTTCTTTTTTTTTTTTTTTTTTTTTTTTTGTATCTTAGGAGGTTTATTCCAACGGGGCAGGAACAGGGTAGAGGTGGTGAAAATCAGGAAAGAAGGGGAGAGAAGAGAAGGGAAAGAGAAAGAGCCGCACCTGAGGTGGGGCCTTTTTGTCTGCAAGTTGTAGGGGTGGGGATTGGGAGGGATTGAGGGCAGGCCCCAGGGGGTTGGCGCCTGCAGGTGAATGGAAAAGGCACTGATTTTCCAAGTTGCATGAAAAACATAGTTTGCTAAGGAATGAGATGGTCTGAGTTGCACTGGGAGTTCGTTCTGTGGAAGTCTTACAGTATATTATGATTTAGATTTGCAAAGATATATACATCACATATTAGCATGTACCAATCTTAGATCGTGCATTCTAGAAAACATTCTCTAAGATCTGCTAATTTTACCTACATGGCAGGAAACACATGTATCTTGACATTAATCACTTCAAACAAAAATGCGTTATGTAATATAAGAGGTACATATTTTTATTTCTTTGTCTTTTTCTATGTAACTATGTTCTTAAGACTCCCTTAATAAAGTGAATATCATCTCAAGATCTAAAGTGCATCTCACCCTGAACAGTTTTAGGTGTAGATATTCACAAAGCATGAAGTCTGAAGATACATTCACAGGATATCATAATTTAATTTTTAAGTGAATAGAGTAGAGTGGAACAGCATAGAATAGAATAGAATAGAATAGAATAGAATAGAATAGAATAGAATAGAATAGAATAGAATAGGTCAAGGAATATTGCTATATATATCATGCAGCTTTTCTAATTCTTATTTTCCTTAGAGATCAAGACAAGGGAAGCAAAATAGTGTTTATTACATAGACAGATAATTTTTGTTTGTCAGGAGTGCAGAACATAGAACTTGAAACTCAGGGACAGTGTTACAGTGTAGCAGGCAAAGCCACCGTCCTCTTTGTTACTCTGACAGTCAAACAAATGTATGTTAATGATTTGGAAACATTTATCTCTTGCTCACGAAAAGTTACCTCCAACTAAATGGTTTTACATGGATTTGATTCAATTTAAAGAGTATACATTATGCTGCAATTCTCCAATTCTAGAAACAGAAAAATCTATTGACCAAATGTTAACTGTTTCATACATTTTTCTATATGTTTCGTGACAAAATTCTCGCATTTGTAAAGGTTTATGAAAGTAGCAAATAAGTACATGTGAGAGGGACTGTATACAGCTCTGAAAGAATGCTAGGTTAGGGAAAATAAGCAGAAATATAACTTAAAATCCGTGTCTTTCGAGGTCTGATAAAAGATGAATATCCGAGTTTTCAATCTCATGTATGATAATATATATATTTGATTACATCTGTGTTACTTTAATTCAGACTTTTTCAAAGTATGGCTCTCTGGTTTTTCTGACGCATAAAATATTGTTTTATTTAAAAACTCCTTACTAATTTTGTTTTTCATTTCTCTATTTTCATACTTATTTATGCATTATCTGATGATGGTAGTAGAAGGCCTGTGGATTTTCTGAAGAGATTTGACCCTTTACAGAAATCTCGTGTGAATAAAGGTAAGAGGGCAAGTGACAGAGCCTGGGATGTAAGAAATCAAAAGGAAATGACACGTTTCTGAGAACACGTGTTTTTGTGTAAGGGTGACTTTTAGGAATTGTTGATATTAACCACAGAATCAAAGAAAAATCCAAAAATAAAACTACATGCACAAGCAGAAAGAAAAAACTAAATGTGAAAAAATGAAAGCATATTGAAGAAAATAATTATAACTTTAAAAATTAACACAAACCGCTGAGGAAGGAAGAAGAATGAACAAAAGACCAAAGTATTTAAAATGTGGTAATACAATACATGCTTCATTAATAGGCAAGTTGAATTACTCAGAAACTGAAAGTAATCAAAATATCTTTCTCAGGAGTTTTGTGCACAGTTTTGTGGGCAAATTGTATGAAATTACTTCAAAATAATTATAGTATTATGCAAATTATGTGCATTTGCTAATGTTGTCAGTCAGGGTTTTCTTTTTTGCAGGAAGAGCATTACAGACATGAACTGGGGCAAGGTCAAAAAGAAAAAGCAGGAATGGAAACATAGATAGGAGAACTTGAAATTTCTTAAACACATATTTGTGAGAATTTATATAATGACACACATACCTCCCCCCTCCTCCATACATATCTATATATAGATAGATAGATGTTCAATTCAGTTATTTTAAGAAATTATGCTGCAAAATGTTACTGTGAGAATGCTCAATTTCTTAGAAGAAAACCATGGCTGTATTTATACAAGCCTCTGGGCACATTTCCATCAGGCAATCAATACGTAATCTTGTTTTATGTATATTTCTATTTAAAGAAACCTTAATAAATTCAAAAAGCTGATTCATTAATGTTGAGTTCACAATCAATAAAAATTCATATTTTAAAAGTATATAGGTATTTTATTTGAAAATCTGATCTAGAGAGAGAGATGCAGAGACAGAGAGAGAATGAGAGAGAAGAGCAGGGAAGAGAGAAAAAGAGAATCTGCCAACTACTGCTTTATTCTCCAAATGAGTGCGACAACCAAGTTGGGCCAGGCTGAAGCCAGGACGTGGAATTGCATCCAGTTCACTAACATGCATGGTAGGGGCCTAATCGCTATGCCATCTCTCTGGCTTTTCCAGGTGCATTACGGGGGAGCTGAAACAGAAGTGAGCAAGTTCATATTCAAACAGGATGTCAGTGGCAGACTGAGTCATTGTTCCACAATCCTGGATTCCTCTATGAGAAGACTACACAACATTTCAACACTGAACTTACGGGGAAACGTTCAGTTAAATTAATAATACAAGATAGAAACAGGCAAACCTGATGTTGCACTGACCATTCAAATAGTACTATTTGTGCTATGAGAACTGTATTAAGAGGAATACATTGACTTCAGCTGGAAAAAATAGTTAAATGATTCAAAAGTTCACCTCTCTGTAGCTCTGTGAATATCTTTAAACCTCCACAAAAGTATAAGTTGCAACTTTGGGGTTGCAAACACAACTCAACTCAGCAAATAGAGAAGCATACAAATACACGGTTTGCAAAGTTAACATGCAGTTTCATACCCAGGATATTGTACTTCCAATTCAGTTCCCAGCTAACGGCCTTGGTAAAACAGTGGGAGATGGTTGGTGTATCAGAGCCTGTACTGCTTGCTCACAGGTATTCTGAGATGAGAATCCTTTTCTTAGTCTTTGTGAACATGGCTGTGCTATTAAATCCTCTATTTATTCTTGAAATATTATACTCTTTAATTTTATGCTTGATAGAGAGTATTTTCTAAACAAATTATCAATGGGTAAGCATATTTAAATTCCATTTTATATATATAAAAATCTAACAACAATAAGTACATCAGAATTTAAACAATCACTTTTGGAGGTGGTTTTCCCAAAGCTAAAGTAATAACATTCTGGAAGAAGAAGCAATATTCTAAACGACAGGGGGACATGTCAAAGTTTGTTGGCAACAGATGTAGATTCCAGTGACTAACCAGATGCAGGCTGCCAATTAAATGGAGATAGTAGAACACAGGTTTTGTATTGGCAACCAAATAATAACTAGAATACTGGGTAAAGGATACTCTGATAAAAACAGAAATAAATTTAATAGAAAAATGCATGTAAACAGTGGAACGTTTGATAACAATGATACTTGAGGAAAAAAGGTTCAAACTAAGTAGGTATGATATAAGTTAAAATTCCTACTAAGGCACACATTGCAAAAAGCCTTCAAATAATTAATGTGAAAAGCACATTATGAAAAATTAAAGCCTGCACTGTGGCTCAATAGGCTAATCCTCCACCCAGTGCTACCAGCATCCGCTATGCTCACTGGTTTAAGTCCCAATTACTGCACTTTCTATCCAACTCTCTGCTTGTGGTTTGAGAAAGCAGTGACGGATGGCCCAGGTCCTTGGATCCTTACACCCACATGGGAGATCTGGAAAAGATCTCTGCCTCCCAGCCTGTAAGTACCTCAACTCTGGTTATTGCAGCCTTCTGGGGAATGAACCAGCACATAGAAGACCTTCTCTCTCCTTTTCACTGTAAATCTACCTTTTAAATAACAATAAGTAAACTTTTTTTTTTAAATAGCTACATATTTAAATATTTTTCCAGCAAACTAAACTGATTTTTAATGCCATTTTCTACAATTTGTTGTATTATCTAATTTATGGATTACATCCTCTAAAAAACTCAATGTCTTCTTATAGGTGTTTAATTCATGATTTATTTCTATTGCTTTTTATTTATTTATTTATTTAAATTGCTATTTATTTTTATTGGAAAGTCAGAAATATAGCGAGGAGAAGACAGAGAGCAAGATCTTCTGTCCGTTCATTCATTCCCCAAGCGGCTGCAACGGTCAGAGCCATGCCAGTCCAAAGCTTGAAGCCAGGAGTCTCTTTCGGGTCTCCCACATGGGTGCAGGGTCCCAAACCTTTGGGCCGTTCTTGACTGCTTTCCCAGGCTAAGAGCAGGGAGCTGGATGGGAAGCAGGGCTGCCCGGATTAGAACCAGAGCCTGTATGGGATTCCTGTGTATTCAAGTAGAGGACTTTAACCACTGGGCTACTGTGCTGGGCCCTCTATTATTATTTAGTCTTTTTTTTTTAATTGTGACTTTTGGTATATGAAATATTTATCCCCCCCAAAATCAGTTAACTAAAAATTGAAATACTCTTAAAGTTATATTCATATTGCTAGATAATTATATTGGAGCAAGGTATATGATTTTTGCTCTTGTGAAAACTTCACAAATAGAAATTGTCAGTTGTATCATGCAATACTATTTAGAAGAACCATTCAAGATGGAAGAAATGAAGTTCTCAAAGACAATGAGGTTGAGAAATCAAATCAATTTTCTGGGATTGAAGTATAACTCAAAGGATAGGAACAACAGAAAAATTCATCTGGAATATAACTGAGTGTCTGGATACAGAATGCTGTGCTCCCGATTTTTGGCAATTCTCCAAATGTATTTCCTTAGACCTCTTTTGGCTTGAAAAGAAGTTAAAGGCATCTTCCTACGATCCATTTACTGGGCACCTCTGCAGTACTGAAACAAGTGAATGACCGTGACTACTTTTCTTGTCAGCTAGCCCTCCGGATAAATATGCTGAAATTACTGCTGAGATGAAATTATGTATTTGCTGAGTTTCCTTAGATAAAAGGTCATGAAAGATAAATAAACCTATTATCTATGGGGCATCAATTCCTGGTGAGTGTCACATAAGCTATTCATGTCTCTAGGGTATAACATAGGATATTTTATAATTTAAATATTTCTTTCATCAAAAAAAGTAACCCTGGGCTCCTCAGCCAGAGACCTCGTACAGGTTTATGGGATGTCATGAGGAGCTGTCTTTGGCATTTCTGACCTCTCTTTGCTTAGCTGGATCCTCTTGAAACTTTATATTGTGTAAGATCTCTGAGAAGTATCTGTATCTTCAATGACAGTCTGAATCTCTGTTACTCACGCTGATTCTAAGCACCTGCACCTGGAGCCCAGCACCCTTGCTTTGAGTGCATCAAGTCAAGTACACTCAGGCTTCAGATTTCCTGTGTGATCAGGTTCAGATGAATGCGTTAGATTGCAACTGCGTCCAACCTTGGCTTCCTCTCTTTTCCTGACGTACTTCCTCCATTAGCTCAACAGTTTTTTAGGTAGCACCTCTTTAGTAGCTTAATTGCATGTGCTTCTTTCTTCAGCATCCATGTCATTTACAGAGATATTTGAATTCCAAAGACTTGACATGTACAAAAACTGAAACCATTGAACAGTTTGAAAAAAATACGGCACAAAAAGTGTAATTAGAGTGAGACATCAGTCATGACAGGAAAAAATAATTGTTTTTCATTTTGCTACTGATTTTTTTTATAAATTCCTCACTCATTTTTTCTGAAACTGTTACATAAATAGTGATTTCGAGAAATAATATGTTTTAACAGAGAATAAACATTTAAATCTGTTAAATCTAAAACATATTGTATGCATTAATTGGCAAATAATTGGGGAACAGCATTTGCATAAAGGCTGTTTTACGAATGAGCTCTACTATTCTGTAAAGTCAGATTGAGAAAATAACATTGCCTGGTAAAACGTGGAGAATGCAGAAATAACAGATCATAGGACTTTGTAGCATAATTCTTCATCACAGACTTATTTCAATCAGCTCTATTCCCAATTCAAATTGATCCAAAAATATTACTCCTTATGAATTACAATAGTGGACATCTGAAAAAAAAATGGGTGAGAGACAATATATTTCAAATCAGGAATTGGTTTCCCATTAAGGGATTTTAAGATACAACATTTACTTTTAATAAGCAAAATTAGAATACTAAATACACTTTAATCTGATTTTTATACAGATTGATGAACTGTAGATGGTAGATTCATAAAGACACATTCTAAATCTTAGAGCTTGTGCAAAAAATATATACACAGAGATGCATAATATCATATTATACAATTAGCCCTTAAGTATTTCTTCTAGGAACTGATAATAGGAAATTTGAAGAGAAACAATATGACTGAGAAGAATCAGAAAACATTCACCCATCTACAATAACAGAGGAATTATATAAAGAAACCTCAGAATAAAATGATAAACTACTTGTTTCAGGACAGTAGGAATTATTGTTTCACGTCCTAGAATGTAAATTAATGGCGCCTGAGTTTAAATTTCAGCTCCTATATTCATTAACATTGCAACTGGGAAGAAATGTCATGACCAGTTCTCTAAATTAAAGATAATAACAGTACTTGTCGCAGAGTACTATTGAGACTAATATTTACACAACACTCTTAGAATATTGTAAGGATTAATTACAAAGCACTTAAAATGTGGTGATTTTAATTACCAAATGAAGACATTTAATAGGGTATAGAACCATCTTGATAAATGTTGTATTTATTAAAATATATTTGAAAAACAGGGAAAATGTGCAAGTTTACAATTTAGAAAACTAAAGATGTCACACAATCTCAATTTCTTAATAGGTAAATAAACAGCACTTGTAAATATGTGAATTTTTTTTCTTTGGATCTTCTCCCATTTTTACCACCAGCATTTTTCAGTGTTTATATAACAGTACTGCCTCATATGTTAATATGTCCATCTAAGTAAATCAATTGGGCATGTATGAGAAATAGTGAGGTTATAATATTTAGAGCCGAGTATACTTATTAAAGGTCTAATTATTGAATTATTGCTATATTTCAAGAATCACATAGCTTAAAAGTAGCAAACTTCCTGTTGTAATACAAGTTCACCCTTTATTGTAACAAAAAGAGAAGGTCTACCTCCCATATATTCTTGAGCCGCTAGGCCACGCCACTGGGCTCGTACTTCCCATATATTCTATGAGAGATGAATCATTGACTTCTGTAAATCATGGGGAAAAACAGATGAGGCCATTCATCTGTCCAATGGAACCAAACATTGATTTCCATCTGAAAGTTACTAAACTCAATTTGAATTAAGTTCTTTGTATTGTAATCTGTACTGCAAATTTAGACTATTACATATTTAAGAAACCCATTAAAAACAGCCACTAATCACATTGTATTTGATATGATTTAGTGGAAGTACATTCACTAACATGGAATATTAACTACATCAGAATGCCTAAAGAAAAACTTGCGAGAAATAGTTAATAACTATATCTCCCAGTGATGCAGTAATGATTCAATACTTTGAAATCAATAAATGTGATGCATATTATCAAATTAATGAATGAAACCACATGATTGTCTCAATATATGCAGACAAAGTATTTGAAAATAAACAGCATTCTGTGATGGTAAAAATGAAAGTAATCAGCATCATATTGGGAATATCTGGAAACATCTCACTAAAATGTAGACCCAAACAATGATGCTCAGTTTTACCATGGTTAGTCAATTTATTAATAGAAGCTTTAACTAGACATTAGCCACAAAAAAAAAGTCAAAGGAATTCAAATGGAAAAGAAAGCTGTTCCTGTTTGCAGATGAAATGGTTCTATATACACGAGAACCAGTTGACTCCATGAAGAGACTATGGGAACGCACAGGAGAATTTGGTGAAGTTGCAGAACATAAACTTTAACACACACAAATCAATGGCATTTGTACATGCAAAGAATATCATGGCTGAGAAACACCTGTGATGTCAGTCCCATTTCACCAAGGCTGTGAAAGTTTGAAAACTTTGAAATAAATGAGATATAAATATAAAAAGACTTAAAATGAAAATTGTAACATAATAAGGAAAAATAGAAGACACGTGAAATAATTTGTGTTTATATCTGAAATATATTATGCTAAAAATGCAACTAGTTAAACTATTTAAAAATCTGCTTTGCAAAATGGATTTCTTAGTTAAATCAATTTTAAAAGGTTACTTTGCAGTAACATACGTGACCACTTTTATATTTATAGTATTTTTTAAGAGCTTACGTATTTGAAATACTTTTATTTTTCTTTAAGAAGATACAGAACATACACTTTGAGTCTTTAATTCTAAAATCTAGCATAAGGTAGTTGAGATAGTTATTTTTAACACAATAGATATTAAGCATTGACAAAGCTCAAGATAAAAAAATGGTAAGTATCTTTTTCTGTTATTGTTATATTCTGAGCAATTATAGCCTGTGTGTATTTCTCCTAGCATGAAGTGGAAATTTAAGAGCAGTTGAAAAATTGAGATTATTCATATTCACTGGAAGTGTGAATTGCTTGAAATGACAGATATAAATGAACAGCAAATCTAACATTTAAGTATAGAATTTTGCCTTTTTTTTAAACATCTTTAGGATATTTAATATTCCATTGCTTTGTCTCCAGGCATATCTTATGAAGGCCTCAGTTTCAGGCGAATGTAATTTGGCTTTGATTCATACTGATTTGCATTGTTATATAAAAACGTATTTATTTTAGAGATAGAAATTTCCAACCTACAAATTCATCCTTCAAAACTCCAAATACTTGTTGACTGGCCCAAGAAGAGGCTGGAAATTCAGTGCAGGTTTTTCACATGATACCAAGAAGCAGATTAGATGACCTCACAGGATCTGGAAACAGAGAGTTCGAGTGAGGAGTCAGGATCAACTTCCAATCTTGGTGTTTCAGTAAAGACGTGGGCATCTGACCCAGCATCTTAGCTACTAACTGAAACACCAAACTCTGACTCTGAGCGATACTTCAGCATCATTTGTCATTCTTACCAATTTAGTATTTCAGTCATCAGAGAATTGCATCATGTAGAAGGAGGAAAAAATCTTCATCATTTTAAAAAAATTATATATCTTTGTACCTTTGAGGTTGATGGGGATTTCTTGCCAAGGAAAAGCAAAAAGACAAAACTAAATGTATAAAATGTTAATATGCATATGAAAGTATAGAAAACTAGAAAAGAGAAAACTCCAGAAGCTTACTGCTATAACAAAGAAATGCTAATTAAACAAACTGAAATCTTTTTCCGTGTAGTTGAGATGAACAAGTAGTGGTTTCCAAGTGTACCCATTTTGTTTTGAAACACAGAATTTCACTCCTTTCTGTGGCTAAGTAGGATTCCACTATGTACACATGCCATATTTTCTTTATGCAGTTATCTGTTGATAAGTGCCTGGGTTGAATCCACACATTAGCTACTGCTTATTGGACTGTAGTGAACATGGGGTATAAACAACACTATCATATATTGATTTCTTTTTGCTTGGGTAGATTCTCACGTGTGGAATGACTGGGTCATATGGTGGCCTTATTTTCAAATTTCTGAGAAATCCCCATGCTAGTTTAGTATGTTAGAGTGCCTTTTCCCTAACATCCTTGTGAGCACTTATTTATTTATTTTCATTTTTTCAATGGTAGCCATTCTAAAAACAAGCTACTAACAAAAGACAAATATCACATTATTTCATGCTTAAATAAAAACTTCAAGTCTGAACACAGAATAATAACCACTAGGGGTAGGAGAAGCAGGTAAGGTTTAGATAATAAGCACCAAAGAGTTAGAAGAAAAGCAATACATGTCTAGTGTTACTCATCATAGCAGAGTATTGATCACAATAACTTAGTAAATATTTTATGTCCAAATAGAACAAAAACAGATGCAAGCTTCCAAACCTAAAGTAATACTAGAGGGAAGGAGATGTTCATCGCAATGATGATCGATACATATTATGCATATAATAAAATATTGTACTGTACCTTGTAAATATATATACACATATGTATTTCTATATTTATGTAAATTCTCTATATATATATATATATATAAATATATATCTAACAAAACAAACACAGAAAACTGCTATATTTAGGTAAACAAATTCAAAATTGTCATTTTTTAAAGATTTATTTCTAAAGACTTTTTTAAAGATTTATTTATTTTTATTGGAAAGTCAGATGTACGAAGAGGAGAGACAGAAAGGAAGATCTTCTGTCCAATGATTCAGTTCTAAAACGGCCTCAATGGCCAGAGCTGCGTTGAACCGAAGCCAGAAGTCCGGAGCCTCCTCCAAGTCTCCCAAGTGGGTGCAGGGTCCCAAGCCCCAGGGCTGTCCTTGACTGCTTTTCTAGGTCACAAGGGGGAGCTGGGTGGGAAGCAGTCCTGCCGTGATCAGAACCAGGGTTCATATGGGACCCCCAAGGATTCAAATTGAGGTCTTTAGCCGCTAGCCTTCCGCACTGGGCCCCAAATTTTCATTTTGAAATGTCACATTCAAGTATAGTTTCTCCCTCTGAAATCCAACACCAATTATGTTTCCACTAATTCAGATATGTTTGCTGTTTTGGGTCTCACACGCTTATAAATTTATGTTGAGGAAATATATTTCTCTGGGTTTAGTCAGATCTTCACAAAGTCAGTGTGAACAAATAGCTTGTCTCTAAAATTACGAAAATGAACATTTCATTTATAATGAGCACTAACTTTATATGTAAAATGATAGAATGCTATCTAGAATTACTTGAAAACAGTTGTTAAGTTTTGTTTTCAAGAACAGCTGTTAAAATTTCTTTCTTTGTTTAAAAGGGGAGAGAGAGAATAAATCCATCAAATAGTACCCACAGCTCAGTGTTTCATGTGACTAGAAGCACCTGACGTATTTAGGGCAGCATCTGGCCCTCCAGGTGGATTTGCAGGACGGTGACTCAGAGGCAGAGTAGTTAGGACTGAAGTCAGTCTCTGATGTGGGATACAGCTGACCTCGGCCGAGTATTCACTTGCCGGGTCACAAAGCTTGCTCTGTAATGCTATTTTAGTTTCTTTCATTGTGTTTTCTGTTATTATTCCTGGCATATATGTTGAATCTCCAGCTATACTGGAAGTAACAACAACAAAGCATCTAAAATGGTGTAGCTAGTATAATCTTTATGAACCATGTCACAAAATATATTTGAGATGTTGCACAATACATGTAGCAAGAGGACGGGAACAGACTTATGAGCCACATTATGTGTCTTTCAGGGGAAATGAGGAAGCTACTGAGCGTAGCTAAAAATGATTTGACAAAGTAGAAAAAGAGGCCGACTGGGCTGGTATGAGTTGCTGGGTAAGGGAGGATGCTTGGTTTGAATTTAGGGAAGAAATCCAGGCTTTCTGTTTTAACATGCCCTTATTTTGAGCACAGAGGAATCAAGGCAGTAAGGCATAAAGATAACAGTCTTTAAACATCCAACAACAAAAAACACATTATTACAACAGAAAAGGACAAGTGTACACACTTACTATCACGAGGGGGTATTTTTTTATACTAGAATTGCGAATTATCCCATCTGTATTCTCTCATTTAGGCTACAACATATATCGAGAAATGGTGTCTCCCCTTACCACTTAAGAATGTCACATATCACCATACGTTCTTTACTGTACACTATTCACCACCATGCTTTCATTTTGTTGTTGCCATTGTATACTGGAATGATTTGATGGGTTTTGTGACAGATTTCCTGACACAGAAGAACTCCCAGAATAGTAATTAATGGTTATATCTAAGCAGCATTTCACCATTCACCTCTAAAAACATACCTTGTTAGTGTGGGAGCAAGCTATTAGGGTCACGATATGTGGTTCCTAGAACAAATTAAATCCCAAATCACACTCTGTTCTGGTCTTGTGCATGACCTTGCTAACCCGCTAGACAGAGGAATATATTCCATATGGAAAATCCAAGGTTCATGTCCTAGCTGTGCTCTTAATGCCAGCTTCCTGCTGCTGTGGACTCTGGGAGGCAGCAAAGTGGTATTCCAAGTAGTTGGCTCACTGACGTGAGAGCTGGACTACACTCCTCCCTCCTCTCTTTGGCCTGGTTCATCTCTTGTCAATGCAGGCAATTGGGGAGTAGACCGGTGGAAGGAGGGTCTCTCTCTCTCTCTCTCTCTCTCTCTCTCTCTATCTCTATCTCTATCTCTATCTCTCTAGCATTTAATAAAAAAAAAAAACAATAAATCACACACCGTAATGAATGTTGTTATACAAGCAACTCCAACACCAGCTGTTCATATAATGAATGAATAAATTATTATACATTCCATATTACAAAATGAATATATGTTTTTGTTGGCAATTACACCCACCAATGGTCACTATAATTAAATATTATCTTTTGATTATTTCAAATTATTTCTACATGCTGTTATGATTTAGAGTTGAGTTTCAATTATTGTGGCTTCAATAAATTAAAACAAATGCATGACCTTCCTTAATTTTATTGTTATTTGAAGAAACACAGTGATAGCACATGAAATCTCTACACTTCAATGTGAATTTACTCGGGGTTTTCTCTTATAATATAACTGGAAAATCAACTGTGGAAAGCAATGAAAGTTTTGAGTTAAGGAAAAATGGGGAGAAAAAAATGGCAAGTTTAAAGAAAAATGGATCAATATCTCTGTACTGTCTGGACTCACTTCAATTTTAATCAGTGTATTCAGACAGGATTTTCAATGCAAAGAACAACTTCTCCTGAAGCAACAGTTTAGAATCCTCATGTATATAGTACCAACAACAATATGGATTTTCGAAGAAACCTTTGCCAAGTATTAGAAGACAAGATCTTGCCATCAGCTTCTACATTTAATGAACAAACTTTTCATAGACTAGGGAATGTATTATTTAAATATTTGAGACAAAATACTGTCAAAAATGTGGATCAATAAACCCTTATTTCTCTAAACATTAAGAGACTCTTACACTATTTTTGTTGCTGTTGTATTCAGCCCCTTCTTGATAAGGTTTCACTAATTTGTTTTGAAAATTCAAGCAGAATGGAATATACATACTCAAAATATGTAGATCTTATTAGCTGTCATTAAAAGTGTTTTGTCCAGGGTGAAGCTGCCAAGACAGGAGCTGTTTACACATTGCTGAAATATTTTGCAAGGGCTTTCCTCTTTGTCCCCAAGGTGATTGAAAACAGCACTACCCATGTCAATTTTTATTTCTTAATCGGGATGTTAAAAACTGGCGAGTCTCTACTGAGATGTCAGTACATCTGACTTCTGGATATATTTTGACTGACTAGGACCAGTTCTCTTACACACTGTGTTCACTTACCCCCCTGGCAAACGTATTTGCCAACAACAAAATATTTCAAGAGGAAAATGACCAATTCTTTTTTTTTGTCCATTTTCCTTGTAGTGACCTTTACATATGACTTTATTGAGTTGGTCACAATATGATTATCTTCAAGGAGTCAAACATTACACTTAGTTGCAAACATACCATAAAATGTTAATGCATTGGGGGAATGTTAGTAGGGAAGGCGTGGATTTGGAGAAGGAGAAGGGAATTTCTGGAGCTTATGAAACTGTATCATAGAACAATAAAATATTTTTTTAAATGCTCATGTATAAGTTGTTTCCCTGCGCTAATGTTTAGGGATTAATATAAATTTGTGTCACTTTGCTCCTGGCTGAACAAGTCATAGTTAATCTGGTCTCTACCATATAAACATCAGAAAGTATGTTCATGGTAAACTAGCAAATAGTGTATCACAGTAATATATAACATACAATCTTGAAGCAAAGTGTACCAAGGACATTTAAATCAATAATTTCACAACCAAATGAATAAAAACATTCTGAATATACAAATAGTTTTATTAAAAGTGACCATGCTTCCCGGCCTTTTGGCTCAGATCAAGTGTAAAAGTGACCATGCAGACCAAATGCAAATTATCTATTAAAATGCAAATCCTAAAGATAGTTAATTTTTATAATGAAAACTTTGCTAAATATTAACAATATCTGTAGTTAAACATGGAAAAATAATTTTATTTATATTACGGAAAGTACAAGTAAGATTCCAAGTATTTGCTGCAGTGTTTTAGATTATATTCTACAACCTGAGATCTGAAACATTATCAATGTGCAAATAGATGAATACATTTCTAAATATAAGTCATGTCATGGAAGTGTTCTCCAACTTTAAAGGAAAATGTAGGGATATGGAAGAATTGAAAGTCATAAATGAATCCCTGAAAATATAATTACCAATGTTCAACCTCATGATCAGCTGCTGAGAAGCTCCATGAATTCAAGAAGGAGTTATTCCATCATTTAATGTATATCACCAGGCACATAGCAAGACCTTTGAAGAATCAATGAAAACCATGAAAAGTAAGTAATGAAGCAATCAGCTGAACTTATTATTTTAAAAAGAAAAGTGGCATTTCAATGTTTTTACCTTTCTTCACCTCGATCAAACCAGAAAAACTATTAGCCTATACTCCAAGGTACAACCTGCAGGTTCACTGTCAGAGCCCAACTCTATATCACATATTATTTTGTAGCCTGACTTCACAGCTTGATTCCGGCCCCGAGGAACATAGGCTATAGGCTAATGAAGCACGTCTAGAAACTGAGGGTTCTCCACTTTAGAGACCAGATGAGATCCAAATTGTCCCATAGACACTAGGTCTTAGCCTCAATCATATGCTAACTGTGGCTAGCACAGCTTCTAGGACTATGCACTGCCAGACAATTCTGGTGGCTCCAACTTCCACAGCTAACCTACGTGACAGTCAATTACTAGTGGGGTCTGATTCCAAGCCCATCATAGCAACAACAAAGTAGATTGACTCTGCCTTCTTCCAACCCCTACCATAAGCTCTGCCACTAAAACCATCTCTACGGAACAAGATGTCGGTCATTCCTTCCAGCCCTGGGACTTAGCCCATCCCTTAGAGACCTAACCTGCAGGTTAGCATTTGCACAGCCAAATTCCAGATTTGTTACATTGAATATAGGCATATGCCAACCTATGGATCTTAAGTTCCAAAACAACCTACACAGACATGAGTTCCATGTTTTTTCCATCACTGGGCCCAAACTATTTTTCAAGAAATAACTATGACTTCATTTTCCAGAAGGCCTAGAGTACTACAAGCCTGCTATTGCAAACCCAGATTCTTGATCGACCCCAGCTCACTGTAACTGACACCGCCCCCTTGTATTGATGCTGTAGTATCATATCTAAAATGAAAGAGTCTAGATTTACCAAACTTGCTTTCATGGATTCATATCTAAACCCATTCCAGTTTCAAGCTATAACCAAGATTTCAGATTCCAAAGTTGTTCCAAAACCCTCTGCATCCAGGCTCATCTCAGCACCTGAATGGTCTCAAAGATTGAAAATCAAGTTCTGGTCCAGAACCAGAATGTTCCTAGAGACCCAAGCTTCAAATTCAACTACATGGATAATGCATGGCAGGCACGAGCCAATTCATTCTAAAATACCACACCAGAAAATCCTACACCCAGGCACAAGATTAGTCTGCCCAGAGATACCAGTAGCAAGCTTGCTCTCAGCCCAGACGCCTGGGCTGTGCTGTGTGTGAGGGGATGTCCCCCACAATGCCAAATCTGCAGAGCTTAGCATGAGTACCTACCTCTTCAAATACGCAGACATCCACGTAAAGCGGTAGGGAAAAAAAAGAAGAAGAAGAAGAAAATACAACAAGGTCAAAAGAACACTGTAATCCCCCAGTTGAAGATGTAACAAATTTTAAAAAATACGCAAAAAATAAAAATAAAAATAAGGTAGCCCAGTGAGCGGCAAGCTGTCATATCACAATAATTCATTGTGAATCGGAAAAGAGTAAAAGGCACAGCACTAAGTTATTGCACAATGTTGAGGAAAAAGTGTTGCTGTATGAAGTACAATGGATAGAATGAAGATATGGAGAGAGAGAGAGAGAGAGAGAGAGAGAGAGAGAGAGAGAACATTCACAGTAAAATCTTCTAAGCAAGAAAAGAAAATCTGTGAGACAAGATGAAGCATGAATGAAGCCTGCGGGATTTACAGGACCGCGCCAGAAAACAGATGCTGTGAGACACAGAAGTTCCTGAGAAAGAAGATGCGGACAAACCAGTAGACAGTTTATATAAAGAAATAATTGCAGTAAACTTTGCAAATCTTGAGTAAGATACAAATATCCCAAAACAGGAAGGTCAAAATGTCTCCAGTTAGATTCAATCAAAATAAGATTATGTCAAGATATATTAGAATCAAATTCTCAAGAATCAAATAAGGAGGAAAGCTCAAAAAAACAATAAGAGCAAAGAACTAAAATAAGTGATTTTCAAGAAATCTGCCAGCAGACTTCTCAGCAGAAATTTATAGGTTAGAAGAGAATGCAATGACACTTTCAAAATGTTCAGAAAAAGAAAGAAAAAACACCATCAATAACACTGTATCCAGCAAAGCTATCTTCCGGAAATAAAACAAACAGAAAGCCTTTCTTCAGCAATAAAACCAGGAGGAGTTTGTCAAATTCAGATAGATCTTGAAATAATTGCCTAAAAAAAAAGGCTAATGAGAGCTCATGGATTGGAAAATAAAGGAAATGGATCAGTAACACAAATACAGGAAAGTTTAAAATTTTCAGATAAAAGTAAATACACAGTCAAATTCAGAATATTCAAATATTGTGGTGGTGGTATGCCAAACATTTATTTTACATCAAGGGTAAGCAAAAATATGGTTAAGTCATAACAATGTTTTCATGTAAAATGCAGCAAAAATACGGAAACTGCAACATGAAATGTAGACTTAGTGGAGTAATGATACAACAGAATAATTTTTTTTCAAAAAAAAAAAAAAACATGTGGGGTCCAGCACTGTACCCTGGTGTCTGAAGTCCTCGTCTTTTACACCTGGGATCTTATATGGGCTCCTGTGCATATTCCGCTGCTCCATTGCCCTCCCAGCTCCCTGCTTGTTGCCAAGGAAAGCAGTCATGGACGGCCAAATCCTTTGGGCCCTGCACCCACTTGGGAGACCCAGAGGAAGCTCCTGTCTCCTAACTTCGGATTGGTTCAGCACCAACTTCTGCAGCTACTTGGATGGAGGATCTTTCTCTCTGTCTCATTCACTCTGTGCATCTTACTTTGCAATAAAAATAAGTGGATCCTAAAGAAAAAATAAGTGGTCAACGTTGTCAGCTTAAAAGAGCTTATTACTGACAATGTGAATTGAGCACAATATAAAAAGTGTTATTCAGCATAATCAAGTAAGATTTATCCCTGAGATGCAAGGGTAGTAAAGACATAAAACTTTAAAAGTGATATATACCCCATATTAAAAAATGAACAAATACTATATATTTAGCAGATATGGAAAAACAATTTGATGAAATTCAACACTCTTTCATGATAAAAACACAATAAATGGGTCTGGGCATGGTAGCCCAGTGGCTTAAGTCCTTGCCTTGCACATGCCAGGATCCCATACAGGCACTGGTTCTAATCCTGGTTGGCCTGCTTCTCATCCCACTCGCTGCTTGTGGCCTGGGCAAACATTTGAGGATAGCTTAAAGCCTTGGGATCCTGCACCCACATTGGAGACCAGGAAGAGGCCCCACGTTCCTGGCTTTGGATCAGTGCAGCTCTGGCTGTTGCATCAGCTTGGGGAGTGATTCAATGGACAGATCTTCCTCTTTGTCTCTCCTCCTTTCTGTATATCTGACTTTCCAATAAAAATCAATCTTTAAAAAAACCACAACAGATTTTATGCATGAGGAAATTGTCTCAATATGTGAAAGATAATACTCATTAAACTCATAACTAATGTCATATTCAAAAATCAACTGCTGGAAACTTTCACTAAAGCTCAGAAAAAATGACAAACATGCCTGTTCTTGCTTCTTCTATTCAGTGACTCATTGGGTGTGCTAACTAATTACTCCAATGAAACAAAAACAGCACCTGTCTGAGGCCAACTTTGTAGTACATGTAAAACCACTAAAGATATCACCAAAACATGTTAGAATTAGTAAATGAACTCAGTAAAGTTGCAGAATAAAAGATCAACTTGAAAAGAAATCAATGGAATGTCTATAATTATGAACAATAAGATAGATTTAAAAATCTACAATAAAACTGTGAGATAAATTTATAAAGAGCCACATATAAACAGAAAATAAAACTCAGTCCACCTAAAACATGATTCTTTTGACAAAGGTGCTAGAAACACACAATCTGGGGAAATTTTTTCAGTAAATTGTTAGAAAAAGTCAATATCCACAGACTGAAAATGAAATTGAAATGTTATGAAATATATAAAAATCAGCTTAAGTCTATTTAAACTTCAATGTTTTTTCACTTTTTTTTTTTTTAATGGAAAGGCAGATTTACAGAGAGAAGGACACACAAACAGAAAGACCCTCCATCAACTGCTTCACTTTCTAAGTGGCTCAAATGGCCGTGGGAGTGAAACTGAAAGCAGGAGCCAGGAGCTTCTTCTGAGTCTCCCCTGCTGGTGGAGGGTCCAGGCTCCAAGGGGAGCTGTATGGAAATGGGGTAGCCTGGACACAAATTGTCACTCATATGGGATCCCGCCACATTCAATGTGAGGATTTAGCCACTATGCCACTGTGCTGTGTCACATCTGAAAAGCGTTTAAACTGATTTTGTCTAAGCAATTCACAAAGCATTTTGACCATTTATTCTGTTGTCCAAGTTGTTCCAGAGTTTGCTCTTGGAAGTTCATTCTGTTGTCTTCTGTGTGTCCTTTGAATGTTCTCGATCTTTTACATTTTAAAATTGTTTTCTGCTTTACTGAGCTATACAATATGGCAAGTTCAATTTTATTTTTCTTTTCTCAGTCTTCAACTTAGTCGTTTGTCTTTTGACCTATAGCTTATTTTACTGGAATATTATTTAAACACCAAGATCTAGAAGTTCCTACTATGGGGTTATTACTGCCAATAGCATGACTAATAAAAAAAAAAAAGGAGTATTGATTCTCTATTGAAATTGTGATGGAAAGACATGGGAATTCAAGCACTGATAGGCACTTTCATAAAACCAAATTTTCAAGATGTAAATTAGTGATTCCTATACATAGATGTCCTTTACGTTTGTGTGTGTGTGTGTGTGTGTGTGTGTGTTTGAAGCTTGTAGAGATAGGTGTGATTGGGCTTATCCCAGACTGATTTAGGGAAAAAAAAAAAAAGAAAGAAAAGGAAAGGAAAACCAGCCATCTTGATGAGAGTCACACACTTGTGCTGTATGGAATCTCCGTAGGTGATTGCACCATGTGAGCTGGATTGAACACAACCTTGTTAAATGGTTCTATTAGCCCATTATTTCATATGCAAGAATCTGTCTCAGGCCTCTTGCTTTTGGTTCTTTTTCTTGATGTGTATCTTGGTGTCAATTGCCAACTGTTCTTATCATTACAACATCATCAAATGTTGAGTTGATAATTTTGTGTCCCTAGCACCTTTGTATAAAGAAACACATTACTTGGTGCCCAAGCCAGGTCAGACCCAATGCTTGGGACTCGGCCCATGGACACTGTTGCCACACTGTGAGTGAGTCCTAGGCTTTGGGTGGCCAGTGCACCCACTGGGTGCCAGGCTCTGCCTGCTGGCAGCCTGGTGGTGAACTCTAGAAATTTTAGGGTATGTAATTGCTTTCTAAGGGCATCCATGGATAAGGCCTCTGTGACCATTGGTGAGGGATGAATTCTGCATGACTCCCAGCGACGGGGTCACAGAACTTGCGGGCAAACATGGGGACTGAGACCTGGAGGTTTGGAGGAAAGAGTCCATAAGAATTATTTGAGCCAGACTCATTCACCAGCCCACATGAGAATCCTGAAATGGGCTGTTAACATAGAGCATCACTGACTGCCACACAGCAGTCCACATGAAATCTATGGCTGGGGTCTGGCAGGGCTAAATACCAGTATCTGACTGAGTGGTAGAACAGCGGCGGGCCACACTTAGCAGGGTCCAGACACTAACCAGCATGTGAGAGAACCAGGTTCGGGGGTAGATTCCGTGGGGGATGTGTGGGTCCATTCTTGTGGGAATACAAGTCCTGCTGGTTAGTTCAAGAGTTGTGGTGGTGATGGGCTGAGCTAGGTGTGACAATGGAACTTGACATCACTCACAGGTAAAGGAACAAAAACAGTCTGAGCAGGTCAAGGCAGCAGCACCTGAACGTGCATCCTAAAACAGAATATGGGGTGAGCCGGGCTGCAACTGGAAGGGGGTGGACTGGACAGGGCCAAGCAACCTTAACTCACAAGAAAAATAGATTGACATGTACGAGAGCTAAATGGGATGTGGAACTGGCTGAACAAATCTGTGGTACATATTTCCAAGCATGGGAACCAGGGTAGGGGGCAGGTCTGGTGGGTGTTATGGGGAGTCACCCAACTAGGCTGTAGCTCCCACTAGTTTGGGTGAGGGCCGAGTGTGAAGTGGACAGGATCAGGCTGGACTTCAACACCATTGGTTTGTGTGGAAGATAGGACTGGAAACAGAACTGACCCAGAAATTGCAACCACCAGCAATATGCATAAGCTGATTCGGGCGACGGGGTGTGCTGGGTCCTGTACTGGCAAGCACACACCAAAATCAGGTCTGAGATCACCTCAGACAAAGTTTTTTGTGAATACCTCCAACTAACTTCAGAACCCCAACCATGAAGAGACTGTCAGCCAGTGGATTCTGAGGAGATATCATCATGCTTGGAATGGCAAGATTGGCAGCAATTCAGAACTGTTGAACTATCAAAACTGCTTGAGCAGGACCCTCAGATGGTGCCCTACTTCGGGGAATTGGAATGGGTGGGAGGCTGAGTGGGACTTCTTCCGTTATTTCTGCCTTACCCCAGATACAGAAAAAATAATAATGATATTAATGTGGAAGCAATAGTCTTACCCACTTTCCTGTAGTCCTTGACCCTTTGTGCCCTAATCAACTATGTAAAAATTATTTTAAAAGATGATAATGATAATAATAATCATGTTATTCTACATGGATTGGATTTTAATTTGTGTTGTTATGTGGGTCTTTAATCCAGGTCATTTTTATTTCTAAACAGATAGCTTGCCATTTATATCAAACACATCTGATCCCATAATACATTTTTGTGAAATAATGAAACAACCATCAAAACAATCTATGAGATTGTAATTTTGATGTATTGGGTAAAGTAACTGCATATGAATGTTGGGAGCACACCCTACAGATACTGATTTGTGCATCTTCTGGTCCAGCTTCCTATTAATGGCCTGAGAAAAACATGTGAGGATGACCAAGCCCCTGCCTACTCTTTTCTGTCTGGCCTAACCCTTGGGCTGTTTTCTGGGACAGTCATTGAGGAAATGGAAAATGTTCTCTCGCTTTCCCTCTCTAACCCTTTCAAAGAAATAAATCAATGTTGAAAAAAAGCCTATATGTGAATAGTCTATTGCACTGTCATTTAAATCTAGATTATATTGCTCAAAATAATGTGATTTATAAAAATCTGTGTGAATTATATGGTCAGATGCTGTGACAGTTGTATTAAAAAAAATTGACCCATTCCTTCTATGTTAACTCCACTGATAATTTTTTTATCAGTCTTGAAAAGTCAAGTATCTTCTTTCTTTATTATATAAGGAAATTAGATTCAAGATATCAACATTATTAGGATTCTGCAGCTATTTCATAATTATTTTGAATTATAGGAGTAAGTGTATGATTTTGATATTTGAATGTGTACCCTCATATTCTTGAGGAATACATTATGTGCTTGAAAACAAGATTTCATAAACACTAGCTTCTACGCATTTTGAAAATACAAATGTGCAACTTAATTAATTTTACAAGAACATGTTAAATAAGCACACTTTGTCAATCATCAGAGTATAGATTGATTGAGAAAAGGATTAACATAGCTAGAAAGGATTAAGGTAACTATTGGCACACAGACACTGCTGTTGCTAAGGAAAAGTATTTGGTTTTCTTGACTAGAATCATAATTTATTCTAAAGAATATGCTACAATTCTTTGTAGACAAAGAGTATCCATGATAACTTTGGGGGCAAATGGATTTTTTTCTTTTAATTTAATTTAATATAGTCTATTTATGTATATAATGAGAATACATTTCTTGCATTCCATTCATTCATTTTTAAGCCCTCAATCATAATTCATAGCCCTCTTCTTCCCAGGAACAGTGTCCTGTTACATGTTCCCATCATTACGACTGCTCGAAATGTTCATAATGTCAACAGAAGCACTCGTACACTACGAACATAAAATTCACACTATTTAATATGACACAAATGCGTACAAAAGATCACTGCTTAATCCTTCCAAAGCTTGTTCCATTCTTATTTCATACTTATACTTTAAATAACATGATAAGTAAGAGGGTGGTGAGGCACTTCATAAAGTGAACTGTTTTTTAATGAGCTTTAACTCAATAAGAAGTGAAGAGGTTATGAACATTTGTGCAAAAGAACTCCTTTAATGTAGAGGCTGAATCCAAACATAACAACTGACCCTAATTAGGTTGTCAACTCTTTCCCTAGTGCTTCCAGAGCTTTCAATTGGTCTTGCCAACACTCATTTTTTAGAATCAATCTCAAATTACTTGTTTATATCGATGTCCAAGCTCTTTATTCATACTGACAATCAGAAGTCTATAAGGGGAACTTTGAAATGCCAAATGGCCACAGGAGTACTGTCTATAAGGGGACTACAGTGTCACCGATGATGAAAATATTCCCCAATGAAAGATGGATCATGAGGAACATTCCCAAGGCTCCAGGTAGAGATGAATTGTCTTTATTAGAAATCATCCTGAACTCTTGTTGAAAATGCTAGTTTACATTTGATTGAACACATTAGCCTATTTTCTTTTCATCTTCTTCTTTTTAAGATTTATCTATTACCTATTTTTTAAAAAAATTGGAAAGACAGATTTACTAACAGAAGGAGAGACAGAATGATCCTCTCCATTGGCTCACTCCCCAAGTGGATGCAAGGGCTGGAGCTGAGCCAATCGGAAGCCAGGAACCAATCTTCTGGGTCTCCCTTGCCAGTACAGGGTCCCACGGCTTCTGGTTGGACCATCCTCTACTGCCTTCCAAGACCACAGGCCCAGGGAATTGGATACAAAATGGAGCAGCTGGGACATGAACCGTTTCCCATATGGGATCTCAAATTTGCAAGCACAGGGTTAGACTCTAGGCTATGGTGCTGGGCCCTATACCTGTTCACTTAACTTCAACGGAGACATTGATGTTTCTTAATGCATATATTTGCTAAATGAAAAAAAGAGTTATTAACCTCTTTCATCTTTGATTATTGTCAAGAGAAATACATGGCTCCATCTTGTTTTGTTTTGTTTTGTTTTGTTTTGTTTTGTTTTGTTTTCCCCTTCTAAAGAGAGTATAATCTTCTATGAAGACCACTTCAGTGGACCTAGGAGTCACGTTTTCTGGTTTGCTCTTTGGAATGATTTCCTAGCCTAATGATGTCTTTTGTCTTAACACTGATTTGCACAGAATCTTTCTGACAGGGAACTTGTTTTTTGTGAGAACTGTTAAATTTGAGGTTTTATTTTTGGGAAAGTAATTTCCAGATGTTTGCTTGTTGTTTAATGAGAGGGCTTAAGAGGGTCACCCATTTGCACTACAAAAATAAGGTGCCGTATTTTCAGACTAATGAAGAGAACTGTTTCTAATCTATGAGTTTGGAACCCTTGATTCTTCATTGCTATGTGAGAAACGAAGAACTGTAACAGACTTGTGGTGCATAAAACTTCTTTTTCATTGATATATATGTGTAAGGAAAGGAATAGATTGGGTCTGTGCCTAAGGCAGCCCCTGAGTTATTTTCTATGTGTTACAAATAGAATAACATTTTTGTTTTCACAGAGGATTACAGTGATTTTTCAGTAAAATTGTATTTTGTCAATTGAGCAAGAATTTATTACAATCAATTAAGCAGTATGTTTCTCTAGTGGTCATTAAATTAATGTTGTTCTCCTGGAAACTGAGAGAAATATTTGGAATAAAAGTTGAACATACTGATTTCCCTGAACTTTGTACCTGATTTTCTTTATTATCTGCTCATTGAGATCAAGCATTTTGTCATGATAGTTTTAGTTATTGGCAACTTTCACTAACTTAGTTTGTTCACTTTTTATATTTTTTTCTACTGGAAGTTCTTATAATGCATTGTATCATATATGAAGTGAGAGCCTTTTATTAATTTTTTAGAAAAAATTTACATTTATTTGTGAGGCAGAATTTACAGAGAGAACACAGTAGATCTTTCATGTGTTTAACATGTTCCTGAACCACTTTATAAATTGTTTAGTTCACATAATCATCCTAAGTTATAATAAAAAAATTAAATATCATTAGTTGTTTTTGAGAATTTTCGCTACAATAGAAAATACACCAAATTCAGAGAAACATGGCTGTTTTACATTTTAAACTTATTTGAATGCCACTGTGCATTACTTACACACTGATTCATCAACGTTATTCGAGTTAGAATAAACAAAACTGTCGCACTTTGTTGATGAAAATCATTTGATAGCAACTGAGTCCCCAAAGAGGAGATCCAATTTACTGTTGCTAAAACTTTTCGTCTTTGTACTTCTCATGTAGAAACATCTGTAGGTTCCCTGGAAGACTAGAATCTTAGGCAAAAATTTCAGACCTACTGAATCAGAATTTAGTCGTTTTTGATAGAACATGTATCTATTGCTTTTTTATACAGATGGTCTGACATTCTGGATAGGTATGTAACAGTCTGTCTCCACAACATCACTAACCCGCTGAGAATGGTTAATATTTTTAGTTTCTTGCAGCCACCTCAGATAACAGTGAATATGGCTAAAAGTAAACATTTCTCCAAGGTATTATAAATGAATCAGTTCCTATAGTTTTATTTCCTCCTTTAATGCAAACCATAAAATAAGGAAGATATATTATGAAGCATTACTCACTTAGATTTAGATTATTAGTATGGTAGGCTGGGAGGAAATGTGAGAATAGAGGAAGCTTGGATACCAGCTGCCAAACTGTAAAGGGAAAAGCAAATTTATAGCATCATACAACAATATGATAACCACAGCTCAAAATAATCTACTATATATTTTATTGAAAAATATGAAAGAAAAGGTGCTTCTATTTCTATTTTAAAAGATGCTATTTTTATTTTAAGAAGTAATTAAAATTTATTGAGATTATGAAACCAATGTGGGAATGTTGTGACTATTTCTAAAACAATATTTTACTGTTTAGCAGATACATTATATTTTAGTTAAATAAAAAGTGGGAGAATCTAGAATGAGCATATAAATAATTGCTCATTATTTTGAAATAATGTGTGGATTTTAAAATGGGTATTTTAACTACATGTTCAAAATATAACTTTTTTGTTTGCTAGATGAATAGGATAGAGTATCCAAATCAATAAATTGGAAAATACCAAGAACCTATGGACTACAGCAGAGGAATGATCAAGGAGGGCCTGTTGTGATGGTTCAACTTGCTAATCCTCCCCTTGCAAGCACTGGGATACTATATGTGTGTCAGTTTGTGTCCCAGCTCTTGTTCCTTGCTTTTGGCCTGGGAAAGCAGCAGAGCATGGCCAAGACCCAGAAGAAACTCCTGGCTTCCGGCTTTGGATTGGCTCAGCTTTGACTGTTCTCCCCATTTGGGGAATTCTGGATGGAAGCAAATGCAAGCAAATGGAAAATCTTTGTCTCTCTGTAAATCTATCTTTGAAATTAATATATATATTATATGCTATGCTAATATAATAAAATATGATATATTATAGATATTATATATAATTAGATTATATATTAGATAATATATATAATTCATACTTACTTCTTATTTCATTGGTCTACTAGAGTAAAATGCCTTATAAAGAATAGTTTATCAACAGAACTTGGTTGCTCAAAGAAGTTGAAGCTCAAGATTCCACAGATGTAATTTCTGGTGACAGTTTTCTCTGCTTCAAAGGTCACACCTCCCAACTGTGTTCTTACTGTGCAGAGGCAAACACAATTCCAAGGACTCTTTCCAATCACCAATAATTTCTTTTGTGACGGCTTCAGGTTTATGATCATACAGCCTCCCAAAGGTGCGAACTCACCATAGAATCCTAAGTGGAGCTGGATTATACAACATGAATACTGGGGGCATATAAACCCTCAAGCTACAAACCATGTTCACTAATATCATGGGGTTTGAAATTCATCATACCAGCCATGATGTAATCTTACACAAATGTTAAACTAGAATTTAAGAAATCATCAAATCCAAATTCTAGCACATAAGAAATATGTCTAAGGGAAGAATGCAGATTTGAACATTATGAACAAAATATGAGTATAGAACATTAGACATTCTAGAACAAGTGACAAAATGTCCTCACCAATGAACATCATGAAGCAAAGCACTTAATGAAAATAATAAGCATAAGCCTTTATATGGACTTTATTTGGAGCCTAATTTGAATAACTAAGAAATGGATAATAGATTTTTGTATTCTTGGGGGGAAATTCTAATATGGAATGGATAACAAGAAAAAAATTAGAGAATAGTTAGAAATTTAAACGATATTCTAGTAGGTAAATTAGAATTTTAAAGCATATGATTTTAAATTTCCTCTTCTGAAAATGAGAATATTCAAAGTTATTCACACGCACAGACATATTCACATGTAATCACCAGGGTTGTGTTTCTATGCTGCACACATTGCAAATGGCAACTTACAAAATACAAATATTTACATATATAAACACATTCAAGCAAATGCATTTCATCTTATACAGGCGTTATAATATATTCATATGCCATATAATTTAACCCATATTTATATGTATCACAAATACATTATGCTTATATGTACTCAGATGCAAATGCATGTAAAGCATATAGATGTATGTGTATTACATATGTATAGCTATAAACATTATATATATTATAAACATTATATATATGAAATAATCTAATTAAATGTTAATTATATCCTCATTTCTACAACACATTGAGATAATTTTCAGGTAAACCTAATTCTTTTTAGTTTATTTACCTATTTAGATTTATGTTACTGGAAAGGAAAATATACAAATAGAAGGAAAAACTGAAAGATCTTTTATCTGCTGATTCACTCTCCAACTAGCAGCAACAGCCGGGGATAAACCTATTTGAAGCCAGGAGCAAGGAGCTTTTTCTCGGTATCCCATATGGGTGCAGAGTTCTAAGGCCTCAGACCATCATGCTCTGTTGTTATAGGTAAAAAGCAGATAGCTGGATGGGAAGTGGAAGAGACAGGATATGATCGGGTGCTTACCTGGGATCCCGGAAGATGCAAGGCAAGGATTTTAGCTGCTAGGCTATTGCGTTAGCCTAAACCTGATTTTTTTTTTAAGATTTATTCATTTTTATTGGAAAGTCAGATTTACAGAGAGGAGGAGAGACAGACAGGAAGAGCTTCCGTCTGATGATTCACTCCCCAAGTGGCCTCAACTGCCGGTGCTGTGCCAATCCGAAGCTGGGAACCAGGAACTCTTCCTCCAGGTCTCCCGCGCAGGTGCAGGGTCCCAAGGCTTTGGGCCGTCCTCAACTGCTTTCCCAGGCCACAAGCAGGGAGCTGGATGGGAAGTGGAGCTGCTGGGATTAAAACCGGCTTCCTTATGGGATCCCAGTGCTTTCAAGGTGAGGACTGTTAGCCGCTGATTCTTACAACTGCTTGAAATACTAAAGTTCTGAAGCACTCTGTGGTTTGCAAAATGAAAGAAAACTGAGCCTTTTTTCTTTTTTTTTTTTTAAGTGTAGTGTGCCACTATCTGTGGCTACATGTGTATAACATTTTCTTAGATTCATAGCTCTACTAAATGATCTGAAATAATATAATTATAACCAGTACTTATTATGATTAAAATGAAAATGAGCTTATGTGTAGTTTGTAGACTCGAGTTATGACTATGAAATCAACAGCAATCGTAAGAGAGTTAAAGAGAAGGGAATCAAGTCAAATATTGTCAAAACATCCTTGATAATTCTTCCAGAAAAAAGAAAATCTGTGTAGTAAATATATTTGTCTATGCTTCAGGACATTTCCAATCTGTCAAGTGGTATTTTAGGCATTTGATTACTTTGACAGAGTAAACAAAGAATGCTTCATATTTTAACCGAGATTTCCTCCATTATAACAATACTTTACATATATCAAGTTAGTTGGTGTTTTTATGGTGGGTAGATTATAACATCACCTAGAAGATACACTACTTGCCGTTAGTAACACCATGGAGTGAGCCTTGCTTATTGATATGAATGACAACACCAGGAACTAAGTGATCCATTCACCACTAAGGAGATAAAGGGTGCCACTTTTAGGATTAGGTTATTTCTAGACTTTGTGTCTTCTCATTGGCGTCCTCTCATGCTCTTTGATTTGTTTTCTCTGAGTCAGTTTGTCATCTGACCCCTGACTGTATCTGGCCAATGACACCAGCTTGATCTCGCCATTTAAATAATAAGAGCACAGCAAGAATAAACTTTTGAGCATCAGGTGGTGTCTAAGAGCAGTTTGACATGAATCAAAACGAAGGGGTGTAGCTGTCCTCAGGGAATCTTGTTAATCAGGATCACTTAAAAATCCCAATAGGACAACTGTCATAACATTTTTGAACTTAATATTTGTTTCTGGAAAAGAACAAAATGTGTTACTGTTTCCTCCTGGGAACATAGCTTAGCTAAACTCATGTCTCCTACCCTTCTTTGTAGTTATTTGTGGTCTTACTGCTTTTTAACTTAATTTTATCCTTGTTTGATTATTTTCAGGGTGAACATTATTATTTCCAAAAACAAATATGCAAACAATAAAACAAAATGAGCCTGCCAAATAATCTTTTGTTCAAAAAAATCCAGATGGCCAAAATCGTTCACTGTTCTTCTGATGAACAGTTTTGTTTTATTATTTTTTGAATCTAGGCTAGTTTAGAGATATTCAGTAATTCTGTTTTCTGCAAGTGAAGTTTTGGAACTAAGGAGTCACAACTGCAGTCATTAAGCATTTCGTAGTGGGAAATAAATACATTCCATCTGCGAAAACAATTATGTAAGAAATTTTAGAATCCTGAGATGATGATTTTGTGATTAAGCAAAAGTTACCTGTAAGATAGGTCATGGGGGGACAAAAAACAGCCAAATCATTCTGTGTTTTTTCCAGTCTTCCAAACTGTCATGTGTGAATGGAGGTTTCTTCACTTGATCCCAAGCACAGCTCCAAAAGCATAAGAAAATGTACTAAATCACTGCCCTAAACCGTTGAACTTTTCATCATTCTTTAAAACTATTATTCTATGGTGATAAAAATGAAGAACGCCAGAGGTCAGTACTAGAAGTACAAGTGGCACGTTAAAGGAGATCAGGTTTCTTAACATCAAATATTGCCAAAGAGCAACTCCAAAACTGGACTGCATCAGTGATAAATGCTTAAATTTTGAAAAACGTTTTGAGAATTTGATTATCATGTGTTTATGACATCAACATTTATTTATAACATGATATTCTTTAGAATTGAATTTTTAATTTTTGTTCAGATTCCTCTTGAAGAAAAATTACATTTAATAAATCTCTTGTTTTTAAGGACCCAGAAGTTTCATAATACATTCAGTATACTTCTCTTGCAAACATTACTTCTAGGTTTCTCCTCACTGGTTCAAAACATTTGTAGAGAACAGGTATCACCAACAAGACAGATGATATACAGGTAAATTATTTTCAATAAAGTAAAATGTTTAAAGTATTTTAAGTCAAATGGTGAACAAACCCAATTTTGCAGGTTAGTTGGTAAATCACAATTTAAAATTATTCATTTTTATTTCAATATTAAAGTACAATATCCATAAATATTTCAGATAAAGATTATATTTACTCTATCATTTTACATACAAACTATTGAGATTCCTAATTCTTATTCACATAACACATGTATTTAATTGTATGTATGAAATCATATTTAGAGTTTTTACTGTTTTATCCATGACTTGTACACTACCTCTAAAAATCATGAGAAATTTCTATCCTAAATATATTATGAGTTATGACTATTTTCTGAATTTTACATGTTAAATAATTATACATAAGTGAAGGATGTTTTTTCATCTTCAAATATATTTTCCAAGACAAAATTCATTTTGATACGTCTTCTTGAATTGTGATTTCATGAAGTTGATCATTCAGTCCCACACTAAGGAAGTTTTCCAAGATCTTTTTCTCGACTGTCATTATACATATGAACTGTGGCTCATTATTCTTGCAGTACCGATTTTTGTATACCTGTGTTCCTTGAAGATTGTTATCAAAATACATTGCCACTTTTGTGATGGATTCAAAATTTTCACCTTATTCCTAACTTGTCCCAAAGCATAGCGACTCCTTGTATTACAATGGTGTATACAAAATAAAATAGAAATGAAGTTGCAAATCCTACTAGACATCAAAGGTTATTACCACACCCACTGCTGCGTGTCAGTTGCTTCCTCTCCTGAATTTACTTCTGGTTGACTGGGAGCCATGTCTCACTGTTACTGCCAAGACTAGAGTGGATCACATTGTAAAATAACAACTGAAGAAAAAGTGGATTCCTTTGAATTTTTTTAAGTACTCCAATAATTTTAACTCTTGAGGAAGCCTGGTACCTTCCAAAATATAGCGATAATAAAAAAAAAGTAGCTTTGAAATTTCAATCTCCATAAGCAATATAAAATAATTTAAGATTATTGAAGACTATCAGTTTTTTATGAGTCTGCTATTTGAAAATGAATTAGGCAGCTTCCTTATTGGCAAAGCAGTCACTTCAGCACAAACATTATCAGAACCGAGCATTTTACTGGTATAAATGCCAGTATATTAAATATGACATGAAAAAAATCACACATGATTTAAAGATGTCAATTAAGTGTACTCACATACTATGATTGGTAATCACAATAAAAAAAAAGATACTTTTTAATTGGAAAGCAGATTTACAGAGAGAAAGGAAGACAAGGAGAAAGATCCATTCACTGGATCACTCCTCCAATGTTTGCAACTGCTGGATTTGAGCTGATCAGTCTCTTTCTGGTCTCTCACCAGGGCTCAGGGTTCCAAGGCTTTGGACCCTTCTCCCCTGCTTTCCCAGGACACAAACAGGGAGCTGGTTGGAAAGTGGAGCACCCAAGATACAATCCAGTGCCCATATGGAATGCCGGCACTTGCAGGTGGAGGATTAGCAAATTGAGACATCATGCCAGTCCCTCATCTAAGTGATTGTCAGGAATTTCTCTCATGTCAAGCCCCACACCTCAAAATATAAAGATGGACAAATGTGATGAGAACAAAGGATTTGGGGATATATAAATATTGCTACAGCATGAATATCAATACCTTAAGTCTTCATGTTACCGTCTTAATCATCCTGCTTGAATATGAAACCCACTAGACATATAGCAAAAGCATAAGCTGATCTTGTACTGAGTCTGTTTTCTAGTAGGGCAAGATATCTATTCTCTTCTTATTGAAAGAAATGAGGGTTAGCATTGCAACTTAGTGGCTAAACTCAGCACTACCTGCAAAGCTGACATCTCATATGGACTCTGGTTCCTGTCAGAATTATTTCATTTGGATTTATCACCCTGCTGATATTCTGGAACAGCAGTGCAAGATAATCTAACTGTTTGGGACTCTGACACGGTCTTCAGAAACCCAGATGATATTCTTGGCTCCTGGCCTTGGCCTAGCCTGGCCGTGAGCATTGGTAGCCGTCTGAGGAAACAGAACCAACAGATGGAAGATCTCTCTCATTCTCACTCTCTCTATATCCTCTCATTTTTCTGTTAAGTCTGACTTACAAATACAATTTAATTATTTTAAAAATGGATGTTCAATTAAAGAGTAGATGAAACCAGTATGATTTTTCTCTTTTCTTCGCTGTGAAACAGACTTGTTCCATCTCCTGTGTTCAGGTTTGTGTGTGTTTTGTGCTCCGATAGGTAGCAGGAGACAAGATGTACAGACCAAAATCTCACCTCTATGATTACGCTTCATGATGGATTCACATTCTATGTAAAGGTCCCTTACTTTGCTTTTGTATCTTAATGTCTTGTCTTCATAAAGGAAACAATGATAACAATAATAGCTTTGAAAATTTCATTTTAAGATTAGTATAACAGAGCATGTAAGTTTTATCACATATTTTTTAAATTAAATATGTCCTGTATATAAGGGTTAGATGAGCCTGAGACTAAAACAGCATATTAGGAGGGAACACAACCCAGGACTCCCGTATACCTGACAGGAAGCCAATTGCTTGTTTGAGCCATCAGCACTGCTTCCTAATGTCAACATCGGTGTGAAGCTGGTGTACATAAGATCTGCATCAACTGGAGTTGGAGCCAGATTTCAAACGGGAAAGGGCATGCTAACCCCTACATCAAAAGCCTTCTCTTGCTTTACTTTCTAAACAGACAATATGATTAAGACATACATAAATATGTATTAAACATTCTCAATCTGATTTTATTCAAAAGCATTCTATTCCCTACCATAAGCATATTAAATGACCTGATATATATATGATATATATATGTATGTATGTATATATATATATATATGCATGTATGTATATATATGACTCTAAACATAACCAAAATGTGACAATTACTGGAGTAGTATTGAGGGTTATCAATTGGATACAGAAAGGAGAGCATGGAAGAACTCTTGATTTCAAGTAATGGCTGATGTTTCTCTTACTGAATTAAAATAATTTGTTAGTAAAAATTTTTGGCTTTCACATTGTGGTTTACAGGGTGAAGCTATTGCCTGAGGTGCTGGCATCTTAGATGAGCAATGATTGAAATCCCCATTATTTTGCTTCTGATCCTACGGCCTGTGAATCTCATAGGCAAAGCAATGGAACATGGTATAAATGGTTGGTCCCCTGCCATCCACAATGGAAACCCAGATAGAGCTGCAGGCTCCTGCATTTGTCCCAGCCCATTCTTTCAATGTAATTATTACCTATCAATGAAACAAAAATGTTAAGAGTATTTTGCACTGTTTGTGTTAAAGACACCAGTATAAACTCAGTTCCCTAAATGTACTTCTTTGGATAATACTTTCTTTAAATAAATCTTAGAGGCCCGTGTAACTATTCAGATTATACTCTATTGCATCTTAAGAGATCAATTCATTTCCTCTGAAGAGAGGGTTGGTAATCATCTTAAATAGTTCCACACATGATTATCTTTGAGTGACTAAGGTTAAAAAGCATTTTGTTAGATTATATTTAAACTGTGTTTAGATATATCACTATCACATTTTAATGCATAGCTAAATAGCATTATTGAGTAGTTCTCGGTTTGTATTAATACGTCTGAGCTCATCTACTGGTAGAAAAATAAATCCCTCTGTAGCTTATACTAGGGCAAATCAGAGCCAAAAAAAATAAGCACAAACCTTACAAAAGCCATGCGATAATTACTAACCTCGGAAGAGATTACCACATCATAGACCTTAAGGTAAATGTTCATTAAGGGAGACTACATTCCTCTACCTCATGTTTTGTAGTACACATGAAGCTTTTCTGAATGCAAGTAATACAACTAAAGCAAGTTAAAAATGTCCATAAAACTTAACAAGAATTGGGTAATGGATTTATACTTAATGAAGCAAAAAAAGACTTAATTGACTCTGAAAATTCTTGTGTTCCATGAGTGGTTTATGGAAGTTGAGATATGAGCTGAGTATGCATGTAAAAAAAAAGTACAGTAAAATTTTAATTGGCATTCTCCACTGAAGCAAAAATTTGCCAATTAAGTAATATGCTGATTACTTAGTGTTAAGAATTTGATTTTGCCCTATAATCTTTCGAACACTGGCAACAGTATTAGTTAGACATAGGGTAAACACAAGGAAGTAATAGTAATTGTTCAAGTGTCAATGAAAGAAAAATATTGGACGCAGTCAAATATCATTTATGCTTCTTTCAAATGTTATTCAAAAGAGTTATAAAAACAATCAGGATTCTTTTTGTTAAATTTTTATTTTGAATTTTTGAATTTTATGGTACAATTTCTCTGAGACCGGAATTCTACACACTCCCCCCCCAAAACTCCCATCCCCCTCCTACAGATTTTGCCCAAGTTGCTATAATAGCATAGTCCTTCATTAGGAGATGTGAGGATCCAATGCAATATCCATCCCTGCTTCCAAATCAACGATAGACTCCCAATAAAACTGTTGGAAATGTGCAGACAATGGGATGCTGGACTGTGTTGACATTGTCTGTACTAGGAATGTCGGAGCACACTTGAGATTTGCTTTGTCATAGTTTTGAAGTTAATTTCTATTAAATAAAAACATGAGTTAAGTAAAACAAATAAATGTTAAGTAAAGAATACATTGGGGAAAAGAAAAGCAATCATTTATCAGTAACTGTTTTTGGAAGTTTGACCTTGAAACTAGCAAGAAAGAGCCAGTCAAAATTGCAGTTGAGTATGAAAATTTGCATCATGTGGAAGCAACTGAATAGCGCCATTTTTTAGTGGAATGAAAATATAAATGAAAAACATAAGGGGTTTAAGAATGCATCAAATTAAAAACAGCTGTTCAGTTTTTAAAAATTTATTTTTTATTTTTTTTTAAAAGTCAGATCTAACATCCGTTGATTTACTCCCAAAGCCTCCACAAGGGCTGCGACTGACCTAATCTGAAGGCAGGAGCCTCTCCCAGGTCTCCCACGTGGGTGCAGTCCAAAGGCTTTGTGTAGTCCTCTGCTGCTTTCCCAGGCTACAAGCAGGGAGCTGGATGAGAAGCAGGGTTGCTGGGATTAGAACCAGCGCCCATATGGTAACCCTGTGCATGCAAGGCAAGGATTTTAGCTGCTAGGCTACTGGCACTGGACCATAAAATTAGATTTTTTCAGACCTTGAAAAAGTGATGAAGTGAAAGATGCAAAAAGAGTATAACCCGAGGAAACATCTAAACAAACCTTTTGGTCACTTTAGGTCTTTTTTTTTTTAATAATATGAATTTTGTGTGCTGCATTGGTAAAACCCAGTAAGATTCGATTTGTTTAAAGTGTTTAATGTACGTTCATTGCTGTGTTAAAAAGCAGCAGAAATTCACTGAAATGCAATGTAGGTACCATATATAAGATACTAGGATGCAGTTTAATGTTAGTGGTGATATTCTATATTAACTTACAGCTTCATGAAGTCTATGATTTATAGTTAACATGGCCTACCAGATTACTATGCCATAAAGTCTTATATGAGAAATATAATTTTATATACTTTAAAATGGAATAAAATTTTTGTAGACAGCAATAAGACTTTATACCTAGAAAACGCTTTAAATTACCCTGTGCTATTTATGTGCCAGAGAGACCTGATGATGCTCTATGTGAGAAATGGAGTTGCTCAGTGGTAGTGGTCTTTTCTGGTTTGGGGGAGGGGGAATCCACAAAAATATTACAATTATTTACGAAATTAGAAGTGTTCTATGAGGGTACATAGATTGTAACATCTACTTGAAAAACTCCTTGCATAATTCCAAACTGAAAAAAAAAGCTTTTAGTGGGGGATTACGATGCCCAAGTGGCCAAATCCTTGCCTTGTATGTGCCAGGATCCCATAAGGGCACTGATTCATGTCCCAGACATCCAGGTCCCTGCTTGTGGCCTGGGAAGGCGGACGGCCCAAAGCCTTGGAACCCTGAATCTGTGTGGGAGACCTGAAAGAGACTGCTGGCTCTTGGGTTCATATCTGCTTCGTTCTGGTCTTAGTCGCACCGTTAGTAGTGAACCATTGGATAGAATATCTTTATTTCTGTTTCTCCTCTCTGTATATCTGCCATTCCAATAGAAATAAAATCTAACTTAAAAAATCACAAAGAAACATTTTCATTCTGTAACACTAACAATCATTTTTCATGATATTCAAAAATAAAATAATGTGTTTCTGGAAAAAGAAGCTCTTGCACTCAAAGTTCCTAGGGCCTGTGTAATTGTGATGTGAATCTACCAGTGTGATTCTAATCCTACTATCATCTTTCACTAACCATGGTTTTAAACAGCTTCCTACTTTCATTTTCTCATAAAATAGTGATGCTAATGGTACATAATTCAGAATATGAAAGTGAACAACTGAATTTAAACTCCCAAGAGACATATCTAGAATAGTGAATGTTAAATAGTTAACAATTATTCATTGTAATTTTTACTTAGTCAGCCTGGAAGATTGATGTGGAGAGAAGTGAACGGATGCTATTTCAGTTGGTTTTTTTGCAAAACACCAATGAGATAAATTTGGTGTGTGATCAAAACAAGCTTAAGCTGCTGCTTGAAAAGTTGATGGCAGATGTTACAGAATACTACAACAGAAAACCACTAAAGCAGACGAAAGCTTCTTTGACGCGGTGTGCATGATCAGTTGAAATGCAAATGATCAGAATAATGTAAAAAGGAAAATAATAAAATGGATTCAAAACAGATAAATAGAAATATTGGATTTGCAAAACAGCTTCCTTGATTGATTTTCATGCTATAAAGTGAAAATAAAGTTAAATTTTTTTTTACACACTAACTACTGCATTTTGAAGGAAAATGAACTTGATTTCTTCTAAAATAAAAGTTGGAGACTTGAGATTTTTTTTTTTTTGCTAAACTTGGATCCTATATTTGTCAACTTTATAACTTTATTGGGCTGTGAAGCTGACAAATTGATTTTTCTTGCTCCTAATTTATTTAATTCAGTTTTCACAATTAAACAAGCAATTAATCAATGGTAGAGTCATTAAGATTCATTGCGATGAAATGGTGTCCTGACAATCATCCTGAATAAGAGCTGCATAATTTATCTGAGGGCAGACAGACTAGATGGTCTTAAGTGTTCTGAATTTAAGATATTTATATGAATGATGTCTGATCATTCAAATTCAGTTAAAATTGCGGGTGAAAATTTTGTTTTGCTTTATCATATATATGTATGTATGTTCATCTACAATTCTGCAAATTTATTCATGAATTATTGAGAAACAAGACGATGCAGAATGCAGAATATGTAGCAATATTATACATGTGTTAGTTTCTGGGTCATTAAAAATGGATGTTTCTTAAAGCTTTACTTTTGTCTTGAATGCAGAAACATTGATATCACAAACTGAATTTTTGCATGGTTTAAAAACCAGTTTTGTTTACTTCCTAATATTTATGGCTTACTTCTATTATTTTATAGTTTGCTTTCTTAACTGGGGGAGGTTGTTTTGAGATCCATTTTATAAAATTTATTTGGTACTTTTCTAATTTTGACAGTCACTTATTACTATAAAATTTCCTCATAACATTGCGTCTGCTATATCCCATAAAGCAGTGTTGTGTTTTAAATTTCATTTGTTTGAACAAATGTTTCCATTTTCTTTTTGATTGTTTAATGACCTGCTTTTTTTTAAAAAATGTTATTAAGAATCTGCATGTTACTGCATTTTCCAGAGGGAATTTTTACTGTTAAATTTCAGCTTCATTCCATTGCAGTCAGAAAAGGTACACAATGTGATATGATTTCAATTATTTTTTAAAATTGAGATTGTTTCATTGTTTGAGTTAAATGTCTGAAAGAATGATGTATTGGTAAAAAGAATGTTTTCTACAGCTGCGGGATGGAATGTTCTGGTAAATGTTTTCTACACTTATTCAGTCTGTAGTATAGTTTAGCTCTCTTGTTGTTGCTGTTGATTTTTAATGTGGGTGATGAGAATTTGTGAAGGGGTACAGTTGAAGTCTCTCCAGGCTATTTCCTTGGGATTTATGGGGCAGGAAATGCTACAGAGACCTTGTTCACATGAGACTGTGGTTTCACATCACATAAGAAGTGCCCACTACTACTCGGTCAGAAGACCATTCTCTTGATTTCAGTTTTTCTTTGCTATACAGCAGCAACAACTTCAAAAATGCTTTTATTTCAGTTTAATATAAGAATACAGCTTCCAAGTTATTCTGATCATACTGCCCTAATTTTAAACCTTTTTTGTATGCGTGAGCTTACCTGGATTCCAACCTTAGGATACAATATTTTTTTTTAAGATTTGTTTATTTTTACTGGAAAGGCAGGTATACACAAAGAAGCAGATACAAAGAGAATGATCTTCCATCTGCTAGTTCACTCTCCGATAGACTGCAATGGCTGCAGCTGAACCCATCTGAAGCCAGGAGCCAGAAGCTTCTTCTGGATCTTCCACGCAGGTGCAAGGTTCCCTGTGTTCAACTGCTTTCCCAAGCCACAAGCAGGGGAGCTGGACGGGAAGCGGGACTGCCTGGATTAGAACCGGCTGCCATATGAGATCTCAGTGCTTGCAAGGCAAAGACTTTAGCCACTAGACTATTGTGCCATGTCCACAATAAATAATTTTGCTTTCAAATACAATGAAGTGTCATGGAACATCTTGCAAGACAATTTTTAATAAACTTCTGGTGTGTGTACATATCTAGCATGCTAGAAAATCTGTACTACAGGAGTATCACTTCAAGAATGTTGCTGTAAGCACAAGAACGTTGGGTAGATACATAGACTGCTGATGCAACAAATTTATTTACAATCCCTGATAGTAAAAAAAAATGTGGAGGTATTATCCTCTGGAATAATCAAAATAGAGATATTTTACTTCTTTTTTTCATTTTTTAATTTTATTTAATTACATTGTATTATGTGACACAGTTTAATAGGTAATGGGATACCCCCACCCCTCCCCACACCCTCCCCCCATGTTGGGTTACTCCACCTTGTTACATAACCACAGTTCGAGCTCAGTTGAGATTCCCTCACTGCAAGCATATACCAAACATAGAGTCCAGCATCTTGCTGTCCAGCCTAGTTCAACGGCTTCTTAGGGAGACCCTTCCCATATACCATCAGCAAAAATTTACATCATTATGGAATTAGTTGGCATAGTAATGAGTTACCAATATGTTAAAAATAAATGCGAGTTCTTAACCACATTCTGTGACCACCTCATTGACATTTCAATTTTAGTTTATACACAACTTATAACATAACATACATAGCATTACATGTTTTACATAACATCATATCATCTTAAATTAAAGCTTACTTCAGAGAGATGTGTTTATATTCCAAAGTAGTAACAATTAAACCTCTCTCCAACAGGAAAAATGGACCTGCTTTTCTAGACTGTCTACATAAGTTCTGAGTTTATTTTTAAGGTTTACATATTTATTTATAAGCTGAACTTACAGAATGGCAGAGAGATCTGCCATCTTCTGGTTCACTCCCCAGACAGCTACAATGGCTGGTGCTGTGCTGGATGAAGCTAAGGAAGCCTCATCTGTGTCTCTTCCAGGTGTCCGATATCCCACACACTCCGGTCACCCCCTGAAGCTTTTCCAGCTGTTCAACAAGGAGCTGCAGCAGAAGTAGAGAAAGGCACCCATGAGAAATGCTGGCATGGTAGGCGCAGCTGCAGCCAGTGCATCACAACACCAGCACGCACATCAGTTTCTCAAATGTAGGTAAGCTGTAGTGTATTACACCCCCAGAGCATGTTTAGCAACTCAAACCTGACCATCAGTGGTTGGCAGGTTCAGGAACAACACCTACAGTTTTATTCAGTTACCTTTACTTGGAGTAATAAATTATTTCTTTTTCACTAACAGCTTATATATGTATTTCAGTTTTATGTATGCTAACTTTCATAGCTGTTTCTGTTCCATGGTTCTGCCGGTGCACTCACTAAGAGAGGCATCTGATAGGAAGTTGATGTACTTGAGAACCTGACACCCAGTGAGTCCTGAATGCCCGGGTCTGATCTGTTCCAGTTATTGCCGTAGGCATTTGGGCAATGAAACAGCATAGATGAAACACCTTGTTTGCTCTCTCTCACTTTTCTTTTAGAAAAAATACTGCATCTATGGCTGCCTTCCTCTTCTTTGTGCTTATGTCCTTCAAATAAATGAAAATTTTAAAAGATGATTAAAATAATAAATAAGTATTTAAAATATGCACCATTAGGAATATTTTAGAAGTAGTTTTTGTACTTTGATGGTACATGAAAAATTACTTCTGAAAGGCATTTTGGGGCAACAAAATATAGAACTTACCTTACATAGTCATTATTTTTCTTAAAAAATAATTTTTTCACTAAATATCATGCTCAACTATGAAATTTGCTAGATGCAGCCTTCCAGAAATTATAGCCATTCTGAGGCTATGCCAATCATCATGGAATCACAATATGAGAGAATTGCTAATGGCAGAATCAGAAACCATAAGGGTACATGATACAAGCACCACATGGGAGAAAAAATCACAACAGCACCAGAGAAAACTCAACTTGTTTACAAACAACAATTGCTATGTATATAAAGCCAAGTAGTTAATTGTGTTTTGTTTGAATATTTATTGCTAACTGTATCAGGATCCCAGGCATAAGTCTGAGCTATCCTGGTCTGAAAAACACAAACATTACCGTCAGATTTCCACCAGAGAATCATTCTGCCCTAATTTGCTACTTTTGCTTGTCTAGCAACATTCTCTATAAAACCGTGTAAAATGAAGTTTTGATTATTGTTGCTAGTAAAGAAAGAATCAATATCATTAGTACTTTGGCACACAAAAATACACATATTTAAATATGCTACTAGCTATATTTTGAAATTGCATCCCAGTATTCTTAAAACAACGTCTTCCCTTCCCTACAATTTACATGTGTTTCTGTAATTATATTATTAAATTCCACAAAATGTAATGGGCATATATTAAAAGTTTAAACTGTATTTTAAAGATACATTTATTTCTATTGGAAAGTCGGAGATAGAGAGAGGGGGAGAGACACAGAGGAAGATCCTCCATCCGATGGTTCACTCCCCAAACGGACGCAATGGCTGGAGATGAGCCAATCCGAAGCCAGGAGCCAGGAACCTCCTCCAGGTCTCCCATGCAGGTGCAGGGTCCCAAAGCTTTGGGCCGTCCTCAACTGCTTTCCCAGGCCACAAGCAGGGAGCTGGATGGGAAGTGGAGCTGCTGGGATTAGAACTGGCACCCATATGGGATCCTGGCACATGCAAGGCAAGGACCTTAACCACTACACTACTGCGCAGGGCCCCAAATCATAAACTATTTTTTTTTTAGGCTTCACTTTTTTTTCTTTTTTTATTATTATTATTTTTAATTCATTAATTACATTGTATTATGTAACACAGTTTCATAGGTACTTGGATTCTCCCCACCCCTCCCCAAATCCTCCCACCATGGTGGATTCCTCCACCTTGTTGCATAACCACAGTTCAAGTTCAGTTGAGATTCCCCCACTGCAAGCATATACCAAACATAGAGTCCATCATCTTATTGTCCAGTCAAGTTCAACGGCTTTTTAGGTATACCCTCTCTGGTCTGAAGACAGAGCCAGCAGAGTGTCATCCCGATCAATTAAAGACTCCAACATACCATCAACACAAATTTACATCATTATGGAATTAATTGACATAGTAATGAGTAACCAATATGGTAAAAGTAAATGCGAGTTCTTAACCACCTTCTGTGACCATCTCATTGACATTTCAATTTTAGTTTATACACAACATATAACAAACCTAACATAGCATGTTATACATAACATCGTGTCATCTTAAATTAAGGCAAACATGTGGTATTTAACCTTTTGGGATTGGTTCATTTCCCTTAGCATAAAATCATAAACTATTAACTACATCTTTACTACAGAGTACTGAATGGTCTATCATGTCTGTACCTAAAGTGCCATGATATTTTTCATACCAGAACATCTGATTTGTGACTGTTACTAAAGCACTATACTGTATTAATAATCTGGAGGAAAACCAAGCGGGGATGAGAGAGTGGAAAGGGAAAATCCCTGTGCCTGCAGTCACATAAAAATGTGAAAAAAAAGCATAAGCTTTAATTTAGCACGCTAAAATTTATAGCCAGAAAAATCCTGGCATTCAAATGAATTGTATTCCAATCATGAATTTGAGAAATTTGGGTGACTTTGTTCATTAAATAAAACAATGCCATTTAAGCCCCTAAAATATGGTGAGGAACTAATAATATTTAATTTTGTAGCATAATAATTTTTAAGATGTAAGAACCATAAAGAATAAGAACAAGGAAACATTGCATGTCCTTGATGCAGGAAACTAGTATAGAACTTTGCTTCAATTGAATGTTTTATACCGGTGAATAGACTAAAGCTTAATAATGAGACAAAAACTTTATTCTTCCTTATTTTTTATGCGACACTGAAAAGTGTTATCATTCTGAGACTTTCAAAAGGTAAAATTAATAAATTGATTTTAAAATGTATTTACTTATTTGAAAGGCAGAGTGACACAAAACAAAAAAGGAGAAAGACATACATTGATAGAGAGAGACGAGAGAAAAGAAAGATCTCCTACCAACTGCTTCACTTCCCAAATGTCATCATAGCAGTGGTTGGATTAGAATTCAGCCATGAACTAGTAACACTGAATTTCCCAACTTGAACTGGCAACTGCTATTTTTTTGGGGGGAAGGGTCTGGTGACATGCGCTGGATCTGAAATACAAGAGACAGAATTCAGACTTGCACAAAGGATCCATAATCCCCAAAGCTGCTCCAAGTCGTTGCACTACAGTGCCAATGCCAATCACATGGCTCATAAATAACTAACTAAATAGGTAGATAAATCCAAGCTAGCAAATACAGAGGAGAGTCATGCACTGATAAAATTCCACAGTCCTTTATGACCAGTGGTGGAGTGTTGGCTCACGCCCCTAAGGTCTCTTGAACCTGAACTGCAAAGCAGCAGGGTTTATAAAGGCAAAACCCACAAACCAGAAGTGCATCAGGGGGTCTGAGCAAATGTGGAACTACCTTAGGGATTAAAAAAAAATCACTCCTTTTGAATCTTTTGTTGCTGAATGAGATGAAACTGATTTTTCTCCTACCCATGATTAAGCATTCTTGAGGAGCAGAATGTGTTTTTTTCTCAGCCAGGCTGTAGTTTCACAGGTGGAAGTTACCTCCCTAAGGTGGTCCCATTCAACACAGAGTCCCTCATGTCAGGCATTTTATTGCAATAACAACGTAAAATATTGATACATTTTTAAAAGACAAATGCTTCTGAAGATTATTGTCTTGTCCTTATAATTCACCTACTTGGTCAAATTGTTATCTGAATTCATGTATAAATTTCAGAATTCAGTAATAAGTAGCCAGCAAAAGAGGCTAGAGCAGATGAGTAAAAAAAAAATCTAACCATAATTTCATCACGTGTAGTAAGACTAGCATAGAAAGCTATTTGCTTTGTCTGAAATGTTGTCACACATGTAACGATATGAATTTAAATATGAATAAAAATAATCCATTGCCTCTAGCTTCAATATAAGCCACGTAACAGTTAAGATAACCGGGAGGGGTTGGGGGAAATCCCAGAGCCTATGAAACTGTGTCACATAATGCAATATGATTAATAAAAAAAAAGTGCATGGCAAAAACGATATTTGCAAAATATTTGTGAAGAGGGATAAAATTCTTTCCAAACAATTCTTAAAGAATTGTGAAAATTTGATAAAGGGAACCAAATCTTAATACTTATTTTTCCCTCAATTCTGAGTGAAAAGACAAAAGTTGCTAGAATTTGCAAGCATGTATATCTGACCATGCATTTTTGACCCTAGGAGAGCAGAATCCTAGATTCTGAAGTAACAATACATCTTACAGAGAGAAAATGTTTCTCAAGTTGTTTATTACTGATAAGCGCAGTGTAGGGTTTGTAAACCTCTTAAATTCTGGGCTTTTCACACCTGTGCAATGGAAAGATCCCAAATTATTACTGATTTGAAGCAGCTGCTACAAATCACTACTGCCAGGAGACAAATTTGTTGTCATAAGAAAGCTCCTGCCAAACTTCCTTTGTAAAAAAACAGATTAGGTGGTTTTAACAGTTGCCTGAATTACTGAAACGGGAATGAGAAAGCTGGCTCCCGATTTTCAGTGCTATCATTTGGAATATTTTGAATCATTACTTCCTTTGTGAAAATGTTATCTTCTGTAGAGTATTTGTTGATTCAAAATGCAGACATTTTGCATTGTACAAACTGTGATTGTAATATGTTAACAAAGACATATCTACCAGCAAATTTGTCATTTTGCATTTATCTCACCCTCAACAAAGATCTAGACTTAAATGTAATACCATATTTAATTATGCGTTGACAGTTCAAAATTCATATGTATTTTTAAAAACATCTGTGCCTTATCAGGGTACATTTTGATAAGAGTTAAAATCATCTCAACAGTATAACCAAATCCCTACATTTCCATAGTTGATTTCCATTGCTACTAGTTTGAGAATATGATGCTTCTCCTAATATTTAAATAGTTGCAAGATTGTTACAAGCATGTTACATATTTCTCATTTAACAAAATGCATATACTTTTTATGTGTTAATTTTTTATCTAAAATTTGCATTGAATTACAGTGTCATACCGAAAATTACACAAGTCTATAAAGAAATTTTGGTGGGGTCGACTGGCGCGATGGCCTAGCAGCTGAAGTCCTCGCCTTGAATGCCCTGGGATCCCATATGGGTCCCAGCTCTAATCCCGGCAGCTCCACTTCCCATCCAGCCCCCTGCTTGTGGCCTGGGAAAGCAGTCGAGGACGGCCCAAAGTCTTAGGACCCTGCACCTGCGTGGGAGACCAGCAAGATCCCCTAGATCCTGGCTTCGGATCGGCGCAGCACCGGCCCATGTGGGCAACAGGAGAGTGAATCATCGGACGGAGGATCTTCCCTTATGTCTCCACCTCTCTGTTTATCTGACTTTGCAATAAAAATAAATAAATCTCTACTTTTTCCTCCTTAGGAATATCATAAACAAATATGTTTTAAGAACAAAACATCAATACTATCAGAGAAGTTTGCATTTTTTATTAATGTAGAAAACAAAGTTTTCCTCTATACAGTATGATTCAATACAGATATTATAACTAAATACAAAATGATATGGCACTGATATATTTTATAGACTCTATTATTTTTCACAAACAAGAAAAATGTGGTATTTGTTTTTATTAATCAAACTCATTTCATTTAGCATAATAATATCTGATTTGATCAATTTGGTTGTAAATGTCAGATTTCACTCTTTTCAACCTTTTCAAGGCTGAGTAATATTTCAATTTCTGTCTATTTTTTCTTCACCTGATCATTAGGTGATGGATGTCGATTGATTCCATAGTTTTGTATTGGGAAATGAGCTGCTGTTATCTGAGTGGTGAGGAAGATCCTTCATATGCTGTTTTCAATTCCTTTCAATGAATTCCCTAAAGTCTGATGGCTTGGCCAGGTTGCAGAGCTACATAGGTTGTTCTGAGGAATCTCCGCACTGCTCTCCATAATGTTTGTGCCAAATTCTTTCCCACCTGCAGTGCATCAGGGCACATTGCTAGTATTTGTTATGTTTTGATTTGGGGGAAGTGGTCTTTTCATCTAGAGTGGTGTGTAATACCTGACTTCATTTCTTCTCTGCATGGCAGGAACATCATTTCCACCCACTGTGGGCCATTGCTATTTCAACGTTCATCCAAATACTCTGCTCATTACTTAATTGAATTGTTTTGCTGGGGAAGTATTTTGTTATATTTATATATTCTGGATATTGTTCCTTGATTGAAAAAGTTTTCTCCCATTACATTTGTTGCTTTTTCACTTTCTTTAGGGTTTCCTTTGCCGTGAAGTAGCTTCTTACTTTGATATAGTTGCATTTGCCATTTTTCTATATTATTTAGCTCTAGGATCTAACCCCAGATCTCTTTGAAGAGGCCAGTGTATTATAGTGTTTCCTTTAGGTTCTCCTCTATTAACTTGATGGTTTCAAGTATTAGAGCTAGACATGTGAACCTTTGTGAGTTGACTGTCATACGGGGTATAAAGTTGGGGTCTTGTTTCAAACTTTTGCATAAGCATATCCAATTTTCCAAATATACTTTTAGAGGCTTTTTTCTAGGAAATGGTTTTAGTACATTTATCAAGATTATCTAGCTGTGGAGGTACAGATGAATTTGGGGGATTTTATTCTGTTCTGTTATTTATTTGTTGGACAATATAAGGTTGTTTTGAATATAACAGCCTGTAATATTCCCTAAAATATGTCATTACTATGCCAGATTTTATTAACATTTGGCTTTATTTTTCTTTTTAAAATTGCTTTCTCTTTGGGGCATTTTGTTTGATATGAATTTCAGGAATTTTTCTATAGTTTTATGACAAATGTTCTGGAAATTTTTATTAGAAATATGCTTAATATGGGCACTGACACATTGACTCAACTGGTTAATCCTGACCTCAAAGCACTAGCATGTAATATGGGTACTGTCCCTGCTGCTCTACTTCTCATTGATGTGGACTGGGAAAGCAGTAGAGGGTTGCCTAATGCCTTGGGATTATGCATCCACATAGGAGTTCTGAACGAAATTTCTGGCTCCTGGCTTTAGTTCAGTTCAGCTCTGGCTCTTGCAGCCATTGGGAGTGAACTAACAGATGGAAGATCTGTCTCTCCTTCTGTAAATATGTGTTTCCAATAAAAATAAATCTTAAAAAAAGATCAATGTTCAATCTGTAGATTTCTTTGGGAAGTATGGGTATTTTGATACTATTCATAATTAGAATGAATGAACATTGAAACTTCCATTTTGTTGTCTTTTATTATTTCCTTTAATGTTTTATAATTATCATCATGAAAAGCATTCCATTCCTTGGTTAAATTTATCCTAGGAGTTTGAATTTTGGGTAACTGCTGGGGATGGTACTAATCTTGTCCATTCTTTCTCAAGCAAAGCATTTTGGATGTATAGGAATGATACCAATTTTTCTTGGTGATTTTATAGAGTGGATATATACAGATGAATTCTGTAAAACTTTTCAAAAAGAATAAAAATCATTTTTTAATCTATTGCAGATAATTGAAAGAAAGGGATATTCTTTCTCTGTGACCATCGTCACCTTCATTCCAAAACCAAACCAAACACCAGCAGCACCAGCAATGAGAGCTATACACCAGCATGCCTTATGACAAATATGAAAATGTTGAACAAATCATATGAACAAATAAAATCTGAAAACACATCAACATAAGGTGGCCTTTACCCCAGGGAAATCACGCTAGTGTTAACTTCAGATATGTTAGATTTCTGAACACTTTGTTCTGCTTTTTTTCTTGGTTTTCATGTTTTGTTTCTTATATTTTTGAATATATCCCACCCAAGCACAGTGTGGAGTTGATAAATATTTAATCAGAAGCCGGTGAAAATAAATTTTCTCTCTCACATAGAATAGTGTAATCGCCATCTAATTAAACACACTACCTCTCTTACCTGGATCATACCTAGAATGTATTTTAAGCTGCATAATATGATAAAATTTATTTCTTCACATCTAATACTTTGTTTTTTACTATTAATGTGATATTAACACAAAATTACACCAAGTCCCCACGGTTAGTTCATACAGGCAGTTCTGAAAATATAATGCTGTTCTTTTTGTCGTAAAGGCAAAATGATTTTCTCAAAACTTACAAATACTTTACTATTTATGCAAAACCAAGACAATTGTCATACAAACCTCTTAGCCGAGTATTTGAATTTCCTTAATGTACTTGTCAAAAAACAAAAAGAATTCACTTTTACCATGATAAGGTAGAGAATATAATCAACAGCTGATACACTGTATGATAAATTTTGAGACTCAACCAACTAATTAATTGCCTGTCAAAACAAATTTACTTCATGAAGAAACATTTCACAGTACAGTCTCACATACTATGTATATAAAAGCTTTACTGCGTTAGACAATATTCTGTCATAAAATGATCCAAATGTTTCGAAGACAGAATATTTAAAATGCTTACGTGAATACAATAGAATTGAATCAGAAATTAAGTGATTCGTGGCATCAAACTACAAAACATGCATCTGGCATTTTTCTGGCATTTGAGAATACAACAGGATTAAGAATTTCCTTCTATTTTTTTTTTTTTAAGATTTCTTTACTTTTACTGCAAAGTGAGATTATCAGAGAGGAGAGACAGAGTAAAGGATCTGCCTGCTGGTTCGCTCCCCAAGGGGCCGCAACAGCTAGAGCTGAAAACAAGGAGCCAAGAGCTTCATCTGGGCCTCCCATGCACGTGCTGAGTCCCAAGGTATTGAGCCATCCTCCATGCCTTCGCAGGTTGTAAACATGGAGCTGGATGGGAAGTGGGGCTGTGGGGATATCAACTGACACACAACTGGGATCCCATTCTGGGGCAGTCTATCTTACACTTGCAGATAAACAATGAAGACACTGGTTAGCCAATAGGAATTTTTACCAACCATCTTCCACTTTATTATTACATTATGGAACCATTTGTCTAATCGTACATTTTTATTATTATGATTCATCTATCATAAATGTAAGAATGCACCATTTTCTCATTCCAAAAAATGTACATTTTACTATTTTTTAAAATTAAACATTCCAAATACACACACACATACACACACAAAAAATAGTAAAAATTGACAAAATATTTTAAATGCAATTAAATCTACAATGGAATTTGTTGTCAAGTTCTGTCAATGAAAACAGCAAGGCTACTGTTTCACAAAATGCAAATATTAGAGGAAGAGAAGCTTTAATTGTATAGGTCTCTACAACAAAACAAATACTTATCCTCAAATAAAATTGAAATAATAGCATAATAGCATAACAGCAGAAGGGAAAGAACAAGTACAATTATCCAAAAGAATTGCAGACTTCATGAATCTCCATCAAAACTGACTGAAAAGTAAAAATAACACAGACATAAAATTTTAAAAAAAGGAAACTGTAAGCTCCAGTGATCTATGAAGGATTCTCAGAGGAAGATGTGAGAAATCGCACATAGATCTTTTTGATACTTTACATCAAGTGAAGATGTTTTCATTTGAAAACATACTACTAAAGCTGACACAAGAAGATGTGGAATTTTTCATTGCTTGTCTTACAAAGAAGTTACATTTTCAGCCAAACTTTTCCTAAAATGGAACACCAGGTACTGGTGATTTATTGTACATTTATTCAAATATTAAAGTAAAATATATATCCTAAACTTTTCTGAAAAATAGAGGAAGAGACTTGTTAACTTACGCAACAGTAAAACGTAACAGATCAGCTGGGAAATTGTGTAACTGGATTCTCAAAAGAGCAGGTATACATGTCAAATAAAATCAACTGCAGGAGGGTGATAGCTACATCAGGTTTTCTCATTTGTTGTATTTACCTTTAATATTACAACAGTTACTAAAACATTAGCCACAAGTATTTTAGATAAAACAAATTCTTTCTTAAGAATGCAGACAAAATACATTTTACATTAATACATCTGGACATTTACAGGGTTTATATTCAAAGCAATTTAATTGTAAATTTTGCACGGAAGCTCAAATACTTAAAATGATGAAAAATTACTGATAAGTAACATATGTTCGTGTTTTGGCACCTTTTCAAAAACAGAATTATAAATCTTTACACAACTTTCACTAACACAATAGAGGTTTACTAACTTGCAGGTAATTTGAACTGACTTGCTAAATTACTGAATATAATATTTGTATTATTTATTATTATTAGAAAACCCAATTTAGAGAGAGAATGAAACATGAAGAGAATGATTTTTCCATCCATTGGTGCACTCCACCAGTGGCTGGTATAGAGCTGAACCAAAGCCAGGGGCCAGGAGCTTCTTCTGGGTCTCCCATGTGGATATAGGGGCCCATGGCTTTGGGTTGTCCCCCACTGCCTTCCCAGGTCACAGGCAGGGAGCTGGAAGGAAAATAGAGCAGCCAGGATATGAACTAGCACCCACGTGGGTAGGATTCTGGTGCATGCAAGGCAAGGACTTTAACCACTAGGCTAGTGCACTAGGCCTAGAAGAAATCTATACTTTTTAAAGTTTTTTTTTAAGAAGCTGAAATTTACTTCAATGTGTTTAAATGTTTTATTTGTTTGAATTGACTTGAAAATGAACAACATATTTAAAGGGGGAGAGAGCAAAAGAAAGAGAGAGAGGAGGATCTTTCATATACTTATGTCCCAAGCAACAGTTTAACATGTTGTGGCATAACTCCTAGACTTAGAAAGCTGTTTAAATTTAAGAATCCATTCTTATTTGATGAGGCTTGTATTGAGAAAATATTGCTCTATACAGTTAAACAAAATGGTATTTTCAATTCTTATTTTGTAAAAATCATATAACTATACAAGTTTTCAAATTTTTAACCTTGAGCATTATGTGGGTGCACTGCCAGTACATATATTGAGTTTAAAATAAGAAGTTTCTAAAAATGTCTTTGTGTGTTTGGTTATTGGGGTTTCTATTTTTATTTTACACCACCCCTCATAAAAATAAATATCCATTATCCGTTTTATAATGAGTAAGTGAGATAGTCAAGTTTGTCTTGGTTCCTGAAATGGAAAAAAAAATCGGATAATAGCATCATTTTATTTGCTAGAGAAATGAAGTATGTTTATGCATATATAATATTTAAATTATTGGGGCTCAGGATAAATGAAACCTGTCATTATATTCCAAAAGTTAGAAATCATCATTTCATAGTATACTGCATGAAGTGTTTTAATTAAAAATGTAGGAAGGAAATATAATAATTAAAAGATGCCTGTGATTTGATTATAAAAATACCAAATATTCTAAAATAAAATGCTTCTTTAATTGAAAAGGTGTTCACTTAAAAATCTTAAATTTCTATCACCTTGACTATTATTAAACAAACTATGATCTTTTTACAGAAATGAGAGTGGATCAGATTATAAAAAAAAGCATCATCTAAATTTGCAGTGTGAAAACTTGCAAGACAGGCTTTTATTTCTTACTCCTAGAATCAGTATTAATACCAAGGAATATAGAACACTTAATAAATCAAAGGTGTATAAAATTAATGATTCAAAAAAGACTTAAATCCTCAACTCATTTAAAAATCTGTCCCAAACATGAAAAATGCAAGAACAGTGGCTATGCTGGAAGTGAAGAAGACCTTGTTGAATTACTTATTGACAAACAGGAGATAACAAAGTACTTGGTTCATATTGAAATTAATGTAAACAAGCAGGATGCATAACTTGCATTCCAGAGAAAATTAGAAAGTGAGCTTACTCTGCTGAGTTGTATTTTAAGTGCCAAGCAATCTGGGATGATTTATTAAAATGGAACAAGGTAAATAAGACATGAACCAGCTAAAGATTTAAGAAGTTAGCTTCATGTTGAGGGAATGAAACCTTGGACAATAAAGAATCCCTTTTCTGTTGCCTAATAGTAAACTTCCCTTAGCAGTACAAGACACTAACACACTAACCGGTCTGTAACCGTCATCCGGCTTCCTCATGCAGTTACTTGCTGCCCCATCATAGTTCTAAGGAAAAAAAAAAATCTGATAATTACGGATCACTGATAAAGCTATACAGAACAAGCTATAATCAAAATTGTGACTAAAGTGTAGATCAAGTCAGCTGAGGATCATCTTGTGGCTGATATTAATGTTACATGGCACACTTCCTGTGAAGTTTCAGCAGCCATTCTTGAAGACATCTCATGTTAAACCAATACTTTTGTAATACACACACGCAACGCAAATGCCAACCTCTCTTTTCTCTTCACCAATCATGCTCCATTATTAGTGTTGCTTAGTTACCCCACCCCAGTTAGATCTACCTCCATAAATTCCCAAACCCCTTTTGAATGGGAAGATGGATTTGGGCTGTTTCCTCATCTCCCTCCAGCACTGCCATATAATAATAAACCTTGTCTTTTCAAAACATGCAGCACCTGTTGTTTGTTTCTGCTTTTGGAAGCAGGCTCCTGCTGTGCAGACCCATTGCTAAGCAACAGGACCAAAAAAGGTACATATGCTTAGCAGTCCAATGGTAGCTTATCGTAATTTTCCTCTAAAAATATAATAACACCAAATTGCAAAAAGATAGAAACACGATTTCCACAACTGGAATTAAGGAAAAACACAATAGAACACAGCACAGTGTACTAAAATGTGTGAAACGTAGAAGTTAACATGTCAATTTCCTTGAATAAAAGAACAGAGAGGGATAGTGCAGCGTGTTTTTTGTGCGCTTCTGTGATGGTGTATCCACAGGAAATCTCTCCGTGTGTCAGTGGACTGCATGGTAGTGCAGGGGTGTGTTTGCCAGGTTCTGTTCTAAATCCTTGCAGCATGCCTGAGAGAAGAATGAAATGCAGAAGCATGACTGAAATGCATGAAAAAGAGCAGGGCTCACCAAACTCAGGAGTGAATTTACATTGGGGTGAGTAGGACAGCCAGCCAGATAGCATGGCAGAGACCCGACAAGGAAGGCCCAAACAGCTCCTTCTATGTTCAGTCATCCCCTCTGGAACCAATGGGTGGTTTTGTATCTGAATTTATAAACTTCAAAGGTTTTACGTAAGGGTTAAAGAGTCTGAGGTTTTCTGGGGACTTCTAGAATGTCCTTGTGGAATTTGGATTCGATGTATTCATCATGGCAGCTCCTCCCTCCTGTTACTGGGAGTTGTAAGTGCTTCAGGAGAAAGTAGACATGCAAAAAGGTGAAGATAGGCTGCCCATCTGCAAGACAGAATGTGGGGGAAAATCTTCCTGCTATTTATTTTCCCCAACTCCTTATGCCTTCCCCGTATCATTAAGCTGTGACATTCATGTCAGTTATCTAGAAGTCAGAAGAGAACAAAGACAGTGGGAAGGTGTGTTGATCTCTCTCAATCAGGAATGTTTTCTTTCTCTGCCTTTGGACAAGATTCCACGCTCTCTGGATTTAGAAGCTCAGGCTTTACACACCAATGGTTCCGCAATCCCCATGTTTTGGGTGTCAGACTGACAATACCACGGTCAGCTGCCCTGTTTCTGAGGTGACTACTCTAGGCCTGGATGATGCTTGTGCATTCTCAGGGTCTTCTAATTACAAAGGATCTGTGATGGAAATTCTGTGCTTAGGCAATTGGATGAGCCAATTACAGCGAGAAATTCTCATTATACCCAGTTGATTCTGCCTTCTCAGAACCCTAACGCAGAGTCAACACTACACTGAAAAAAAAAAAAAAAATCAGGTTTTTCTTGAAGTAAAGATAACTGAAAGAATTTGTTGTTGTTGTTGTTTTGGTTTGAGTTGAATGTGAACATTATGTGAACATCCTTGTGACCTTTTCATTCATTTTCTCTCAGTGAACAAATAAAGGACAAATCAATGAGTCCGTGATCTTCCAGGTATTGTGAATTCATTAAAGAAAAAGGATGAAGAGTCAACATAACTTTATAAAGCATATGTATGTTTAATGTTGTCAGCAATTCATAAAAATAATAAAAAAAACAGTAAATAGGTTTCCGTGACGCTGGAAGGAATAAAACACAACCTGGATGTTCCTGTTTAACCAGGATGAAGGCCAAGAACTTCATCAGTAAGTGGATGTTACCCATGTCTGTTCAGGAGTGACTGTAGCAGAAGACAAGCTTAAGACCAGCAGCAAAGAAACAAGAAGAAAATGATAAACAGAAGAGAACTGTGACCAACATCAGTAAAACTCTACCTCACTCTGTGTTTGCATTGTCTTTCTTCTGATAAACTCAAGAGTAAACTTCCCCCAAGCAAGAGACAATAAATCCTGCAAAACTGAAAGTAAGAAAGCAAACAGTTAAAATCTAAAATTCAGACACTCCGTTCTACACATATTATGAAAAATGCATTTTCTTTTAGCTTTTTACTTATTTTACTACATAAAATTCCACTAAAATAATATCACATGCTAATTGATCATATCCACCTGAAAAGTAGAAATGAAATCCAAGGCACAGAGTATTTATTCTTCTAACCTATTAGTCTCAAAACCTCATTAATGATAAATAACTTAATGAATTTTGAAAGAAAAATTGATACCCAATAAGTTATCTTTCTTTACTCTCTTCTCTTCCTCTGCCTCTAATCTCCTTCTTTCTTTGCTGAAGTACCAGGGATTTACAGTTTAGAAACTTGGGGACACGTTATCTTTTGCATTTGTGGTTCATTCTGGAAGACCTTGGCTTCAACAACAGCTGACTGAACACTTTCGTATATTTCGTACAAAATGCTTATATTCTATGATGCAAATGTGATACATGGACATCTGACAGTATCCAAAATACAAACTCATCTGGCCTGTTCCTCAGTAGAGAGCAGTTTTGCTTTATTCACATTCTACTCTATTTTTATTAGTATCTTGCCTGTTTTTAATATAGTAGACTGTTTAAGCAATCATTTTTGGCATTTATTGTGACCTAAAAATGAAAAATCTGTTTTTTAAAGCACTGCATGTTTACAGAATAGAATTTGTATTTCTTACTGGGATTAGAAGAGAAAAAATTCTTTTTTTTAAATTTATTCAACATTTTATCCTTCGGGTATATTGTGTTAATACTGGTTGAAGTCATGACATTGTTTCAAAGCTTTTTGTTCTACAATTAATTACAGATAATGTATTAATCATATTTTCCAAGCCTAGTTTTCTTCGTTAAGTTAGAAATCTTTTTTCTGACATTTTCATTTGTGTAAAGTGAAAAAGTTTTATGTATGTTATGATACGGATTTAGAGACATATCAACATCTCCCTTTCCATCATCCCTACCATCCTCATCCCCACCAAGCCTCCACTGTCCTGTATCTGCTTTCCCCAGGTATCTATTGCAATGACATATTTTAATCACACTGTGCAATTCCACATGCCTAGTACTTTCATTTGCTACTTTCTATATTTTTCTGTTCATATGTTTCAAATATTTCCTCTATTATTTTAGTTGTACCTGTGATGTTTTAATTATTGATTTTACTGCAGAAACTAATATTAGTGGTGAATTTCATTTTTTTCCAGGAAAAGCAAAATTTGTAGGAAATATAATAAGAATAATAAAAATAGAAATATAGTAAAGGAGTATACAGGTTTTATTTATTGGGGAATATTAACCAAAGTAAATATGCATAAGTATGTCTAACAAATACTTTCAGGGATAAAAAAAAAAAAGATCCATTAAAGAGCTGCAGTAATACTGCAAAACCAAGAAAATGCAATTCAAAATATTGCGATCAATTTGTGTGGGATTGACTAGACTATTGAAATAGAGCTCAATTTGTGATGCAGCATGCTTTTGTTTTTTTTTTTTTTTTCAAGAATTCTCACATTTCAGGACCAGTATGACTCCTCTATTGGCTAATCTTCCACGTTGAAGCACCAGGATCCCAGCTGGACACTGGTTTCTGTTCAGAGTGCTCCACTTCCATTCCAGGTCCCTGTTTGCAGCCTAGGAAAGCAGAGGAGGATCGCCCAAAAGTATGGGACCCTGCACCATTGTGGTTGACCTGGAACCAGTTCCTGCCTGCTGGTTTCAGATCTGCTCACCTCTGGACATTGAGACCACAGAGGAAGTGAACCAGCAAATAGAATGCATTTCTCTTTGTCTTTCTTTCTCTCTGTAAATCTGCCTTTCCAATAAAAATAAATAAATGTAGAAAAAAGAATTGTCACATTTCAAATGATGTCTACTGTATTAATAGAAGATTGATACCTATTGAGTCCTCATATTCACCCAAGTAAACATGACAGAAATTGCTATAATCAATTTTTTTCTCCCTTTGCAATCTATCCAGCCAGAAATTTATGTAGCAACTGTGTATGAGTGTGAATCAAGGTAAGTGTGCATGATAGGAATGCTTATCTGGTGGAGAGGAGGCTGTACTTTCTTATATAGGCTGAACTGCACACCGTTCTTGCTTCAAGCAGAGCTTGCATCCATATTTATGGAATTTCATCAAACCTAATGCAATTTGTGATACTCATTGCATTATAATAATACATTTATATCTTAAAGAAAAACTTAGTAATTCTAAGAGAAACTACAATGTCACAAAATAAATATGGCATGAAGTTCTTAAACAGATTATGTCAGATCCCAAGAGACAAAATATGTTCGCATCTCTTCTGTGAAGCTCATGTAGCAACAAGCTTTTAAAAACATTTTCTTTTAGATGTTTTGCATTTTTTGCAGCCATACCCGTTAATTGAGTAGCTGGGTATTTATAAAGTGAAGTTTACATCCGTCAACCGTTTCATATATAAGGAAAAATCGCCCTTTCCCTTTTGGATGGGTATCTCATATATTCGTATGAGCTATTGTGCATGTATTGAGTATCCATTCAATGACAGAAATCTGAGTCCATTAGCAGGCAGAGCATTAAATAATCCTGTGGGTAAGTAATACAATTTGCAGCTGTTCATGTTTTAAAGAACAGAATGTTTTGATAGGAGGGTGTTAAATTATGTCAAAAGAGGGGCTTAGGATGTCACCTGTAGAAAGTCCTGAAAAGATCTGAATCTTTCTTTATCTGCTCTTGATTAGAGCTCTGTTATTCAATTTTGTATCAAGCAATGCCAACACCCACATTGCACAATTTCAATTCTGCCATACCATACAGTAGTTTCTGCGGTTGTCTAAGTATATTGATTCTTTCTGTAGATAAATAATGTTATGTTTTCACACATTTAAAACACATAAATTGAGATATCTTGATTGCATAATATCTGCATCACATCAATTTACACATGAAAAAACTGCCAGTTCACTCGAGTATTTTAATCAAATCTCCTAATTAGCATGTGATATGACCCTTACTTGAACACAGGTCCATGTATCTAGTACATCGATATTCTGCCCACAGGAATTTTCTTTTTTCTTTTAACCATGAAATAAACATTAGAATTTAGTTTGACCTTCTGTGTCATTTACACTGAATTATTTGTCCATTGGGAGAAAAAATGTCAGAAGATATTGTAGCTGATATTTAATAAATCAGATTTTGAATTTTGCAGTAGTATTTAACATGAGGTTGGAACATTTTTCTCAGCCCCTCAATTAAACTCTGAAAAATAAATAAGCTGAATTATAAAGTTTTCATAAAATTTGATTTAAAAACAAAGGACTACTGCAGAAGATAATTAGTTGGAAACTAAACTGATAGAACATTTAGGAAATCTATACAAGGAATAGGAATAAATTACCAGGCCATAAAAATAAAATCAAGCAACATTAACTGAGTTCTGATCTATTTTAGCTATGTTCACTCTCACTTTACCAATATTATAGTCAGGGTAACATAGACTTGTTTTGGCCAACAGAAAGTAAAACTTTAAATTGTACCAGTGGAATCCCACATGCATGCCTGCTCTAATCCCAGCAACCCAGCTTCCCATCCAGCTCCCTGCTTGTGGCCTGGGAAAGCAGTCAAGGATGGCCCAAATCCTTGGGACCTTGCACCCATGTGGGAGACCCAGAAAAAAACTCTGGGTTCCGGGCTTTGGAACGGTTTAGCTCAGCTCTGGCCGTTGCAGCCACTTGGGAAGTGAATCAGCTGATGGAAGATTTTCCTCTCTGTCTTTCCCCTTCTCTGTATATCTGCCTTTCCAAAAAATAAAATAAATCTTTAAAAAATAAAAAAAAATCTTTTAAAAAATCTTTGCACTTTCACTCAAAAATTTCAAGTTATTAAGTTGTTTCTGGTTTGGGTTGAGACAAGGTGTGGTATATTGGTATAGAAAAAATATTCTAATGCTGCCAATATTTAGTTAAGGGCTTATCACGCATGCTTAATTCTGTTTTCATAAATATCTTGTACCATTTTTGAAATCCATTGTACAGTCCACTCTGAGGTTTCGCAAGCTAAGCTTCCACCTGCAGTACCGCATCTTCTGTGGACACTGGTTCTTATTTCGACCACTGCACTTGTTGTCTAACTCCCTGCTGATGGCCTGGGGATGCGCAGGATTGGATAGCTTCCTGTTCTTGATCTCCTGCGTGCGTATGAAAAGCTTGTAAGAATCCTCTGACTTCTGGCTTTGCATCAGCTCATCTATAGGCATTGTGGCTGTTTCGGAGATAAAACAGAAAAAGAAAGATCTCTTTGTCTCTCCTTTTCTCTGTAACTACCTTCCAAATAAAAATAAGAATGAATATTTTTTAAAGATATTGCAAAGTTGAATTAAAAACATTTCTTAAAAATAAATAAATGAATCCATGCTAAGTATATGAATCTGAAAATTTTGTAGAATTCCCTTTCACAGTATGCAAAATACAAGATACATATAAACATGTATGCTCATCTAGAAGAACTGTGTAATGGAGACTAGCATACTGAGAAGTGAAGATACAGGGCACTAATGCATCTCTACTGAATAAAAAAGGAAAAATGGACTCCATATTTTATATATTATTAATGTCTGACTTAACTATATATACCTTCTTTTAAGTATTTGAACATCTAAAAATATTTGATGACAGATAAGAGAAAGACACACACCCAGATGAGAGAGAGACAGAGATCCTATATTCACTGATTTACTCACCAGATACCAAAAATAACTGTGTAGGGCAGGGTTTCTGGAATTCCCATTTATGTGGCAGGGAATCAAAAGGTGCTGCTTCGTTTGCTTTCCCCAAGGTGTCTGATCCGAAAGCTGGATCAAAAATAAAGGACGATGCATGATTCCAGCAATTCTGAGAAGTAATGTGTGCATCCCAAGTGGCAGCTTAAATTGCTCTACCACAACATTTGTCCCTATAAACTTTTTAGAATGAATGTATAAAAATATTTTTATCACACCTTCATGGTCTGGTGTTATGGCTCAGTGGCTAAATTCCCACACTGTAAGCACCGGCATCCCATATGGGTACTGGTTCAAATCCTGGCTGATCCACTTCCCTTCCAGCTCCCAGATTGTGGCCTGGGAAAGCAGTGGTGATGGCCCAACACCATGGAACCCTGCACCCATTTGGGAGACACAGAAGAAGCTCCTGGCTCCAGGGTTTGGATCAACTCAGCTCCTCCCTTTTGGCCACTTGGGTAATGAATCAGCAGTTAATGGTTTTCTCTCTGTCCTTTTCTCTGTAAATCTGCCTTTCCACTAAAAATGAATAAATCTTTATATATATTACTCACATATACTTATGTATTTCATTATATAAGATTTTATATATAATATAGTATGTATTATATAATGATATATATTTTATATATTTTTTATGTTTATTATATATTTAATTATGTTTATATTACATTTTAGAAAGTATTTACTGATGATCAAAAACACCAACAAAATGTCTTTCAAGTTTTCAATCTTTGTGCTGGTTAATACTTACAAGTGCTAGAAAAAATGAGCTGGAAATGTCTGTAAAGTTGCTTGGAAGGAATTAATTAATCAAATGATTAAATATTTACTCATTTATAGATTGGTATTTTCCAGTTTTATTTAAAAGAGAGGTAACACATTAGTGCAAAGCTTAACTATTTCATGGGAAATAATCTTTCATGTGTCATACTTTCCCAATTTTACTTTTTATTTCCAACTCCTCCTCTTCTTTCAAATACATAAATCATATTGAATCAAGTAAAATAGCTTCTTAAACTCATGAACTAAATTGCAATAACATTTTAAAAGCTACTATTAATAAGCTACTGAACGTTATGTGGTTACACGTGGTCAATATGTTGATAATTTATTGATGTTATGAAAAATTAGAGATAGAAAGCATTAATAATCATAATTGTGGAAAGATAGAGTATGTGAATGTTTTCAGTACATTTTGTCATTGCTACCTACCTCCATTGTACTGTTTTATAGGTTTAGACAGGGAAATACTCAATAGTTTTTATTCACTACATGGACCAAGTCAAAAATTTCATGTTGGAACTTCGTTAGTTTCTTCACGGCTTCCAAAGATCAAAAACACTTTGAATTTTACCTAAGGATTCAATGTTAACCTTTTTACCACAAAGAACTGCAGGCCGGTTGATTGTCTTTGGCTGACAGTCACAGAGGCTAATGATTGATGAGATGACACATTGTGGCCCCAGTTTCCTAGGAGTTATCCCATTCTCTGACTAACAGTAAAAAAGGAAAGATGTATGTTGTTATGACTAAAGGAAAACGAACCCAAACCTAACCAAAGGCCTGTCTTCATCATGTATTCGATAGTTTTTTTTAATGCTGTATGTTTTCTAATTTGTAACATAAAAATATGCATTTTGTTAGGATAAAATATACTGAAATAATAAAGTCATGAATTGAAAAGAAAGTAGTTGATAAGTTCCATAACGAGCATACATAGATTTTATTCTTTGAAACATCAAAGTTGTGATGAATGATTTTGTAAGTTTAAAGTCTACCAAAAAAGGGAGAAAATGGAAATTACAGAGACATGAAGAAGAGGAAGAAGCAGGAATGAGGCCCTAAAGTAACAAAACTCTATCATGGAAAACAATAAAAAATATAAAATGTACTAAATAAAGAAATAAATGAATAAATGAATAAGGCTTTTCAAGAACAAAACAAACAAAAAAAAAGAGGTTTGTACAGGAAAATAAATAAACTTCCTGGACAAAAATAAAGAAGAGCTACCCAATAGGCAAACATGGATGGGGAAGGGTTGATTAACAATTAACAGGCTAGACAGGAGGGAGGGTCCTGGTGTTCTACTGCACAGTAGTAGTGACTCTAGACAATGTTAGAGAAACATGCTTCATGTTTCTCTATTTAAAACATTCTGATGTAGATGGTTTTATTATTAAGAAATATCAAATGTTCCATATATACATACATATATATATATATACTTTTTTTGTCTTAAATTTTTAAAGATAAATTTTAAAAAATCTACCAAGATTTTTGAATGCTTCAGTCTTAATCTGACATAATTTGTTTTATTGTGAAATCTATTCTGGGGTCTCAGAAGGACCATGCATCTCAAAATTAATGTGTTTTCATCAATTGCTTTTTAATCTCTACAACTTGACACTGTGCTTAATGTAATTGAAGTAATTTTTGAGGAAAAAAGTCTTCAAGAATATATTGAATTGTTTCATTTTAAAGTGCAAAAGTCTAATTTTTTTATGGTGCTTGCATTATTCTGGTGGAGAACAAAAAAATACCTGGAAGAACACACCATTTTTGTTGTTTCCTGCAATGATCAGAAAAACAAAAAGCAGCAAAGCAAAAGGAAATGCTTCGATTTTCTTCATACACCTAAAACTTTCCAGATTGAATCACTTCTCTATATCTGAAAAATGCTCTCTAATATTGCAGGAGGAGAAAAAATGTATTTACATAACTGTTAGAAGCATTGAAGAAGTCAGACTGGTCCCCATCTAGTTGTAAGCCAGGACATCAGCCACTAGGCTTTGAAAACTGGACTATTAAACATATTTCTTTTTGAAAGATAAATTTATTTATTTATTATTTATTTGAAAGGCAAAGATAGAGAGAGAGAGAGAATTTTTCATCTTTTGGTTGATGTCCCAAATGTTTGCAAGGGAAGATTATAGAGCTGGGCTGGTCTGAAGCCAGAACCAGCGTCCTCCCACAGGTCGAACATGTCGGTGCAGGGACCCAAGAACTTCAACCATCCTTCACTACTCTTTCAAAAGTACTAGGGAGATATGGATGGGAAGTACAGCTGGATTTCAAACTAGTGCCCATATAGGATGCTGCAAATGCACATGACAGTCACTACCACTATGCCACAGCTCTGTCCCCTAAACATATTTCTTCTAAGCCTTTCTGAGTATCAATATTCTCATCTATAAGATGGAAATAATTATATCCACCTTTAATATCACTGATTTTGTAAGACAACACATGAAATACTTTAGCAAAAAGTATGCATTTGGTAAACATTGAGTAAGTGATAATCGCAATGATTAAAGCGAGTGATTTCAGCAAAAGTTTGAGTCCCAATCAAATAATTTGCATTTAGAAATGTTGATAGTAATCATCTTAATATGTGCAAAATGTGCACTCAAACAGAAAGTAAACTAAAAAGAACTTTGGCATGTGAATTGCTGTTTACTACAAACTAAAACGTTTTCTCTTTTTTTGGCTAATTTGTAGTAAAACACATGATATAAATGTAAAAACAAGCATATTATATTTGTCTCAATGTTCCCTGATATTGATATGAATAATTATATCTTTTACTGAATTATGCTATCTAAACAAACTTAAAAAAAAACTAGTTAGTATTTTTCTATTGTGAATACAACCAAATATTAAACCAAGAGTTATTTTCTAGGCTTAATAGCAACATGTACAATTAATTTTATTTTATTATAAACTGATTTCTTTGGTTTCCACTTCTTTATTAATGTCTCAAGTAGCTTAATAAGTGATAAAGTCAAAATACAAACAGACTATTGCATTTCCACAGAGCCGTACAGACAGAAAGTATCTAAAAGCGTAGTTAAATCGAGGCTTCAATATTTGAATAGCTCTAGAACTTAAAACCATGCTGAAGAGTAAAAGGATCAAATCTTCACAATTTCATTATGTGTTTTTATTTGTGAGGCAGAAGGTGGGAGAGAGAGAAAAAGAATAATAGAGGCCTCACTCACTAGTTCTCTGTCTAAATGACTGCTAACAGTCAGGGCTGGCAAAATATCCCTCATATGCCTGGACCACAGGTTGAAAGAAAAGTAAACAGTGAAGCATTTTCAAGCCATTCTAGAGCTAATAATGACAATAATAATAATAATGTTTAATGGTTAGGAAGTATTTACTGTATTTTTTTAAGTCATTCCATATTTAAAGTTTATAACAAAATAGGATTAGTAAGTATGATTTTAAATTTTAAAAGGCCCTTTGGTTCTAAATATTTAATGATATATTAGAATGTCAAAAGCAAGTGTATGTTGTATATTTTAGTCTTCATTATGAACTTCACGTAGATCCTTAAGACTATGGGGTCACATGTACAGAAAACTACCAACAACACCTGCTGGAGAGGATCTGAGGAAAAAGGAAACCTATTCCACTGCTGGTGGGAATGCAGGCTGGTGTAGCCACTACGGAAATTGGTATGTCATATGCTCGCTCTAATATAAGATGGCTGCAGTTGAATATGCAAAATAAAATTTATAAACGAGATTAAACACACATATGAAACCCCACAAAGGGAGACCAGAGTACCAGGAATAAGAGAAATTTAACAGAATGAATCTCTACTAATGAATAAAGGTAGATTCCAAATGAAACTTTGAAATATACCTAGACAACAAAAAATTACAATTATTATTGTCTATGCCAACTTTGTTATGACCCACGTAAAGAACAAAACACTTCAATAGTGGGATTATGTTCTTAGGACTTAATAGGAGACTATGCATTGTAATACTAGAGGGAAACTCAGCAACAGGGAGTGGGGATTGGGGAGCGGAATTGGAAATTCTATGGAACTATCTCATAAAAGAAGAAGAAGCAGGAGGAGGAGGAGAAAGAGAAAAGAAAAGAAAAGAAAAGAAAAGAAAAGAAAAGAAAGAAAAGAAAAGAAAGAAAGGAAAAGAAAGGAAAGGAAAGGAAAGGAAAGGAAAGGAAAGGAAAGGAAAGGAAAGGAAAGGAAAGGAAAGGAAAGGAAAGGAAAGGAAAGGAAAGGAAAGGAAAGGAAAGGGAAGGGAAGGGAAGGGAAGGGAAGGGAAGGGAAGGGAAGGAAAGGGAAGGGAAGGGAAGGAAAGAAAAAGGAAAGAAATGCCTACGGGGCCAGTGCAATGCCATAACAGCTTAAGCCAGGTGCTGTACTGCCAGCAACCCATATAGGTGCAGTTCATGTCCAGACGGCTCTGCTTTGGTTCAGTTCCCTGTTCATGGCCTTGGAAAAAGTGGTTGATGGCTCAAGTCCGCACGTCAGAGAACTAGAAGAAGCTCCTGGTAACTGGCTTTGGATGAGACCAGCTGTGGACATAGCAGCCATTTGGGGAGCGAACCAGAGTTTGAAAGATCCATCTCCCCGTCTCACTCTCTATTTCTCTGTATTAAGTAAATTAAATAAATGTCTTCTAGGAAAGGTAATTGGGTTTTAATACAAAATAAAATAAAATCTCCACTTTTCTAGAGTTACAGGTATACTGAAAATGCTTTGGAAGTATGCTGTAACTGAGATTTTGGGTAGGAAGTGTTCTCCAGTATGCAGTTTAGCTGGACAATTCAGAGATAATCTGTAACACAACCCCTTTTAAAGGAAAATATAATCACAGTCACAGCCGATTTAAGAAAGTTGAAACAATGAGTTTCATTTTGTCTTTTGTTGACTTTTTTCACAAAAAAACACTGATTTATGCAACTGCCAAGATGGAATGCAAATAACACAACTTTCTGAGATTGAATCTAATTGATTTTCTATAACAATGTCGAGCATTCAATACATTACAGGCACAGTGAGGGTGCAATAAATAGTTCTTTCAGAGGGGAAGTGATTCCTCTCTCCTTAACTACATAGGTAAATATTATGTGTTTTGTCCTTCCTAGCAATAGGAATGAAAGCGTTCCAAGTCTTTGGATTTAGAATGCCCCTTATCTCTGTCAATTTACTGTGTCACATTGTTTTTCTTTCTGCTCTTTCCAGCATTGCCATGTGAGACACTTGAACAAACTGAATTCTGAAATAAGACATACTTCTTTTTAAAATGTATTTATTTGTTGTTGTTGGAAAGGCAGATCTACAGAGCAAAGGAACTGCAGAGATTTTCCATACCCTGGTTTACTCCCTAAATGGCCACAACTGTCAGCATTGAATTCAGCAGGGGCTTCTTAGAGTCTCCCACATTGGTGCAGTGTCCCAAGGTTTTGGGCCATCCTTTACTGATATCCCAAGCCACAGAGAGCTGGGTGGGAAGTGGAATAGCAGGGACGTGAACCAGTGCCCATATGGTCACCAGATCCTGCCAGAGAAGTTAGTCAATTGTGCCATTGTACTGAGTCATTTTCCCTTTCTTTCTTTCTTTCTTTCTTTCTTTCTTTCTTTCTTTCTTTCTTTCTTTCTTTCTTTCTTTCTTTTCTTCCTTCCTTCCTTCCTTCCTTCCTTCCTTCCTTCCTTCCTTCCTTCCTTTCTTTCTTCCATCCTTCCTTCCTTCATTCCTTCATTCCTCCCTTCCTTTTTAAAAAAAGAAAGTATTTGAATCCCAAATATTCCTAGCAATATGAATGCTATAAAACAGCCTGGTGCCTTTTGCTTTTCTAAAGGTAGGAAGAGGAAAGTGCTGTGAAATCTATGAATTAATTTAGATATAAACAAGGAATGAAGCAGAACAAGATTTTTGTCGAAGGGCCTTATTTCTAAATAATAAAGTAAATGATCTAAAATCTTTGTTTTTAGCTCTTGCAAGGATCCTATGCATACTCTGATTATATATGTCTTACAGTTGAGTAAACTGTAATGTAAGATGCTAGGACTCCTGTGGAAAACAATTAAATGACAATAAAATGTAATTCTGGAATTATGACTCTCAAGCTTATAATGACCACTGTTTCCTTCCTTTGCAATTACACGAATACCCACGAACTACAAATTGGCCAAATTTGTCCTTTTACCCAGTTGATACAGCTGAGACAGCTGTCTTAAACATTTTCCTGTCATATTATTTTATAGGCATATATATTAAATCTTTCTTTACTTCCTTTCTAACCCTTACTTCTTCTGAACAAATTTTTAAGTTCTCTTGTTCCTTGTGATGTGTGGATTGAATTTGTTTATCTTCTCTATTTGAGGTATATTACACAGTTTGTCTCTTTATGCATTACTTACTTTATACAAAATGATGCCATCCAGTTCCATATGTCTTATCATTGGCTGTAAATAAGTGGATTTCATCTTATTTATGGCTGAATAATGTTCCCTTACAAACTTAAAAAAAGTCTTTCGATAGTTATATAAGCCATTCTAGCAGAGTTTATATTTCACTGAGGTTTCACCCTTATTCCCCCTAATAGCTACTGATATTAAATAGTTTTTCATATATTTGTTGATGATCTGTCCTTTTTCTTTTGAGAAATGTCTACCTAGATTCCTTACAATTTTCCATTGTTTCTTTAAAAATCTGTTTGTTACCTTTTTGGTTTCTTCATTATGACTAGATATAAGGTTCACTATATGTCTAAAAATTTCCTGAAATGCATGTACATATATTTTAGAATCGGAACTCTAAATGTATTCATTCAACAGGTAGTGTTTCAAGTATGAGATTCAAATATACCATATTTTTCTCTTTTTGTTATAGCTAAAAGATAGTTTTCGAAGATTTCAATATGATAAAGCAACCATTAATAGCATTTGTGCTGATTGCCCCCATCAAATAAAAACAGAAAAAACATCACAGAAACAACTTAATTCAGAATTACAAGGAACTAGAAAAATCAAGAATAAATCAAATGCAAAATTGGAAGAAAAAAAATGAAATAATGGAGTCAAGAATACAGAAACCAAAATACAAAAAACAATAAGCCTCAATTAAATGAAGATCAAGTACTCTGATAAGAGAAATAAAATTGATAAACTTGTAGCTGGACTGCAGAGAGAGAAAGAGAGAGAGAGAAAGAGAAAGTTCAAATATATATTATTGGAAATGAAAATGGAGACAAAAACACCGACTTAATGAACATGCAAGACTGTCAGAGAGTCCAAGGAACAAACACATTCGCAAGCTACAAGAGACATATTTCTGATATTTACATTTTACTGAGACAGAAACATGAAAAAAGCTAATACTTAAAATAATTATGCATAATGTTATTGGTGAGATTAATAGTAAAAATTGTACAGTGTGTGAATAAAAACCTCTCTTCTTCATTTTTTTCCTTCCCAGAAATGAACTATACATTCAATGAGCTAATCACTGTTAAGCCTAAAAGTTACATTACAAATTTTTAATAAATAAACTAAGCTCTTGAGACTCTAGAAAAAATAACATGATCATGCACTTTTTAAATAACCTTAAACACATTAAATTTATGTTTTTATATTTAATTTTTGTTTTTATATTCTTGTCAAGTAATAGCAATGTGTGTTATTATACTAGTAAATTAGCAAACCAATAAATTACATATTCATATGATATTTTTAAGTCATCAGGTTTAAATAGCTATGTTCTAATGCATGAAGAATGAATCCCTTATTAATTTGAAATTTTAACCTGTATCAAAATATTTCAGAATGTCTTTATAATCTTGTGTGGATAAATTAATAAGATAATTTATCAGTTTATAGATATCAAGCTCAAAGGTGACACAAAATTTTTTTTATAACTTGTGATTTAATTAAATTTTCATTCACTGCAATACTTATGATAACGTGTTTATTGCTAATTTCATGTCCTGCTGTGCAAATGAGACACGGGAGACAGTAAATATGGAATTAAATTCCAATAGGTTGCAGCTTTGTAAACACATAAAATGCAAAATGGCGTAAAAACTCTCAAGTCCCGCTGATTCCTAATTGTTGTCTTCAGCATGCTTTATACCACATTGCTTTAAAGTAGCTGATATTACATTAAGTCCCAAGTACTTTGCATCTTAGAAAAAAATGTGTTTAAGTTATGAGATTGTTGAAATCTAACTTGTTTACACAGTTCCCCCATTTCTCTTACTCCCACCTTATTTAATCTCACTGCTAATCAACAACCATGTTTTCTTTCTAAAATCTTACAATGTGACAGGAAATCAAAAATGAAGTGTACTTTTAGGAATCTTTTATCACCGTTGGTAAGCTGTAAATATTTGGGGGCATTGATGATTGCATTGCTGGTAGAGATGAATTGGGAAAAACAAAATCTACCAAGAGATCAAGTACAAAACTATATTTTACTGAGTTTGGAACTCCCATGTGTATGATAGGAGTAAGGTACTTTGGCCATCCTAAGCTTTTTCGAGGGGCACATTAGCAAGCAGGGAGATTTGAAATGGAACAGCTAGCATGCAAACCAACACTCAGATATAAAATGCAACCTCAAAGGTGATGGCTTCACTTGCTATGCTAGAAAATTTTTCCCCATACAAGCATTATTTCTATGTGAAATTAGGGAAGTATGAATAAAGGGAATTAAAAGCAAGGTAAGGGAAACTATGTAGAGCTTTTCACTTCCTCCTATGCTGAAATTCAGAAGGGCTTGTTCCACTCTTTTCAAAGGCAAGGAAAAATTAGGAAAAAATTGATCAGTCTTGGAAATGCCAAGTAACAATTAGATTTTTTTTCATTTACTAGGAGAATAATTAAATAAATTATTTAATTAAGAGTCAGGGCATAAGTCTTGCAAAAACACAACCAAATGAGAAATAAAATATTGATTTATAGTTGATCTTGTTGAGACAATATTCAAACAGAGATCCAGGTACTGAAAAATGCTAGCTTCCAAATTTAAAGGAGGTGTTTATATGTAAATATGTAACATATGTAAATATTTTACAATATTTGTGTTTCTGTGTTTGACTTATTTCAGTTAACGTAACATCCTCAAATATCTTTTTTGTTCAAATGAAAGGATTTTTTTTTTCATGTCTGAATAGCACTGAGTTATGTGTGTATATTTCCTTTGTTCATTCATCTCATGATAGACAATTTCATTGATTGCATAGCCTGGCTATTTCAAACAATGATGAAATACACATAGTAGAGAAATGCACAAGACAATGATAACAAGTCTTTGGAGTCTATATGTCTCAACCCAAATTGCTGAATTATATAGAATTTTGAAATAGCATTTCTGGGTAGTTTAATGATGTTTATTTTCTGTTCCATTTAGGTAAAAATATGCATCATCTTTTATTCAATATACCCACTTTGGGTATGAGAAAGAGAGAGAGGGAGAGGGAGGGAAAAAGAGAGCATCTTCCATCTGCTGGCTCACTTCCCAAACAGCTATCACAGCCAGAGCTGGATCCATCTAAAGCTGGATGCCAGGAGATTCTTCCCAGTCTCTCATGTATGTGCTGAGATGCAAGGATTGGGCCAGCACCCCTTGCTTTCCCAGAAAATTAGCAGGAAGTGAAGTGAAGCCACCAAAGAGAAACTGACACTGACATAAGATGCCAGCACAACAGACAGAGGACTATTGTGCACTTCCACTGTGTTGGTCCCATAAAAACATTCTGATAGAAGGTAGATTAGATACTTTCAAAGAAAACATGGAAATGATAAAGAAAAACCAAAGTAATTTTATGATAATTAATCAAGATTTTCTTCATACTTTTAGTATGTTTATAATACCTCACAATTTTCCCCTTTATATTTCATATTATAGTTATGCCAATATATAAGAAGTGCAGAGCTTCTTAATATCATCTCCTATGTGGGGCAAAATGTGTAATATTAAAGTTGCCATGAGTTTTTGAAGATTTGGCATGTCATATTCAAATTAATTGTTCACATTGTTGAAGAGGTTTTTTTTTTGCAGAAACCTCTAGAAATTGTATTTATCACTATCCATGTATGTTTCATTCAAAAATTCTTCATATGAGCTTTTAGTTCTGAATTTAGGCATAATGTGAATTTAATAATGAGCCCTCAATTGAAAGTAGTATTTTAGATAACAGTATTTCTGCTGGGATCTCAAATTCAGTGTCATTCTCTACCACTCCATATTAAAAACAACTTAAATTAAATTAGTTATTTAGTAGTCACATCAATGGCCACTTATACTCACCTTTAGCCTAACAAAACAATTTTAAAAAATTTTTGTGAGTGTATAAATTTCAATACATCAGATCTCTACAATAAAGTTCTTGATGATGTATATTTCAAATACTGCTTAAATCAATTTCAGTTTTATTAAAGTTTCAAATTGTGATTTTAAAGATTACCTTTAACTCACCACAATATATCTTTTATTTGACCATCTGTTTATTCCATAAAGGATGTTTTCTCTCCGGCCCGGTGCGATAGATTAATGAGTAAAGTCCTCGCCTTGCATGCACCAGGATCCGATATGGGTGCCTGTTCTAATCCTGCCAGCTCCACTTCCTATCTAGCTCCTTGCTTATGGCCTTGAAAATCAGTTGAGCAAGGCTTATAGCTCTCTGATTCGAGTTGGATCAGATTGGGTTAGACAAAAGCAAGGGGCTCTGAACACAAACCAGGCAGCTCTCTTGAAGGTAACAGTTAGCAAACACAAACCTATTGCTCCTTAGTCATGCAATACTAGGAAAACAGACTGAAAGCTCAGTATAACGTACACTAGAAGCTCAGTGTATCTCCTCTGGGATTCCCAACTTGTGGATTCCTCCTTGGTCAGAGGAAAAGTGATCAAATGATGCCTCTTCTCTGTAAGGTTGAATCCATCATTAACAGTGTGTTTGTTTGTTTATTTATTTGTTTGTCTTTACCAAGGACATCATCTGTTAGATACCTTGTGGATGGGACTTGCTTCAATATCAGTATAACATAGACAATACCCAGGCTACAGGGCCACCTTCTGTTACACGATACATTCTAAAGAGGTTACGCCTATTTCTAGGTGTTACAGATAGATGTGGTTCACTGGAGGAAGTCCACCACAGTAAGGACTACCTATGCAACTATGGTAAAGTAATGTTGTAGTTTAGTTGCCAAGATTTGGGTGTCTATAGTTGGATATGAAATGAGTGGACAGCTACTAACACGTTAATGAGGACTTTCACAGGGCCCTTGCCTCTTGAATGTGGTTTAGTGTGGATAGACCAGAGCACTAGATGTTTCTGAATTCATAATTTGGATAAAGTTGATGGACTCTGCACCAAGCGCTGCAAGAGACACTTTCTCGTTTGCTCCCCGGGTTAACGACAACATGCCCAGATCATGGATCAGTGATGGCATCCAAGCCTCATGACAACCACAGTGTCCACAACTGGCACGAAACTTGTTGCATATGCAACTTGAAGTATGGACAACCACCACTGCTTCCCTGAACAAACAGAATTCACAAAGACCTAGCAGAATACAGCTGACATGAATTCAAGAGGCCATGTTAAGGTTTGCCCCTGCAGGATTGGGCAGCCTATTCTGGGGGAGCATAGATGAGGGTGTCTCATGCTGGACCCTTTGATGACTGTGTTTTGTGGTCAACCAGCACCATACAGGGCTACCGCTGATATGGACCACAAGGTTGCTTTTAGTTTGCAGCTGGATAACACTGAGTGAGTCTGCCATTGACATACTAGAATGACTTTCTGAATTTCACCGTAATCTGAAGCTTTTCTAGTGTGTTGACATAGTGAATTTTATCCTGTAACTCCCGTAATTACACTTGCAGGCATGGATAGCTACCTAAACATTGTCTGTGATGTGAGCATGGGGCCTTTTATTCAGTCTTGTTAATATCCCTCCAGCTCCTTTTTGATTGCAAATAAAATGTCTCATGTTTCTTCATTTAGCCTTGGGATATTGAAATTGAGCTTTTTTTCTCCCAAATTGGATTCAAATTATCTTTCTGTTAGATTTTATGCTGTTTTATTACCTTTTACAGGGTTTTCGTGCCTAGCATTAACCTCTCCTATTTTTGTTAGTTTACACTCCTGCTTTATCACTTTTCTCTCTCTGATATTTTCAAACATCTTGTAAAAAGATATTAAAATATCCCTCCAATTTTTTTTATTACTGGGCTTCCTTTTTTGGATTTTATACTCTGTCACTAGAATCCATTTGCTGTTACAGTTCCAACTTCTTTATGGATCATTTATACAAATTTGTAAGTGGTTATAAGTACAGAGACTATTAAAGGATATAATAGCTGGTTGAGTTAGTGTTTAACTGATTTTATGTGATCAAATCTCATTAGGACCTATGTAAGACTAAATTGCATAACAGGGCCACTTCTACAATGTTACATATTTTTTCCAACTCTGCCTGATGAAACAAAGAGGGGTCTTGACAGTCTTATTAGGGTGAATTTTTTCTTTCCTTTCTTTTTTGAAAGATTTATGTATTTTTATTGGAAAGTCAGATTTACAGAGGAAAGGAGAGACAGGGAGAAAGAGCTTCCATCCACTGGTTCATTCCCCAAGTGGCTGCGAAGGCTGGAGCTGAGCCTATCTGAAACCAGGAGCCAGGGGCTTCTTCCAGTTCTCCCACCTAGACTAAGGGTCCCAAGGCTTTGGACTGTACCCCACTACTTTCCCAGGCCACCAGCAGGCAGCTGGATGGGAAGCAGAGTAGCCAGGGCATGAATCGGCAGCCTTATGGGATCCTGGTGTGCACAAGGGGAGGATTTTTAGCCACTGAACTATTGTGCCAAGCACAACAAGGGGGATTTCTGACCTAGGAATATTGATAGTGTTGCTGTACAAAGCATCTGTGTTGTGGGCATGTTTTGAAATTTTACATGGTACTGCATCTTTCTTTCTCTTACACATGTGTATAATGTAATATGTGAATTAAAAGTCCATATATGTATGCTGCATGAAATTGGTGTATAGTGCTCGCTTCAGCAGCACAATACTTACATTGGAACAATACAGAGAAGATTAACATGGCCCCTTTGCAAGAATCACACACAAATTCGTGAACCGTCCCATATTAAAAATTGATATATACAATGTAATATATGAAACAAAACTTAGAAGAATGAAAAAGCTTAACACAAATCACAAATGCAGCAGGGGTTCCATCAATGCAATTCTGCTTTACTGAAAAACAGCACACTCTTTTACAGGGGGTAGTAAGGAAATCCTATCCGGGAGATTTCCAAGAGGAAGTACAAGGGGTCAACCATAGTAAAGGTCAGGAGTGCGGAAATGGCCTCAGCCAATCAGTCTCTCTTCAAAACAACTTAGCTTTCTGCCCGATCCATGCCCAGATCTCTTCCACTGGGCACCATCTTTATTTGACACGTGGATATTGCCTGTCCTAGAGTCCCACACAGAACCTCCAGTAGAGGCTTAATTGTCTAAACCATAATGTCCACTTCTCAATATTTGTCTTTTGAAAGTTTCCCAATATTTGCACGAAATTGTATAGCTTTCAACAGATTTTTATTTTCGCAACATAGTTTCCTAAAATTTTAGCATAGAGCTTCCAAAAGTATAAGTATGAATAACATAATATCTTTAAGAACTGAACATTAAGAAACATGCCCAGAGGCTGATATTGTGTCTTGAAGGATTAAAATGCTGCCTGCAGCTCTGGCATCCCATATGTGCACCGATTCATGTCTCAGCTTCGCCATGTCTGATTCCGCTCTCTGCATATGCCCTGGGAAAGCACCCAAAGATGGATCATGTCCTTGAATTTCAGCACCCTATGAGAGAACTGCAAATAAACTCCTGTTCCTGGCTTCAGAGAGGTCACCTCTGGCCGTTGCAGCCATTTCAGAAGTAATCCAGTAGATGGAAGATCGCTGTGTCTTTTCTTCTCTCTCTGTAAAAATCTAATTACAAAAATAAGCAATAAATAAGTTTAAAAATAAATTATTCCAATAATATCTCTTTTTAGAGTAATTCTTACTTATTGGATTCTGAATTCTCATAATAGAAAGCAATCTTGATTATGAAATATTTAATGCAATAGACAAAAAATTCGAAAGGTATTTAATCATAAAATTGATGCAATAACATAAATAATGACAAACTATTTGCAAATAAAGGTAACAGTAAATCTTAAATTCCTAAATGGTACATTTTAAAAATACAAATCTCTGTTGAAAACCTAACAATCTAGTTATCAAGCTACTTAGCTATCTGTTTCATTGAAGGATAACACGTGCACATCAGGATTTTACAATGGGATCAACAGGAATTGTTCTAAATACAATCCTTAGGGCTGTTTCTAGACTTCTCATATCATCCTAAGGTTATTCTAAAATGTTACAATGTGTGAGTGGCTTTTGCATTAGAATAAGAAATGTTCTTAAATAATTCCAAGAGGAGTAACCAGATGCATATCCAATGCTTTAATAATTCAGCTTCAAAGTTTGATTTTACCTTCAATCATAATTGATTGTGAAAGTTTTCCCAATATCCCACAGAGGTACTTGCCATCTGGAAATACCACATATTATATTGGTCTCAGCTCTCTGGATAATAAGTAATTAGAAAGCAGAAATGGAGGGTTCTTTAAAAATGTATTACATGTATTCCAACTAAGGAATGCCCTTCAGTGTTGAAGTTATATATTAGTTAGAAAGAAGCATGCCCAGATTTTTTGTGAAAACAGAACATATCAGTGTGTTACTTGATGATCTTCATAAACTGCTGCTAACAGTCAATTCCATACATATTTGTAAAACAATCTAATTGCAATACTTTCCTGAATTGAGCCATTAATGTTCTATAATAAGTAAGCTACTAATAGTCCATAGTACATATTGAAAATAAGAAGTAAAATACAAATGATATCTTCCTAAAAGTTCTTATTTCTTTTTGGAGCAATAATTTTGCATTAACACCTTCTTGCATTTATGCTTTCTTGACATAGACCATAAAGTCCTTGTAAATAAAATATTTCAAGTTCAAACAGGACATTAAAGGAAGAAAATCGGTGATTTCAATGAAAATATGTGATATTCCTGAATAAATGGTCATATGCTGTTCATCATTTTTTTCTATACATTTAACAGGATACTACAAATGCTAAATTTGAACAAGGCAGGGTAGTTATATTCTTAATGTGCTCCTTCTTTGAAGAATTCGACATAGTAAAATGCCACTAGGGAGTAGTGTTTGAACTCTCTGTGAATACTTAATGATCCATGGGACTGCATTAAGTTCCATGTAGGAAAATATATTCAGAGTAACTATCTACTGTAGATTAGATCTCTGTTAGATAATAGGTGAAAATCACTTTGAGGGTAAGTCTTAAAAAGCATCTTCAAAGCATTTTTCATGAATTTCCCCTCATATTCAAGAACACGACAATCGTTGATAATAGAGTATAAACTACTCAAAAATTTCTGTTTTAGATTTGCTTCTGGTGATTGATAATTATTTTTGTCCTTTTTATGCCATTGCATAGAATAATTAGGGTTATTCATATAATTCAGTGTGGTCACATGAACTTCAAGTGATATGGTGAATAAGATTAACTATTATAATAAACAATGAGTATCATGCTTATAGGTTGTCTAAGAATATTGATGATACTAAATACTGCAAACTCATTGGGCAAATACGTGAAGAAACTTTTTTCTCTGGAATATACAGTAGCAAATATTTTTTTTGGCAAAATTAGTTAGATATAAGGCATCAAAACAGATTTAACATAACTTTTGAGAATTTTTGTTTTATTTATGGGATTTTTGGAAGAATTGGTATTTTTCCTCAAAAACAAAACCTTTAAGCTGCTTTAAGCTGATGAATAATGAATTGCATGTCTACAGAGTGTGAGGTGCTACTTTGTCTATGTACACAGTATAGAAAGATTCTATCCACCTAATAACATATGCATCATAATCAGTCTGGTTGTTGTTGTTGGAGGATAGTGCTGAAGTCATGACAAAGCCACTCCTTTAGTAATTTTGAGATATGTTTCTATTTCAGTTGTGACACATTTAAAATCCAGAATGTTTCTTGCATTTACAAACATTATAGATACAGATACAGATAGTATTGGTCTTTGTTAATATCACCTATTTTGCGATTCATTATTTTTATGTGTTTTTAATTATTTATATGTGCTTTCCTATCTATTATCTTCTAAATAGATTACCTTATATTTTGGGGTAGAAAATCAAACATCTGGGCCTGGTGCAGTAGCCTAGTTGCTAAAGTCCTCTCCTTGAGCATGCCGGGATCCCATATGGGCGCCGGTTTTTATCCCAGTAGCCCCACTTCCCATCCAGCTCCCTGCTAGTGGCCTGGGAAAGCAGTCGAGGATGGCCCAAAGCCTTGGGACCCTGCACTTGTGTGGGAGACCTGGAAGAGGCATTAGGATTAGCTGAGCCCATTCGGATGGGCTCAGCTCGGTCCCTTGCGGCCACGTGGGAAGTAAACCCGGGGATGGAAGAGATTCCTCTCTGTCTCTCCTCCTCTCTGTATATCTGACTTTCCAATAAAAGTAAAATAAATCTTAAAAAAAAGCAAACGAACAAACAAAAAATAAACAAATGTCTGAGCCCTCTCATGTGTTTCCTATTGACTATCATTATTTCTTGAGTAGGTAGCCTATTTCCTCATTATTTTTTTTATCTTTCAACATTTCTTGCTGTAACCTGAGCAATGTAAACTAAATAAATATCATCTTTTGAATGCATACTCTTTTCCCTCTCCTGAGGTAATTGTTTGCTTTAAGTACCTTACTGTACTTATTCAATAATAAGTGTAATTGTTTTTATTTGTGTATCTGCAGCCAATAGCTGAATGATCACTGAATAATTATGAAGAGATTTCCTTTAAAGTCTGGAACTAGTAAGTCTCCGTGACTTCCCTGAAGGACTGTCTCTGTAGAAGCAACTTGTCAATGCTCAGAACAGAGTTAGCTAAAATTCAGCCTTGGACTTTTCTTCCTGCTTTTGCAGAGAATTAAAGCCCATCAAAGCTGACAACCTTAACATTGTTTCATATCCTTTCTGCACATGCACACAAAACTACCCATGTGCATGGACGTATTTTTCCCCAGGAATGTTTCTGCATTTTCATAGCCCTCTAGGGACTTCTCAATCATCATCTTTCCTTTAAAATAATTTGTTAATCATATTGACCCCTATTCTATATGCATAAGCACTACCGGAGACAGGCCCTTCAAACAAGGAGCGCTCTAGCTAGGCAAAATAAAATACCCTTTATGAAAGCAGCACTTTAGAAAGTTGGGTGATACACAATGTAGTGACAGTTCTTAGAAATGGAGCTCTGGGAGAAGGAATGGGTTCTGCTTCTGCCTATCTCATTGACTTCTAGGATGGTCTTTCTCAAAATGGTTAGATCTTTATAAATACTCAAAACTCTTGTGGAAATGCAGAAAAGAGGGTGAGAATGAAGCTAACTCATTGTCACCAAACACGGTGTTTCCTAATTGTCATGAATTATTATTGGATAAGTTCTCCTTGTATTTCTGAAGGTTTTGGGTTAATTTCCAAAGCTTTACAAGTTCATTTCTTCAGTGCATGCCATTGATCTCATATTTCTTATGAAAGATCACTTTCAGAGATAGTAGTTTATCATATGGATTACCGCTTGTGTTTTTTTTACTTTTTCCATGTATTTAAAATTAAGCATTATTAATTGCATTGTTTGTCATAACATTATTGATAATTTAATTTAGCATCATCAGTAATTCAGACTGAGAGATAATTGTAAATTCTCCCGAGATGTATTTTGTAGAAAAATGCATACATAGGGGAAAAAAATCATTATGTCAAAGTAGCAGATATTTTTGATGGATATAAAAATATCCTAACAGGTCAGAACGCTGACCACTTGAAATTTATGATTTGATACTATGAAATAGAGAAACAAAATTTAAAATATTAATCTTATAATTGAAAAAACTTGCTCAAATTGTTGTAAAATAAAAACCAAAAGAGAAGATTGGCAAAATCTAGGATGTACAATATGAGAGTCTCAATAAAAGTTAGTGAATGTGTTTCAAGACAGTGTAACAGCAGAAAAGTTGAGCATCATTATGCATTTAACAGAACAAAAACATCCCAAGCCAAGTAAAGAGTAAGCAAGATAAGAAGCAAGTTAATAGGCAAGACACATTTAGTGATCATGAGTTAAAGTAATTGAAGAAAGTCTCTGTTAGAAGATAATTGCAGAATTAGTTCAAATTAACTCTGCCTGCCTATATATCTTTTGCCTAAGGCTTTTTCTTTCTTTCTTTTTTTTTTTTTAAGTAAAACATTATATGGGTTCAATCTTTTTCTTTTAAGATTTATTTATTTTTATTGATAAGTCAGATTTACAGAGAGGAAAGAGAGACAGAAAACTCCATCCATTGGTTCATGTAGCACAATGGCTGGAACTGAGCTCATACGATGCCAGGAGCCAGGAACCTCTCCCATTTCTCCCATTGGGGTACAGGGCCCCAAGGCTTTGGGCCATTCTCCACTATCTTCCAAGGCCACAAACAGGGAACTGGAAGGGAAGTGGGACTATCACGATATGAATGGCATCCATGTGGATGTGGCATCCCGTCACATACAAACAAGGACTTTAGCCACCAGGCTACTGTGCCAAGACTTGGGTAAGATCCAATGCTATATGTTCCTTAAGGAGCCTTTTTGTTCCACAACTGATTCCTTCCTTCCTTCCTTCCTTCCTTCCTTCCTTCCTTTTCTCTTTAAATTTGCCTGTTGTCAACAGAAAAAATGAAAGCAGGAAGTTAATTTATAATGGTTCAAGCCCAGTGTGGTAGCCCTGTAGCTAAAGTCCTCACCTTTCCCATACTGCAGATCCCATACGTGTGCCAGTTCTTATTCCATCAGTCCTGCTTCCCATGCAGCTCCCTGCTTGTGGCCGCCTGGAAAGCTGTCAAGGAAAGCCCAAAGTCTTGAGACCCTGCACCCACATACATAGGAGACCCAGAAGAGGCTCCTGGCCCCTGGTTCCAGATCAGCTGAGCTCCTGCTGTTGTGGCCACTTTTAGGAGTAAATCAGCAAACAAAAGATCTTCCTCTCTGTTTCTCCTCCTCTCTGTATATTTGACTTTCCAATAAAAATAAATAAGTCTTTTTAAAAATATATATAATAATCCATTGGTATGTGACTTTCCATTGGTATGATAATGTCTGCTTTTTGTAATGATAATATTAGGGACATATTACTTCCATGGAGTATTGTGTGTTTAACTCAATCATAATGAGATCACAAGTTAGGTTCTACTATTAGTGTTATTTTTCAGATGTGGAAATTGGGGCTTCAGGAGACAAAAAAATATAATAAAGTTTTTAATAAGAAGAACCAGTATTCACATTAACATTAGTCTGATTCCCAACTCCAATGCACTCCACACTAATTATTGTAACTTTTTAACAGAAATATTATTAAGTTATTTGTTTAACTTAATTTCCTACACTTTTACCTGCATAAATATGGGGAAATAATGAAGCCCCAGATCCTGCATCTGTTCATTGCAGGTAATATTCAACCTCATTGTTTTCCTTGGAGGATTAAATAAGATTAATCTTATGAATTATCAAGCACAGAGCTCAGAGATCAGAAGTATTAATGAGCAAAAAGATATATTAATGTTGGAAACCATTTTGAGTTAAATAGGAAGAGGAAGAATAAAAGATAGAATTTTATTGTGAACCAGAAACTTCAATATTTGCCTCAGGAAATTCTCCAAAATACATTTAGCCACAGACTGACTAGTGAGTCCTCTTTGGGGGAAAATGTTACTTAATTGGTTAATCACCTCCATTCTGTGAATATCTTTTGCTCAACTGCTAAATTAGCAATTGACTATGTAATCATGAAGACTTACTTAAAACTCCTCCTTTTACTGTGTCTGTCAATCCAGCCATGTCGCAAAATCCACCCATTATCTTTCCAGCTAGAAACATAAAGTAGTACAATTGCACTCAGGTTCCGTCGGGAGGCTGACAGTTCTTGCAAGGGGGCCAATAAGACAAGATCAAGACACTGCCTTAACGTGTCCTGTGGTAGACCATGGAAGTGGAGTAAGAATATCAGTGAAACTACTTCTTTGGCCATTAACTAAAATTATAAAAAGAAAAATAAAAAATAAATATCTTGATTAGATTTTTGATTTGAAAGTATTACAGGAGTGTTTGGGTGGGGCTAAATTATTTAAACCAACAGTCTTAACAGAAGAGCAATTTGAAACCTAATGTAGGTTATTGGTCATTGAACAGATGAGAATTTCTCTGAAAGAGAATGCATGTTATTTGAAGCTGAAATAATGTCAGAAAAACAATCAAACAAGCAAACAAATAAACAAATAAACAACAAAAAAACAATAGAAACCATATGGTTCCATAGGGACAGGGGTAGTGTAAATTGTGGGATTACAAAATTTTTCACAGACAGATTTTTTTCTTTTAATTTTTGTGAGGATTTTGTAGGGATTTTAAAGAAGTTTCTTTTGCTAGGCAATTAGAAAGAAAAAAAAGGTAGAGTAAAGGATAATTCCTTGGCTTTTTATCAGTAAAATGTCTTCTTTAAGTATCTGACTATGTTTATTCAAGTTATAGACATAAAATTCCTCCCTGGTTTAGAATCTAATGAACTTCTGTAATACTGCATCAAGGTGGAGGAATCCACCAGGGGGGAGGGGAGAGGGAGGGGCTGGGGGATTCCCAGAGCCTATGAAACTGTCACATAATGCAAAATAATTAATAAAAAAAAAAAGAATCTAATGAACTTTGTAAACAATTACTTTCTCAGTATTACATAAATTAGTGTTATGTAAGAATAGCTTGAGGTTAGTTTATCTGAGTTTCTCCTCTACGTTTGGTGTACAGTGTACTAATATATATTATGATATATATGCTAATAAATGTTAGCACTAGACTAGGCAAAATGAATTCCACCTGTTTATTCCCTGACATAAAATCTGTAACATTGAGGTGTCTATTTTAAATTGCTAAAATACTGACTTATATTAAAAGTTACCATTCACAAAATTAAAACCAAGTTCCAATTATTTTTAAAGATTTATTTATTTATGTGAAAGAGAAATGACGGTATAGTGGAAAGGGGAGAAAGAGATTCCCAACTGCCACTTCACTGTCCAAGTGACCATAATAGCCAGATCAGGCCAGGACTACGGCAGGAACTTCATTCTGATTTTCCACATGCACGGAATGGACTCAGGTTTTGGGCCACCTCCCACTGCCTGCCCAGATGCCTGATTGGACAGCTAGATTGGAAACAGAGCAGACATGGCTCAAATTGGCACTGTGATACACAGTGCTGGCTGTCCATGCAATGGTTTAGCCCACTGCCCCACAATGACAGCCCTTGACTCCTTTTGGTAAAACAGTCACTGTCATTCCCATTTTAGAATGTTGAATTTACCATCTTAACCATTTTTAGTGTGTGGTAAAATGTTACTCACTATATATCCATTGTTATACAGCAAATCTATGTAATCTTTCATTTTACAAATCTAAATGTCTATATCCATTGAAAACCTCTCTTTTCAATTCCCAGAACCTGCCAATCATCACTTTCATTTCCTTCTTTTTAAACAATCTAACTACCTTAAGTATTCAGGGAAAAAAAGAGATCAAACATCGTGTGTCTGTGACTGTCTTATTCCACTAAGCATACTTTTTCTCAATGTTCGCCCAAGATGTAGAATAGCATAGCAGTCTGTTTTTTAAGATTGAATATTTTGTGCTGTATATGTACCTCACTTTTAAATCTATTAAATCGCTGATGAGAATTGGGTCACTCCAACATTTTGTATGAATTGTGGGTATGAACAAATGTCGTACAGATCATGCTGTCATTTATTGTGGGTGTATACTCAGAGGTGAGGCTAATGAATCACATGGAAATTACAAGCAACAATAGAAAAGTTGACTCAAGCCATTTGAATCTCCCATGTTAGTGTGAGAGACTCAGGTACTGCAGCCATCATCTGGTTTTTTTCTCCAACAGATTAGCATAAACAATTAGAAAGCAGAGACAGCATTTAGTTCCATGCACTCCAAGAGCTAGCTTAACACACTGCACCACAACAAACATTTCTCACTGGAATTTGCATAGGGATTGTGTTCAATCTGTAGCTTGTTTTTAAGTGCTATGGGTATTTTCCCATCAGTAAATATTCCATTGAGGATTCATATACTCAATGCTGCCATCGTTTGAATGTGTTCCTCCCACAAATGCAAAGGCAAGAAGGAGTTTGATATCCTAAACATTATGTCGTTAGATGTGTGTGTTCACTTAAATTAAATCATGATGTTTAGAACTACAGATTGTTTAAAAATGATTAGGTAAGCAAGATGGAACCCTCAAACATGGATTTATATGGTTTTAAGTGTGGTAAAGGGCACATTAACATGAGTGTTCCTCCAGTGATGTGTGTACCCATCAGAGACCTGGTTGGAGTCAGTGTTGTGCTGTTTAGAATTGAATCATTAGAACCTTGAGTCAATACAAGACTCTCTGTTTACAAAGGAGACTACCCCAGGTAGCTCAGCTGTATTTCAGGGCCATGTTTTTTGTTTTTTGTTTTTTTTTTTTCCATTTGTCAGTTTCCTTATTTTCTCATAGCATTATTTTGTAGCTTCAGCATAACACATTTATTGCCTACTTGGTTAGGTTTATTTCTGAGCAAGCAGCTTCTTTTTTAGTTGCTGGAGTAAACGGAATCTTTTTCCTAATTTCCTATCCAGACTGCTTGTTTTTGCTGTATGGAAATTCATTTGATTTTTGCATGCTGATTTTGTATTCTGCAACACTGTTGAATTGATTAGTTCTAGCAGTACATTTTGTGATGTTTAGAATGTTTTTCACATAACAGATTGTATCATCTACAAATGAAATCATTTCACCTTTTCCTCTCTTATGTGATTTAGTGTTATCTTTCAAACTCTAATATTTTTTTCAGCAAGGATATCTACTAATATATTGAGTAAAAGTGAGAACATGAACCATTCCTTATTTATCTTTTTACAGACACACAAAAAACATTTGTGTTTCTTTAGTCAGAGTGTCTACATTCTATATTGCAGATTGTCTGGGTCTGATTCCATTTTAACCTCTTGATTTCACCTTCTTGACAATGTGGACAATTGGAAGATGACCCAAAGGTTTTGGTCCTGCTTACCACATAACATATCTGGATTCAGTTTCCAGCTTAGCTTTACCTAGTCCCACACGGTGTGGGCAGTTGAGGAGCATGTTTGTGGGTAAGCATTTTCTTTATTTTTTTGAAGAGGAAGATTAGTATAACAAGACACTTTCAGTTTTCACTTTTGTTTGTGTTTGCTTTGGGCTTTTTATGTGGTTTTATTAAATTGAGTTACTCTCCTTTCTAATGCTGTTATCATCATGAACATAATTCTGTAATATGATTTTTCCTTATTAGTTGAGAAGGGCATATGGTTATTTCTCTTCGATATGTTAATATTTCCATTGTTCAATTTTCATGTATGGAACAGTCCTTCTATTCTAAAATACAGTATACATGCTCTCCTTATGTATAGTCCTTATTGAAGTGATTTAAAATTTAATTTTCTAGTAATTTGAAAAGGGTATTTGCATCAGTATTTATTAGAAGTATTGTTCTATGGTTCAGTTCTTATGCTTTCTTTATCTGGCAATTGTATAATGGTCATATTTGCCTCATAAAATGTGTTGGAAGTATTACTTACTCCTTAGTTTTTGGACCTTGGGAAATGTTTATTATTATTATTTTTATTATTATTTTCCAATAAGCAGTTTTGTGGGTATAGGTATTCCCCACTCTAACTCCTCTTCCACCCTCACTCCCTCCACATTTTCCAATCACCATTTTCCTTCATATTATTACAATAATATGGTCCTTCAACAACAGCCATAAGTGCAACATTCCATTATTTAAGTGTATCATGGCATTTTAGGTATAGACAATGGTAGAAAATCTAGGATCATATTGTCAAGCTGTATTTAATAGTTTCATTGAGTGTCTATCCTTTATTCACGAGTGGAGGTTCCTACTGAAACAAACTTCAATTCTTAATATGCTAGTCTCCATTAGTTTATCTATGAGAACATACATATAAACTTGCTTATAAACATATATACACCTGTGTGTGTGTTTTGCACTTTGAATGATAGTTGCCTTATACAGGAGAACATATAATATTTGTCCTTTTGGGACTGGGTTATTTCACTGAAAATTATGGTCTCCAGTTGGCACCACTTTGCCAAAAAGGTTAAAATTTCATTCTTTCTACTGACTGAGTAGTATTTGGTAGAGTAGATGTACCACAGCCTCTTTATCCAATCCTCTTTCAATGGTCATTTAGTACGTTTCCATATCTTTGCTATTGTGTATTATGCTAATATGAATATGGGAATGTAGGTTGTTGTTTCATATGTCGATATAACTTCCTTTGGAAATATTTGCAGGAGTAGGATTGCTAGGTCAATTTGCTCAACAAACTTTCAGTTGTATGAGCACTTCCCATACTGAGTTCCCTGGTTTATTTTCCATTCTCTTAACAAAGAATGTTTGTGCTCCCATTTCAACATCCTTTTCCTTTGTGTTCATCGTAAGGGTGCCAGATAATGATGTGTCTAGGTGAGATAAGTTTGCATAATATCTTTTTGGGACTTTCTGTCTTTCCGTTATTTGGCTTCTCCTTATGTCCTCAATGTTTGGGTGTCCTCTTTTATAGTTTCATTGAATACATCCTGTAATCCTGCTCTTTCCATGCCTTGAGGTATCCCGTATTTCACTTATATTTGATCATTTTTTTTACTCAGTTCTTGATTTGATTTCTTAGCTTTATTCTATTCCTTTTCCATAGTTCTGGTCATTTGCGTGTGCTCAAATGAAGCATCTTTTAGTTTTGAAATTGTCTATTTTTGAGATTTTTGTTGCTTCTTATTTTGCTCTATATTTATTATTCAGGTATTTTTTAAAGATTTATTTATTTTTATTGGAAAGTCAGATATACATCTTCAGGTGTTTTTATTTGATTCCATATTATCTTTCATATCTCCATTGTGATACATTCCTTAAATTCCATAAATTCTTGTATTCCATTTTTGTCTTTGAAGAGTTTTGTCACAATTTTATTATCATATTTTAATTCCTTGTCTTGGAGACCTTCAATGTTTTCATGCTGTAAATGTAAGATTGAGATGGCTGTAGGCTCTTTTTTATTTTTTTATTTTTTCCTTTTGGAAATTCTAGTTTCCTCATTGTGTTGGTTGAGGTTCTTCTCTTATCCTTACTCATTGTCTTTTCGATATCTGGGTTTTGTCTTTGGGCAGATTCTGTCTTCATTGCGTCTGTGGCTCGCAGATTTTTGGATAGATCTTTATTTTTCCCGTTCTTACCATGTTTCCTGTTCATTATTTATTTGGGATGATGGCTGGGACTTTTGTGCTGGTCACTACAGTGGTTTCAGCCTTGGGCCATTGTACGCGGGTCCCTCCTCAGTCTGCACAGTCGGTGCTTCCCTGGATGCCATTCCGAGCCCTGGGAATTTCCTGATCATTTTCAGACTTTGATTTGCCTAGGCTCTCTCTCATTTTCTCACTTGTGATTTCAGCAATGCTTGGCACCATGAAGGCTGCTACAGTAAAATGCTTTGTTTTGCTCCAATCTTTTCTTGCTCTGCCCTAGTTGGTAATTAGGTAACTGTTGCTCTTGGAGACAAATGACTCCTGCCTGGTTGACCTCAAGTTTTCTTCAGATAAGTAGGGAGACTACTTGGAAAAAGAAGCAATGGAGGAGGGGTGCTTGCACTTCAAAGCAGATTCCCATTTATTTGTTGTTCCCTGTTGGCAGACTTCTTGCTGTGCTTCTATGGTTTCCAGCAAGGCTCTGGACTGATTGGAGGTGGTTGCTGCTCCTCCATGCTGTGGACTCTGGCCCACGGACTGAGGTAGACACCAGGCTGGCGGCAGAGCCAGTAAACTACATGTCCGTCCTATCAAGCACGCCCGCCTCTATCTCGCCCCACCCACAGTCTGTGATGCTGCGAAGCTGTTACCGGTTTTGTTCCTACCCATGTCTCCCAGTGCTGCGCCAAAAGTCAATCCGCTTGCAGTTCTCTGATTCCCTCCAGCGGTGGCCCTAACTGACCAAGCATGCTTCTGAAATGTCCCCGCCATGGTTGTGTGCGCTGCTGCTTGCTGGGACTGCTTCTCTTTTCTGAGTCACCCTTCATCCCTTCACCCCTGCATTGCTGGCGCTCCAGGTGTCAGAAGCTGCACAAGTTCCTAATGTCTGCCCACTCAGACACATTTGGTTTGCAATGTTGGCTGGCTTGATGAGATTCATTTTGCTGATCCAGATCCGGTGTCTGCCCCTAGGTTGTTAGGTTCTAGCATCCCCCTGTGGAAAGGCCTGAATGTCTCCTGGGGATTTAGGATGTGTAATGTGGATTCTGCTTTTGTTTCCCAGCTCACACCCTCAGCTGACTTGCTCCTCAGAGGAACTGGTTTTTCCCTGATCCGGTCCACATGAGGCGCACAGGTGTTGTAGCCCTGCCTAGTCTGGTCTGTCCCTATCCCAGCTCATGTTCTCCAGTGGGAGTAGCTGTCCAGCAAGGGAGCCACCTCTTATTCCGCTGCCGGCTCTGTCCCTTCTCTTCCTGGTTCTCACGTGTGCTGGTTGGGTGCTGCGGTCACATCTGGCACAGGCAGCCTCACCTTGGCATTCCGTGTTGTGCACTGCTTTTGTCGCGACCGAACCTGGCTCGACCCACACTCTTTTCTGGCATTCGGAGATGCCAGTGGATGACATGAACTGATCCAGCCTGGTCTGCCCCCTACCCATGCCAAATGTATGCCAGTGGGACACTTTCCATGACCTCTTTGGGGCTGTTTCCTTCCATGCTTCTTGCGCTTACCTGCAGGGTCTGTGTCCTGCCAGAGGAGTTGCCCAGGCTCCTCCATCAGAACCCCTCCAAGTGCCAGATTTCATGCATACCAGTGGGTCCATGAGCCAGCACTACTCAGTTCACCTCCTGTCCTAGCAGGAACGGTGGCTTTTCCTAACTGGACTTCAACCCATTCTGGTTCTTGCTGTTGGATGTTTCAGCCCAGCCACCGGCTCATCCATATCCACATACGGCTCATACATGGCTCAGTTGGGGTTGAGACCTAGCCTAGTCCATCCCACATCTACCCTGGTCCTCCAGAACACCAGCAGTTGTTGCAGTCTGGCCCGGCCAGGTGTGTTTAGTCCCTGTCCACACTTGTGCCAAGGGAGACTACAACTGTATCCTGACCAGAACGCAGCCCCATTCCAGCTCATGTGCCCCTTAGTGGGAACCTCCACCCAGCTAGGGTGTCCCCTTAGCTCCCCAGCCAGGCCTGTTCCCAGCCAGTGTTCAGCATGCCAGTGGTTGCTGTGACTCACTTGGCACTGCCCATCACCTGTTTCAACCCCTGCTTTAGACACTGTGACTTAGCGTCCATGGCTCACACAGACCAGTTGGCACAAGAACCTACCTAGGCATGTCTTGTGCTCCATCCTGGTTTCTAATTTTACTTGTGGGCTAAGGTTTGCTCTGTACTGCCCAGTCCACCCCATTCCCCCACAGGTTACCTCAAGAGATGGAGTGGTGTTGGACTAAACAAGGTGTGACCAAGGAGCCTGCCGCCAATCACATATTAAAGAACTGACAACAGTCTAGACTGGTCAAGGCAGCAGCACTGGAATATGCATTCTGAATAGGGTGTGGGGTGGGCCGGACTGCAACATTCATCAGCTCATGCAAGGCCAAGGGGAAGGCCAGTCTACGCTACTCACTGGCCTAAAACCCAAGGACTTGTATGAGAACTATGTCTGGGAGGGGATCAAGTGGAGAAACTTGGGAAACTCCCCTGGTGAGTCATAGCTCCTAGTGGTGAACAGGTGGTCCAGACCTGGGGGTCAGACAAGCTGGGTAAAGTAGCTACAGTAATATTTTAATGTGTTAATGTAGTTCAAAAGTGACTACTAATAACATGGTTGGAATAATTTAAAATCAGAGTTTGCTGATGCAAATGTTTAAATTTACTTCCATGTGTTGTATATGTATACATTTCCAAACTATTTTCTTAATAGAGGAACTTTAAGATGTCTTAATGTTTATGATTTTGAACATGGATTCACCATGACAGTTCCATGGAGTTTCGTTCATTCGATGACTGCAGTTTTACCAAACAGAGTGTCTCTCACTTGAAATGTGAACCACATACCATTTAAGGAGTTTTCTTCGCCCAGAAAATTGTTGAAACCCACAGCTAATTTTATTTCTTTCATTTAGTAGACTTCATCATGAGTTGCCTTTATGTTTTGTTAAAGGCAATACATATTCTATGAATTTAGCAAGATCAAGGTTTGGTCTTTGACAGCTTGAGCCAGAGAGATTTCACTTAGTATTTTAAAGCCATAAGACAAGACAAAGAAATCAAAGGAATCCAAATTGGAAATGAAGAAGTCAAGCTTTCACTATTCGCAGACGACATGATTCTCTACATAGAAGAACCAAAAAACTCAATACAAAGACTCCTAGAACTCATACGAGAATTTGGCAGAGTGGCAGGATACAAGATAAATGAACAAAAATCAATAGCCATGGTGTATGCAAATGGCCGCAAGATGGAAGAAGATCTAACCAGCAAGATACCATTCAAAATAACAGAGAAAAGCATGAAATATCTGGGAATAAATTTAACCAAAAGCGTAGATGACCTTTATGAAGAAAATTACAAAACACTCAAAAAACAAATAGAACAAGACCTCGAAAGATGGAACAACATCCCATGCTCCTGGATAGGCAAAATTAATATCATCAAAATGTCTATACTACCAAAAGCAATATATACATTCAATGCAATCCCAATCAAATTACCCACAGCATTCTTCATCGAACTGGAAAAAATGATACACAGATTCATCTGGAAACACAAAAAACCACGAATAGCCAGAACCACTCTGAAGAACAGGCACTTAACAGGGGGAATCACAGTACCGGATCTATGGACATACTATAGGGCAGTGGTCATCAAAACAGCCTGGTACTGGCACAAAGATAGAGAGGAAGATCAGTGGAGCAGAATAGAAACAACAGATGGAAACCCACACAGATACAGTCAATTAATCTTCGACAAAAAGACAGACAACAACCCAAGCAAATGTAAAGGTCTGTTCAATAAATGCTGTTGGGACAACTGGTTAATAGCCTGCAGAAACAAAAAGATAGACCCACATCTCTCACCATACACCAAGATCGAATCTAAATGGATAAAAGACCTAAACCTACATCCAGAAACCTTCAAACTTTTGGAAGAAAATGTTGGAAACACACTGCAACACTTAGGGGTAGGCCCTCACTTCCTAAAAAAGACTCCAAATGCAGTAGAAATCGAGACCAAAATAAACAATTGGGACCTCATCAAACTAAAAAGCTTCTGTACAGCTAGAGAAACAATCAATAAAGTAAAAAGGCAACCCACAGAATGGGAGAAGATCTTCGCACATGACATAGGTGATAGAGGGCTAATCTCCAGAATATACAAAGATCTCCAGAGAAACCAAAACACCAGAACAAACAAACTGCTCAAGAAATGGGCACGGGAAATGGGCAAACACTTCACAAAAGAACAAACCCAAATGGCAAACAAGCATATGAAAAAATGCTCAAGTTCCCTGGCAATAAGGGAAATCCAAATGAAGACAACTATGAGATACCACCTAACTCCAGTAAGGATGGCACACATACATAATACCACCAACACCTGCTGGCGAGGATGTGGGGAAAAGGGAACCCTTCTCCACTGCTGGTGGGAGTGCAGACTTATACAGCCTCTATGGGAATCAGTTTGGCGAATACTCAAACAACTGAAAATCAACATACCATATGATCCAGCAATAGCACTCCTTGGGATATATCCAAAACATCTTCTACTCAAGAAACCAACATGCACGCCTATGTTCATAGCAGCACAATCTACGATCGCAAAAACCTGGAAGCAGCCAAAATGCCCATCAGCGGAAGACTGGCTAAGAAAGCTATGGTTCATCTACTCTATGGAATACTACTCAGCTATTAAAAAAAACGAAATGCAGTTCTTTTGTGGACAAATGGGCCCGACTGGAATCCATCATGCTAAGAGAAATGAATCAATCCCAAAAGGTTAAATACCACATGTTTGCCTTAATCTGAGATGAAAAGAGAACAACTTGGAAAATAGTACCTGTATATTGTAATATTAGTGCAATCTCTTATAACCTGTATCCAATGCAATAAGATAACGCGATATAATCTATAAACCAACAATTAATGTCAGAATACTTAAGATCTACATCGAAAAACTGTAAAACCTACTATACCCTCAATACGCTATGTTAACCTGTAATGGGGGGGAGTGCAGGGAAATCTTTCAGGACCATAAAAAGAGTGAGAAAAAAGTACAATATAGCCTATCAAGATCAAATCTGGTAATTCATAGATAACAGACTCAAAGCGGCACTAAACAACAATAAAACTACTATACCAATGCATGAGGGGGGAATCGGGTGCGATCCTGACAACCTCTTAACAGGAGGTCATGTGCGTTGAGCAGGGGAGCACTCCAGAGTGGAGCAGGTGGTAAGGAGGAAGCTTGGATCCCAACCATGAAGACTCCCAGACCTTCACCACAAACTATTAATACGAGCAACAAGGACTATATCCCAACTGCCAAGGAGGCCACAGGGAATTGGATGCCCTCGGAGGCCGAGTACTCTGAGGTCACCCACCCCCAACCGGAGCTTCCACAGGGGATGGAAGAAGTCCAAACACTACCGTGCAGAAACCAACGTCATCGGAAAGACAACCAGAAGCCCTGAGTGGTCTGCAGAAACAGAAGAACAATAAACGTCCTTCGGGACCAGGGAGGAGAGCTTTCTCTGGTCCGAGCCTGGCTCCACCTCTGGACCCCCCCTCCCTCGCAATGACCATCGGGATCGCTTCGAAAACCCCTCACAGCAAACAAACAATCATATAAACTAAAAAAAAAAAAAAAAAAAAAAAAAAAAAAAAAAAAAAAAAAAACCTAAAATAAATAAACAACAGAAAGTAGAACTTGAAATCTGACAGGAAAGAGCTGGCATGGATTGGCTCATGCCTCGCTGGGTGGGTCACAAAGATTAGTTTTACCCCTCACCATGGTGTTGAGGATTTTCCTGCACACCCCCCGAAAAAAAAAAAAATGTTCTGCACCTAAAATGTTGACATATATCTTGTTAGAGTTACAAGCCAGTCTGGATTATCCTAAAATCTGCCAAGATCAGCAAAATTTTACTTCAACACAACAGCTGGCTAAATACTAAGATGAAATGGACACGAAACAGCTGAATGGTGCCTTATGGCCATTTTAAGGTATAGAGCAGCCGGTCCTGTATATGAACTAAAATTGAAATGTCAATGAGCTAATCATAGGTGGTGGCTAGGACTTGTTTTCCTTTTTTTTTTCTTTTTAATACACTGGTTACTCAAAACCATGTCAATTCCATAACATTGCAAATTGCTGTTGATGTTATATTGGGACTCTTAATTGACTGTGATGATATTCTGCCAGCTCAAACTTCAGACCAGAAAAGGTCTCCCCAAGAAACTGTTCAACCCATCTGGACAATAAGTAGCTGGACTCTATGCTTGGTATATGTTTGCAATGAAAGAATCTTGATTGAATTTGAACTGTAATACTGCATCAAGGTGGAGGAATCCACCAGGGGGAGGGGAGGGGGAGGGAGGGGGGGACTCCCAGAGCCTATGAAACTGTCACATAATGCAAAATAATTAACAATAAAAAAAAAAAGAAAAAAAAAAAGACTGTATCTTATGTTGCTAGTAGGTAACTAAGAAAAACTAAGTGAGCTTTCTAATCTCAATTTTAGAATTCATATTTTATGTCAGAGAAGAGAAAATACTTTTTTTTGTTTCTCTTGCTGTTTCTTATTTGGCTTGGCTTATTATCAGATCATACATGATGTAACCTTGTTAGAAAAAACATGTTTATAAATTATAAATAGGCGTAAATGTTATGTATGCACAAAATACATGCACAGGTAGTTGTAGTAAGTATGCCTACATGATTAGCTAGAAAAATAAGTATTTACTTGCTCATGAGGAATTGTACTTGGAGAGTTAACTAAAATGACTATAGAAATCTGAATTACATCCTTACGCATTGTTTTTCATAAATTCATGTAAACGCATGTATATATGAATAACAGAGTCACTGCTATTTTTGTATTATTAAATTCTGGGGCCTGGCACAGTGGCCTAGCAGCTATAGTCCTCATCTTGAACATGCTGCCGGTATCACATATGAGCTCCGTTTCTAATTCCAGCAGCCCCGCTTCCTATTCCGCTCCCTGCTTGTGGCCTGGGAAGGCAGTCAAGCACAGCCCAAAGTCTTGGGACCCTGCACCCACGTGGGAGACCAGGAAGAGCTCCTGGCTTTTGACTTCGGATTGGTGCAGTGACGGCTGTTGCGGTCACTCAGGAGTGAATCGTTGGACAGAAGATCTTCCTCTCTGTCTCTCCTCCTCTCTGTATAACTGTCTTTGAAATAAAAATAAATAAATAAATAAATCTAAAAAAATTCTGAATAAAGGTAAATCTTGATTTTTTTTCTAGTCATTCTAAGAAACTGTTAAGTATGAGAAAAAAATAGGCATGATTCTTATTTTTTAGATAGCTAAATAAGGATAGTTGCATTCATTTTTTCATCATTTTCATTTTTGTTTTACATCTTCCATAAAATATTAATACTTCAAAAACATGATGAGAACTTGATGGGAATAGTAAAAACATTCCCATACTAATTATTCAGAGACATATTATTCAAAACAGGGTATGGGAAAAACTGTGTTGCTATTTTAAGCCTTTTAAAGAATAGACAAACAATTCAATTTGCCATGAAAATATATCTAGTTCCATATCTTTTTGGGTCCAACAAATTATAAGATTACTGTGAACAGTGTAAGTATATTAAAACTGTGACTATAACCTATCAGGTATTTTCCATTTTATTATATTGTATGATTTGATAAAAATCAGTATAATGTGACTAAAGTATACTATAGTTCTTATCATTGTCTGGATATTTTGATGTGAACTTCTTTACTGTATCAGATTAAAACTCACTGGGGTCAGTGCTGAAGGTTGATTAAGCTGATGGCTGCAGTATTGCAGCTGATATGGGTAGGAATTTGAGGACTGGTTGCATTATTTTCCACTGAGTTCCCTACTGCTGCACCAGGCAATAGCAACAGAGGAAGGCCTGACTATTAAGACTCAGCACCCATGTAGCAGACAAATTATGGTAGTTTGCATTTATAATTTTTTTTCATTATGCAATATAGAAAATATGATTTTTATACTGAGACCTTCTATTGAAGATCTCCAAACACTCAAAGAATATGAGTTTATCTTTTTTCCTTGGAAACAGTGCCAAATACACATTTGAAAGTTTTTTTCAGGTTTTCTGTATTAAATGCAAATCATAACGTACTTGAATCTTTTATATCTCAATTTTATCCAATCCATGTAATAATGAAAATTTAAAAATTGAGTATTCATATCCATGTATTTTCCTGACAATCATTATTGTTCATTTTTTTTTAAATTTACCACACTTGAGATTGTGAAGCTAACTGTAAAAGGAAAGATATTGTGATAGTATGGAACATTTATAATAAGCTTTGATTCAGGAGGCAGGCATATGTCAGATTTTTTAATTTAAATTCTGACACTAAAGGCAGTGGGTGCTTTTATTTCTGATTTCATATGGCTTCACTGGAAAATAAAAATGAATACTACTCCATCATTTTGGCAGACGCTTTAATGCCAGCCATTTAGCTATCTTCCTGAAATGGAATGTTGCCTGACCTTTACTCTTTCTCCCAAGAAGAAATTGTAAAGGCCCTACAAAAGTGTAATTTTTAGACTTTTCAATAGGTGAGGAGAGAGAAGGAAAACTGAGAGTAGAATCTGAAAGTAGCATGGAACAAAGCAGTGAGGGTTGTGGGATGTTGTAAGCTGTATCTGAACAAAGATTAACTTGATAAAACATCTGTATTCCAAACATAAAGCTTCATACTTTATATTCAGGTGATATCTTTTAAGAGAAAACCGGAGCTGAACACTGAAAATATGTTTGTAGAATGCATCTTCATGACAATGGCTTTTGCTTACCCCAGAGTGTTGCAATAATATGTATTATTCCTAGAAAAATTCGACACACAGAATAAAACTTTTCCCTTTTGAGGTCAAAGTAGCAATAAACTATTTTAAACACCTAATTTATAAAAACAATCATAGGATGCCGATGCTTCAAATTGGCTTTTGGAAGTGCAGTGTCGTCACCCAAAGCATCTTAAATCCATGGTTAAGAGCAGCATGTTACATTTTACATTTTTTATTCTTCAAATGATTTCTTCCTTTATTTTTTTTTACTGGGCGTCACCTTGTTCAACAAACCCCAAATCTTTATCTTAAGCTAGAACATGCTGGTATACTTTAATTGTTTAAAGAGTACATTTTGTCCTTTAATGTATAAATGTTTTATTAGATAAAATGTATTTATGTGCCAGTAAATCAGAAAGTAGGGTTTAGAATGAACTGAAAAGTGTGATTCAGGTTAAGATTTAGTTAACTGGTTGAAAGTCACAGTTTCAAACTGGGAGAGGCAGAGGGCAAAAGTGGGAGAGAGAAAGTAAGGGAGAGAGAGAGAGAGCGAGCGAGCCTCTGGTTCCTCAAGTGGCCACAATAGCCAGGCAAAATGTATAAACCAGGAACTTCACTTGGTGGGCACAGGAATCCAAATACTTGCTCCATTGTCTGCAGCTTTCTTAGGCCTATTAACTGGAAGCTGGTAGGATTCAAACTCATAGAAAATGCTGGTGATACAGCACTTTCAAATTTATTGAAACACAATTCCCTAAACAATTTCAGTTTATCTCATGCCTCATAAGAAGCAAGAAGCAGGGGTGTGCAGCTTCTCACCAATGGAGAGTATGAGAAGTTATAAGACAGTCTTTGGACTCACTAGAGTCTCTGCAAATGAAGAAGAAACTCTGAGGACAAAGATACAACGCAGACTAGCAAACAGAAAACCTAACAGAAAGTCAATGTCCTAGGGAGGCATTAAAAGCCAAGTGACTCTTAGAGTGAGAATATGTTTAATAATATTTTAAGAGCAGAAAAGCGGCCCGGCGGCGTGGCCTAGCAGCTAAAGTCCTCGCATTGAGGGCACCAAGATCCCATATGGGTGCCTGTTCTAATCCCAGAAGCTCCACTTCCCATCCAGCTCCCTGCTTGTGGCCTGGGAAAGCAGTTGAGGACGGCCCAATGCTTTGGGATCCTGCACCCGCGTGGGAGACCTGGAGGGGGTTCCTGGCTCCTGGCTCTGGATCAGCACAGCACCGGCCGTTGTGCTCACTTGGGGAGTGAAACATCGGACAGAAGTTCTTCCTGTCTATCTCTCCTCCTCTCTGTATATCTGACTTTGTAATAAAAACAAATAAATCTTTTAAAAAAGCGGAAAAGCAATTTTATTTTTTTATTTATTTATTTGAGTGGCAGAATGAGTTCCTCATTAGATGGTTAATTCCCCAGAGACCCAAAGTGGTACGTCTCTACAGAACTAAGTACCTGCAGCAAAAACTCAGTCCAGGTCTCCTGCATATGCGACAGGAACCGGACCCTTGATTCAGATAGTCTGCAAAGGCAGGGAGCTGGCGTAAGAGTCACAACCAGGAGTTACTGTACCAATGTTAGCCTTTTAATAAAAACATGTAAGGGGTGAGATTTTTAAAAATAAAATAGTCCGTATCTTAGTACAGGTACTAAAACAAAGAAACAAAGAACCAAAGGAGTCACTCAACTTAGGGAAATGTTGAACTTGTTTTGAACCAACTGCTAGAGGACACAGAACATTCACAGGTGACAAAACCCACATCTCTATTAAGTGTGCCTTATGAAATGTCAGTTTATAAAATTAAAATTGCATTAGATACATGGAAAGTAGGGAAATGAAGCACATCATTAAAAGAATAAGTCAAAACGAAGAGACCAAAGGACAATTCAAATGTTAGACTATGATTGTTTAAACATAATTATGCAACTTTGAATAATCTATTACAATACATATTATAATCATCATAGCCTAGGATAAATGAAAGCTTTGTAAGAAAATAGGTACAAGACATATAGTATCCATAGAATTTTACATTGACTATTGATGTCCCTGCTTCCTTAATTCCCAACTTGTTATCTGCCTGTTGCCTGGGAAAGCAGTTGAGGACGGCTCAATGCCTTGGGACCCTGAACCTGTGTAGGATACCCGGAAGAGAACCTGGCTCCTGGCTCTGGATCGGCTCAGCACCAACCATTGTGCTCACTTGGGGAGTGAATCATCAGACTGAAGATCTTCCTCTCTGTCTCTCCTATTCTCTTTATATCTGACTTTGCAATAAAAATAAATAAATCTTTTTTTTAAAAAAAAGCTCATAGCCTTTTGTGATCACCCATGATTCAGTTCTGCAGCAAACACAACCAGAAAAAAGAGACAGTGTACTGTCAGACTCTCCAGCAGTGAAGTTTGTTGAAAGAAGCTTGAATCCTAAGTCTGCCACCTGTTAGTGAGGTGTTTTCAGATAAGTCTCTTAATACACACCATCTTTCCTCTTTTATAAAATAAAATAAACAATGTCTACAAGTGCAAATTATGTATATGAGAAGATTGAATCTTACTGAAACAGTGCTTCAGAATTTTCTATCAGGGACTTAGAAAAATTACTGTCGAGGGATAAAAATTCACCATATGCATATTTCTACACACCAGTTCGTTAAGTAACTTTATGTTTTGAAATATGGATCTTAGCAATGCCCAAAATGTGCATTCATTCATAAATAAACACATTTTAGATAGCAAATTTGAAAGCAAATTCCACATGATTTTATTGATTCTTACAAAAGCAGTATGACACACATATGCATATATATTAAATGGGATTTGTATATTATAACACAAAGATAAGTGAGAATTATCAAGACTATATTTGAAGAAGCAAGCATGTAACGTATAAGAAAATAAATCCACTTGGGGAAAGCATCAGGTATACAAACTTGCTCTCAAGTGTTCATGTAATTGCTTTCTAAGCTATCAAGTATCTCAGTATACCCTTTTCACTTCCATGTAAGACAGTGTTCTTTTCGGCTGAAAAAATTTATGTCTATAATCGTACTACAAAAAAAGTAAAATCATTCATTCTATTTGGCTCTCCCTAGGGGACTTTTAATATTGCTTTTACAGGTAGAAGGGTTCATTCCGTACCAAAAATTTAGACAGTCGTATTTATCTCTACAAATTTCATAAAAAGGTTTCCATAGATACAGAAAATTATTTTCAAACCTACCCCACAACACATACCTAAAAAACACTCAACTACAGTGAGACAAGTATAAAACTTAGACAGCCTGCCCAGATTCCAGCTGCACCCCTTTATTTGCACATTCTTTTCATAGGTAAGGAAGACAGACTTACTATTAAGGGAGAGTTCTAATGCTATTTGTTCCTCTTGTATCTGAACTTCTGATCCGAGGTATCATTTTGAAACATTCTGTCAATATTACCATCTGTTTGGTTACTGCTCAATTTTCAGATTTTATAACTGAATTGCTTTGCACAGAAAGTCTTTTAAAGATGATAATTTCAAAGTGCCTTATTTTGTGATTCTGAAACGGTGATGTTTCACTGGGTGAAAAATATAACACTGTTAAACCACATCCTTAACTTATTAGTTTGTAAAGCTATTAACATTTTCAAACAATTGTCCATCTGTTCACTATCATTTAGTTCTTCCCTTGCTTAAGTCTGTATTTATCAATTACTTGACCCATGTCTCTTTAGAGTTAGAGACATTCAAATCTTGATGAAATGCACATACTTATGTTAATATGTATTCAAAGGGATAAGTAGTATAACCCATTGGCCCAAAACAGTGTAGCCGTTGTAGATGTGTGATTCTGTGTGTCAGTGGCTTTAGGGATAATCACTGAAGCTTTCTAATTGCTAAGTATCGTTAGTTACTGATAAATGTAAATAGTGGTGGTAAAAAAATAGGTTTAGTCTTTGGTTTTATAATCCCATGTTAAAGACCTTCATTATTCAACACATTCTGCTGGCATGCTAACTTGAATAAGTTAATTTTGGCTGAAGAGTTAGGCATGAATCAGAGAACTCAAATAAATGTTCTCCATGTTAAATTTTTTTTTAATTAATTAATTTTTTTGACAATTTTGACATAATTAGGGTAAAAAGGTTCAAGCACTACAGGAAGATGGGCAAGACAATTAGTTCCTTATTATTTCCTTAATACATCTGATGTAAAAAGGGATTTTAAGGGAGAAGACCCACCCAGTCTCCCACTCACCCCAGGTCCCGGATGTGGGCCATGCTCCAAGGGTCTTGATCGAGTGGTTTTGATAGTTCACCAGTTATGAATTGCTGCCACTCTCACCACTCCAAGCACAATGAGGTCATTGAAGAATCCACTGATTGACATAGTCCATCATAGAGTCATAGTGGGTAGGATGGAACTGGACAACAAAACCCATTGGTCCAAGTGGATGACAGGGCTGGAAACAGAATTCACCAAGCAGAGAACGGTCACGTTAAGCAGGGCCATGACATTAACAAACATGCTAGAGAACCATATCCAGGGGAAGATTCTGTGGGGGATGTGTGGTTGATTGACTTGTTCTGTCCTCTGTCCTTTGATGGTTAGGGTTCTGATTCCGAAAGCTCCATTGGGGAGATCCCCAAAGAAACTTTGTCTGAGGTGTTCCCAGGCCAGATTCTTGTATGTATTAACCAGTACAGGGCCCAGCACAGTCCATTGCCCCAATCAGCTGGTGGTTGCAATTGCTGGGTTGGTTCTGTTTCCATCCCTGTCTCCCACTGGAACCAATGGATGCTGCAGTCCAGTCTGGTTCTGCCCAGCACATATAAAGCCCTTACATAAACCAGTGGGAGCTGCAGCCTAGTAGGAGTGACCTACAATAACCCCCACCAGGTGTACCCCATGCCCTGGTTTGCCAGTATGTGTGGCAGACTAGTCCAGTCTGTCCCACATCCCCTTCTGCTCATACATGTCAATGGGTATTAAAACTTGGTCCATCTAACCAACTCAACTATCCAGCCTTCACGGATGTTAGTGGGTGTCTGTCTAGCCACCCCAGCCCCTGTCCTAGTCTTCCTGCCCTTCCGTGGGGGGAGGTAGCCCAAGAGCCAGGAGCCCACTATTTTCCTCCCAGGCCACTCCCACTCCCAGATTATGCACTCTCCAGGTGGTTCTGTGGTTTCACTTGACAGAATTTGCCCCCAGTGCCAGCTTCTGTCAGCTGATGCTTTACCCAAGTCCCAACAACCCTCACTCACTCTAATTGTAGATTGCACCAGAAGGAATAATCAGCTGAGCCCAGCCTGGTTTTTCCCTGATCCGGTCCACATGAGGCGCACAGGTGTTGTAGCCCTGCCTAGTCTGGTCTGTCCCCATCCCAGCTCATGCTCTCCAGTGGGAGTAGCTGTCCAGCAAGGGAACCACCTCTTATTCCCCTGCCTGCTCTGTCCCTTCTCTTCCTGGTTTTCATGTGTGCTGGTTGGGTGCTGCGGTCACATCTGGCACAGGCAGCCTCACCTTGGCATTCTGTGTTGTGCACTGCTTTTGTCGCGACCGAACCTGGCTCGACCCACACTCTTTTCTGGCATTCGGAGATGCCAGTGGATGACACGAACTGATTCAGCCTGGTCTGCCCCCGACCCATGCCAAATGTATGCCAGTGGGACACTTTCCATGACCTCTTTGGGGCTGTTTCCTTCCATGCTTCTTGCGCTTACCTGCAGGGTCTGTGTCCTGCCAGAGGAGTTGCCCAGGCTCCTCCATCAGAACCCCTCCAAGTGCCAGATTTCATGCATACCAGTGGGTCCATGAGCCAGCACTACTCAGTTCACCTCCTGTCCTAGCAGGAACGGTGGCTTTTCCTAACTGGACTTCAACCCATTCTGGTTCTTGCTGTTGGATGTTTCAGCCCAGCCACCGGCTCATCCATATCCACATACGGCTCATACATGGCTCAGTTGGGGTTGAGACCTAGCCTAGTCCATCCCACATCTACCCTGGTCCTCCAGAACACCAGCAGTTGTTGCAGTCTGGCCCGGCCAGGTGTGTTTAGTCCCTGTCCACACTTGTGCCAAGGGAGACTACAACTGTATCCTGACCAGAACGCAGCCCCATTCCAGCTCATGTGCCCCTTAGTGGGAACCTCCACCCAGCTAGGGTGTCCCCTTAGCTCCCCAGCCAGGCCTGTTCCCAGCCAGTGTTCAGCATGCCAGTGGTTGCTGTGACTCACTTGGCACTGCCCATCACCTGTTTCAACCCCTGCTTTAGACACTGTGACTTAGCGTCCATGGCTCATACAGAACAGTTGGTGAAAGAACCTACCTAGGCATGTCTTGTGCTCCATCCCGGTTTCTAATTTTACTTGTGGGCTAAGGTTTGCTCTGTACTGCCCAGTGTACACGTTCCTGTGCCTTTCCATACATTGACGAGCATTTGGAGCTACTTTTGCCCAGCCTGTCCGACCTCCAGGTCTGGACCACCTGTTCACCAGTGGGAGCTATGACTCGCCAGGGGAGCTTCCCAAGTTTCTCCCCTTGATTCCCTCCCAGACCCAGTTCTTATACATGCCACTGGGCTTTAGGCCAGTGTCCAGCGCAGTCCGGCCCTCCCCTTGGCCTTTCATGGGCTGGTGAATGTTGCAGGCCGGCCCACCCCACACCCCACTCAGGATGCACACTCAAGCGCTGCTGCCCTGATCAGTCCCGACTGCCGTTGGTTCTCCAAGCTGTGATCAATTGCAGGCTCTCCGGTCACACCTAGCTTAGTCTACCATCACTCTATCTTTTGAAGTTACCCTTGTTTGTTAATGTCATGGCCCTGCTTAACGTGACTGGTCTCCACTGGGTGTGTTTTTGGTAGGGCAAAAATTTGTACAAATTTGTACAAATTATTCTGCATCAATTCTTGCCATCCTCTGTTTACATTCGAGGTCCCCTCCCTAGAATTTGAAGTTAAGAGACAGAAACCAAGCCACAGACTCTATTTCCCAGATATTCTTGTGGCTAAATGTAGTTCTATAGTTATGTATTTCAATGGCACAAAAATGTGTGGGGGGGGGTATGAGAGAGAGAGAGAGAATGTTTGTCAGTATTTTGTCAATATTGAGACATGCCAAAACCAGCAGCCAAGAACTCAGTCTAGGTCTCCCATATGGACTTTCACCTGCACCATCATTTATACTCTCCCAATGTGTGCAAATACTGGAATAATAGAAATAGGAGAGGATTACACTGTGACCTCGCACAAGCTTGATATGTCACAATGAAATAAGAGTATGAGTCTTGCAACTCTATTTTTCATCCAAATCCCCCTTAAGTCTCCAGGGTGTGCCTAGTTGTACTTGGGCCCCTACCACTCATGTGGGAGATGTAGATGATGTTTCTGTATCCTGATTTCAGCCTGACCAGACCTTGTAGCCACAAATAAAGGGAGTTAGCATAAAGATATCCCTAACTCCCCCCCTCTGTGTCACTTTGCCTTTTAAATACATAAATCCATAAATCTTTTGGAAATTATGATACAAATTTGGATACAATCATGTGTCAAGGAAGAACAAGGAAGACCAGGTTGCAAGAAGGATAATTTACTAAAAAGAAAAAAAGAGTTTAGGAATCCAGGAGACTGAAGACTCAGAAGTCCCAAAGTGTACTTTGAAGAAAACCAGAGGAACTGAGAACATGGATAAGGACTATGAGTCACTAGATTAAAAAATTAGCATGGGCAGTAGCTAAGAGATCAAATAAATGTTAAAGAAATAAATAAAAAAGATAAAGTATTAGAGTAAAATATTCACAATCAGTTAGACTTGAATAACACTTTTAGGAGAAAATAAAATGCCTCAGTGGAGGATGAGTCCCAATGACTGAGTCAGATTTCAGAGTAACCATCGATGACAATGTATGGGGATGGGATGGAGATGAGGGAAACTGGTTATCAATGAGATAATGTTTCCAGAGAACGAACTTTACAAGTTCAAGTTTAGGATAGAATGAAAGAACCGGTACATGGTAAGGAAGCCCAAACAAATTGCAGATGGTGATAGGATAGATGCGGGTGGCTGTGGTATATATTGGTGAAAGGAGATTTGAGTTGTTGTATATTAAATACTGTGGTCAGACACCATCTTAATTGGCTTGGCAATATTATGTCCTGAAAACACTCACTAACTGATAATGGGCCCAGAAACTGCAAACGTTGCTTGATGTGTGGGGTGGAAATGGCTGAAAAGCTTCTTACTCCTGGGATGTATTTGCTAACAGTGACTGCATATTTGAATATATGAATTATAAATGGATAGGTGCTATGTGGGTGATCTCACTGTAAGGATGTGTGTAGATTATATTCATGAATTTGTCTGGAACAGCTCAGCTAATTAAAGCAATGATCTTATGAAGCCAAATTTACAGGTCCCTTTCCTGTGGGAACATTTTACATCTGTACGCTATACAATGCATAATAGAGCCTTAATAGATGTTTGTTCATTAAATGAATAAATGAAAAAGGATCCACAAGGCAAAAGAGGTGTGTATGTCTTTAAAGTTATCACCACTATCTAGCCTTTTAGGCCTAGCCATCATGCTCCAAAATCCATACTTGAAAAGGTTAGGACAATTTGGGACGAAATAAAAACTATCTCTAAAATCATAAGTAACCAAATGATCCATTGTTCTACAACAATATGAATAACAGCATATTGTGAAAAGGGAAAATGATTAGTTTTTAAATGTTTCAATCCTGTTAGGCAAATATAAAAATGCTGTGCTATGAAAATAAAATAAATATGGCCATAGCAATATATTTAACATTAAAAAGTTACAAAGGTAACTAAAACCCTTACTTTTTCAAATGTTCAAAGAATGTATGAACTATACTTTTATTGATAAAAAATTACTTTTATATAAATAAAAAGTAAATTTTCTAGTAAATTTCTGTTGTTTTACTAGTACAAATTTTTAAGAAATGTTTAAACAGTTTCCACTGTTTCCATATGGTATAAAGTTCATGTAAGCTACATATAATAAATATTAAAGAATTGTGATCTAAAACTCACATAGTATTTTATGGGAAATGTCTTTTCCCTCTTGGTGGATTCCATGAGCAGACTAAATATGTTCATAGGAGAAGAAACACCCACACTTTCATTTATTCAATTTATTTATTTTTCTTAGAAATACAAACTTAAAGATTTAAGGTAGGATAAAAAGAGAAAAGAGTCATCCCTATTTATGTCAAATAGAAAACAGTTCACACTTCAGTGTTATTTGTGTTTTTCACCATTCATACAAGTATGATGTATTCCAGCAAGGACTATGTTATGTGTATACAACTATTATAATGTAAGCCAATTATTATCACATTCAAATGATTATAAAACAGTCCTTACATTAATATATGCACATATTTATTCAACCATTATTAAAAAGGTCTTTAGTGGAAGAAAAAAAAACGGACTTGTTCAAGGGGTATAGAGTTGCAAATTTGCAAAACAAAGGATTTATAAATATGTTTCCACAACAGTATTACATTACTGTAATGTTATAGCACTACTGAATTATACATTCAACAGGGTCAGTATTGTAAAGTTTAATGTTATGTGCTTTTTCACAAAACACACATGTGTAAACCACAGACTTAATTCTCAGGCTTCAAATATTTTTGTTTCGTTTTGTTTTAGATTCTGCATTACTTTTAATAATGGGAAGCTGCATAGTGCCCTGTGGCTTCTCTCTGAGTTATGCTACGTTAATGCATCAGCCAGTCTGTAGTTTTGTACATCTGTTAAGAGGACAGTACCATTACTCATTATAATTCTCTGCTTGTTCAATCAAAAGGCTTTTGGGGTTCACTTTTGCACTGTATTTTAACAGATCAATTGTGCTATCGAAGCACAGAAGTTATTTTTATGCCTCAGTTGTGAAACTTAACTGCTCGCATATGCAAAAGCAAACGCACTGTTGTATTCTGCCTTAATGTCACCAGAAAGAGAAGAAAGAAAGAAAGAAAGAAAGAAAGAAAGAAAGAAAGAAAGAAAGAAAGAAAGAAAGAAAGAAAGAAAGAAAGAAAGAGGAAGGAAGGAAGGAAGGAAGGAAGGAAGGAAGGAAGGAAGGAAGGAAGGAAGGAAAAGAACAACAGCAAGAAAAAACTTGGACCATCTGTAGCTCATTACTTTCTTGGTCAATTATAAATGAACAAAGTCCTGAAATACAAAATAGATAATCTATCAAATATAACCAAGGGCATGGGGCTTTCTCAAAGCTATTTACTAGTCAAGGTAGTAACTGCTATGTTTTTTTTTTGTTGTTGTTCCACACTCTATGTTTATTTTCATTCGGCATGGAACATCACGTGGAAAAGGCATTGACCTCCTGAGGGACTCAGTATGGTCATTTCAGTATCTTAAGTAGAAGCAGATAAGATTTGGCATGTAAAAGGGGGTCCTCTTATACTGTAAAGATTTTATGAATTCTCATGAACGTTCTCTTCAGTTGCTCTGAGTTTCATTCTAAGAAACTTCAACATTGAGAAATTAAATGGCACTACAAAACTTAAATGGCTCAAGCTGAGTTTTGAATTTATTTGATGTTAGGTCAGTAATATCATTTGGCTCAACTGTATTTTCAATTATTTTACATCTAGAATACTATCATAGTTTATTATAAAGTATTTTTAATTGTTACATTAAATATAAAGCCATGCAATTTTGAAGCTTTATATCTTATATATATGTATGTGATCAAATTGAAGTATGCACATGTTATTATCACTCTTTAAATAAATCATTTTGAATATTAAATTTTTTAAATATTTAAATAAGTAATATTTTATGAACCATATCTAAAAATTAGGTCCTGGGAACACTGGGCATTCACCTATAGAAAACTAATGTAAGACTTCCATTACTTTTCATGTGTAAAAATCCACTAGAAATGAATTAAAATTTCAAATGTGAGATCTGAAACTTTGGAAATGTTAGAAGAAAAAGAAAAAAATGACAGGATATTGGAATAAACGGGCAAGGATTTTGAAATAAAAATAGAAAGCCAAACAGACAATTGATATATCATTAAATGAAAACTAATGGAGAAAATAATTGAATGAACAGAAAGTCTAAAGAATTGGAGAAAAATTTGCAAGCTACTCATATGACAAAAGTGTTAATATCCAAAATAAGTACCTAAAAATAGAAAAAAATGTGAAATAATACGATTTATAAGTGGACAGTATATCCTTGTAAATAGAGATGAAAATAATCCAACGTGTACATGAAAAACACTCAAATTCAACAATATTCATAGAAATACAAATCAAAACTAAAATATTGCATCACTTCTCTGTGTGATTGATTGTTCTCAACAAGTCAAAAGATAAATTTTGAATAGGATATGGAAACAGTGACCTCTGTACTGACCATCCTGGTAACTCTGGTGGAAAATTAAGCTTGTGATTATAAAATGAAAGTGTGTCATCATCATACTTAATAGAAAAATAAGTTAACAAGAAGGTTGGAAGATGAAAGAGAAGGATGCAGGAAGCATCATTATGTCAGGAGAAACAAGACAAGTACAGACATACATGAAACACTTGAACTCACTGACATGTAGAGTCCGCAAAATAGATGACCTCATACAAGCAAAAAGACCTTAAGAATGGCTTCTGGAATCATGGGAGAAAGTTGGAGAGGAAAGAAGGGGGAAATTAATGATGGCCATTAACTAGGTTACAGACAGGTAGAAGAAAGAAATTGTGATTTTCCTTTTTTTGTGCAAAGTAGAGTGACTATAGGCCATTTTAAACTTAGAGATTTTGCATGTTTACATTGCAAAGAAATGAGAAATGCTTGAAAGATAATTTTTTTCTGTATATGTGTAAAATATACATAGCACCATATATATGTGTGTATATATTTATACATATTTTTACATTTTAGTATAAAAACAAAACTCAAAAAGATAGACCTATTTCTTTCACAATCTGGAATAATGCAATTTTCATAATAAAGCTTTTCATTTACTTTTCTTATATATGAGTTTTTTGAAAACAAACTAATATTTTAATTTTGCACTAACTTTATGAGGTTTACATGTATATATTTTTATAAGGGTTCTCATACTTGCATTTTATTGTGAGGTTTATATAGTAAGCTAATTTGAGTCTTGGTTTATATTGCAATGATATTCATTTCATATCCTATTATCATTTCTCATATGAAAAGCCAGTCTTTTGGATAAAAATCTCATGGATTTGTAACAAGTATCCTTACTTCTCTTGAAAAGTAACCATCTATCATCAACTTCCACAAACTTCTGAGGGCTTTATATATTAAATCTGGTTTTATTACAATATTTTCATAAATATTTAATATTTTCATAAATAAATTCAAAGCTTAAAAAAATTGGATATCTTGACCCAATGTGACAAATACCACATATTTAGCAATTATTACATATATGAACCACAAGGTGTAAACTTATAACTTAATATTTTGCAAAGTTTAACTAGGCCTTTTAAGCTATTTCATCTCCCAAGTACATTAAGGATGGAAGTGGAGACATACTAAAGCCCCCATAAAACTTACAACATGCGTTTAAGCAAGGAAATAGAAAGCTTATACTATTAATACGTTTCTTTTGCAATAAACTTGCATATATACATTGTAATTTGAAGATTATGTATTAATATATTTAATTAATTACAAATACCTGAAAATCTTCTGAATCATACCTCTTAATTAGGGAGAGATAATCCATTAGCTGTAACACAGTATTATGTAGGTAAATCGGCACTTGTCCATTGCAAAGAATCCTGGGGGCAGGAATGGATGAACTATCACAAGACTTTGCCTTCGGCCTTACAGAGATAACCCAATGAAAGGTCCAGTACCCAGATTTGCTCTTCCTTACTTTAACAGGAGGTAAAACGCTAAAGAAATAGTTATGTCAAAAATCTATGGCAAGTAAATTAATATAATCTCCCTCTAGTTACCAACTGTGAGATTTTCTGAACATTTGTGATAATAGGATCAGCTTTAGCTATTCATTCTAATAAAGTTAACAACGTAGCTTAAAAGATGTAAAACGTGAATCTGTTAGATCAAAGATAATGATCATGATTAAAATAGACTTCAGGAGGAATAAAATCTTTAATTGGTGTTATATATGAGAAAATGTAAGTCATTTTCTTCAACGATGTCTAGTATAATCTATTAACTAAAGAAGTTTCATTAGGCTTTGATAAAAAATTTCAATCCCCATACAGATTGCTACAACATAAATTATTAGGTCCAAAAAAGTCAGGCATATTACTGCAAAATTTCAAAATTGACTATGACCAATGAATATCAATGTATGCCCTTGTTATTGATACTCATACAATTTTCATTTTTATAGTACCAAATTTAATTTTCCTATTTCAAATTATTCCACTATTTACCTAAAGACATGTTTAAGTTTTAATTTTAATATTAAACATCACTCTTAATATCTTCTTTAATTTTATCAAACCATTCAATTCTGCATTTAAATTCAACTCAATGTTATTATTAATAGCCTTTTGTAGTCAATATATCTGCTTTAAACTAATGATATACAAAGCCTTTCGTATTTCCCCTTTTTACTTCCTACATTTCCATGCTTTGGTCTCTTTAGAAAACACTGTAGGGCCTGGCGACGTGGCGTAGCGGCTAAAGTCCTCGCCTTGAACGCCCCGGGATCCCATATGGGCGCCGGTTCTAATCCTGGCAGCTCCACTTCCCATCCAGCTCCCTGCTTGTGGCCTGGGAAAGCAGTTGAGGACGGCCCAAAGCTTTGGGACCCTGCACCCGCGTGGGAGACCCGGAAGAGGTTCCTGGTTCTAGGCTTTGGATCGGTGCGCACCGGCCATTGCGGCTCACTTGGGGAGTGAATCATCAGACAGATGATCTTCCTCTCTCTCCTCCTCTGTATATCTGACTTTAAAAAAAAAGAAAGAAAGAAAAGAAAACACTGTAGTGAAAACATTACTCCTTTTTTAAAAAACTGTAATTTTTGCACTGAATATCTTCATCTGATTATACCAGGTACAGGCATTTAATGTAGGACAATATGGATTACTTAAATTTAGCTTATTTAATTGTTAATTGCATACAGTTAGGTTGGATTGTAAAGGGTGTTAATTGTAACCTTTACAGCACTGTACAACATTTAGCATTTGATGAAAGAACTAAGCACAATGACCCAGCAATGTAGATATTTAACATTTAGATACATACTTTCTCACTCTCTTTCAAACATAAGCACACAGTCATATAAGTGAAAATTATTGTATGTTTTATTCTATTATATTTGTCGAACTGAATAATTCCTCAAATCAATTATAATAAATCTATAGATTTATGTATATTCATTTGAAGAACTTTCATACAGGCATATATATATGTATATATATATTTAATATAGTATATAGTAATTGACATATTGTGCATAATATTAACAAATAGGTCGTGATAATGGGAAGCGACAGGTTAATGTGTTAAGTGCACAAATAAACACTTGCCCCTGATGGTAGAGACTCCACAGCCAATACCTACTATTGTACCTATAAAAGCAAATGGATGCGTGCACACACACACACACACACACACACAGTCATCTACACATTTCTACACATGTCCGCATCCATCCCCATCTACCAAGAACAACGTTTACAAGCAATCACAAATGTGTCCACATGCTTATTCAAAGCAACCACATCTACCCAAGTTCCCCCATCCTCATCCAGTTCTAGTGAGTTTAATGGATTTACAGACTGAATGGTCCAGGCCAAACCCTTGCATAGCAGGCTTAAGGGCAGCGAATCAAACAGGAATACCCGCTGTTAACTTAGACACCAGCTACCACAGAGGGGCAGAAACTTGTGAGAAGAGAGAGAAAGTGGCATGGATCAAAGCGCTAGAAATACTCTCAACAGCATTTTTTTAAGTTCTTCAACCCCAGTTCATCAAACTATCCCCCCTTAAACTAAGGTTTTATTAAAATAAATGAAGTAGTAACATAATGTATTGTCGAGTATTCTAAAACAGCAAATCTATCACTTTCCCATATTGTACTTTACTGGGTATTTTCTTTCAATTTATATATATTGTCCGTAAGGTTATCTCACTGATTGTTACAAAATAAGCATCAATTTTCATACATTGCAGTTTTATTTTATACAACAGCATTGTCAAGTTGGACAGAGTAGAAGTAACTCCATTGGTCAAGCCGATACTCCCATCCAGGAATGTTCGGAATGCCAAATCACCCTAACCACGTCTCTGTGCAGCTCAGCACGCACATGGCTGGGTGAACAAATGTAGGAAATGGCAGCCAGGGTGTGCAGAATTGGGCTTTTATACATCTTAGGTGACAGGGAAGGGAGAAAGCACCAATTTCTCAGCTTGTACATGCCTGTGATGTCTACCAGTGGTACTCATCAAGGTGGGTTCTGACCTTCTCGCAACAGGGAGCACTCAGTCAGATTCTCTCCCCTAATAAAAACCTTTGCCTGAAATAAAAGCCTGCCCCCCACCCTCTCTCTCTCTCTCTCTCTCTCTCTCCATAAACAGTCATAAGTTTATCATCATGGGCATGGACAATGGCAGATTGTCCAGCAACCTATTGTCAAGATATAATTAACAGTTTCATTGTGAATCATCTTTGATTTGAAAGTACGGATGCATACTGCATTGTATCCTGATATTTTGATATGATAGTCTCCATTACACAATTGCTACACATTCCCTTAAATGAAAGCCACAAAACAAAAACCTGAAGAAAAATAGAAATTTACAATGCCATGAGATTAAATGACATGCTATTGAATGACTGATGTGTTACTGAAGAAATGAAAAAGAAAATAAACAACCTTCTTGAAGAAAATTATGCTACTGTATCATCTACGAGGCAGTGAAGAATTTAATGAGAAAAGTAACTTGTAGAAATTAAACTGAAATCAAACACATTAAGATTCATGAGATATAGTTTATTCTGATCTTTGTGAGATGTGTCCCTTATAGGTAATAAATGGGATTTTTTAAATATAGCCTAATAATCTATGACATTTGAATGATGCACTTAAGCCTTTTACATTTAGGTTTAATATGAATAGGTGGTAATTTGGTCCTGTCATTTTAGCAAAAGGCTGTTCATGGATTTAAACTTCTGTTGCTATTTTACTTCATATCTGCCTTTGGTTTTGTGGGTGTTGTTGCTTTTCCCTGACATGAGAACATCTTCAAGCATCATTTGAAGGGCAGATTTGAAAGAGGCATTTTTTTTAACCTTTCTTTACTGTAGAAGAATTTTATTTCATTTTCAAAGGCAAAGGGAACCTTTGCTGGATATGTTATTCTGGGCTGGCCATTTTTTTTTCTTTTAAATCTGGAATGTGTTGCTACACTCTCTTCTGGCCTGTAGTTTCCTGTAAGAGGTCAGTTGTAGGTCTAATTGGCATTCCTGTATATGCCAATTGATTTTTTTCACGTGCACATTTAAGGAACTTTTCATCATGTTCAACTGAAGAGAGATTGATCATCATGCGTGGTGGTGAAGATTGCTTTTGGTCAACCCTGTTGGGAGTTCTGTCCCTCCTGGATGTTGTTTACCAATTCTTCCTCCAGATTAGGGATATTTCCCTTTCTTATTTCATTAAATAGATTTTTAAACTCAGACTCTTTCTGGGCCTGCCAGAATTCTCATAATTTATATCTATCTTTTTAATAGTGTCTTGAATATTAATTCTCAAATATATTTTTTTAGCTCGACCCAGCTCTACTTGTTTCTAAGTTCTCCTATACTACAGTGATCTGTTTATTCTTCTAGCCATTCCAGAATCTTGACGAATTTAGCTTCTGCTGAATTCTTGCTCATCTTACACTTCACTAAATATGCCTTGGCTATTTATAGTCATTAGCATTTCTACATTATGTATTAGAACTATTTTTACTTCCTAAAAAAATTACATTAATTCTTAGGATTTGTATGAGCTGATATCTTTAATTATTAATTGACTCAGGATCCTAATCTTTTTCAATTACAGTAATTTTTGTATTGCTGTTTCTCAACAAAAGCTGCATGTCTTTTTTAAGTTCATATCTACATACCTGATATATTTAATATCAATACTAATGATATGTGATAAAGCAAAATATGCATGTATGTAATATCAATGTAAAGGTGTAACGTAATGCTAAGGCCTAAAACCATCAACATACCTTTTCACGTATTAGAGTTTTTCCCAGAGTAAATATTTTTCACATTTTTATTCATCATTCTTTGATATTGTATATTTACATAAACTAAGTATGTGTCCCAGAATATTATGGTTAAGTTTATTCTGAATTTGTTATTTGGAAAAATGTATTCATAAAATGCAAATTATCTTACAGAATATAATTTTGACTCCAAATCATGTTTTGTGCACCCACATACTATATTTCTTTTCAGTGTTATTCACAGTTTACCATTTTGCTTCAGGCATATTTGGATTGCTTTCAATTTATATATATAAATTAAATAATGTTATATTTTATGTGTCTTTGAGTTCATATGTGTGCACATATTGAATTTATACTTAGCACCAAAATAACTGATATTATGTATGTTCATCTTCATTTGATTACATGATGCCAATCAGCTTTCCTTAAGATTTGCAAAGTTGGAACTCCTTTCCTACTTATCAGATCCAGTTTTTGTGCAGCTTCATTGTCTCCCAGTATCCTAATTGTTGGAAACACTTATGTTTTTTGAGTGTTCAGTTTAAAACTAAAGCTGAATATGTCATAGCTGTATGATGTGAGTAACTTCAACTGAGGTTGTCCCCTCAAGCGAAATGTCCAGAATTTAATGTGATGGCAACTCATTCATTATCATTTTGATTGTTAACTTTCTACATATATTCAGGATATCAGAATTTATCATTTGTCCTATAAGTGACGTATTTTCTCATTCTGCTGTTGCTTTTACTCTCTCAATGATGTGTTATAGTGACACAAGGTGCTCAGTTTATGGCAGCCCAAACTATCACGGCTTGAACTTATAATTACCACTTACATGTCAAGAAAATAATATCTGGAGATTGTAGGAAAGATTAAACTGTATTATACTCTAACAGCTGTATTACTTTGCCTTTTCATTTAGGCTCACATCGAATAGTGTTTGATGTTTAAATGTCATATAATGAAAAGGCAAATTTATTTATTTTTAATCTAAATATCAGTTGTTTTGAATATGGGAAGTAAAGTTTTCCACAAATGGCTTCTGTGGAATTAGAGCAGCTGTGACATGAACCAATGTTGCAGGTGGTGCCTTTATGTACGGCATCACAATATTGGCTTTACACTCCCAAACCCAAAATTATGTATGCATTTGTAGCTACAACAGCTAAAGAAAATAAATAAATAAATAAGGATTGTTTTCTTTGCTAGAAAAATCAGCTCTCAGACTTTAATTTAAAATCATAAAATTGTACTTTCTAATGAGACAAATCAATGAGTTATCTGCTATATCACTTAGTTAGTTCTCGATGTGCGGAGACTGGAACGTGGGGTCTTTAGCTGAAAGTTACATGGCCAATTAAAAAAATTTACCTCCTACTGCAAATCCCAGAGAGTCGTTGGTCTGATCATATGCAGAGCAATTGCTGATGTCAGCACTTTCACCACCTGGATTGCTTAAGCTTTCCTGCCTGCTTCCTCTCTGTTGTCTTTTGGCTGTCATCATCATATTTTGTTGTTTATCACTTTTGTAACCATTGAATCATCCATTTTTAAATTTTTGTTATTGTTGTTGGACGGACAGATTGACAGAGAAAAGGAGAGACAGAGAAAAATATATTTGGTCCACTGCGTCACTGACCAAATAGCTTCAAGGGCCAGTGTGGAGCAGTTCTAAAACCAGGAGTTATGGGCTTCTTCCTGAGCTCCCACACAGGTGTAGGGTCTATAGGCCTTCAATCATCCTTCAAGTATTTCCAAGTTCATAAGCAGGGTGCTGGATGGGTGGTAGAGCAACTGGAACATGAATTAGCCCCCATACAGTATATTCTGGTGCTTGCAAGGCAAAGATTTAACGATCAAGCCACTGTGCAGGACTCACAGATTTGATTTCCTCTCACAGGCACTTCAACTGAAAATTATACTTTATTTGGATCCATGGAAAACAGTTCCTTCTACAGAGGGCACTTAGAACACTTTGAAGGGTAGTCTCTCTTCCACCCCTCTTGGCATAAAGCAGTTAGAACAGTTTCTGCCCTGCTTACACTTCAGAGGGGGGAGTAATAAGAACTAGATACCACTAATATGTAACATATGGTAAACAGCCAGGGAAAAGGGGGCAAGCGACTCAAGCCTGGTGGACAGAGGGAGACAAAAGCTTGCTCTACAGAAGGAAAACCTGGGACAGAATGCATCACTGAGCAAAGAGAAGTGAGAAAGGACACAGTTACAGTTGGATCCATGGAGCTCTTGATACTGACTGTCCAGCTACGAAAAGGTCATTGGTGATTAGCATGATTGCGAAATCCTGCACAGTCTTCCTCTAGCCTGAAGGATATATGTATACCCTTGGCAACTTCCATCAACAGATTCCTTTCATGGTCAGGAACCCCTCTGACGGTGAGAGCTATCTTATAATGATCTTCCATTTCTACTTCTTCCCTGTTTGTTCTCTTCACTTGGTCATGAGACAAACCCACAAACAAGCACAATCACAGCCAGGAGTAAATATGTATATCCCTATACCCACATCTACAATGTGATCTTTGCTTTCCATTATGGTTTTATCACCATTTTGGAAAGACATTTTGTTGAACTGGACTAGAGATAGAATGTTCTATTTTACCACCTTGGGAACATTGAGTTCACTTTAATTCTTTTAAGTCCTATTTGCCATCTTTCCCATTCTTTCCTTAGGTCTTCCTCATTCTTCTATTATCTTCCTGATAGCACATAGTGCAAACTATATATGTCAACATTCTTCTTGTCAAAGTCGTTGTTCAAATCCTAAAGTTCACCAGATAAACTTGCTAATCCTCCAAGGGATCACAATTGACTGCTTTATTATTCCTTTCATAACCGCATCATGAGGCTTACCATTTACCCAACCTTCCATCACAAATTTCTCACAGTTCTTCAGACCCTGGAAATAAATTTCTCAGGACTTTTCTAGACTCTACCAATAACCTCATTTCAAAACAAATATACATATCTGTGTATAGTCTCTTCAGTGATACCACAGTTCTACTACAACTTCTGTCTAGCCATTGCTCTGATAAAAAGAAAAACTTCAAACCTTGTCTCTGTTTTGTGTATCTTTGGATGTGTCGATCAACTTTTTTCAGAAAATAAATTGGAGACGTTAGGGATCTATAATGTAAAATCAGCTTTCCAACCATTCTAAAATGTCATTTATCCTTTTCTATCCAAACCTACCATATGTAGTGCAGAGATTTAAACAGATTATGTTGCATATGATTAATACTTGTGCTAAAGGGGGATGTGTGGCTGTGAGTGTGCTTTTGACTGATAAATTGCTTAAATACAATGTTGTAGATAGAAGTTTACCTTTTCAGAGACTCAGTGTGGGTTTCTTCAGTACTCCTATGATCTTTTAAAGTATGTTTGGCTGTATTACTTCTGGACTTTGTGGTTTTATTATGTTTCAAATATTTGAAATCTTTAAATTTCCATTTTTTTCCTGGAAAGTGTTACAAGATTTAATGATAAATTACTTAATTGACCTTTACTGAAGATTATATTGCCAATTGGTGAACAAAAACATGACAGGATCAGAGGGCTAGGTGTCTGTAAGTTTGCAAGATTCATGGCTGGAAAGTGCACCTTCTGTTAGTCCATATATTAAACCAAGTTGCTGTTCATACTCATGGACTTACATTTAACAGAAATCCAGCAAACTGTAAGCGTACTTTCTTCACTTTTTTGATGTATCAAAATGTTTTGGAAAGTATTTTATTTAAATGCCTTTAGAATTGCCTTGTAAGATGTATCCACAAGTAATAACTTTAGATTTTGATGACATTACCTCAGGCAACTTGAATTCTAATTCATTCATTTAGGCTATTCGGTGTTTCTGCAGTATCTCAGTCCAAAATCAATAGTTTTATTGGAAATTTATTATGTGTATGAATCCTGAAAATTGTCTGGGCAAACTACTAAAACATACAAAATACAATTTAATTTTCATAACTATTTAAGCTAGAAAATATTTTTTTAATTCGGAATGATTTGCATTAAAAAGGGTGCATTGTTGGAAATCTTTTCCTCATTCTTCAGAAGAATGTAGAAGAGAAGACATGAGCACAAATCTTTTGGCTCATTCTTGAAAATTTTATAGTTAATTTCGAGCACTATATTCCATTTAAAAATACTTCTTGTTTATCTACAAAAAAGCCATAAGAAAATGGAACTATAGAGGCCAAAATGTATTATTCTGTGTACAAAATGTTTGGTTGATTCCATTTGCTAAATCTCCTCTGAGTATTTTTGGAAATGGATGATACCTTGTTTGTTTTTTAACTATAGTCATCAAAGATCTAGACTAGAATAAATGTTTTACTAAATATATTTACTTCACTGCATGCAACCATGCTAAGGTTTGAACCATTTATTTTATCATACTACTATAAAAACTTCAAAATATTTGCAGCCCTTCATACATATAAAGTGCCCAATATTGAACTTTTACTAGAATACAAAAATGATAATTCCTGAAAATGATTTATTCTTACAAGGAAAATAAACTGAGTTGGGTATCAGACTTTAAGCGTGAACAACTTGCTTGCGATTAGAAGGATGTCCATATCACATTCTTCTTTAACTTGTTATTTAATGCTATTGGTCACTCTGTCTCAACCTATATCTTTCTACACCAAGTAATGCCAGAACTTACTACAAGCACTAACAACTAATTTCCCTGAAGCGCTTCTGTCCCATCCCAATTTTTTTCTCTTCCTATCCAAGTGATATTTTAAATTATAATTGCAGTTGTCTTGCTATCCTTGTTTTTCATGTCTCATTTAAAGTGGTTTATATTGATATCAAAATTAGTGTCTGCAAAATAAAAACATAGCAATAAGAGCAGTCATGTCTAAAGTGAAATACAGTATCATTTTTTCATAAAGTAAGGTGGATAAAATTGCGGAGTTGATTTGGCAATTCAAGTGCACTCAAGAAGCCAGGCTCTTATTTTCTGCTTTAACACCTCTATACTGACTGCCTCCCTCAAAACCTCATCACAATCCCAAATGGTTGGTGTGGTACCAGTCATTGCATCTATAGTCAAGACAGTTGTTAACAGAAAAGTCTTCATAACTGAGTCAGCTGTCTACAAACAGGTTTTTGTTGCTTTGCACAAATTTTTTTCCTGATGTCACAGATGATTTCTTAGCGCATAATCATCTCCTAATCATCTCCTAGTTCAAGCAACACTGGATGAAATTGTTAATGAGTTTTATTACTAAATACCACGGTAATTATAAGAAGGGATAAATGATGAAATACGTAATTGGACAGCTAATGATGATTGAAAAATCTCTATTTTCACCCAAATAAAAATTAAAATATCTAATAGTTTGTGAAGTACTGGATGTTCTAAACTTTGCCCTGTGTCACATATCTTTCTCCTAGTTTTTCTCTGTGCTTAAAAAAATAATCATTTTTGGGTCTGGTGTGGTGGTCTAGTAGCTAAAGTGCTTGCCTTACTTGCACTGCGACCCCATATGGGCACTGGTTCATATTCTGGCAGCTCCATCTCCCATCCAGCTCCCTTCTTGTGGCCTGGGAAAGCAGTTGAGGATGGCCCAAAGTGTTGGGACCTTGAATCCATGTGGGAGACCAAGAAAAAGCTCCTAGCTTTGGATCAGCTCAGATCTGGGTGCTGAGGCCACTTGGGAAGTGAACTAGGGGATGGAAGACCTTTCTCTCTAAATCTGAGTTTCCAACAAAAAAAATAAATAAATCTTTAAAAATGAAAGAAAAAGTCATTTTCCTTCATATTCTCAATAGTGGAGAATGTACTTCTATAGCAATATTAACCTCATTTGTTTAAGACAACTGTGTACCTTTTCTTTGCTACTTATCCTGAAGCTCTCAGGCACATTTTTCTTCTTTTTTAAAAAAATATTTATTTATTTATTTGACAATCTTGACATAATTAGGGTAAAAAGGTTCAAGCACTACAGGAAGATGGGCAAGACAATTAGTTCCTTATTGTTTCCTTAATACATCTTACATAAAAAGGGATTTTAAAGAAGAAGACCCACCCAGTCTCCCACCCATCCCAGGTCCCAGATGTGGGGTATGCTCCGAGGGTCTTGATCAAGTGGTTTTGATAGTTCAACAGTTCTGAATTGCTGCCATTCTCAACACTCTAAGCACAATGAGGTCATTGAAGAATCCACTGATTGACATAGCCCATTATAGAGTCTCCGTTTGTCCAGTTTTTCACTGCCAACATATAGCTGAGGTGGTTGATTGACTTGTTCTGTCCTCTGTGTTTTGATGGTTAAGCTTCTGATTCCGGAAGCCTGATTGGGGGATCCCCAAATAAATTTTGTGTGAGGTGTTCCCAGACCAGATTCTTGTATGTACTAGCAAGCACAGGGCCCAGCACAGTCCATTGCCCTGATCAACTGGTGGTTGCAATTGCTGGGTTGGTTCTGTTTCCAACTCTGTCTTCCACTGGAACCAGTGGGTGTTTGGAGTCTAGCCTCAGGCACATTTTTCAAGGCATCATTTTTAAATCCCTCTGTTTACACATCTAACTCTAGTAACTATTCTACTACATAACGTTTACTGTATCTTAATATTCTGATTATTTGACAAAGGAAATACTGAATGCTATAACAGTAAAACATTACTTTTTGCTTATAAGCATGTATCTAGAGTCAATAAAGCAGTTGTGTACTTGATTAATCAGCTGAATAAAAGACTGAGGCAGAAAGAAGAATTAATGAAATAGTATAACAGCTCAACACATTCCACTAATCTTCCATGTCTCCTCCCACCCCGCCCCCCAAGGCCATCCACAGCCAGTGTAAATGTTTCTCAACATGGCCAGAATAATGTGTTTACTGACAGTTTTTTTTTTTTTTTTTTTTTTTTTGCTCTAAAGTCATCACATACCCAGAATTAAAATTATTCTATTTTCCATTTGGATTTTTTTTCAAGTATATTCTATTAAAGGATTTGCAAACCATCAAATGCAGTGTTAGGATATTCCAATATAAAATATCAACTGTAGTCTGTCTTCACATTTTAATAGAAAACCCCTAATCAAATTGCTGGGGAGGAAAAGTCTAAAAATTAAATTATCTTGTAGATGAAAATAGAATAATGTCAAAATATGAAGGAATTAAAATCCAAAAATCAATGCCTAACCTTATTAGAGTTTGAAAGTCAACAAAATGTAAGTCTATTATAATTTCACATCCTGATCAGTATAATTCTAGAACTGTCTTTTTTGCTAAGACAAATAAAATTCTAAAGAAGGTGTTTTCCTGTGAATGTATGCAATTTCTCCAGCATTTCAATATTTGAATTGATTTAAATAATGTCAGTCTTATAATGCTTATATTCCAAAAAGCACATTGAGTTGATTGGACACCCTTGCTGTTTTTACCCCTGGCACAATCTTTGCCAAGCTTTGAAGTGAGTTTCCAATCCCTAATGCAGTTATATCATACAAAATCATCCTGTGTTCCAAAAAAACATTAACCCAACATTCCAACTAAATGTTAAGCTAATAAAACTCAATTCTCACAGAAGAAACTCACAATCTAAAGGAAAAGAGCATGACAAAGAAAAAAACTTAATTAAATAATTTATTGTGTGCTACTGTGGATTTATACCCATCCTGGGTATCATATGATTTAGGTAAGTTGAATTCTTAGTTATGTCTTCTGCATGGCTTCTCTTTGCCCCAAAATAAGCATGATATACTATTCTTTTTCATGAAGTATTATAAATGAATGCTGATAGCCTCAGTCAATAAACCTTCTCTAAGGGATTTTAAATTTTCATTTAACATAATAAAATCATCTTAATTTTATCTCTATTTTAGGTTTAATAGTTTTGGAATTTTGATTTTGGGTTTTAGGTAATGGCACTTATTTGTGAGCTGTATGTTTATTCCATTGTCCAATAACTTATTCTTTTCTCTTAACATTTGTCTTTTGTATAACCAAGAAGAATAATGCCATGATGTATAAGTTACTAAGCAATTAAGTTAGTATGAAAGCATAGATAGGACAAGATTGTTGATTTGGGTAGCTCCATTCACAGTTCCCTTCTTGAGTGAAATATATAAAAATTAGAATAATCAACAATGAATACTTAGCCTTACTTTAAAAATATATGTATTTCCCATTTTAAAAAAGATTTGTATCATCTATTTAAAATATCTCTCTCTCTCTCTCTCTCTCTCTCTCTCTCTCTCTCTCTCTCTCCCTTTTCTATGTAACTCTGCATTTCAAAGAAAATCCTAAAAAAAGGGTAGTGGGAGAGGAGGAAATGAAGGAATAAGAAGAACAGGAAGAAGAAGGAGGAGGAAGAGGAGGAGGAGGAGGAGGGGAGAGGGTGGAAGAGGAGGAAAAGAAGCAAAAGAATAGCTGGGATTCCCTCTTGTGTCCCATGGAGGCCTAACTTATTCTTAATCCTAAAAATTTCACCTGTTTTGAACTCAAAAGACGTCAATTGCATCTCTCAATTCATACTCAACACAATCTAAGTTTAACCATGATTTTTAAAAGTATGTGTCTATACTGAGCCTAGTACCATTGACTTTTGAATATTATGTGATGCATTTCAAGACAGAAATAATGGCTTCTCTTGGAACAATTTTAGTTTGAGAAAATGTCACCTCCTAATTTTGTGTGTCCTGTGTGTTCAACATGGGAAGATTAGAGGAAAAAAAATGATAAACTTAACAAGTTTTCAAAGGTACTCTCAGTGATATATTTTTGCCTTTAATCACTTTTTTAGAAAAGTTAATTAATAAATTTAAAAAAGTTAATATCTGCAAATATCTTTTCTGGTATGTCCATTGGGGCATCGTGGGTGAAACTATTGCTTGGGGTGACTGTGTTCCACACTGGCTTTCAGCTCATCTGTAATCTTTTTTTTTTTAAGATTTACTTAATTTTTATTGCAAAGTCATATATACAGAGAGGAGGAGAGACAAAGAAGAAAATTTCCCTCCATTGATTCACTCTCCTAGTCACTGCAACCTCTAGAACTGAGCCAATCTGAAGTTAGGAGTCCAGAGCCTCTTCCAGGTCACCCACACAGGTGCAGGATCCCAAAGCTTTGGGTCAACCTTGACTGCTTTTCCAGGCATAAGCAGGGAGTTGGATGGAAGTGGGGCTGCCAGGATTAAAAACCAGCGCCCATGTGGAATGTTGGAGCGTGCAAGGCAAGGACATTAGCCACTAGGCTACCACACCATACCCTATATTTCTTAACCATATTTCTGCTAAAGTGCATTCTGGGAGGCCGATTGAAGTGTGTCATCTCTGTCAATCATTTCAGAGACCCTGGTGGAGTGCTGGGCACTTTGCTTCATTCTGGACAAGCCTAAGCCACTATAGGCATTTGGGAAGTGCATCAATGAGTAGCACAATTTTCTTTCTTTCTTTTTTTTTTTTAAGATTTATTTATTATCTTTTTTTATTAAATTTATTCATTAATTACATTGTGTTGTAATTACATAGAATCTGGGATTCTCCCCCCACCCTCCCCCCATGGTGGGTTCCTCCACCCCGCTGCATAACCATAGTTCAAGTTTAGTTGAAATTCCCTCCCTGCAAGAATTTGCCAAGCATAGAGTCCAACTTCCCATAGTCCAGACAAGTCCAACTACTTATTGGGAAGACCCTCTCTGGTCTGAGGGCAGAGTCAGCAGAGTATCTTCCCGGTCAAATAAAAGCACTAATATACCATCTGCAACAATTAACATCATTATGGATTAATTGACATGATATTGAGCAGTCAACATGTTAAAAATGAATGCGATTTCTTAACCACTTTCTGTGACCCCCCATTCACAGTTCAATTTTAATTTATATCATGTTATGTTATGGATACTATGTCATTTGTAGTATATTTATTATCTTTTACTGCAAAGCAAATATACAGAGAGGAGGAGAGACAGAGAGGAAGATCTTTTGTCTGATGATTCACTCCCCAAGCGGCCACGACGGCCAGCACTGTGCTTATCCTGAAGTCAGGAGCCAGGAGCCTCCTCGGGGCCTCCCAAGGAGGTGCAGGATCCCAAGGCTTTGGGCCGTCCTCGACTGCTTCCCCAGGCCACAAGCAGGGAGCTGGATGGGAAGTGCAGCTACCGGGGTTAGAACTGGTGCCCATATGGGATATTGGCGGCCCGTTCAAGGCAAGGACTTAAGCCACTAGGCCACCGCACCGGGTCCACAATTCTCTTTGCTCTCTCTCTCTCTGACTCTTTCTTCTCGATCGCTTCCCCAAACCGCTTTTCACAATAAACAGTACAAAGTCACTGTTCTGTTTATTCTTTTTATTATACATTCCAGACAACTCCATGTGAATAATCCTTCTTTATACAGTTTTGTTTAATCTGTTGCACTTTTTTTGCCTCTCATTTATGTCTTCATATAGTTAAAGTTATATATATATATGACAATAGTTTATAGAAATATTTCAGCAAAGAAAACATGTGTCAGCTTTTGTGTGATATTTTAAGAATGAGTAAAAGTAAAGTACAAGGGAAACTTTGATTAAACTCACAAGTGTTAGAGATAAGTGAATTCAGCTGTTTCCAGCCAAAAAATACCAGACTGAGAAATAGAGATAGATAAGAAAAATGAAAATAACAGTAGTAATAACAACCACCACCATAATCCCAGCTGCACCGCAACCATCAAGATTGAGTGGTATTCCTCTTCATAATTTAGTCTCAGTGGCAGAATTCGGACATTATTCACTGTAACAGTGTCCAATAAGCCCTTGTTAAAGTTAATAGACTTACACCTCACAGAAAATTCAGCATTTGAAGGTGAGCCTTTCTTAGTTGGATAAAATAATGTTTGTTTGTTTGTTTGTTTGTTTGTTTCAGAAGAGGTATCATTAATATACAAGTTGAACCTAACCTGGATTTCTTTACATCATTATAGGACCAATTTTGCATAATACAAAAATTAGTGTGTCGGTGTGCACATGTGTTAACACAAAAAATATTTTTGTAATCTATTTATAATGTATACTTCACAGAAAATAAGCCAAAATAAAGAAGCATTTTAAAACAAATATAAGCATGTTTTTTTCAGACAGTAGAATGTATTGGTTATAACTAAACTTTTTATATCTTTGATTAAAATACCCAGTAAAATTGATAGAAAGAGGTATATAATTATTTAGATTTTTTCCATTAAAACATATTGTCAGGTATTTTAATCACTGAAATTAGAATATGGATTATCAAACTTAGAAACATAAAAAAGTAAGATACGCGTTATGTGAGTGTAGACTATAATTTTCATTTAACATCACAGCTGTTTCATTATAATTTCCTTTTTGAAAATTATGGACATTTATTAAAATTCAAACAATTTTAAATTCTAAATTCCTCAGTCTAAATTTATTTTACTTTATTTTCTCATTAAATATATGTTTGAAACTATTTCAATGAGGATTAATTTGGGTCACAGTGATCCTATTCCTACATTCTGGAACCTAAAAATTTTAACCTAAGCTAAACTAGATATGCATTTTCCCTATTCACACATGGTTTTGAAGAGAAGGAAGTTAGTGAGTAGCTTACCCAAAAAGTAAACTTTATAGGAGAACAATCCAAGAATACATACAAAGAGCAAAAGACAGATAAACAGATGGGGAGGGGTGAAAAGTCAGAGAAGGATTGTTGCTTGCTAAGAATCACGAATAATAATTCATACGTATTACTTTTTTTTAATCATGATGATTTTCTGACACACTTTTACTTTTTTTTTAAGATTTATTTACTTTTATTGAAAAGTTAGATATGTAGAGAGAAGCAGAGACAGAGAGGAAGATCTTCCGTCCATTGATTCATTCCCGATGTGACCGCAAAGGCTGGAGCTGAGTCAGTCCAAAGCCAAGAGCCCAGAGCTGCTTCTCTGTTTCCCACACAGGTGCAGAGTCCAAAGACTTTGGGCCATCCTCAAATGCTTTCCTAGGGCACAACAAGGGAGCAGGATGGGAAGCAGGGCAAAAGGATTAGAACTAGGCCCCCATATATGTTCAGGGTGAGGACTTTACCTGCTAGGCTACTGCACTGGGCCTGAACCACTTTGACTTTTAAGGTTTTTTTTTTTTTTTAATTAACAGTTTTTTATCCATCTAGTGTAAGCAGAGCGCGTGTGAGAGAGAGAGAGAGAGATCCATTCTTTGGTTCATTTCCTCAAAAGCCTGCAACTTCCAGAGCTGGGCTAAGCCTAAACATGAAGGCTAAATTTCAACCTAGATTACCCACATGGGTGCAATGATCTCAAGCATTTGAGCTGTTGTTCAGTACAACTCAGACTGCATTAGCCGAAAGTTGAATCAGAAGCAGAGTAAGTAGCCAGGACTAGGACCCAGCTCACCAACAGGGGAGCCTGGCATCCCAAGCAGCAGATTCAGATACTGTGCCACAGTACTCAGCCTTACTGACCAATTTACTGCAAAACAATGAATGATTTTTAAAAGTTAATCATTGTATGCAGGTCTTAAATTTAGCACTCTTTCAGGATCTGACTCTCAGGCCTTTGAGCAGAATATCAGTACATTAATTAAAATCTGAAAAAAATGTTAAATCTTAGAAATAGCAATTCTGGGCCCAGCACAGTGGCCTAACAGCTAAAGTCCTCCCCTTGAAAGGGCTGGGATCCCATATGTGTACCAGTTTAATTCCAGCAGCCACATACTTCCCATTCAGTTTCCTGCTTGTGGCCTGGGAAAGCAGTCCTTCACTTTTCAAGCTTGGGCTCCAACAACCTTAGAAAAAATTCTGCAAATCTGGAAAAATATCCCAATTTATTTTTCAGCTGTAAGATATAGAAATAGCTCTTTTACGATAGGTTAAAAATGATTTTTAAAAAACCTCTATGTTGTCTATGGATTACTTATTATTTTGGAAATCTTTCTCTGAGTCATGCAGAGTGCCAAGCAAAGGTGGTATTCAATGACTGAAATTCAGGAATGTTGAGAAACATACGGTGACCTGAGCAATGGAACTTTGCAGATGAGATGAAAAGAAAAAAAGAGAGAGAAGTTTCAACTCCAAATGTAATATGAATAAGCAGAAATTCAGTGAAGAATCAGGAATAGGCATCAGTGGATCCAATTTTACTAAGACAGAAAGTTGGTACAGATTCAGCTTAAGCTGATTTGTCGAGTTTCTTGCTGAAGGAAGAGCAGGCTGATCGGTTGCTGGAGGACAATACATTATGATCAGAGTTGAGGCTAAAGGGAGCATGGTGGAGGTGCAATGCAATCCTAAATCCAAAGTGATCAGAGAGCAGGGAAGCAAGTGCTTGCTGAAATTGTCTTGGTGGAGACCTTGCAAGGCAAAGTGCACGAATTGCCCTTGGACTTGGGGAAGGCAGGTTAAGAACTGACTCAGCACAGAATCTGTGTCTGTTCTTACAATTTAAATTTAAGCATCTTATCTTTTTTTAACATCAGGACACTAGTTAATAAATTATTAAGAAAGTTTGCTTATGTTAGGAAAGTAGTAAACTGAGATTGACCAAAAAAATTTTTGAGAAAACAGTATTGTAAAAACGTGCAAAAGGGCTGGGGCTTGGAACAAGGGTTGAGCTGTCCCTTGGTTTATTTGTATCCCATCTCAGAGAAACTGTTCCAGAGTTGACTCCACTTCCAATTCAAGGTCCTGCTAACGTGCATTCAGGATGTAGAGGTGGTGACTAATTACTTGGGTCTCTTTAATCTCTTGGGGAAAGCCAGGGGAATCCTGGCTGCTATTTCAGCCAGCCCAAATCCTATCTGTCCCAAGTAAACAGAGTGAAATCAATTACATGAAAGATTGCTAGTTGTTTGTCTCTCCACCCCCCTCGTTCCCTGGCTTTCTGTGTTGCTCGCTCTCTCTCTCTCTCCCTCTGCACACACACACACACACACACATATATGAAAATATAAGTCCATTAAAGCATAAAATTTAAAGCAATGAATGAAAACAACTACAAAAAAGTTCAACATGCCATTATCAAGTAGACAAGGAATAAGAACGGAGACTCAGAATCCAGCGTGACGCCTCAGTGGCTAAAATCTTACTTTGCATGTACCAGGATCCCATTTGGGCACTGGTTCAGGTCTCTGCTGCTCCGTTTCCCATCCAGCTCTCTGCCTGTGGCCAGGGAAAGCCGTAGAGGATGATAAGAAAGCTTTGAAACCCTGCACCTGCATGAGAGACCCAGAAGAAGCTCCTGGTTCTTAGGTTTGGATGAGCTGAGCTCTGGCATGGTGACCACTTGGCGAGTGAGCCTGTGGACGGACGACCTTCGGCTCTGTCTCTCATTCTCTTTGTAAATCTGCCTTTTCAATAAAAATTAAATAAGCATTAAAATAAAAGAGGACTCGTTAAGTCACGGTCTGTTATAAAATGAGCTAGTAAGTAATGTAAACTCTCACTGTGTGTAAATGACTCAAAAAGAGGGAATAAACTGCTAGATTAAAAAAACCCACCTATATAGGACCTTCTAAAATGTGAGTGACTTTAAAAAGTGGAATATAAGATCTACTGTAAAAAACTTATATTTGGTAGATTATATTCAGAGGAACGATGATCTGAGAATAAGAAATCTTTTTCATAATTCAAGATCACCTACTTCACTTTATTTTTAAATTTGTTTGAAAATTAGATTGACATACAAACAACTTTCACCTGCTGATTCACTCTTGCGCACCAATGTCCACAAGAACTTGGCTGAAACCAGGGGTTAGAAATTTAATCATGTATCCTACATAGATGTCAGGAGCCTAATTCCTTGAGCCACTCAACTCCGTCTCCAACAATCTACATTGTAGGGGGCCAATCAGAAGATGCAGCGCTGAACCCAAGCCAGTACTCTGTACTGTGATTTGAGTCAAGGACATTTTAATTGGTGTCGTACATGAGATTCAACTATAGTTTCCAATGTAATTCTTTCAGATGTATGATTCTACCTCTGTCCATTTAGTACTTTTCAGAGTCTTACAGGTCAGGATGCAAGTTTTTTCTAAACCATGGCAAACCTTGCTCTGGCTTTAGTGATAAGTTTGTATCTCAAATCTAAACGTAGTGAACTGAGTCTAACAGAAGCAAAAGGACAGCTGGGAGAAAGATTCTCAAGGTGTATGTCTGGCTTTGGGCACTTGGCATGAAAGGGGATCAAAAAGTTTAGAGATATTAGATTTTCCCCTGTGCAAACAGAAGTTATAGTACTTTAAATAGGACATTTTTTTATAGCAGTTATTGCACTTGTGTGTGTATGTATGTGGGTGTGTGACACAATTATTCTGGGTAAAAAGTTACAATTGTGTTCAAGGCATACATAACTTAAAATACTTGCTGTCAACAGTTTATTCAATATTTATTATATCCCTGTTTTTTTCAAATGTATGATACATTGACAATTAGTATAGAATGTGTTCTTCATGGAGCATCAGGTAGCTAAGGGCAGCATTCCTAGATTTGAGAAAGACATCGAAGCTTATCTAGTAAATCCTGATTTGATTTATATTCCATTCAAAGTTGATACTATTTCCAGAGTTCTCTAATGATTGGAAGAAGCTTATTCTTTTTCACATTATAGTCTATAACCATGTGACTTATAAATATCAGACTGCCCATCATGGTTTAATGTAATTTGTTGTGAGACCAACAAAAGGTACACTGTTGCAAACTACCTATAGGTTATTACTTTCAAAGTTGTCTAAGATTTTATACCTATTATTACATTTGTATTTGTTAAACACACTGTACATCCTATAAATTTGGGGGGGTGTTAACCATTCAAATTTTTAACTTAAATTTTAATTTTTCTTAATTATTTAACCTGGAATGTACTTACCTGAAGTGGAGATGCAGTTATTTTCCTGTTTCTGACAGGATCCCTAGAACCCTTCATTTCTATGTAAACTACACATCAATATAATTCATTAGATTGGATTTCTTTTTCATAAGCACCTGTAGTATTACATGCATTACAGCCGTTACTTCTTTATTCTGTGATTATTGAAATAGAACCAAATTGAAATAGCATGGCTTTCAAAGTAGAGTTATTACAAAATATAGCTTACCCAATGGAACTAGGGATAAATAAATATTAAAAGGAAGAAATAGAATATAAAATATATCAATATTAAAATTAATGTAAGCAATTATAATAACTGCAATTAGATATATTCATTATGGAATTCCAAGACAGGTTTAATAGATTACAAGAGTTGAAAAAATGAACATAGTTGGAGCAAAATTGGATTCACAGCAGTAAATTTATATAAATAGAGTATATGCTATCATTTCAGACAAAGTGCAACAAATCTTCCCAGAATTAAAAAAAAATCCTCTTAGTAATTGAGGAAAAAAAAAAACAAATTATTAGTAAGAGTACATATGGTTTGCATAAATGGAATTTAGGAATAAAATATTTTAAGTAGCCAAAGACAAACAATAATAAAAAATTTACCAGAATTTATCAGTCATTTGAACATAAATTTTGACCAAGCAAAAGTCAAAAGGTTTAAATAAAAACTAACATTTAGACACAAATTATTTATAAGAAAGTATGCTGTGAATGTTAGCTGGAAATGTTTTTGAAATAAAAACAAAGACACTGGAGAACAATTCCTAGTATCATTAGAGATTGTTTTTAACCCAGCAGTGGGGAACAATACCGCAGGCAAAACCCGGCTGAAGCAGACTGCTTAGAGCACAGCACATCTCTGTGGGATGAGAAGCTTCTCTGGCTTCCTCAAAGGAAATGGTTTCCTTTGAATTATCTGCTTCCATGCTTATGTTCATTTATGACTGTCATGTCCCCAGAAGGTTCCTGAATTCCGTGGTGAATATTCACAAGAGTGCTTAAAGTTCCTTATTTATTTGAATAAGTTAGACAGATATATGTCTTAGTCTAAGTCCTTGTTCTGTTTTACAGCATTTACTTAGGAAAATCTGTAATTCCATTTTTCTCTTGATACTTTAAGAAAAAAAAAAGATATAAATCTTCAGAAATCAAAGAAAATGTTTCTTTTTTTTTTAAAGATTTATTCATTTTATTACAGCCAGATATACACAGAGGAGGAGAGACAGAAAGGAAGATCTTCCATCCGATGATTCACTCCCCAAGTGAGCCGCAACGGGCCGGTGCGAAGCCGGGAACCTGGAACCTCCTCCAGGTCTCCCACGCGGGTGCAGGGTCCCAATGCATTGGGCCGTCCTCAACTGCTTTCCCAGGCCACAAGCAGGGAGCTGGATGGAAAGTGGAGCTGCTGGGATTAGAAACGGCACCCATATGGGATCCCGGGGCTTTCAAGGTGAGGACTTTATCCGCTAGGCCACGCCGCCGGGCCCAAGAAACTGTTTCTTAAGAATCAGGTCTCCACCATTTGAAGTGTAATGTACTGGAAAACTTATGTCCTTTGTCTTTTACTCTTTGAGAAAGAGTAGGAGCCTAACCGGGAAAAGAAGTGCCACCACCAACACTAACGTGTTTATTGAATAATTTCCCTAATTTCTTCCAGTGTCCTGCTTTATGGTTCACCTTTTTAATTGCCAGTGCATTTTGTTTTAACATAAGCAACAGCAATGCCCTGACACTTCAACTGCAATTACAGTGATGAATTATCTTTCACTGCTAACCCCACACTTTTAGCCTGAAGCTGACATGGAAGTGGAGCAGCCAGGACAGGAACTATCATCTAGATATGATGTCTCTGATGAAGGCTGCACCTGCTAAAGAGCATTGCTGGTCCATGGATTGGTGCATTTGAGAAAACAACATAATCTAGTGACATTGCCCAATTTCATGCAATTGATAGTGAACAAACAACGATCAATAGATATATAGGTGAATATGTGTATATACTGTATGATGGAGACTAGCATACTGAGAAGTGAAGATACACCGCGGTATGCAGCTCTACTTGCAGATTAAAGATGAATGCCCAGTGAAAATGAGGTATATCGTGACAATAGGATGCTGGATTTTCTACATTTGTTTACATTTATAATATCATGATATACTTAGATAGCAGAATGACGGACTTCTGACTGTTGATGGAGGACTATACTATTATAATAATATGGTGAAGGTGGGCAGTCTGGGAGGCAAAAGGGGAAATCCCAGAGGATACAAAATAATATCTCAAAAAATAAAAATCGGGGTCAGCACAATGCCTTAACTGGCTAATCCTCCCCTGGCAAGCACCATAATCCCAAATGACCAATGATTCTATTTTGGCAGCTCCACTTCCCACCCAGCTCCCTGCTTCTGGCCTGGGAAAGCTTTAGAGGATGGTCCAAATCCTTGGGACCCTGAAGCTGCTGGGAGATTCAGATGAAGCTCCCGGCTGCTAGCTTTGGCAGTTGCAGCCATTTGATGAGTGAACCAACGGAAGGAAGATGTTTCTCTCAGTATCTCCGGTTCTCTATATATGTACATTTCCAATAAAAATAAACAAAATCTGTAAAAGAAACAACAAGAAAAACATTTGCAAACAAGAAAAATAAGCCTTGTTTTAAAACAAAATATTGATATTCTTAACAGCGAAGTATAATGTAGAGATGAAAATGTTCTAGCTATGCAAGTCTGGATGAGACTCTGTGGGTAATGAAAGCAAACTAAAAAAAAATAATGAATTTTGTTGTCTGTGAGATACCCTGTAAAATGGTTTGGACTAGAGGGAAAAATGATTTTCCTTTACAAATCCACGGCTTAAGAAATACAGATATGCATTAAAAACTTAATAGAATATAAAATAGCATCACTCACATGGGTGGAGAGCACTCAACATTAGATTTCTCTTAAGTATTTATTATTTTTTCCTTGTTTCAAATGGAGAGGATTTCAGAGATAAAAAGAGACAGACCCAGAGAGACCAAGTAGAAAAGGAAAGAGAGAGAGAGAGAGAGAGCAGACAACTTTTCCTATACTCATTCACTCTTCAAAAACTTACAGTGGACATGATGGGTCAGATGGAAATCAGGAAAGAAGTCATGATGGTTTTCTTGTATGAGTAAGGCTCCCCATGATACACATTTACAGGGACCTGGACTCAAGAGGATAGCTAGAAATTGAACCTACAAACTCTGATCCCAGCTGTGTTCATTCCAAGCAGAATCTTTCACTTTTGTGCCAAATGCCTGCCCACAGAATCTTAGTTTGTGAGAATATGTTTATGAGTTAATACTGGCTACATAGAATCAATAGAAGAATTATGGAAGTGATGTAAAAATTTGAGGAAGAGAGAAGTGGTGAATTTTATATGCATATCAAAAAATTATAATGATACACCTGAAGCTGTGGAAGTAAAGACAAGTGAACCTTCATTTAAACAACCATCTTATATAGAGTGGAGGGGATGTGGTGTAGCCCTGTGTTTTTGCAATAGCTGTAATTATATGTAACCTACACATATGCTCAGATAACTAGTTAATACTGATTTCTTCTGCTGTCTTTCCTGAGAACCTCAGGTAGCACGAGCCCACTGACTTCGTGGTTAACATATAGGATCCTCATTCTTGTGTAAAACTGGAACAGTCATCATGATGTGTGTGAAAGGATAATATTTTCTGCAGAACTCTGAGTGAGAAATGACATTTAAATTTAGTGAGAAGATAAATAAGACCTTTTCATCTTCTTAGGTATAGCTTAGACATTTAGGATAATATTAAAGGTCAACAAAATGAGTGTGTATGGGTTCCATCATGCAAATACAATCAAAGCACTGATAAAAAATAACAAAGAAAACTACAAGGGTTTGTTGAGAAATATAGACGCAAATCAAACAGATATATTTTCTTTATCTCTAATTTAAAACGTCAGTATTTTTAAACCTTTCACCAAAATAGCCAGAAATAACATCTATAATTTTAAAGTTAACTTTTTGAAATAAGGTATGGTAAATATTTTTGACAGCCTCATAGAAAAACAGGCTGCCTTTCTTTATCAGTAACTTTCATCAAATTGAGTTAGTGCTATATTGCATTAGTTCGCTTTCCCACTGCTATAATATGTGAGTCCTTAATAAGATAATCTTGTTCTATATTAGACAAATTTAATATTCATGCATTAGGAAGAGACATCACTAACATGATAGAAAATGCTAGGAAGAGCAAATGATTTCATTAAAACTTAAATAAAGCTCACTTTGCATCTTTCACCTTCTTGAATACCTATTTATAATAATCAGATAATAGAAAAGGCAGATTGGGCCCTAGAGAATAGGTATTGTACAATCTATGTTCTCAGCACAATCTTATGTCACCTTTTGGGCTCAAAAATCATTCTACCTATTTGTCGTTGAACTTTTTAAATGCAGAAATATTGAGGCTGTTTTAATTTAAAATGATCATGACTTTCTCTCCATTGTCCTGGACTTGCTAATTTATGTCTATTATAATCGCACAAAGAAGGCATTTGTGAGCAATACAATAACTCGCTGAATCTTCATGAGCTCTGAGTCAATAAAACGATGGTACAAATCTCACATTCTTTTAACGCAACATCTGCTTCATCAGTTGAAAGAATTATAACCCTTGCTTTGAAGGAGTCTTAATGACACAGACCAAATCCTAACAGATAAGTAACTAAGAGGAACAGACTGTTCCTTTTTATGCATAAAGAAACAGTGTTTTAATTGGAACTGAATCGGAGTATACGGTAGATTTTTAGGTCTTCAGCCATTTAATTTGAACTTAGTAAGATCATACATCATTCTAAAAATGAAAAAAAGGGAAACATTAGTCAAAAATCAAAGTGAATAAGTACATTAATTTGTTCTAGATTTCAATGCAGAAAATCAAAGATTAAATGTCTTTCTACCCAAAGTAGTGTGCAAGTTACCCTGTGTGTTTCAGTTGCAAGCAAAGTCAAAACTCAAGAAAATGAATCAAATATAAGATCCACTTATTATCACAAGGGTATATACTATACCAAGACAAAAATACTACCAGACATAAGCACAAAGATTACTTGGCTATTCGACCTTCGGTGTTTAGGAAACTCCCACTAAAGAGTAAATTGGGAATAAATAAGTTATGCTGCCGCTGAAAATCATGCCTACAGTTTGGACTTGTAAGAAGTATAAAATCCATCATCAAGAGTGTTTTCATAATTTAAATCTATTCAAATTTATTTCCAACTAATATTGTATACAAACATAATGTGCTGCTAATGTTTGTGGGAAACAAAGGAGAAAATAGATGACCTATGTTCTCTTACCGAGGAGTCTTAGGTAGCTGCAGTCTCATTTATGATGACTGTTGCAACAATAACATTTTTGTTCTTAAAATCATTTACACTGAAAAAAAAAAAGAAAACAAAGTAAAACATTTTAGGACAATGTATAGCTTACAGATAAGAATGCAATAGCAATATATTGCCTATTATTTACTGGTGCTAAATCTTTACAAATTACACTTAGAAAACAAACACATATTTGTATTTTGATGAGTAAGCACTTACAAAAAAGAAAAGGAAAAAAGAAAGGAACTTCCAATACTAAAAATTTGGAGAGAAAAGAGTTTTAATTCTTTTCTACTGCTGTTTAGCTCTCATATCCCTTTCTGCAATGAAAGGTGTTAAACGGTTTATGTGTTAAAAGACTGTTAATCTGATTGCATGAGAAGTAAACTATGAATACACCAATGGTCTATTTTAAAACTATCATTTATTTGGATGATAGTTTAAAACTTTCACATGATTATTTACAAAATTCAATTTAATTCAAACATATCAGATATCTATTGTGTTCAAAAATATTTATATATGAATATAAGTATTCATATTTATATAAATATTTACATAAAAATATTACCTTTGCAGTCTTTGTACACAACTTTATTGAAAATTACAGTAAATTGAATCTTGGTTTATGCACAATATCTAAATTCCTTGTACCTTCACTATGTTTAAGCTATTGAGGAAACTGCATCGCATACGTATGCCAAAGAATGCACAACCATTTCTGTTTTAATTATAGCAGAAATTATTAAAACAATTAGAGTTAAGATAATCTTGAACAATAATGACATCAAAAATAAGCTGTTAGATTTAGCAGCGTAATATCAAATATAAGAGAATGTGTTTGGAGAAAACAGTAAGAGTAATGAGAACAATCAATGAATCTAATGTTTGTTAGAATAAAATCATTAAAGCACTTTAGGTAAATTTATAAGCCACTCATTTGATAACAAGCATCAGAAACCTATGTAAGTGCAACAGATCTGTGTACTTCCTGATCTGTGGAACTTTCACTGTTCAAATAAATTTTGAAGCAAATCACATATTTTGATAAAATAAGATCATTAGTACACTTTCATTAGGAATAAGTACGGTGGGTGTTGCCATAGTGATTTAGGAAGAATTTCATAATATTTTCACTCCAACCCATAAGATGGATATAGTTTATGCATATATTGTTATTTGATCATTTATTTATGGTGAGTTTCTTCAATTATAGTAAATTGCACCATCTGTGGTTTCATTTGTAGTGCCGAGGGAAAGTGATTACTGTATTATGAGGCAACCATACTCTGGAGTATAACAAAACATGAAATACAACAAAGTTGAGGACGCTCTTATTTTCAAGTGATAAGGCAATCTCTGAGGAGCTACATCTTGTAGTTACCAGATGTTCCACAATAACAGTAACTCTGGAGTTGCTAGGCTGTTATAACAAGAACATTTTACTACATAGGGAAAGATTGGCATTTTCTCTGTTGGAAGAGAATGAAACTGGCAATTGGAACAGGCAGTTTCAACCGAGCTATGTGGTTTACATTGATTAATCTATCTCACTAGAATATTAGCCAGCCAATAAGAATCCATTTCTATCCATTTTCTAATCTAGGCCATATGTCTAGGTCATAAAGAAACATTTTCTTTAATTCTAACTATCATAGAATCTACTTTAGAAAAGGAAATGACCTTTTCCCCTTAATCACAAAAAGTTTGGAAAATGAATTTTACTGTTTTAGACATGCTTTTGCTCAGATTTTATATATTTAGGAAGATAATAAAGACAATTGTAGGAAATAATTTGATTGGCAGATTGTCTCGTTCTTTGGCGGCATGTATGTCTTTGAAATTACATAGTTCAACAATCCATAGAACTGTTTTACATATACAATATACACAAACAAGAAAGAGTACATGACACTCAAATCAAAGGGTAAAATAAACTTATTTGGAGACAGAACATATTATATGATTTTTAAAACTAATAAATACTTGGATACATAAAGAGTAAGGGTTCCCATATTCGTTGCCCATTTAAAAAGTCACTTTATTCTCTTAACATTTTGTAACAATTCTAGGTAACTATCAACTTGGGTTAATGTATATTAGAAAAGATCAGAATGATTCTTTTTGGAGAAGTGCAGGAAAGGTTTTTCTACTTATGGACATATGTCATGTTCCACTTTTTTTTTTAAAGATTTATTCATTTTATTACAGCCAGATATACAGAGAGGAGGAGAGACAGAGAGGAAAATCTTCCGTCCGATGATTCACTCCCCAAGTGAGCCGCAACGGGCCGGTGCACGCCGATCCGATGCCGGGAACCTGAAACCTCTTCCAGGTCTCCCACGCGGGTGCAGTGTCCCAATGCACTGGGCCGTCCTCAACTGCTTTCCCAGGCCACAAGCAGGGAGCTGGATGGGAAGTAGAGCTGCCGGGATTAGAACCGGCGCCCATATGGATCCCGGGGCGTTCAAGGTGAGGACTTTTAGCCGCTAGGCCACGCCGCTGGGCCCTCCACTTTTTTTTTTTTTTTTAAGAACACTGGCAAATTCTTATAACAGCAAGATTTGTAAACATTTGTTTTCATCAAAAATCTCTGGCTGTATTACATAAATATAATAATAATAGAAGCTGAGAACGCAGACAATCTCAAGAGAGTAGGGATAGTTAAATGTTGGTGGAGGGAAAGTTAGATAATAATAATCAATAGGGCCCGGCGGCGTGGCCTAGCGGCTAAAAGTCCTCGCCTTGAAAGCCCCGGGATCCCATATGGGCGCCGGTTCTAATCCCGGCAGCTCCACTTTCCATCCAGCTCCCTGCTTGTGGCCTGGGAAAGCAGTTGAGGACGGCCCAGTGCATTGGGACCCTGCACCAGCGTGGGAGACCCGGAAGAGGTTCCCGGTTCCCGGCTTCGGATCGGCGTGCACCGGCCCGTTGCGGCTCACTTGGGGAGTGAATCATCGGATGGAAGATTTTCCTCTCTGTCTCTCCTCCTCTGTGTATATGTGGCTGTAATAAAATGAATAAATCTTTAAAAAAGATAATAATAATCAATAATAATGATGATGCATTATTTTCATAACATTTGACATTCTAATGGCAAGCATTTGTCCCATTTTGAAAAGGCTTCAATGTGATACTCAGGCTGCCTTCAACTCCAACATCTGGATAATGTGAGCTCTTTCAAGCATTAATAATTGAATTCAAGCCACTCACAGAGATGGCCTAGATTGTCAGTTTGAGTTGCACGTTTGACTTCAGTCTCCAGGCTGACGATGGAGTAGATATTTCAGGAGGACATGCACAAGGAAAAGTTTTCCCTCTCTGTCTCCCTCTCCATCACCTCTTTCTCCCATCTCTCATCAAATAAAGAAAACTTAAAAAGCCACAGTTAACATCATAGACAAAACAGGATATTTGAAAGAATCCTTAACAGCAAGCCAATTTTGGGAAAAACATTAATAATACTGGAGATTTAACCTTACATTTTCAATTAATAATGCAATTCATGGTATTTTTAAGTGCATATTTACAGTAAGTCTTTTATCACCTGTATAATTATCTGCACTGGCATTTGTGGCAGTATGCCTGAAATTAAGATGCAATGTCATCTTCTGCTGTGATAGCTCAAGAATTCAGTGTCCTCAATATCCTAAGCACAAGCCGTCCTCCACTACTGTGATGCCAAACAGCACTCTTCAACCACCACCCCTCCTTATCAGAGCAAGGCAGATTTCGTATTCATTATTGGCCATAAGGTTTCACCACATGCCCACCAGCGGGATTGTTCAGTGGAGTTCTTTACGTCCTTTTCAGGGAGCTGAGAATCACCTCACTTCTTTATACTATGAAGCTATTACTTGTTCACTCTGGCCTGAATTTGCAATCCCCATGAGGTCATCAATGGTGTTGGGTGTTTTCATGATCTCCCAAGAATCATCCCCACAACAACAGATGAAGGTAAAGCAGTAGAAAGACAACTTTCTATCCAATCAGATTATCATTTTCTTCTATGCAGTTAAAACAAGTACAATTCATGAGACTTACTACATCTTTGTATAAATCATGCTTTCCCCTTAAATTACAATATTAATTTCTCCACAAGAAAGGCAAATTGCCTTTTCACCTAAACAGTATAAATAGTTGAGTAACTAAACATTGGACTTGATAATAGCCATGAGAGATTTTATAACTTAGATTTTGAGGATGCTCAGAATTTATTAGTATGATTTGATTAATTAGCTATTTAAAAAGTTTTTCTTTGTTTATTCGGAATGAGGAGTTACAGAGTAGGAGAGGCAAAGGCAGAGAAAGAGAGGTCTCCCGAAATACCTGCAATGCCCAGGGTCAGGTCAGGCCAAAGCCACAAGGTAGAAGCGTCTTCAAGGTCTTCCATCCAGATGTACTGGTCCAAGAACTAGGACATATTCTGCTGCTGCACCCTGAAGTGCATTAATAATCTGCTAGATTAGAAGTGTAGCAAACAGCTTATGGAATGTTGGTGCTGCAGGTTGCAGCTTTACCTGCCTGTCACAACACGGGTTCCAGTTAGATTTTTTTTTCAGGTTAATTATTTTATACCAACTCACTTTCAGCAAACTATTCTACTCCAGCTAGATTTTAATTCCAGAAAAAGTTAATAAACCTACAAGGAATCATATCAGATATTTCTATGCATTAATTCAGTATATGTACCAGTTATGTGTAATTTGCCATCATTTTAAATTATCATAACAGGTGGAAATTTCACTTGGGAGTTATCCTACTGTTGGCATATTAACGTTTCATGTTGTAGTGTTCAGAAATTTTAACAGAACTGGCTTTTCTAATGTGCTTTCAGGTGGGAGGGGGCAGAGAGAGGCAGAGGCGAATAATCGTTTCACTGCCTTATTTCTGGGATGTCTGCGCTGAGTTTCCAGCTTCATGCTTTACAAGTTTATTCCTATCACAAATCAAAACAAATATAAAAGTCACAGTTTTGTTGCCAATTACAGTGCTTTGTATGAGTGCCGTTAAAATTGTGTTCTCAACACTAAGGGCATTTTACAAATACTTAAGTAGTGATCCATGAACAGACAAAAAGCCACACCCATATTAACCAGATTGATAAACTGTGTATGCATGATCAGGAAATGTAAGCACACTCACTATCGGAACATTAGAGGGGGGTTAAATTCTTTAAATTAACATGCTTTGTACACATATGGGATTTGAATAAAAGCATACCAACAAGCATGGGAACAGACAAATGTTTAAAAAGGAGACACAAATCTCACATGATCCAGGTATTCTGGAATTTAGATGAACGGCAAAAATTTATGAAATGGTTGCAAGACTAAGTTTCCCACAAGAAGATGTAAAACACTCTGGAAATGTACCCTGCAAGGCTCAGACAACATCATAGATTAAACTGGAAAATTTACTTGATCGCAAGCTTTTGGTCGGTGAGCCAAAATCTGCCAAGTAATCACTGGTGACCGGACATTGCTGTGTATTTATTACAGAACATATGTGGCAACAAATACCTGTTTTGCTTGTGGGGTAAGAATAGTACCCAAACCCCAAAACTATTATTTGGTACACACCACTCTCTGCTGTCCATTGGATAAGAAAATACAACAGTTGTCAGAGGTCTAGAAAATAGCAACAATAGAATAAATCTATTCATTCATATTATGTACCAATATAAAAAATTTTATACCATCACTAACTTTAAATGATTTATTCATTTATTTGTAAAGCCAAGTTATAGAAAAACAAAGGGAGAAACAGAGCAAGATCTTCAATCCACCCATGCCCTCCCATATCAGCCAAAATTGGGCCAGTCTGATGGCTGGAGCAGGTCTTTCAGGCCTCTTACATGGAAACAGAGGCCCAAACACTTGAGCCATTTTTCACCGCTTTCTTTGACACATGAACAGGGAGCTGAATCAGAGGTGGAGAACCCAGAACCCATATTGGTGCCCATATTGGATCCTGGTGTAACAATGGCTTTACTTGCTATGCCACACTGTTGGTCCAATATCCAATTAAAAAACAGATTTATTTTATTGTAGCTATACATCTTTAATTTTGAAAGAATGAATGGATCAAGGAAAATTATTTTGCATAGCGAGAAGAGTGCCTGGATATGAGTCCTATTTGTTTTTAGCTTTATGTTTGCTTTTGTTGTTGTTGTTTTGTTTGATTTCAACTCCATTCCCTGCTAATTCATATTCTGTGAGGAGGCAAAAAGCTCCAATCGCTTGAATCCTGATATGAATATGGCAGACCGGAAGTGGGTTACCAGTTTGAACTGATGTAGTGAACGCTGGCCTAGACCTTTCAGAAAAAAAGCTAACCTTTGTTAGTTTAAGGTGAGTCAAGTTATGTAGGCCAAGTGTATTGATTTCTTGTATTGCAGAATAACTTACTCCGGGAATCACTTGGTGAAACAGGAATAATTTTAAATTATCACCTTTGCTTATGACAGGTTTGCCCATTTGTGACATGAGCTGTCTTAAAACACCAAAAATACTATTACATTTTAGTTCAAATGCATTTAAATTATTGAATTTGAATGTTGTGTGTCCTATTAACATCAGGGTTCAAAATAGTTGAACCAGTCATTGAAAAATCTCTGGTTCTATCCCTCACCTCCCCACCTGCCCCCAGCTTCACAACCCTTAGCAGACACTGTTGTTTTTCCATCAGACAATCTAGTCATTTTGAAAATGTTACGCAGGAAGAATCACAATTTATGACTTTTTATTGCTGGTATTCATTACTCAGGTTAATGTCTCTAACAACAAGATGTCTTTGTCTGCAAAAATCTGTCATTCTATTAATTCTAAGAAAATTTCCACTGAATGACTATACAGCAGCTAATATATTCATTCACAAATTGAGGGACATTTTGGGTATTTTGCAGATGTATCATTTATACTATTACCAACATAGCTACTGTAATATTTGTACAGTTTTTCATGTGAACATTCATTTTTATTTCTCCACTTTGACTGTCCAAAAGTGGCACTATAATGTCATACAATATACATGAACATTTATCTTTAAAGAAATGTCATTGGTTTTCCATTCAAATAGCATTCGCACAACCAACAGCAAATGATCTTTGCACGAACAAATGTTGTTTCAAGAAAATTACCATTTACTTTTTAAAATTGAACCCATAAACTTTTTCTTTTGCCATTTTAGTTAGATACAGATAAGAAAGGGAGTGGTTTGAAGGATGATATTAAGGACAAGAAGTATTGATATATATGTGATAGTACTTGGGTGATACAAATAACAATATAATTAACAATTCTTATATTTTACAGAACTGTAAATGATGAAACACTATCATACAATATATTCATTATTTTACATGTGAATTCTCTGAGCAGATAATTCATTCAGTGCTCCAAGTTCAATAATAATTTGAAAACAGACACGAGTTCAACAAGCTGCTAGTGAGCTAGTGCCATGAAATTTCACCACCTAACTTGGTTTCTATTTATCCTGAGTTTGCCCCATATTGTGCTGAATTAACTATATGACAAGAAGAAAAACAAAATGATTGTAGTGAAAGAGCCAGGAGTCAAACCAGTGCTGCCATCACATGTAGTAACTTACAACTAAACCAAAATGCCAGAGTCTCTTCCAAGTGCTTATTACAGTACATAATACATTTACTTGCATTTTTCATTAGTATTATTTTCAAAATAGCCCTCTTGTACTTTTTTATTATCATTGACATTTATGTTCATTCAGAATTTCCAATTATATATTTTATTTAATTAGTGTGCTTTTCTCATATCCTGCTAACATTTCTCAATTCTTTCTGTAATTTCTAAATTTGTTTAACCATGGTATCACAGATATCTCACCATTTTCACTAGCTTTATTGTTCCTCACCTTTCTCTAAATTAAATCACACATCCTTTCCAATTATTCTATCTCACATGTTAGCCTTCCCATTTTTTCCATTGTTGCCCACATTTTTTTTCTTTGCAATTATTCACTTGCTTTGCTAGCTATTGTTCCCATGAAAAGATTTAGTTTGTGGTGTCCTACATTTTAAGAAAGCTCTTTTCAATCATAATTTCTTTTGATAATTAGCACAAAACACTTACCAGTAACTTCTTTTGCTTTTTCAAAGCTAAAAATGAATTATTTATGCCACCATGTAGGATACTTGGTTTCCACCTACTTCTTTTATGAACCAAAGCTGATAGTCAGATAGTACATTAAGTACCTATTTAAAAACCCACCATATAATTAGAAAGTAAAATGAAATCTTAGAGGAAAAAGTTCCCAAAAGCATTGCATGATCTAGCAGAATACAAGAAGGAAAAAAAAATAGATACAGCAGCATTACACACTTCAAAGGACATCCTATTTTTGAAAAGAGTTATCTGTTTTTCTGCATTGAAATTTTTGCTTAAAGTATGTTTTTGAATCCCAGTACCTATGAAATTGTGTCATGTAATGCAATGTAATTAATGAATAAATGAATATTTAAAAAAAAAAAAAAGAATAGATAATTTACATATGACCACTTGTACCTGATTATCTATCTATATTTTTTCTCTTTCAAAAATAGCTGCTTTCTATTCCATAAAACCAATTCAGAATAAACAGCAACTTGGAGGAATTAAATGCCTATGTTGGTCACATAAATAACAATTAGGGATGGAAGAACAGAAATGTAGGAAGGTAACTAGGTAACTCTCCTTTGCCAATCTGAGTCTAACTATATACATCACACCAGATAATTCTAATTAGAAATCCAGATCTTAAGATTGTGAAGTAAGTCGCGATCGTTTTTGTACTTGAATATAGACGGCGATAATGATGAGGAATTGGTTTTCAGGTATATATGGAGTAGGTGGATGGTTAGGAATAGTATTTAAAAGAAAATCAATACAAATGAAAGCAGAGAAATCTTTTCTAAGAAACAATTTTGTGTTTGGATGTTTTACTTTTACCATTTCCTATTTTTTGTTTTAATTTTAATAATATCCAATTCAAACAATAATTATATATATTTGATTGTAGCTATACACTTTTAGTTTTGAAAAGAAAATTGACAGTGGCATGACAAACAGTGGTATTCAAAATGGTTACAGAGGCAAAATGGCAATTAGTGATTAAATATAAATTGTAAACAGGTGTCATCTACCAGGTGAACACAAAGAAGCTTGAATATATTGCAAACAATAGCTTAGAATAATAGTATTAAGTAAGGATTTTCTAATTGCCTGAGTGAGTTTTGAGACCAATGGATGCACTGACTTTATTTTGAATATGTTATTCATCATAAATGAGTATCATTAATTTATCTTTAAGTCGATGACTAAAAACAGATCTCCACTGAAATTTGTCTTACAAGCATTAGGTATTTTTCATAATACATTTAAAATAATTATCCCAGTGCCTAACATCTGATAAGAATTTAATATAACAAAACTATTTCATTATTAATAATATTTCCAGGGCCTTCTCTAAACTGTCAAAACTGAAACCATGTTAGAAAATAAGAACAAATTGCTTTGAGATCTTTTAAATACAGAGAGAGTTGAAAGAGGAGGTACATGCATTTGTAAGGTCCTTTACCTAAGGGAAGTGCCTTTTGTCTTTTTCAGCAGCTGGTTTAATCTAATTCAAGGCTTAACATGCAATGAGTACTCAATCTTTTCTTGTAGGATGAATGGACTCTTTCATATGAAAAGCAACTCAAGCTACAAAGGATTATGCTTAATGAGGTACACTTTGAATGATGGGTTATCTGAAACAATATAATACACGAAACAATATATATCCTAAGAGGCATGAAATTTCGAGAAAACTGCTGTAAGAGATCGTGAATTAGTATTAATAGACAAAATATACGGCATAATTCAGCTGTTGTATTTTGATAAATACATTCATTTGTAACATATTTTACTTTAAGTAGATTACAAAACAATTCCTTACCTACATTTTTAATTGTGGTAGAAAATCTTTACCAGCTGACCAACAAAGCTGGTAAAATGTGTTAAGTGCAATTCTCATTGAAATACTATTTATGATATGATTCATATTACTAGACATTTGCTACTAAGAGGATATCATAGAGCAACCAGTAAAAAAAAGTCAAAATTTCCAAATAACCATGTTTAATTCTTCCCTTAAACAGGAAACCAAATTTTCAATCTTTCTTATCTCATGCTATTAACTTCCAGTATTCATGCATATTGGTATTAATGATTTAATGATTTCATTAAAAATGTGTAATGATTATCATCACATTCTTATTGTTCTACCTTTCATTTCGAAGATACACGCTTTCAAAATAGAATTCACTTCTGCGAACAGAATTATTCTCATTCCTGTTTACCACTATCACCTCATACGCAAAATTGTGATCTCTAAAATGTTATTCTACATTTTGTTTTAGTTCTCTCCAGTCCTCTCTTCCCTCCCCACAGGGCTAGTTCCCCTGTTTTTAAAACTGTCCCCCATCTGGTTGTACTGATCTGGAATCTGATAGATTAACTTTCTGTAGGGAGACCACACCAATGTCATCATGTTGTCAGTGAAGGAAAGCAGATTCGGCAGAACACAGGATTTGTGGCTTTGTAAAATAAACTCATGACATGACATTATATGAAAAAGAAAAGTGTATCCAAGGGAAGGGGAGACAAAGAGCATAATGCTAAAGACATGACTCCTATTAGCTAAGTATCTGTACTTTTACTATTGAGATTAGATAGGGAATACTCTTAGGTTAGTAAAAAAAAAAAAAAAAAAAAAAAGGCCTACACCAACACATACTGGATATTTGTTAGGACGGAGTGTCAGATGACATCATGCTGTGGATAAGCGAGCTATACTGTGGTGAAGACCACATCGTAAAACATATTTTCTCCAGGCAACACCTAGGGAGACCTGAGGACTTATGACATTCATTTGTGTCAGAACTCAGCCTCCTGTAGGAAACTTAACTTTCTGGGAACAGACATGTACCCACCAACTTGAGGAAGTTCTCCAAGGAGTTGTTCATTCCTGTTGATTCCCAGCCTGTCACCTCAGAGCAAACAGGAGCACAAGGCTTCTAGTCGAGCCCAGCTGCTTGCCTCTCCCCTGCCTGGTCTACTGCGGGAGGAAACGGACCTTGGTCCTTAGTCAGGCTCCTCCCCTACCAAGAATCCCCAGCACAAGGAGTGGTGGGAACCACATGCACCTGAAGCTGTCACAGCAAGCAAGCATGAAGAAGCTGAGACCTCCGCCACTGCAGCAAGGTGAAAGGAGCTGCTGGGGGTTTACAGTAGGATTCATAGGTTCTTCCTGTGGCTATGCTGCATCTTGGTGCAACCAGCATCCAGCCTTGGAATCCAAACGATTAACATTCAACTCACAATGGGTGAGAGTTGAGGAACCTATACTTGCAGGATACTTTCTTTAAAGGACCAAAATAGTAAAGTAATGACACTTTCAGTATGAATGCACTTGATCATCTAAGAGGCTGAATTTCATTTTTTGTATTAAACTTTTCAAAACAAACAAAAAATTATTTCACTGTGAAATTAAAAATAAATAATGGATATTAATAACATTGTGATTTTTGTCATTTCTAAAGTTTTAAAAATCAGTATAAATCTAGTATCCCCAATCTGGATAACTCCCACCGTGAATAATGTGGTAAAAATATAACAAAAATATATCATTATTCATTAGGAATTAAGTTTTTTCAACTAGATTTAACTAATTAAAGCTTTGGATGAAATAATCACACTGAAGTAATATTTGCTAGTTTCTAGATTATCTATTTTCCTACTTAATATATCTTCATATTAGAATATACAGATCAGTACATGATAGATTGTGACTCATTTTATATTTTTCAAAAATCTTTTCTTAAGGTATTGTTGCAATGAACCAAATCCAAATTGTTAGAATTATTTTACCCAGTGGGCTACTGGAAAGTCAGACAAAACTAAAGAATTGTGGCATTTGGGAGTTAATTTCAGTGCAAAGTAACTAAGGCCACTACTGGAGCTACAAAAGTTGCTATCCAAAATAGGCTGATCTTGTTTATGGAAGACTTTATGATATGTGAAATGCAATTAAAACTAAGAGTTAATATTTAAGGAAGATTTTATGCTGTGAGTCAGATAGTAAAACGATGGTTTGCTTGCTATGACATGTTTCTTTGATAACCACATAGACAGTTCTATTACCTTGCTGACTTACAATATTAGAAGACGCATTGGGCAGCCATGCCACATTCTGCTCACCATGATCCCATACCATGATTCCAGAACTTTTCTCCATTTTATAATACAGATTGGAATGTGTTGTTATCATGTCTTAACTATTCTACTGTTTCAGGAATAATAAAATATTTATTCTTGTATTTATTCCACATTATTAGATTTTGAATTTTCATGCTCTATCCTTGAAACTCACAATACTTTCTACAGCATTTGATTTGTGATCCACTAAAATCTCCTGTCTTCAACATTTCGTTAAATGTTTCCTCAAGCCATTTTTAAAATAAATACATCTCAATTTCCCCCTCTTTTTCACAGTGATCTCCAGGGCCAGAAGTTCAGGTAGTTGTCTTCTTTGGCCTCACCACAAGACAGTGATGCCTGGAATCGCATTTTCTAGCTCCATTTATCTGTCCCCCTCATCATTAGTATAACATATGGACCTTCTGATCCATTGGCAATATTGCCATCCATCAATCTTATCCTCCATTAATCTTCCTTTTTTCATTCACTCATTCATCTCTGTATTTATCAGAAAGTGATAGAGAGCGAGGGAGAGAGCGAGAAGTCTATCCATTCCCCAAATAATTGACCAATGTTGCACCAAGAGGAAACCAGGCATCTAGAATTTCATCCTAGCTCCATATGGGGAGTCAGGGTATCTTCTGCTGATTTCCCAAAGCATTAACACAAAGCTGGAATACTCAAGTAAATGTTTGTTATAATTTTGAATGTCACCAACATCAATGACAAATATTGATCGTAGAGCATATTATTTTAGCTTCGTATTTCCCTGCCTATCATTTTAGCTACTTGACTCAGGGACATCTCATATAATATATAAACACTGGTAATGGAATATCTAATCTCACTATTACAAATAGCTTACCTTTAGTAAGCCATCATCTATTTATAACGCCCATGTGCTAAGATCATCAGTGTTATGCTGCTTTGAATTCATCAATATCTACCTCAAGTTCAGTTTTATTCACATTGTTATCAATGATATAAACTTAATTTCATGGTTTTATGATTAAAATTCTCGTATTATCTATGACTGCTCAACTTTAACATTATCATTTATTGAACCTCTTGTATTCACCCCTTAACTGAGCTTGTGGGCTTATTTTCTGTAAGTCCCATTTCTCTGTGAGAATGCAAACTTTTTGAAACTGAGGACGATTTCTACTTTGTTCATTTATTTTGGAGTAATAAACAGAAAATATTTGAAATAAATGAAAGCTGAACAGAAGAATGACATTCAAATAAATGACTATGTCTAGGCTTAAACGTGAGGAAAGTAAATATTTTTTTCTTTAGTAACCGGAATTCTTTAAGTTGGCTTTCATGAATATGAAATAAATTCCCAAAGAACTTAATAAAAACTGCAAAAAAATCTTATAGATAAAATACAAATAGACTTTAAACCAGGGAGATAGGAAAAAGTTTTATGCAAAAGGCAGAGATAAACATATTTCTTGAAATACGTATTTTCAGGAGAATGCAGTAATTATAGGAATTTAAAACTGAGGCATTGGATCACTGGAAAATGGTGTCAGAGAATAAGTGTTCATTACACAGGAGAGAATGCTGCATGGACCAACTACCCACCTTCCTGTATTCCATAACAATAAAAGAGAAAAACCATAGTTGAGTACATACAACTTGAAAAAACATTACAAAACTTTATTTGCCTTTCAATTGTACACAATGGAGTGATTATATTGTGGAAAATGAAATTTCATAGAAGATACTCTAGGCAATCTACTGAAGTTGTCCTCAGAGGTAAGCCTTGTAGTGGAACCTTTCTCTCTTTTTCTACAGCTGAAAAAAATATTTGAACTTATTGGGGCAGTTGCCATAGACTTTGAAAATGAAATCCACACACTTCAAGAAAGTAAATTTGATGGAACCTAATAGTTCAATCTTGCGCTTTAGTGAGATTTTTTAGTAAAACATGAACTTAAAGACAACAATGTGTCCTATTCATACAATAATTAAAATGTGTTAGCTCAGCAAATTTTAATGCTCATGGTTGCACATAGAAAATACCCTCTCCCATAAACAATCAGCAAGGGAAAAATTAGTTCTCCCATCCAAGTACCAACCAGGCCCGACCCTGCTTAGCTTCCGAGACCAGATGAGATCGGGGGGGTTCACGGTGGTATGGACATAGACTATTTTCAACTAGTTCTTAATAATGCATGCAATCTTCTGTTTTCAATGATATATTTATTAGAATTTACTCACATGAATTCCATCTAAACAAAGCCACTGAATGGATTGTTTCTGCATTTTATGTTCGTTAAATTTTACATGAGAGATTGCTTTCAGTTGTTACATTTTGGTCACATTGCAAGTAATCTGGCTAACATTGCAACAGCTGTACCTTTCCAGTAGGGATTAAAACAAGCAAATATGTGCATGTAGACTTGGTGGCACTCCTTTTGTGCACTGACTTAGAAAAGTTTCCAATAAACACATTCTTTGTTCCACAGCAGACACTCAGTAATACAAGAAAACCATGTTCTTCTCTAACACTGTAAATTACCAAAAGCAAGCAAATCAATTAACATTGAAAGAAATAAGGTGTTAGACATTTTTATCAGATTTTGAGACAGTTCCCATGTTTAATCATAATTTTTTGACTAATCAGTCACTTTCAGTTGGGAAACACTCATATATTAGAACATTAAAACTTTAATTCATGATATTTCTAAGATTTTAAACTTTAAGTTACTCTTCTCTAAGAAGCTAATAAGTAGACATAATCAAAGAAACAACTGTTCATACACAAATGATCATTCTTACAAACTACTTCCCTTTTAAAACTGAATTCCTGTGCTTACAATTTGAAAAGAGAAATGAAGCTATTAGAATTGTTATATTGTTTCCATAAATATTGCTATTGTGAAGTGTCTATTAAATGTTATTATACTAGATGCTATGTGCAGTTTATGTCATTTAATTCTTAGCTCAAAGTAATAGTATTTCTATTTTTCTTAACAGGAAGATAATCAAGATAGCAAAAATAACAAAGAGTTAAATAAGTTTAAGAGGTTAATAAACTGATGCTGGCACTGTGCCATAGTGCGTAAAGCCACTGTTTACGGTGCCAGCATCCATGTAGACACCCATTCAATTTCCAGCTCTATTTTCCATTGTGTTCCCTGTTAATGTGCCTGGAAAAGCAGAGAGATAATATTTACATGCTTAGGCCCCTGTACCCATGTGGGAGGCCCTAAAGAAGCTCCTGGCTACTAGCTACCATATGGTCCAGTTCCAGCGTTGAGGCCATTTGGGGAATCAAACAACAGATAGAAAATATCTCTCTGTCTCTCTCTCTCTCTCTGTCCCTCTCTCTCTCTCTCTGAGCTACATAAATATTTCAAAAATGTTTAAAAGAAAAAGAAATTGTAAGATGTCCAAGATAATTCACAATAAAAGAAATTCTCAATTTTAAAGGTCTTTGTGATTATGCTAGTATGCATGTACACTATTCTGGTGTTTCTATGTCAGTGTTGTGTGTGATTAACATTTTAAGCAGAATAGTGAGTACAACTGATTGTCCTACACAATTTTAAATTTCCTTGTCCAGTCAGCTGAACTGCTTAATAGATGTATTCAAAGACTGACCTTCCCTGAGAAAAGAGGGTTAATGTTAGCGGATGATCTTCGAACTTGAGAAGTCGGGCTTCCTCCTAGCTTCATTCTCAAATCAGAATAATGTGATTTGTAGGAATGTAGAAACCAGTTATTTTAGGGAATTGCTTCAGACAATTAGGGATACTGATAATATATATCTGCAGTTTTGACCATCAGACCTAGGATGAAGTAGATTTATTTCATAGAAATATCCCAGAACTATCTAAATGTAGAGTTCCTATAATTTTTACAATATGTATCCCTTTATGAAACCCAAACCTCAAGGTGTGGTTTGGGTATCAGCGGGTGTTTTAAGAATGTAGCATGTGTTTCTGGCTAGCGGTAATGTCATTTGTGTAGCGACTAGGTGAGACATTAAATTGTAAGTAACGTAAAAAGGAATAACAGTACTGGAGAGTTACAAAGCACATAGAATTGAGAACAAGATACACAGTTTTCCATTCACAGTCCTACCAACTACCTGGGAGAATCTTAGCAAATCATTTAAACTTCTTACAAAGAAAAATGTGGTACAGAACCAGTGTAGTCATGCACTGGATTAAATCATCGCTTGAAATGCTTGACATCCTATGTCAGAGAGCCTGTTCTTGGATGCTCTGCTTCCCAGCCAGCTCCCTGAACATGTACCTGGAAAGGCACTGGGTGATACTCAAAGTTCTTGTGCCACTGTTACCCATATGGGAATTCCAGATGGAGGCCTTGGTTTCTGGCTTCATCAAGCCCAGGCCAGGAGAACTTTCTTCCTCATCTTCTCTCAACGAATAGATTCTCTCTGTGTGTGTCTCTTTGTTTCTCTCAAGTGAATAAATAATCTTAACAGAGGAAACTGGTAATTGTTTCACATCCTCTTGGATCTGAATCTCTTCAATTTTTTTTACTCATTTCATCTACTCACAGGTTGTATGCTTCAAACTACTGTACCAATGACTCTGTTCAGGGTGGTCCCATGTGTGACTGAAGCCCTTTGTCTACTCGTTAGAGTGGCACATGCCTGGAAGCTCACAACTATCTAGAGTATCGTTAGCCAATAACTAATTGGGGTGGTGATTGGGGGTTGAAAATTTAGCTCATTTGGCTTTAGGACAAAATATAAAGTATAATTTATACTCCAGAGATTCCCTCTGGATAATGTCACACTTAGCTAGAAAGTACATCCTTGCTTTGTTTTATTGCCTTTGCCAACCTGCTATTTCTATTCCTTACTAGTTTTTCCTGGAAGCACTTTCCAGATAAAACATTTTGTCAATCACCTTCATCCTTGAAACTACTCTTTGGGAAATTATTTAAAGATCTCTAGTTTCTCATACCTATTATTGGAATAATATTGGGAATTCACAGCATGTTGGCTAGGTTAAAAGAATTATTTTAGGCAAACCAATGTAACCAGATTATACAATGTGATAAATATACATTGTTTATTAATACTTATAAAATGATGGAACAAAATCTGTTCCATTTCATAAAATGAATAATCTGCTGAATACTTACCATATAGTGCACATACTCTAGTCATCAAAAATAAGAAATAATGTATCTATACTTACTCTCCAGCATTTCCAATCCATGTGGAGAGACAGATGATTAAGCTAATACTAATGGTAAACTCTAGCCAGATGATAAGACGGAGTGCTAATAGTTAAGAGACTTCTCTTGAGTCTAAGGAGCCAGGGAAGAGATAAGTCAAAAAGTTATCAAAAAGTTATAGGATGGAAAAGAATGATGGGAATATGTGCAACTATTCCAAGATACAGGATAGTTTGTATTTGTTACTTTGAGTGTGTGTGTGTCTGTATCTGTGGATGTTTACATGTGGGATGTCCTGTGTCTTCACATACTTCTCTGTGGATGAGCAATAACTTCATGTCTTTAGCTTGAGGTGTGTCTGAAAGAGAAGGATTGGCACTGAGACAAAGGAGAGAAGTGGAAACTCCACTGACCTTCTATGATACATTCCAGAGTTTATACTTCATCCTGAAGGCATTGTCAAGTCACTGAAAGATGTTAGTAACAGAACGGGATGTTAGAAAGACATGTCTGGCAGCAGTGTTGAGAGCAGAATTGAGGGCAGAGATGGTGAATAGATTTTCAACTTATATGCCAACTGTGATTAATTGGTAAGGGCTGCTTGAAGTGCTTGTTGAGAAGGATTTTGAGATTTTGTCCAGGCGCGGAGAGAAAGAGCACCAAGATTAATTATCAATGTCTTCCATTTATTTCCTATGTCCTATCGCTTTCCTTGTTGAATCTGTCCTCTACAAATCCTATCTGGTACAAAAACTGGATGCGGATGAACTGGCATCATCGTTAGAAGACTATACAGGGAAAATGTGCCTCTGAATATTTCTAGCCTTGAAGATGCAGTAACATTTCACTTGTTTTATGAAGAATTGTAAGGATTAGTACAGATTTTATCATGTAAATGTACTAAAAATATCGCTTAGTTCAATCTATTTGCAGCTTTAAGAAACAAAGTTGTGGTAATCTATATCTACTTCAGTATTAGAATTAAAAAAAAATGAAACCATACACATAGCAACAAGAAAAATACAAAACTTCATAGAGTTTAGTTAATGACTTGTTTTTGAATATATACTTTGTTAAAACATGTTCCCTCTTCTATTTCACTGTTACAAATTGTCCGTCTGGTTAAGTGTTTTACGAAGTGCCTACTGTTTGACATTTATTTTACTAAGCATTATAACTGATTATAACAAAAACCTTCAAAAGCACTTTGGCTTAGTGCAAAGAACATAGCCAGACTTGCCTAGTGTGTAAATGTGACATTGCCACTTACTCAAAGTCGGATTGCAAGAAAATATTTCTCCAATTTAAACCTGTAATATTTCAATTAAAAAGTTATTATGAAGAAACAATGCAATACTAACGCATACAAGGTAAATCTGATAAATTGTAGTATGAGGGTATTTGACAAAACTTGAAGGTGTAATTCCTATGTTAAAACACATTAAAGTTTGAATAGGCCTAAATTTACCTAAAATTGACCACATTCTAAAATACACCTGAAAAAGAAGCCAAAAATCTCAATTTTTGTTGACTGTATCAGACACTAACAGGTTTTAAGCAAAGAATCATGGCAGGTGAATGTGTGCTATGCTCTCCGTTGGGCATAGCGTAATTGTAGTCAGAATTCCCATGAACTCTATGAAACAAAGTCACATAGTGAATATTAAATAAAAATCAAATTTCAATATTTTATAGAAATATTCTAAATCACTTTTGTAATTATTCATATAAACTCTATGACGTAAATTCTGGATAAAACATGATTTCAGGTAGTAATATATTCCCTGTAAGTTGTGCATGTGAAATGTGAAAACAAACCTTTTCACTTTTTGGCTGTTAATTATCAGTTTCCCAAATGACACTATTGTTAATGAAGCCCCTTTTATTGTAAACTTTGGCTCTGTTGAACAGGATTATGGTGAAAATGACCCAGTAGTGTTACATAAGTTATTTATTTTTGTATCATCTATATGACGTAAGAGAACTTTGACTTGAGATATGGTTAAATTGAGGTCTACTTTCTTCTAATTCAAACATGCAGCATTGATATCTCCACAAAGACTAGAATATTAAATCCATGAACTTAAGAATAAAATCTGTCAGCAATGTAATTTCTACAGCAAATATTTAGAAACTATTATCCTAAAAATTAGTATCTTCGGAGCAGGTTTGTTTGTTCCACGCCTCTTCTTCCTGAGTCCAGTTTCCTACTAATGCAAATCTCAGCAGACATCAGTGACAGTGCAAGTGTCACTGCATCTCATTTCAGAGATCTGGATTGATTTCCTAGACCTGGACTTGGTTCTAACGTCATTAAAGGAAAAGATTTATAATTTTAACAGAAGCAAGATGCATATACAGCCATCCTTCCAATACTAATATTCTAATTTTGTAAAAACTCATTTTTTTCAAAAAGTATTTAATTTTAAAGAAGATTGAATTCAATTGATCACTATTTTATGCAGCATTAGTGTATTGATGCACAATAATATAAATAGAAAAATTCTAGATAAATGAAACATTTTATAAAGTATTGCCATATTTAGAATTAAAATCTGTCTACTCTCTGATCTTTGGGAATTTTATGTCACACATTATCATTTTCTTTTCATTTACAAGAAGCATGGGGAAAGAAAATGCACGATCTAGTCATGGTTGAGTTTCTTTATGTTTCACTTCAGTTTTCTGGGCATTACTAGTAGCTTTTATTTCACAGTTGTTTCTTGTTTAAGTCTCACACAAGATGACAACAGCATGGGGCAAATCATTTTGGCTTAATTTAAAATGCTATTTTCAGGGTATTTTAACAGCAGCAACTCTCATATGAGCAAGTAAAGATCATAACTGCTATCTGTATTTCCCCAGATAAACTACAACTAGAAAAACAAACACAGAGAGAATTTGTAAAGTGATAAATAAATTTAGTATGCCTTATTCATGCCAGTAGAGTTTAAAAATGGAATATAAGTATATAAATGCATAATTTGATACATACTTAAAGAAAACAAGGTGAAAAAAGAAAAATAAAAATTCTTACATAAATTTAGCAATGCAGGTGGAAAGTATAGTGACCTTGAAAGTTAATAGTTACAAACTCTGTACATGTGTAATATACCTATATATGATATGTGTGCATGTATATATATATATTTATGATACATATGTATGTATGTGATATGCTTATATTTCTTTTTAAGATTTATTTATTTTTATTGGTAAGGCAGATCTACAGAGATAAGGAGAGACAGAGAGAAAGATCTTCTGTCCTCTGGTTCACTCCCCAAGAGGTCACAATGGTCAGATTTGAGCCAACCTGGGTCTCCCTCAAAGGAGAAGGGTCCCAAGGCTTTGGGCCATCCTCTACTGCTTTTCTTTTTTTTTTTTCTTCCTTTCTTTCTTTCTTTTTCTTTCTTCCTTTCTCTTTCTTTCTTTCTTTCTTTTTTCTTTCTTTCTTTCTTTCTTTCTTTCTTTCTTTCTTTCTCTCCTTCTCTCTTTCTCTTTCTCTCCTTCTTTCCTTCCTTCTTTCTTCTTTTTTTTAACACTTATTTTATTGAAAAAGCAGATCTACAAAAAGAAGGAATGAGAGAAAGGTTTTCCGTTCTCTGCTTCACTACCCAAGTGGCCACAATTGCCAGAGCTGAGCCATTCCGAAGTCAGGAGCCAGGATCTTCCACCAGGTTCCTGCAAAGTTCTAGGGCTTTGGGACATGGAACACTGTATCCCAGTTCTCAAGCAGGGAGCTGGATGGGAAATGGAGCAGCAGGGATATGAACCTGTGCCTATATGAGATCCCGGCATTTGCAAGGTGAAGGTTTAGCCATTGAGCCACCATGCCGGGACTAATGTGCTTGTATTTCGTGAAGTCAGATCTGTAGTGGATATTTAAATATAAGGCAATGACAATTCTTGTTTCACTTGTAAAACAAGTAACATTGCTAACAAACTTTAATACCAAGAAAAATGTCAAGACTGCAGGTGGGGCTTCTGGTCACCTCTAAATATTTTCTAGCCATCATATAAACTGAACCTGTTTTCTTCTTTGTTCTGCTTTCTGTCCTGGTACAACTTCACCAAGAATAGCACCTGCTTTCTGTTAACTCTTTGAATTACTTAATATTTGATGTTGCCTGTTTTTTAATAAAACTCCACTTGTTTTCACAGAAAGTAATTAGGCCAAATATTTTCTATATATATATATATATATATATATATATATATGTAACTGATAATTTTGAGACTTATAAACAGTTTTAATCAATTTAAATGAAAATTAGAAATTTGCTAAAAGCTTTAATAGCCCAAGGCACATAAATATAGTTACACATAGTATATAAATGCAAGCAATACTGGTTTACTTTTATGTACATTTAAATTATTCTGATGAGACTGAAGAGAATGAGCTTTTACAAAATACCTGACTCATGATTTCTTTGACACTCTGATTTCTTATGATCTGTGTTAATGTTATGAAAAAACGGCCGGCATCCCAGTGCCACAGGTTCAACTAAGTATATATAATGAAAAAAAAAAAAAAGCATTTACTGTGTTGTTTTTCAGTGGTGTTTAAGGTAAAGAACCCATCCTCTGTGAGCAATTTACCGATTCAAGGAAATATGAATTAAAATGACCACAGCATTCTTATCAGATCCAAAAGTCATCTTACGCAGCAATAACAAAGCTGAAAGCATCAGAAGCTCATTCGTCACAGTGTATCTAAGACAGTTGTCATAAACACAGCCTGGTTATAGCCACAAAAAACAACGGAAACAGCATAGTAATCCCAGAAATAAACCCAGGCACCTAAAGTCAACTAATTTTTATCCATCAATTAAAAATCAATCCAAGAAAGGACAGTCGTTCACAAATGGTGCTAGCAAGATCGGATTGGAGTGTGCAAAAGTATGAAACAAGAACAAGGATCAGAACCTGCAACCTGATACCATGAAATGACCCGAGGAAGACACTTGGGGACGTGATACAGGACGTAAACCTAAGCAAACATTTCTAAGAAAAGACCTTAGAAGTGCAGGCAATCAAAGCAAACAAGCTTCTGCATTGCAAGAGCAACTGTCAGCAAGTGAAGAAGAGACATTGAAAAGAATGGGACAAAATTTACAGAGCCTGTGCAACTGCTACAGGGTTATTTTCCCAGATCTATAAAGAACTGGAAAAACTCAACAATAATAAAACAGATAATTCTGTGAGCATATGGGCAAAGGACATGACCAGGCATTTTTTAAAAATGAAATTCAAATGGCCAACAGACATTAAAAAATATTCATGTTGAATAGCTATTAGAAAATGGAAATAAAAGCTATGGTGAGATTTCAACTAACCCTCAGAGTAACTATAATCTGAAAGTTAAATCAATCAAGCACTTCTATTAAGAGACATTATCATGTGCTTTTCCTGATTACTAATATACAGAATTCAAAAAAATGTAATCTATATGATTGAGTTTGCCATTTTAGGACTTGATTATTGCTCACAACATTTGTCTATATTCTTACAGTATAATAAATTGATTGGTTTGGTTGGATTTGTTTTTTTCTTTCTTCCTTCTTTTTTGGCTTCTTTCAATGTATTTATTTTATTTACCTAATGGAAAGTCAAACCTCTGACTGTAATGTGAAATGAAGTATGATATTATAAAAATATAAAAAATAAAAGAAATAAGAAAGGACATGGATAGGAAGGAGGGTTTTGGTTAGAAATATCAATATGATTTAAATCTGTATAATGAAACGGGCAATTTGTTCGTATTATAAATTGTAAAAAGTTAGTAAAAACAGTTCAGTGTGGTGGCCTAGCAGCTAAAGTCCTCGCCTTGAAAGCACCAGGATTCCATATGGGCATCGATTCTAATTCTGGCAATTCCACTTCCCATTCAGCTCCCTGCTTCTGGAAGATGGTCCAAAACCTTGGGACTATGCACCCACATGCGAGACTTGGAGAAAGTTCCTGGCTCCTGGCTTCAGATCAGCGCAGGACCTCTCTGTCTCTCCTCCTCCTCTCTGTATATCAGACTTTGCAATAAAAATAAAATAAATCTTTTTTAAAAAATGCCGCAGGGGATCGAAAAAGAGACCACAGTTGAAGAGGGATATGGCCAAGAATGTATTCAGGTATTGTTACAATAATACATCATAACAATATATGCTTCATATTCTTTTAAAATGAAAAAGAAATTGTATGTAAATATTTTAAAAGGTGAAAAAAATAAGCCAGGGACTATGGTCAAAGGCCTATGAACAAAACTTATCAAGACACAGTCATGAAGGAAAACCATGGCCTCTTTGTAGATGGGAAACTGGTTTCAATTGGCATTAGTTTCCAACTTACTAAGTGCAACTTTACCAATGAGAAAATAAGAAAATAATTATTTATTTCAAACACAATTAACATAAAGCAAACGTTTACCTATCAGGTTATTTAGAATATATTCTTTGTATCAAATCAACCCAGACCTCTGACTTGAGGGATATTCACCGTTATTTTGACAAAATGAGTGCAACTTGCTTGTTGGTCACACATATGAGCATGACGTCTGTGGTGAGCATTTGCTGCAGAGGCTACACAACCATTTGACACATCAGCACCCCAAATAGCAGGGAGTGGCTTTATTCCAATCAGGATTGTACTTTCCTGCTAACGTGCATTTGTAGTAGTATAGCAAATGAAGGCTCCAATGACTGAGTATCTGCAATTCTTTTAGGAGATTGCATTGGACTCCAAGCTCTTGTTTTTCACTTTGCTCACACCAAACCCCCGTGGTCATTTGGAGAACCAACAGATGAATGATTTCTGCCTCTTTGTCTTTATGTCTGCCATCCACCTGTTGCTCCTTTTCTTACTGTTTCTCTGCCTTTCAGGCATATTTAATTGATCCATTAATTTTTGGAGTAACAAAATTGCTTTCTGTCCTTGTAGTTTCTTGGTGACTGCCTGTGGTGTGCCTGCTGCTCTATTCTAATGCATGCTTACTAATATACTTACTTTCTTATAGTTTGGTAAAGGCACGCTCTGGGGTGACATGAGGTGCTTGTTTTAATTGTGTTTCCACCATAGAGATCGATCCTGCCCTGTCCATGGCTGTGGCAACTTAGGTGTCGCCTACAGAAATTCTCTAGCAAGCATTATCTGATAATTCTCTATTTTCTCATTGTGTTCTTGTTTCCGTAAGACTCAAATCCTCCTCACAGTGTTTCAAAGTCCTTTTGAAATAGCCACTTTTATTTAACGTTCACCAACTATAAATCTTTGAGTTTATTTTCTTCTTTTCTGTCTAGCTCAAACTTCTTTTTTGTAACTTCCTTGCTGTGATTCTAAGTATGGTTTCTCATGATTAGGTCTGACATATAAAACTGACACCAGCAAAGATCCCAGGAGACTTCCTCCCCTAAGATGGGATTGGAACTGGCTTTCAATGAAATGTTATTTTCTACAAATCTTCTCTGATGAGCTAGCCATCCATAGCACACCTGCATATCATTCTTACATGCAGTTTATAGGGCAAAATTTCTAACCAAAATAAACATCTTGGAGGCCCCAGAAACTCTTCCAATTTGTCATTTTTAAAACAATGCGGATGTCTTCCTAACCTTGAAATTACCAGGATTCCTCAAGAAGTATCGCCATGCTCAGAGAAAGATATTCGTAAATTGAAATCTTTAATTCTATTGAAATCATTATCTGAATATTAACTGAAGTGTTTCCATGCCAGTGCTAAAGCAACCTGTTATTTCTTCTACCCAAAGAATCAATATTGTTGAAAATCAAATATAAAATTTGATTGCATAGAGTGAAATAAAATCTTAACTGAATTCAAAGCCTTACCAAGTTTCTCATGTTACACATGTGATGTGCATTTGGATAAAAGGATACACTGGAACATGAAATGGAAATGTTGAACGCAGATGAAAACAAGAATTTTGGGCTCTTTGGTGACTGTAAACTTAACAAGAGAATTCAATAACAGCGATATAACAACCTAAATGAAGCTGCAAGTGTTAATGCCATGATATTTTCTGAAAAATCATTGATGATGACTTTTATTAAACTTCATCAATGCTATCCATTTAACCTGTACAGAAGTCATGTGACTCTAGAGTCATGACAAAAGATCATTTTAAATCCCATCAGGCTTGATCCCAATTGTTGCTGTTATCTTTATAAGTACTGTGTCTTCGGGCATTAATCATCACAATCCCTAACACTTGGCATGCAGCTATTGAACTAGTACTTGTTTCATATCAATTTTGAAATATTAATAGAAGGGGGATGCCCATTACTGGAAAGAACCAACAGTTTACTTTCAAAATTTTTATTTGAGGTGACTCCAATTGTGCCCTCTGTCACAATGTACCTTACAATACTTGACCCTTTTGTAATTCCACAAAGTCAGCCTGCTGTGTTATCAGTTGAACTTAGTGAGAAGGTAAGAAATACTGAAAAGCCTCATGACAACTTAAGTCAACTGGAAGAGCAACCAGTAAAATACAAAATCCAGGCTAAATATTTTCTCAATAAAGTTTTATTTTAAATGTAGTATAATCATTAGTTTTCATATTGTCTTGACTATTTTTAAACTTCAGAGTAGTTGTGGAAAACAACATTAGGTAATAAACACCTTAAAACATATATCAAACTACTCTTTACAAAAACAAGCAAACAAACAAACAAAAAAAAAACACTTTTCTAACCCCAGAAATACGGTGTAACACACAGTGCAAAAAACCCAAGTGGCCTACAAGAAGTTTCTAGCATTACAGTGGGCTAAATCATCCTGAAATACCTTCTTTTTGAAAGAGGAAGAAAGTCTGTAATTTAAGCCTAATTCATGGTAAAGTTTTTTGAGACTTTGAAGGCAACCTGTGCCATTTTTAAGCATGCTACTTCAATCTGTCACCAAACCACATGTAGAAATACCATTTTGAGTAGGATCAAAAGAAGAAATCCTCATTATCAAGTTGAGGGTCCAGTTCAAGAGTGTGCTATTATCCAAAATACAGAATCATGTCCAAAGTGTCTGGCCAGTATGCATGCTGTACAGAGGTGCAGCTGAGCTCAAAACTCTATGCTCTGTAAAGGAAAAAAAAAAGTTTCAAAAAGCCATGTCATCCTCTGAAGACACCTCTTTGTATTCTATTCTCAAGAACGTAGATTAGCAATACGTGATAACAACCAAAGACGAAATGTTTTTGAAAATTCAGAACAATCAAACCTGAAGATTTAGATATGTTTACTAACCATAAGTTCACTAAAGTCAGGAGAAATATGGAACGGATGGTCCAAAGTGTCTCACAAGTGCTGGGTGTTTTGTAAATAGTTGCTGCTGGATTTTTGTGGAAAGCAAATCTTGAGCTCCTTGAGCTCTTATGACAATTCTGATATTCCAGATTGAATCATTTACACACTGACTAATAAGATGGAAAAGTCCCCCACTTCTTACCCACCCAAGAAATATGTCAAATGGAAATGACATGTGTAAGACTGAATTTGCCCTGGCCTCTAAGTAACATCCAAATTGTGATATGAAAACATGACACGCAGTTTTTTGAGAGAATGCTAATCCTCATTCTTCTTCTTAGAAAAGAAGCTTCATAGGATCCAGAAATTTAGAGTTTGCCCTAATGCCTCATTCTGATTCATGGACATTTCCTCTAAACTGAAATTTAATGGTGCCCTTTGGGCTGTTGACACATTTCAACCTCAGTATTTCTCGTACCAAATCAAATAGAAATGTCTCCATTGGGCAACAGGCAGATTTTAAAGATATTTTTATGGTTTGGACAAAAGAAATTCCCCTTGATGGCTTTTTGTAATATTTGTATTAACTTTTTATAGAATTTTACTAATGGCCTCACCCTTTGGTCTGTTACTCAGGGGTCACATGCTAAATGCACCTTTCTTTGAATCCTGCTAACTGTGAATAAAAACCATAAATGCTCATTGACCACTCTGGCTCACTCCTGTTGACGTAGTGACTGAGGACCCATTATCTGATAACACTCAATAGAAGCAATGCGCTTAAAAAGCACGCCCTGGCTTGTAGCCACTGTTTGATTGAGTGTGTTATTATATTAACTAGAGCAATGAGTCTACTATTATAGCTTAGTATCACTTGCAGAGGCTACTAATGTCTGCCTGATTTATTTCTTTTGTCAAATTTGACTTACTCATCTCGCAAAGAAAAGGTGATATTGCATATTATGGGGTGTGGGGCTAGCTCAAGGAAGAATGATGGACTCAGAATTTTGGCTGTCTCTTGAGGCTGTCAATGATGTCTCACCATCACATTACAACATGCAACTATGTTTCTTTGTCATCTCATCAACTAACATCACTCTCATCATTATTACCCAAAATATTCTAAATTGACTCTCCACACAATTTCCATACTAAATGAAAATTTTCAAGAGAATTGATTTACTTTATACCATAAATATTGATTTAGTCTTACCATTTGAAGTATTTGGAATCCTTGTGCATTGAAACAATTTCCTAAATAACTGTCTCAAAAAGATTTACAGCTGCTTCTGTAATTTACTCCAGGACCTCACACTTCAGTAAAGTTTTTTGAAAACAAAAATTTTGCAAATATTTATAGTTATAAATCTTCTCCGTACTTTTTCCAGGGTAATAACCAGAGAGAAAACATCCAGGTATTGGATAACCTCTTCTGAAACTTATGTGATCCAATAACTTCCACATGTATATCACAATTAAAAATCACATTCTGGCCTGAGTCAGTGCTGGAGGACAATGGGAAACCTTGATGGTGTGAAACTGTAACCACTTGTAATCCTGTGAGGAACTAGGAACTCAAGGCAATGCTCCTTAAGCAGCTAAAATGGAAAAGCATGGTCACAGAAGCTCCCTAATGCTCAATTTGATCAGAGAGGTGATGCCTCTCGTGTATGCTGTTTAATTATCAGTAACCTGCTAGAAGAACACATTGTCTAGCGAATGACACCACTTACATGCTAGCACATAAACCACATTTTGCTTCACATACCCCTTCCCTATGCCTACATTACCCTCAGTCTTTAAGTTTTTTGCTCTTAATAAACTTTGGCTATTGGCCATCAATCAGTATTCTAAGTGTATGATTATCAGCTCTGTGCACCAAGTCCCTCACTGCTGAACAGCAAACAATTTAGTCAAATTGTCAGTTTTGGACTAAAATGATAGATGATTACAAGGGAAATTAGCAATTGTTGAATATTCTAGTCACTGGGTATCCCAATTCTCAAACAAAGGAGGCACATTATGCTCATAAGCTTTATTAAAATCCTCTACTTTTTTCATACACCTAATTTGCAAAAGAATTTTTGCTATGAAAAAAATTAGAAGAGTGTTGATGGTATAGTTACTGAAGTGGGGCACACTTTTTGTCAAAGCTTGGAGAAAACAAAACTTCTGGCATCAGGGAGCATAGATCTTATACTCTAGAATGTAAGGAAAGTGAAATATGAATGTTTTTATCAGAACTATTGGAGCTTTATTTACTTACAGTGACAAACAATTTTAGTAGAACTGAAGCGAATTAGCATTACCATTTTTCATAATAAGGTGCTGATAAAAAATATTTTTTAATGTGCTCATTGAAGTGAAAGGCAGAGTTAGTTGGACAAGGGGTAAGGATGCTTCCATCTTCTGGTTTACTCCCAAGGAGAAGGTAACTGTGCCTGATGTAGATTGACTTAACCTAGGCCTCACAAAAGTGTTGCTGGTGTAAGTGCTTAGGCTATTTTTAATTGCTTTCCCAGAGATTTTGCTGCCAGCTTGATCAGGGTGGATTACCCAGGACTCATCCCATAACGATTACAGGTGACAACAACCCACTGCACTACAATGCAGTTCACATCACCAAAATTTCATCATCCTTTTTCTTTAACCTTAAGAGATGATCTATCATGGATAGAAAGGAATTTCTCTAGCTATTGTGTCTCCCACATCAGATGTCTACCATCATCTCAAATTATCCTTCCTACTCCCTTTCTCACAGGTATTTCTTAGCCATTTCATGCGATGAATTTAAAAAAATGTGTAGCCATGGACAGTGGACAATGCCTAGAGTTGAGAATCACTGCCTTTAGCTACACCCTCTAAAACAGAACTCGTGGGAGAAGATTTCGGGCAGTGAGCTGGGCTTCCATTTGGAATGGGAATCTCCAATTCCCACGTCAGTACCACCCACTCTGTGTCTGGTTCAAACTTTGCTATGCACTCTGGGAAGGCATTAGATGATGGTCTACTTGTGTGTGTACCTGATACACATGTGCCAGACCAAACAGAATTACAGGATCCTAGCTTCAGTTTAGCTCAGCTCAATTGTGGGGCCATTTGCAGAGAGAATTACCAGATGAAAGTTTCTCTGTCTCACTCTGTCTTACATAATTAAATAAACAAATCTTAAAATAATAACTAGAGGGACCAGTGTAATGCATAGCAGCTTAATTCTCCATCTTCAAGTGCTATCATCCCATATACATGTTACTTCTTGTCCTGGCTGCTCCCCCTCTGACCCAGCTCTCTCTTTATGACTTGGGGAAGCAGTAGATGATGGCCTGAAGCCTTGGGGCCCCAAACTCTTACCGAGACTAAGAAGGTCCTGGCTCCTAGCATCAGATCGGCTCAACTCTGCCCATTGTGTCCATTTTGATGAATGAAATACCAATTGCAAGATCTCTTTCTCTGCCTCTCCTCTCTCTGTAGAAATCTACATTTCAAATAAAAAATACATCTTAAAAAAAAAAAAAAAAAAAAAAACACCACAAACCCAGGCGTGGTGGCCTAGCAGCTGAGGTCCTCGCCTTGAGCACAATGGGATACCATATGGGTGCCAGTTCTAATCCCAGCAGCTCCACTTCCCATCCAGCTCCCTGCTTGTGGCCTGGAAAAGCAGAGAAGGATGGCCCAAAGCCTTGGGATCCTGCACCGATATGGGAGACCCAGCAGAGGATCTGGGATCCTGGCTTCAGATCAGCGCAGTGCTGGCCGTTGTGGCCACTTGGGGAGTGAATCAACGGACAGAGGAGTTTCCTCTCTGTCTCTCCTCCTCTCTGTGTATCTGACTTTGCAATAAAAATAAATAAATCTTAAAGAAAAAATAACCAGACCCAATGCATTCTTTTGACCAAAGTTCCTATCAGGCATATGGAAGGTCATGTTTACAGCAATGTCATCTAGATATAGGAATGAAAATTGTGACCTTCTGTTAAATGTGGTGCTGGAGATGCAATTCTAACACAGAAATAACTACAAGTAACAATCTAATTACTTACACAATTATGGTAGCATAAATCTAGGCATAATCATGAGTGGCTTACAAATGTAACACTACCAGCAGACCATGGAGCCTGCAGTGGGTGGTATGACTTCTACCAAGTGATGTTAAACAGGGTTCCTGAGTTAACTTTGAGAAGACATTCTGCTGCTCAAGAGTCCATATCGAGACTAGAATTGGTCCCTCTTTCTGTTGGTCAGGTTTTTAGGATAGTCTAGAACATGTCACATAATTAAGCTCAACTGAATTCAAGATGATAAATAAATGAAACATGAACATTAATAGGAGTCTTTGAATTTCTTGCATTTTAGTATGTGTTATGAAGAAACACACTGGCTATTTTGTGTTGACTATCTTTTTCCTGCATATACAATTGAACAGTCTTATTAATATATAGTTTCCTTTAGAACAAATGTCATGTTTTCTTGCTTTCCATTACACAATATTCAACTTGTTTAACTTTGTGATTTGCCTTCTGTATTACATGATTTTTTTAAACAATATTTGAACTTGATAGGGTCCTCTTTGTGAAAACTAGAGTCAACAGAACTCAATGAACCAGGTCAATGCCCATTGTTCTTTCTGTCACATCAGTAATAATGTCATTTATTCCTGACCAAGGAGTCTCAGCTAGTCAATTAACACCCATGAAATTGTGTCAAGTGAATATGTTGGCTTGCAAGTAGGGTAAAAATGCAGTGACCTCCCTACCCCATCTGTACCTTCCAACATTTTACCTTAGGATTTACCATGTTTTAATACAAACAATATTTTGGTTTTATATTTAATTAGTCCCTTTAATATAAATTTATGTGGAAAAGTTTGTGCGACTCACCACTCTGGTCTTAGATCTTTTAAAAGTACTTGGAACATAATAGGCCATGGCTAAATATGTATTCAACGACTTTGTGAACTTTCTACCAGAGACAGAATTTTGTCAACACTAGGCAGAATGTGTATTTTTCAATATTAGTAAGCTACTATATGCAATCCTCTGACCTATGTGGAAATAGACTCAATGTAAGGAAAGTATAGCCTGAAAAATCTTTGTTATTGGACAGGATTTGTGGTGCAGCAGTAGGGCCACTGCCTGTGCTGCTGACATTCCATAAAACACCAGCTCCAGTCCCAGGTACCACAGCATGCGAGCCGAGGATAACCTGAATACGTGGGCTCCTGCCACCCATGAGGGAGATATGGATAAAGTTCCAGAGCCCTGGCTTTGGCCTGACCCAGTCCCAGCCTTTGTAGCCATCTGATGAGTGAAAGACAGATGGAAAATTTCTCCCCCTTTCTGCTTCTAACTCTGTCTTTCAAATAAATTAATATGTCTTTAAAAGAACAATGCTATTCAAGTTATAATACTGTTGCCAAGGAATAGCATTGTGGCATGACCTGTAATGTCACTATCTGAGAAGCCAGCATTCCATATGGTTGCCATCATGTTTCCTGGTTTCTCTAATTTCAATCCAGCTCTCTGCTAACGCTCCTGGGAAACCAACAGAAGATAGCTAAAGTATTTGGACCCTTGCCACACACATGGAAGCCCCAAATGAAATTCTCAATTTCAGTTTTAGTCTAATCCAGATGTATATATTTGGAAGGGTCTATTGAGAAAAAGGAAAATTAGAAATTTGCAAAGAAAACTTTGATACTGCAACTGTGTGCAACTGTGTGTGTGTGCATGTACATGTGCATCATTAAGGATAGCATTTATTTTCTACATACATAACCTTAATGATGCACAATCACAAATCTGTCTTCATGTTTTCATTTTTGAACTCACTTTTTTATGATTGAGGTTAAAACCTAGAAACTTGGTAGAAGGAATACTTGTTGTTTCAGATGATAAAAAATATGTTAGTCTATGCTATACTAAGCCATGAGATTTTATAGTACATTGATAAATTATTTTCAGGACACAAATCAAAAATATTTTCCCAATAATTTCAGATTTATAGCTATATTTGAACATAATATTATTTTTATTTTACAAATAAAATCACTGAATTTTGCTGTTCAAAGAGACATTCACATTGATATTAATTATTCATTACCAAAATATTAGTAAAACTATAATCATAACAGAGAAAACGTTCAGTTTTTGTTTGCTTGCTTGTAACTTGCCACCTTTGTTCAGAATAGAACAGAAAAATGCCATAATTTATGAATATGCAAGCTAAACTATTCCTCCACTGGATAGAAGGATGATATTATTAATGACTGTTCAATGTCACTCATTCACACTCTCTCTTTCTTGGATTTGAAGTTTACAGATGTGGTTAAAGGCAATATAAAAATCATAAAATACATTATTTGATTCAATATCAATTCAATTTTTATCTTACCAGGGAAAATAAAAACAACAAAAATATTTCATTTAAATGTTCTAAAGATTCCTAAGTAAAGAGTAATCTCACTGTAGTATTATTATGTTTCACTGCTTACATAACTGATTTACTGTCTGAAGGAGAAAGTAAGATACACAAAAAGTCTTCACTATGCTCAGGTCAGGTAATCAATTTCCTATCCCCAAAGACAAAACTAATAGTACAGAGGATTAGCACTAAATGCAAGCAGCTGCTTGTGTAATACTGGAGCTTTTCTAGGGAATCCTACAATAATGGAGTAGACAGGAAACTGAATCCTATATATCTCTATGTTTGAATGTTGTAAAATCCACACAGGTGTTTTTTTGTTTAAATACAGATGAGATGAGGATTAGTTTTGCTTTGATTCAAGTAATTGCTATTAAACAGAAAGAAATTTGAAGCAAAATATGCAGTGCCTGTGGATAAAAAAGTATTTCTTTTATTCTGAAACTCTCAAGATTTTATCATTAATAAATGTAACTTCACCTTTTATAGATGGAAGAATTTCAAGAGTTTACCTGATGTAAACAACTTAATGCAAGTATTAATTTCAAACTCACTCCCTAAATATGATCATTATAAGCCAACAAGTTTTATACCACACTAATTTTATACAATTGACAACAATCCATTCCTTATTTCTTTTTCATAAGTTCATAAAGTGCTCTAAACCTCAGAAAGACTGATTAAATATAAACATTCCTAAATTTAATTAATGCTATAGATCAGTTTCATTTCATAAAAACACACACATGCAACATTATTTTTCTCTAAGGGTTTTACTTTAGAATCTATTGATGCAATGTAACTCATTAATATTTCAACTCTTCCTTAGTTTTAATTTAGGAATGATAGATGAAGCCAAATTATATGCCTTTCTATGGAATAGAAATAAAGGAGTAACTAACATGGGAATTGTTTCCTTAGCACATTTATCCAATTAATTTGGTGTCTTAGGAATATTAACACAATTGAATATCTCCTTTAATGTATTTTTCCTATTAGTATTCATAAGATTGCATGTTTCTTCTCAATCTGTAACTTTACATATTCAAATTGAAGTGTCAATAAATGCCTTAATAATCTGTGCTGGACTTTGTATTCCCTTGTCCACTCTATCACTAGAAAATTATTTATTAAAATTACGTACTAAACAAAGAATAAATATGTCTATAAATGATTGGCATAATGGTACAACAAATTTAACTGCTACCTGCAATGCTGTTATCCCATAACAGCAGGCCAGAGTAAAAGTACAGTTAGAAGATCTTTCACTCTCTAAATCTGTCTTTCAAGAAAATATTTAAAAACAAACCTGGAGTTATGGCGCATCAGGTTTGTCCACTGCCTGTGCTGTCTGTATCCCATGTGAACACAAGTGCAGCGCTCTTCTTCCTCTCCTTCCAGTCCCGGGTCTTTACAATGGGCCTGGGAAGGCAGCGGATGATGGCAAAAGCATTGGAATCCCTGACACCAACGTGGGAGACCTGGATGGTTCCTTGTTTGATCCTGTCCAGTCCCTAGTTCAGTGTTTCTTCCCCTCTCTCATTCTGCATTGCAAACGGATAAAACAGAACTTGGTAATGTTACTGAGGGAGTGAGAGGTCACACCAGATACGAGTGTAGAATTGAAGGAGAAGTCTTAACTGTTCAGACTTGGCGACATCAGCTCCTGCTACACTCCAGAAGCCATTGTGCTAAGCCACCAAACTGAGGAGTTTTTAAATTCTCATGCTCCAATCAGATTGACAGCCATCCGGAGCAAAGTTTTCATTGAATTAACTAAGTGGCCAGAGGCAGGAAGAGAGTTCCCAGAGCCGGAAGTTTCCTGCAGTTGAGTAAGCTAACCTAGTACAATAGGAAGCAGGGGGCGCAGATGCACAGAGCCTCCTGAGTCGTTTTCGGGCTGTCAATTGTTCTGAACGGTGCAGGAGGTAGGTGTGGCTGGATGCACACAATAATAATATAATATTAACAACAACATAATAATATATTATTATTGCTATTATTATTTCAGAAAGTGTAATGGTGAGTTAAGCCACCACCTAAAATTGGCATTCTAGGGCCGGTGTGGTAGCCAAGTGGCTAAAGCCCTTATCTTGCACACTCCAGAATTCCACATGGTTGCCATTTCTTGTACAGGCAGCCCTGCTTCCCATCCAGCTCCCTGCTTGTGGTCTGGGAAAGCAGTTGAGGAAGGCCCAAATCCTTGGGATGCTGCACCCACATGGGAGACCTGGAAGACGCTTTGGGCTCCTGGCTTCTGATTGGCACAGCTCCAGCCATTGCAGCCACTTGGGGAGTGAATCAACAGATGGAAGATCTTCCTCTGTGGCTGTCCTCCACTCTGTATATCTGACTTTCCAATTAAAAAATAATAAGAAATTAAAATAAAAATGACTTCCCATACAGGTGGGGGTTATAGTCCTGGATGCTCAACTTATGCCCTAACTTCCTGTTAATATTCTGAGAAAGCAGTCAAACATGACTCAGTTACTTGGGCCTCTGCACTCAGTTGGGAGACGGAAATGGGGCTCCCAGCTCCTGCCTTTGGCCTGCTCCAGCAACAACATTTAGAAAGTTTGTAGTAATGAAACCAATCTCCCTCTCTCTCGTCTTAACTTTCTCTCTTGTTTCTTCTCTCAGTCTCTGTCTACCTCCCTGTAATTCTCGTTTTCTAATAAAATAAATAAATCTGATACCTAGACTCGTAGATCCCACCATATTGTTTCCAGTTCCAGTTGTACAACTATTCTTAACAATGATAAGGGCGGAGCATGTGATTTGCATCCAATACCCCAATTCTTCTTCCATCTACCTAATGTAAACAAATACATTCTTCTTTTATTTAGTCTGCTTATGCTTCTCCATTTCAATACAGTTTATTTCATTTCACATGTTGATTATTTCTGAAACATAGAGGTTATCTTTGATATGACCTAATCTGTATACTGCTTTCTTATCTTGATCTTTAAAATGTAAAATTTTATATAGGTGTGACTTCTAAATAAATATCCCAATTTTCCCACAACCAGACCCAGTGTAGCCACTGCTATTTGGAATCACCCGAAAGCCCTAGCACTACTCCCTTGTTCCAATCATATTTTCAAAGCTAGCCCATAATATATTCCATAGAGCAATTTTTGTATAATCATGATACTGTAACCCTTCTCCAATAAGATGAATCAGGAATTTCTTGTAGTAGTAGTATAAGAATAATTAAGTTAGTACACAAAGTCTCCATGTTTGTTCCTTTTTGTTAAAATGTTTTATATTACTATGTTACTTTCATATGCTTATGGCAAAAATGCAAATTATATAAGCATCATAGAAAACAGTATGGGGGTACCTTGACAAACTATGAAAATGATAATTTTATCACATGATCCAACTTTCCTAACTTTGAGTACTTATCCAGTGGAAATGAAATTAGCATTTCAAAAAGATATTTGCACTCCCATATTTTTGTCGTATTATGCACAATAGCTAAGTTTGATTAAACCTAGATTTCATGAATGTATGAATTAACAAAAAATAGTGTATGTGTGCAATATATCTGTGCATGTGCACAATATGATACTATACATAAAAATTATACCTCATTAATTAAAATACAATGATTGGAACTGGAAGATAGAATCGTAATTACTTTAAATGAGTCAGTACATATTGCATACATATACCAATTCATCACATCACACAGTATGAATTTTTATAATGATTCTGTACTAATGATAGAGTACAATAATGTAGAATGCTTTTACTGTTGTGGTTATGAGGTTCTGTGAAACTCTATGATAAAAATTCAGCCTGTTTAGCTTTGAGTTCTGCTATGCGTTTCCCACTAAAATGTGCACCTGTCAGCAAATACCAATTCAAAGAGTTGGTGCTTTCCACGTGATATTGTAGAGTCAGATTGAGTTTTCTGCTCCTCAGTCTGGCCTGCGTCAAACCTGACTTTTACATGCATTTGGAGAGTGAAGTAGAGAATGTGAGCTCTTTGCTTAATGTAGTAATATCAAAGATATACTTTAGAGAAGCTCACTTCACAGAAATCATGGTATAATGTTCACTACAAGAAGCTGGGGAGAGCCAAGCCGCATGAAAAAGGTGCCAAGTTTGATTTACAGGTATACTTAGTTATAACTACAGAGTATCAACTAATTTTGTTTTTCTTTTTTAGAATGGGGTGACTGCAGTCACTGTTGTTTTTGTTCTAAAGAGATAGAAGGAAGGATTTAGAAACCCTTGCAATATGAACGAGTAGATACGCTTATCCTGACTGAATATGTCACAAATATGTATGTGCTAAAAAAATCACATGATGATCCGTGAATAAAGACAACATTTAATCATGTAAAAACAAAAATGAATTCAAAAATTTATTTAAGAGGATGGAAATGATAACTACCTTAATTTTATCAGTACTAATTGTATAATATATTGAATTCTGCACCATTAATATGCACAGTTAAAACGATAGATATTTTTAAAACCCAAAATGTGTTAATGATCCTCCACTCTTACAGTAAAATGTTTTTACTCTATTAACATACAGTTTATACACATTCTAATAAATGTTTACTAATTTAATCATGCTTGATAACAAATAGGTTCTAAGTACCCACTAGCCTATTGGAAAGCATTTACACTGTTCACCAAGTCAGCAGGGGACTTTGAAGATGTTTGCCTCTCTTGTTTGGAGCATGCACTTCTGCAAAAGTTACTAGCAGAGATGATCAAATATGCATTTTTACACATCAAGAATGCAAATAGGCCCACTCAAATATTCTGTTCATGACACTGATCCTTGAGGAAAGGAAAGGAAAAAAAATGTGACATTTAGTCATAACATGCAATTTACCATCTAAATTGTATTGTCCTATTCTTAGCATATGAATTTGCTCTAATTTTAATCAGTAGATATCTATTCAGTACTTCTTTAGCATAGTGTCATGATTGATAAGTTGAAAAATATGATCCTTGGTTTCATGGAGTTTAATCCTGCATATTACCTGCAGAATTAGCTAGTGCTACAGTAAATATACATTGGCTGACACCAGATTTCAGCACATTTAATAAGTGGGAAATGTTTTAAAACTGCCCTGATTGTCTAGGAAATTTAAAATTTAATTGCTAAATTTGGTTTAAAGAATGAGTCGTTTGATAAATAAACATGAATACTAAGGGATTTTAAGAAGTGCAAGAGTTTAGATAAATGTCAGATAAATTAAAAAGTAACTGACAAGTCATTCAATAAAATCATACACTGAACATATAAAAACTGCTAATGAACAATAAAATTTAATCGTAAGATTTTATTCACATGAGAGCTTTGAGGCTTTATTTTAGAACAAAATGAGAAATTATTGAGTGATTAAACATTATATATTTATAATGATATTTGTATTCTAGGGATGTGATCTTATGCAAACATCATTGCATTGCAAGAGAAAAATAGTCTTATGCCCACACGATTCAATAGCTTAACTCTTCATCCTCAATCAGAATTAGCCAACATGATGAAATAGTCAATTAATTAATTTAAGGAATCTAATATTGTTGATTTGTTGTGACATGTGTTATATTGCTTAAACCAAAGGAATAGCTATCAAATATGCATTATTATATATATATTTGATATGTATATATTAAGGGAATATATATATTTCTCTGGATTAAGAAATATAGTCTATAGTAAGGTAACTATATACTATATATAAAGTAACTATATATACATATATGCATACATATACAAACATTCATACACACACACATATATATATATATATATATATATACACACATATGCCATAGACAGAGTATATAGAAATCAGTGGTTAAAGTGAGGAAAATTTACACAAGATAAGCTATCAATTCAATGAAACAAGTTTTGCTTTTGTTCCTAAACCTTGAGGTGTTATTACTTATGGGATGAAGGTTTCTATTGAAATAACAGTTCTAATTAATATCTGATTAATTAGAAGGCCTACTTGGCACCTAGACAACTCACACAATTTGTTATATAGTAAATTGTGAAAATATTGAAAACACAGTATTTTCATGGTAACGAAGCTCAGCCGGTATGTCCAAAAGAACTGACCATATTATGTTGTGGTAGTTTTTATTTTTTTTAACTTCAAAAAATAAGACGGTAGCTTTTTGGTTAAAAGGATTATGTGTATTTGCAACACTGGCATCTCATGTCAAAGCAATAGTTCAACTCCCAGTTGTGCCACTTCCAGTTCAGCTCTCTGTTAATTTGCCTAGGAAGGCTGCCAAAGATGGCCCAAGCACTTGGGTTCCTTGTACTCAAGTGGAAGAAAATTACTAGCTCTGAGCTTTGGCCTGGCCCATAACTGCCTATTGCTATTAGAGAACAAATTAGCTGATAGAAGATTCTCTCTTTCTCTCTAATTGTTCTGCCTTTCAAATGAATAAATCTTTAGGAAAAAAATAAAAGTTAATTTGAATCTCTAACTTGCTGAAATTATCAACTAATTATTAACTTTACTTACTAAGTATGTAACCTGTATTGTTGTAGTTGCCAGCAACTAAGGGACGGGTAATCACTTTAAGACCTTAAAATTTATGAGGGTGCTAGAAGCACTTCATGGAAAAACAGAATTAAAAGAGAAATTTATCTCTGTGTGTAAAACTTTTGAAATATTAAGCATAGCTTTTTTCATAATTACCATTTACCTTAACTTTTTAAAGATCCTTCATATAAAATGGGTATGTTAAAAGTTATAAAAATTCCATCGTGTCCTTTTAGAAAACATGATGAGTAACAAATGCATTTGTAACATAACTTATTTCCCTTGCACAGGAAGTTACTACTGTGTTTATCCCAAACCTGTTTAATTTAAATTGATATTTTTATAATCAATAATGTGAAGGAAATATTTTATGGCTTCTCCAAGTTGTTTCGGAGTGAAAAATAATTTTATCAGATTGTGAAAGGCCCACAATGAGATGTGGGGTTTTCAACTTCACACTATTTTGATAAACCCGATGTAACATATATTTCAAGTAACAACAAATATCGAACATTATACTCAAAAGGAAAACCAAAGTAAAAACAAATGGTTAATCTACAGCGTCAATATTTTCTTTTCACATAAAATTAATCAAATATTACACGTTTATTTTTTCCTTCCTTTTTAGGTTTTCATTTGAAAGAATTATGGGGAGGGAGGGTCAGAGATAAAGAGAGCGAGCAAGCGAGCGAGAGAGGGAGAGATATCTTACATCTGCTGGTTCACTTACCAAATGGTTGCAACAGCCAGCACTGGGCAAGGCTGAACCCACAGCTTCATCTGGAGCTCCCATGTGAATGTCAGGGACCAAAGCACTTTGACCATTTTGTGTTGTTTTACCCAGTCATGGACTGGGAGCTGGATCCAAAGTGGAAAACAGGGACACAGGAACTCCAATATCTCAGCCATCATGCTCAGCTTTCCAGAAACACTACCAGAAACTAAATTATAGATGGTGTGGTTGGAACTCAAACCAGCACTCAGATATGGGATGTGGCTTACTCAAGCAGTAACTCACCTGCTATGTCACAATGCATGTTTTCAAAAGAAAATTCGGAAGTATGGATTTTTTTAAACAGTTTGAAGCATAGTTCTCTTAGTTAATATGTAAAGATCCAAATTACAGTTTCTCTCTCTCTCTCTCTCTCTCTTCCGATTTCTCCCTCTGTATTTTGAAGATCTGCAGTGTATTTTTGAAAGGCAGAGTGACAGAGAGAAAAACACACGAAGACACAGAGGTCTCGCATCCACATATGCGTTCCCCAGATGCCTGCAGTACCTTGAGATGGGTCAGTCTGATGTCAGCATGCAGAAACTGCATCCAGGTCTATACCACTTGCCAATTATATATATAGGGAATACTATTGGGACGTGGACTACCAGGCTTGGAACACACACCCCAGGTGAAACTGTCCAGACCTGCTATAATTTTACGTTGAGTCCAGGGGCAAATTGTGTGGATCCACTTTTTCTGAGCCACCATCTCACTGCCCCATATTTGCAAATACTGCAAACAGGTTATTATTGAAATCCTAAGCAGCTGAGCACCTCAGTGAAAAAGGAATTTTACTGTATGTCATGAAACTCATCAATTGTCTTTTGCCCATTTGTCTCTCACTGGGTGTCCAGAAAAACAATAACCATTGTTAATAGCCATTTGTGAATTGATTAAATTTCCAATGCTGGAAGTTATGGTCAGGTCAACCCTGATAGCTACCCAACAAAAACTCCCTCCCCAGTTGAGCAACACACTGTGAAGCCAGGGAATGCTTTAAAACACAAGACACTTCTTGGAACCCCAGTATCCATTTTTATCCTTTCTGAAGACAACCTATCTCGATTTCCTCCCTTAGGCTCTTTCTCTTTAACGATTCTGTTCACATTCACTTGTTCATTTTGCAAATAAAACTTCTCTGTCTGCACCTGCTTCCTGGTTTTTGCTTTCTGCATTAAACTGGGGAGAGAACCCACCAAGCTCACCCAGTGATACTAACACTGGATGCAATCAACAAGAGTGGTAGGTTAACCTCTTAGACCGCAATAACAACCTCATCGTTTCTCCAAATAATGATTTTATTTCAGTAACATTCCCTTGGAATTCAAATTTTAATTAAAAGCAAGCATTAACATTTACTGACAGATTTTCATAATTATAATAAATATTGATTTATTAAAGTGTGCAATACCATCCAATTTTGAAATAAGGCAATGCTGTTCTATATTTTTATACATACTCACACATATTTCCTATTTTCTATGTGACAAAATTTCCTGTCATTTTTCATTATCTATTATAGAATATGTTTTATAGACCAGAAATGAATATATAGTGCAAGAATCCATTTGTTCTCTCAGAAAGAATATGGAAACCTCTCAAGCTAGACACAGTAACAAAATTATAAATACAACTTTTTTTCCATTTTTCACTATTATTTCCCCGAAGTGTTATGTGTGAAATGGGCTACTGTCACCTGAGAAACAGAAAATTTATAACTGATGTAGCAAAGGCATATGGAGAAAAGATAAATTATTTTATTATTAAATAGGAATATAAACTATACATGGAAAAATGTTTTATTATTTCATTTGGAAAGAACTTTTTGTTAGTGCATATTTTGTATTTCTTTAACATCTCAAAGTCATTCTCTTTAAAACAAATTCCAGAAATGCCTTTTTGGCATTAGCAATTCTGAAAACTCATTTCCAGAACAATAGTCTAGCAAAATCTTCCTCAGAAATATCTCTGAATAAAAGCAAATTGATGGATTTATATTTTCCAGGCAATCCTCAACTGAATGAACCTGAGAATTGAAGAAGTTTGGGGTTTGTTATGTTTGCTATTTGTATTATGTCATTTGGGTAAGATTTTATACTTATATATACATCTAACATTATATATATTTCCATGCTGTGATCTTGTTAGCTAATTCTTTAGAGTTGAACATTTTTCCCTGTTACGCACATAATGTGAAAATCAGAGTGGTGATCTTTTCGTTTTTATTTATTTTTATTTGTAGTTACTTCATTTGTCATATGAACCATAAACTCCTACATTTTTTTATGCTTACCACTTTCCTTATTTGTGCAACTGTCTGCACTGGCAATTGTAACAGATTGTATTATATGGTACACCATTAATGCAATTAATCAACGAATACACGGTTTTGCTATGCATATAACAGGTTATCAAATAACTTAGCGCAGAAAAGAACTTGGATTTGCTATTTGGCCTAGTTGTTGAAACATCATTTAGCAGGTGCCCATTCTATGTCAGAGAGAATTATTTAAAGTTAGAATTTCAATCCTAATTTCATCTTCCTGCTTTTATATACCTCAGATTGTAGAAAGTGATAGCTCCGTTAGTTGGGGGTTATCATCGTATACACATCACATTTCTTAGATGGTTTATTTGTTTATTTAGTGTGGTAAAAGTCTTTAAAATCGGTTCTTTTTGCAAATTGTCAGCATACGATATAACATTTCTTGCTGTCGACTTGATGTATTTTAGCTAACTGGACCAATACAGCTGCAAGTTCCAGTTCTGTGCTGCTACTCCCTGTGGCCTTTCTTTTCCTGAGCTTGTCACCATTTGTTGTGCCCGGCCTGCCACTCAAGGGCACCTGCTGTGGCCCACCACCGCCTCGGTGCTACAGCTCAGTGGAGACAGCTAGCCACGCAGCTGGGATGTGTCACTTTTCTGCTGGGGCGTGTCAGCTCCATTCGCAGCTGGACGGCAGGTCTGGTAGTGGCTCAGCGCAGGCTCGGCATTAGGCTCTGGACTCTCAGTCTCGGGTCTTGCCCAAATGAACCAGCATCAATCGAACTTCCTTATGCAAGCACACAAGAGTAGTTTATTCATGCTCGAGTGTGGGCTTCCAACAGTCACCGACGCTGTGGTCCTTGGTTGAGAGAGCCCCAAGGTAAAAAAATCACAAGATTCTTATACAGTTCAGGGGGATTCCACAGTCACACTTGGGATTGGTAACTGTATCTCAGTCAGAACTGTAACTATCAATCCCTCATTTACATGCAGCCTTTTCTCAAGGAGACCTTCTGATTGGTTAGCTATGTCTGGATCGGTCAGAATTGTAACTATCCATTCCTCACTTATGTAGTCTTACCTCTTCAAGGAGGTCACCTAGGCCAAGCAGATGGAGACTCTTAAGTTAATTCTGAGGTCTTTGTTGCTTTTCAACATCAAGACAGATGTCTTTCATGCACTACTAATACTCAGTAGATGGCTGCAATGACCAGGGCTGGGTCAGGCTGACACCAGAAGCCATGGACTTCTTCCATGTCTCCCACTGGGTGGCAGGATTTGCACATCTTGTGCACTACCCCAAGTGTATCAGCAAAAAAAATTTTTTTTTTTTTAATCAGAAATGGGGCAGCTAGAACTGGAACCAGTGCCCATAAGGGCCGGTGGCTCTGAATTTGGCAGTTTAATTCACTGTGCTGTTGTGTCAGTCCATAAATCCATTTGTGAGTTTGCTTTTCTGTATGCTATAAGGAACCAGGTTTTTTTGTTTGCATGTGGATATCCTATTTTTCCTCATGTGCATTGTTGGCAGCTTTGTTGATAATTAATTGGCTGTATGTGCTAGGATTTAATTTAAGTGCATAATCTCAGAATAAAAATAAAATAAAAATAAAAATAAACTAAACCAGACCTTTGAATAAAATTAAACTTTGATGTGATTTCAATTTCATGGCTTGAGAAATAGAAGCCCCCCAAACTAATAACTAAATAGTGAACAATCTATGCAAAATTTTGTAGATTATGTTTTTTAAAAATGTAGAAAATTCAGAAAAAATAATGAAGACCTGAAACAGATCCTTAATATTTATACAAAGGAACAAAGTAGCCTCTCAGTTTTTGTGCTGGACAAAATATTACCACTAAATATAAGGAGTAGAGTTACAAAATCTCCTTTCCTTGAGTACTTTTTCAGTGTCTTATTTTAAAAACTTCCCTTACCCTAATGCATTCAAATGTACAACTTTGCAGTCATGGCAATACCTCCGGCAGTATCTAGTGTCACTAGCTACCATCTGGAAGGTGGTTGTGTATAGCAAATGAGTTTTAACGGCACCAATTGTGTTGGCTTCCCCCACAGGGAAGAACTTCTAACTGCAAAGTTTCTTAGTACCATGCTACACTTGCGGAAGAGGAATCTTCCCTACCTGTTTCCTACACAGGCATTCACCACCAGCTGTTTTATACACTCTTGGCTCCCCAGCTGAGTCAATTACAGGAACAGGATATGGCATTCTGTATAAATATGAGATAAGTCTCTGGAGCTGTTTCCATGTTAGTAGAACATGAAGTTACAAACAAAACGAAGCAAAACAAAATACAACAAAAAGGCTTTGCTTCTCAATAAAGACTTCTTCATTTTATAGGCAGTGAAAAAAGTCAGAAATGCAACAGTCTGATGCTAAGATGATAATGTGGTGAGATAGGGCTGTCTAGGTATCAGCAAAACATTGTGCTTAAATTAAATATAAAATATAGAAAGAGACCTGCATGATGTCTCAGTTGGCTAATCCTGAAAGAGGCAAAAACCCATATGGGAACCAATTTGCATCTCGGCTGCTCCACTTCCCATACAGCTTCCTGCTGTGGCCTGGGAAAACAGTAATAAATGGCTCAAAGGCTTGGAACCCTGCATCTGATGGGAAACCTGGAAGAGGCTTCTGGCTCCTGGCTTTGGGTTGGCTCAGCTCTGGCCCTTGCGGCCATTTGGGGAGTGAACCAGTGGATAGATATTTCTCCCTGTCTTTTCCTTCTGTCTCTTGTTCCCTCTTTCGCTCCCTCCCTCTCTCCATATATGTATAAATATATACATATATACTTATATGTGTTTTTATATGAGTATATATGTATATATATTTGTGTGTATATATATAAAGTAGCTGCATTTTGTAAAGTAAGCTAAGAGAGAAAATACTAACTAATCAGGTAAGTGCAGCAAATTTATATTTCACCTTTAGGCTGTCCTGTATCCTGCATGAATCTATACATTATCCATTGTATCTATCTGACTTCTACTTATATCATATATTGTCTGATAGCTTGCAAATAATAATATTAAGTAAGGATGGAAAGAGTAACGATATTCTCTTTAGTGGAACTAGTGGTAGATGAAGGTAACATTACTTCCCAATTAAACAGCCAAAATATTTGATATTTCAGCTGCAGCATTGTTGTTTAGTGGCCATTTTCTCCTAAATATTAATCATTATATTCACTCATCTTTTGATTGGTACTTGTTGTCTTACTTTGCTTTTGCATTTCCCATAGCCCATATTTTATTTTAAATGTAAAGAATGAAATAAAAATTAGAAATAAGTCTTTATGAAAAAAATACATATTCTTTCAGACTATAATTTCAATAATTAAAAGTCGCTGTTACATGTTTAATTTAATTTGATGCCTAAGTCTTAGAACTACTTCAAAGATGACACATTCATATATGTGTATGGTTTTTCTACGTCTCCCTGAGAACACCAAATCTCTTGAATATCATTAAACTGAGTATCTGAATTTGGTATGTACAAATTAATCCAGGTCTTGCAGAACAATATTCATTCAGCAAATAATTGACATTAAAGTTTAGTAGGAATTAGCAATATTACTATTTTTAAACTTAATGCAATTTGGACCAATAGACTAATCCTAATATGTGTTGATCTAAGCTTTAAATCATGCAATCCTATTTCAAATAGATTTTTTCCAAAGGAAAATTGGTTTAAAAAGGCAATTTTATTAAAATATTATAAAACGTCTGAAATTTTTGAGTTAGAATTTTTTGTCGTATTCAATTAAAGTAACATAAGTGAATTACAAATCCATGAAGCACAGTAGGTATATGAGAGGAGTTGGAGCCAGATCCCTGTGCATTCCAAATTCCATGGACGCTCAAGTTCTTCTATAAATTGTTACCAGATTTGCATTTAACCTATCCTATTCTCCCATTTATTTTAAAATACCCACGTATTTCAAACAAAATGGACACTTTACTTATATTGATCATTTCAATATGAATGCTGTGTAAAGAGTTGTTATAACATATTGCTTAATGATATTAAGAACATGCTTGTTCAATGTAGACACAACTTTCCCCTAAACGTGTTATTTATTTTATTTAAAAGGCAATTTTTAAGAAGCATTTTTAAAAGTGTTAATTTGTTTATATTGGAAAGTCCAATTTATAAAGAGAAGGAGAGACAGAAAGAACTTCCATTTGCTGGTTCACTCCCCAAGTATCCACAAAGGCAGCGCCAGCTGAACTGATCCTAAGCCAGAAACCAGGAGTTTTCCTCCACGTCTCCTGCGCAGGTGCAGGGTGTCAAAGCTTTGGACCATCTTTGCCTGTTTTCCCAAGCCACAAGCAGGGAGCTGTGTAGAAAGCAGAGGAGCTGGGACATGAACAATAGCCAGTATGGACTCCGGGAGCATTCAGGGCAAGGGTTTAGCTACTGAGCCACTGTGCCACATTATGAAAGGCAGATTTCACACAGAAAAAAAAGGTGAGAAAAGAGAAGAGAGTTCTTGCATCCACTGGTTCTCTCCCCCAGATGGGTGCAAAGGCCAGAACTGAGCTTTTCTGAAACCAGAAGCCAGGAGCTTCTTGTGGGCCTCCCAAGTGGGTACAGGTTCCTTTGGATTTGGGTCATCCTCCACTGCTTTCCCCGGCCATAAAGAGATGATTCTAAGGTAGAGCAGCTGGGACACGAAGCGGTGCTCACATGGGATGCCAGCACCACAGGATGAAGGATTATTAGCATGTGGATCTCTTATCCAGGTGTTTTTTGTTTTTGTTTTTGTTTTAAAGATTTTATTGTTATTGGAAAGGCAGATATACAAAGAGGAGGAGAGACAGAGAGGAAGATCTTCCATCCGATGTTTCACTCCCCAAGTGAGCTGCAACGGACCAGTACGCGCCAATCCGATGCAGGGACCCCTCTTCTGGGTCTCCCACGCGGGTGCAGGGTCCCAAAGCCATGGGCCATCCTCGACTGCTTTCCCAGGCCACAAGCAGGGAGCTGGATGGGAAGCAGGGCTGCCGGGATTAGAACCGGCGCCCATATGGGATCCAGGGGCTTTCAAGGCGAGGACTTTAGCCGCTAGGCCATGCCGCCGGGCCCTAACCAGGTGTTTTTAATCTGGTTAGTTGAATCCAGACACTGTACCCACGACTGTGGAGATGTCAACTTTTTAACAAAATATTTTAATATTTGTTTAGTTATCAACATTACTATGTCTTGAAACTAATAGGTGATTTTAAATTGCTATTGCTTTGTATTTTCTTGGATAATGATCATCAAGTGGTCCATGTATTGCACTAAATCACTACATATTTTGAATTTCCTGGAGTTCTGTGCTTTCTATGGAATAAATGTGCTTGGCTAACAAATAGAAACAATGGAAGCAGCTTTTCTGAAAATAAATGAAGAATGAGGCCTGCCATGATACCCTAATGGCTAAATCCTCCCATGCATCCACCGGGATCCCATGTGGGTGCTGGTTCCTGTTCTAGCTCTTCCACTTCCATCCAACTCCCTGCTTGTGGCCTGATAAAGAAGAACAGCATGGCCCAAAGCCTGAGGATCTTACACTCTCTTGAGAGACCCAGAAGTTCCTGGATCCTGGTTTCAGATCAGATCAATTGTGGCTGTTGGAGCCAGCTGTGAATTGAACCAGCAGACAGATCTTTCTTTTTGTCTTGCCTTCTCTCTGTAAATCTGACACTCCACTTAAAAAAAAATGACAAAGACAGGTGAAGAGAATTTTAAATAGTTACACATAAATGCAATCTAACAGGAAATATTAGAAAATCTATTGCATTGAAAAAGATAAATTAAGCTAAATATTTTCTTCAAAAATAATTTTGGTAAATATTATATTCTCTTCTGATGGGTTGTGTATAGCAGCAGTTAAGGGTAGGGTTAGCAAATTACATTTGAATGTATTCTCCGTACAATTTGTTTAGTGAGAGCAATGCCATTGATATGGGCTTCATGATATGAAAACGTAAAAATGTTTTAATACTATCAGAGTGTAATAGTGCATTTAAATTTTTAAAGACATTAGCAGTTTCAGCCAATTTGACCTGTCTTCATAACTGTGCTGTCTGCAAGTGTTACACATTTTATTGATGTGAATTGCTCAAAAAATGAGCTAGATGGTGCTAGAGAACATCATTCTACTCATTATGTGATCATATTTACAACATAATTCTTGTTGATAAGGATGAACAAAAAGGTTGGGACCCATTCTATTGATCTGTAATTTGGTATTATTCTATCAAATTATTAAAAAATGCTCAGCACAAAGTCAAACTTAGTAACAGGGAAGGATTACTACTGTATTTGTAATTTTCATAGAACAGGTTGATGACATATGTATCATGGTGTGCAATAAGGAGGCAGAGAGCAGCAGTTTTTGAACTTAGTTAATGATCTAATATATAAACTCTTATCAATTGTGTAACAGAGTCATTAGCAAAACACATACACACATGCAGCTAATATTACACTGGAATTTATTTTTGCCTAAATTCACATTTGTAAGAAGTTTTCAAAAATGCACAGTTATATTCTCCAATCTCTTTCTCAATATTCCACCTGGACAAAGAGATGAATAAACTGAAGCATTTCACATTGTGTTCAATAAGTAGCCGAGCATTTTGCAGAGGCTAAAATGTGAATGAAACAGACACATACACTTTTACAAACTAACTGTAAAATGAGAGAAATTGAGAGCAGATGGATCAGTTCTGGTGCTAAGACCATAACAAAATCAACTTCCTAGAGTGAAGGATGTTGTTTTTCATTCAAAACAGGCATCACAGACCATCCCAGAAGTTTAAAATCAAATATACAGATTAAGCTGGGTGAAATGCTAATCATGTAAAGCAAAATTGAAGGATTTAAGTTTTGCACAGCAGTATGCACCGTATGCATGTTAAATATTGAAAGACAAAATTCCATCTAGCTAATTGAAAAAGATATTGAATAAATTTAACATTAAGGAACGTATAATTACAATGATGGCCCTAAATGCTTGATTTACTTGATGAGAAGCTGTTACAATGGAGTGAATAATATCAAACATCAGCTTCATATCTTAGTTTTCCTTTTATAGCTTCCACTTATTGAGGCTCCTTCATTTCCATAAAACAAGATAGGATAACAGTAAAATCTATCTGTATCATCCTTTCTAAGAAGTTTAGATTTTTCTTAATTCTGAAATAAGCTCAAGTTTTTTTTATCAAATGTTTTAAATAATATAGCACATTTTTGACCTGAATACTACAACAGGTAACATAATCAAGTTCTAAAATGCCATCAACCATAATAAAGTAGAATTGATCCAATTATGTAATTAACAGTGCTCTGAAATTTGAAAAACATTCTGCACACTATTTCCTGGTTCCTTAAGTTAGGACCAAGTAATGAAAAGCAAAACTGACCAAACTTTCTACATTTTGCTTAAATTGGAATACACTAGGAATGCTGCTTTGTGAAATGAAAATTTCATTTAGCACCTACATTCTAACATGTCAGTATTGCCTTATTAGAGATTTCGAATAAGTTCTAAAAAAATGGAAATCAAAACTTTCCTGGTTGCATTTAATTCCACCTACATTAAAGAGTACCTTTTTCCTTCAGTAGATCCTGTAAAACCCCTCAAGTTGCCAGCTCACTGGAACATGTAAGAAAGCAGTGCTTTGATATGATGCTCTCACCCCTCTCTAAATCTGGAATTTACTTTAGCCCATGAAAGGAATATATATCATGTTACATGAACACAGCAAAAAGTTTAATTGAACACTGGATTCTAAAAATATAAAATGCAACCATTTATTAAATAAACACTTTCATTTGGATTCTATATTTACCTTTCTGAAACAATTTTGTTAACTAATTATTAGTAGTATTATTATTTTAAAATGTTAGTCACCAGCTACAAAAGGCAGGATTCTCAGATGACCTCAAGATTTCTGACCCTCTCCCCCTGTGTACATGCCCTGTGTAATTGTCTGCCATTAAATGTAAGTGGGATCTGTGAATCAAATGGTTATAATCACTTCTTTGATTAAGTTACATTGCCTGGCAAAGATAAATAGATTTAGAAGAAGTAATTAAAGAATCTTATCATTGACTTTTAGTTAATTAACAGAGATTATACTGGATGTTTCTGATTTAATTGGATGACTTCTGTAAGGTAAGGAAAAAAGTGGAAGACAGAGCGTGACAGTGGACACTGCAGTGGCCTGAAAAGTGTGAGCTGCCCTGTTTTGAAGAGGAGTTTGAGGCAGGGCGTGACAGTATTTTGCAGAGCTATAGACTCAGTCCTACCAAGCCAACAAACTTTCAAAATTAGTAGATTCAGAAGAGGATCCTGAGCCTCAGGCAGGCCTTCATTGCTTCAATGACACCTTGTTTGAAGATTACGAAAATCCTAAGTAGAAGAATCAGTCAATGTGTGTTCTCATTGATGCTGTAAAGAATCCACATTGTATTTTAAGCCACAAAACAACTCAACAAGGTTCATTATGATACAGTCAATGTGCCTTAAACAGAGGCAACTGTTTGACAATTACATTTATGATGTGGACAAAGTTAGACGGTTTAAAATGTTTCACTTCCAGTAGAGGTAAAAATGATTATAACTCTTGTTCGCTTGGTGCATATATCATAAATTCATGGATTATTTACAAAGTTGGGAACTAAATGAAAAAATCTCATAAGTTGTTACCTTTTCTAACATACTTTAATGCATATGTGTCAAACATCGAAATATTTAGAGAAATTGAATGTTTGGCATTTAAATGGCTAAAAATAATTAATACATAAGAATTATGGTTTAAGGAATTTAATAAGACTTTCCAGGAATAGATCATCATTGGCAAAAACAAACACTCTGGAGCATTTTAAGAATTTTTAATAAAATAGAGACTTAGTGAGACATTGTTTCCAGAATTTAAACTGTTTTCATGATACTACTCCTCAATAAAATAAGGATCAGGAATTCAGAAGGTAAGATGATGCAATTTTTCTGTTTAGTGAGCTTCACTCTAAGTTTTTTCTAGTGTATGTTTATATCACTAAATACAAATTATTATTTTTTTCTGCTGAGTGCAAAGGCAAAACATTAAATATCCTTAAACAAATGTAGAAGCAAAAGTGGGAAAGCATTCAGCAGTTTATGAATTTTCAAATCACCTTTAACTAACTGCTTTTATATTTCATTGAATGAGAGTCATAAGGAATTTCAAAAGCCAGCAGAAAGAATTTGAAAAGGTAAAAGCAGTTATGTATTGCTTGGTAAGTGGTGCTTTTGCAGCTGAAGAATTATTTCTTTCTATTTTTGTTTTTCATTCCTCTAAAAATTATTATAATATGTGCTAACCCTATTGAAAATATATTACCATGTCGTATTACAGGATAAAGACATTCTATTTCACTTTTAAATAACAGGACATCTTATTGGAAATCACTGTGTTTGATCAGTTGTAAATCTGAACTTGGTTCTTTCTCAAGACTTACAACATGAAACAGGTAACATTTCACTTTTCCAAGTTAATACACATGCATGGATATGTATACACACTTACATCTATATACATCTATATACAATATACATTATACATCTATATACAATATACCTGCATAGAATTCAAAACATATTAGCAAACCAGAGGCATAGAAGCATCATCATCATCAAAAAAAAAAAAAAAGTAATACAGAAACATTGTACAGGTGCAGTGTACTCTGAAGCTACATTATCAGTCAACAGAATTTGTTTAAGTGTTTCTGACAGTTGCCAATTCGAGGGGAACCACCATACTCAGCCTTTGGGTTTATGTAAAGGTTAATGTAAACCTACATACAATCCACAGATAAATAAACAAACTTCCTTTGTCATACAGTCACAGAGCCGCACACTAACGTCCAGAAATGTAAACACTTGTGTGAAGTGCTGCAGGTGAAGTTGCTATGTACAATGTTAGCATCCATAGTTGAATACTTGTTTGAGTCCAGCCTGCTGTTCTGAAACAGCTGTAACTATTCTGCCCACAAATGCAGCAGATGACAGTCCAAGTACCCAGGTCCCTCCCACCCACAGGCGGATGTACCTGGAATTCTGGCCTGACTCTGTTACAGCCCTGTCCTGGCTATTCAGACCATCAGAGAGAGAACCAATGCACGGAAAAGATCTCTCTTTTCTGTCTCTCAGACTTTCAAATATGTATTTCTAAAATTTAACAACTATAGGGTGTCTCAGTCATCACAGTATTGAGGAAAATTGGTAAATATTGTCTGAAAAGCATTTGTTGTTTATCAATTTTTCAAGAAAAAAAAATTTCAACTCCCTCTTAATGTTGAGAAACTGCTCAGAAAAGCCAAAATCGTGTACACACAATTTTTAAAACTCTGAGCTGTGACTTGAAAATTTCAGCCATCCCTAAGCAAGAACCGTGAAGCAAAACAAACACACTCTATTTAGTTTATCACATGGCCTCCACCTACTTAAAACAAGCAGCAATTCAAAATATTTTCATTTATTGAAAAAATGACTTAACCTGATCACCATAACTAACAGATGCTGGTGATGAGAACATATGGTTTGTTCAAAGCACCTAAAATTAAACTTTAAAATCCTACTGTTTGTTTCAGTGTTTTCTCACAAAGAATCCTTTTCTAACTTCTACATTTCATTCTTGTATTGCTACACTCTATTGTCTGCTTAAAGCAAAGGATCCTTTCAATGTCTTCATCAAACTTTCACTGAACAATCACTGAGAGAAATGATATACTTGAAGTTAATAGGAACCAATTAGAAATTATCCTCTTTAATGCTGGCTGCTTATTTAACTTTAATGCCATTATGTTACATTAATGTAATAAAATCAATCATTCTATATTATGACTTCATGGTAGAAGATGACAGAAACTTCAATTTCATTTTTGTGCCAATTGATATGGCAAGCAAAGAAGTGAGGAAAGGACTTTGGGAGGCATTCAGCAACACTTCAGCGGTAAAATTCAGCATGAGTCTAGGCCACTTGTATTATAATTGTATTTTTGGTCAGTCAAAAAGAAAACAAACTGGATTTTTAAAATAATCTACTTTATTGGGGCTCGGCAGCGTGGCCTAGTGGCTAAGGTCCTCGCCTTGATCCCATGTGGCCGCTGGTTCTAATCCCGGCAGCTCCACTTCCTCTCTATCTCTCCTCCTCTCAGTATATCTTTGTAATGAAAATAAAATAAAATCTTTAAAAAAAAAAAAATCTACTTTATCCTTCTTTAAATACATTTAAAGATAGCTTACCAATCATATTTAAGCACATTTTAATTTGTATTTAAAACACTTAAAATATTTATTATATTGGCAATTACAGTTCTTAGAAAACCCTACACTAAGTGGAGATTCTGATAATGCTTTGTTCATTTAGTTTGCTACAAGTTAAACCGATTCACATGCATGGAGATGATATAAAACTTTTACTTTGTTATCTGTTTTTTAGAGAAGGCAACAGTAAAATATGTTCTTGGCCTAGTTATGATTCTCAATTAGATAATAAAAGATATTGTATTTAGAATATGTAACATTTATATTTACACATGCTATTTGTTCATTCTCTTTTAAACTTACAAATAACATTACTGAAAAATTCATTATTCTAGGTCTTTAGCATTGTATATTTAAAATACATACATAAATATTTTTGGTGAAGCTTTGAGATTCTGTGAGATATGATGAGGTAAGAATTATATATATAATAAAACATATAGATAAACAATAACACCAATAGCATTTTATGCATAGCTAAGGTAATCCTTTTCTGTTTTATTTTAAATATTTTGCATCACACACTGTTACTTTTCTCATGATACCCATACATGTTTTCAACACACCAAAAAGTCTCAAATTTTTATATTTATTATATATGTATATATTTTTATATTTGTAATGCTAGCTTGATATTCCTAAGGTTTCCTCGTGATAGCCTCCCAAAAATCCACAATGCTTTCAATTCTGCTATAAACATTGTTTCAAATTTACAATAATGTCTTATTCAACAAATGATCTTGTGCTATTATTCATAATGGTTACTGATCATGAGCTCTGTTATTCATTAACTGATGCAGACATCATGATGCAGAAAAGGCAAAGTTTCAATAGGTGAGCAGAGACATCCTGCAGTACATAATATGCCTTACTTAAATGAGTATACGCTCTTCCCGTAACACACTCCCAAAACATTTGGTTTTGAAACATACATTTAGAGACTATAAAATGTTGTAAAATGTAAACTAAAACTCAGACAAATTGAAAAGTGAAATACTATGGAAGGCAGAGGTTTCATGTATCAGGTCATGCGTATATACAGCTTCTGCATACACATTTAATGTTAATTTGTAGAAATGATAGGTACTGAAGTATGGAGTGATGAAATAAAGCAAGTCATATTTTTTCATTCTAAGTAAGTTCTATCTTAGTAGATGTAACTGTCTTTTATTTAGTAGGATCCAGCAGTTTTTTATTTATAGCATTTTAGCAGAAAATGTAAAGATTTTCCAAATCCTCCTTGGTCCTTAAATATGCAAAACATCTTCATTACCAATACCTCTCAGTATGGCTACTTTATTCTTATTGGTGGTTTTAACATGACACAACATATCTCCCAGGGTTCCCAGTGTTCAGGGAGGCTCATTTTTGGTGTTGTAAATCCAGTAGTTTAATAATAATGACATGATTCCACCATGTTTTAAACGTAAGAGTGGTTTAACAGCCTTAAATCTTTTCCGTGCTCTGCTAACTTTTCTTTCCCTCCTCCGTAAGCTCTAGCAACTATTGATGTTTTCACTTTGTGCACAAATTTGCTTTTTGTAGAATAAAACTGTAAACATGCAGTGGGTATCATTTTCAGCTCCACTTCTTTCACTTCGGTTGAAAAATATGAATTCATGTTTACTCCGTTGCATCTCAGCTCATTTCTTCTCAGCACTGACTGAAATGTTTATCTGATTCTATCGCAGTTCATCTCTTCATTTCCTGAAGGACACATCCATAGGATCAGATTTTGGCAACTCTGATAAAGCCACTGCAAGCATCTATGTGTAGGTTTTATTTGAAGTATGACTTTTTAACATTTTTCTTTGTTTTGTTTTAATTATAATTTGAGTTTATTTTCTTTATGCTGTTCGTTTTGTTTTTTCACACTATTCCATATGCGTAGGGATTTCCCCTTTCCCCTCATATGGAATATATGGGCATATATGAATATGGAATATATACGTGGAATATTTATGTATAGAGAATATATATGGAACATATATATTATATTTTACATGAAAGTTGCCTTACATTAGAGAGAACATATGGTATTTGTTCATTTAGTATAGTCTTATTTCATATTGGTTTATTTCATTAAGCATAATGGTCTCTATTTGGGACCCTTTGTTGCAAAACTTCAAATTTCATTTTTCTTTTACTGGCTAAGTAATATTACATAGACCTATCAAACTATCAGAGGAAAACATAGGAAGCTCTCTACACTACATGGACATTGCTAAAAACTTTTAAAAAGTCACCAAAAGCACAGGCAGTCAAAGCCAAAATAAACAAATGTGACTACATCAAAATAAGCAGCTTCTGTAAAGCAAAAGAAATGATCAACAAAGTGAAGAAGCAGCCAACAGAATGGCAGAAAATCTTTGCACACCATAGAATAGATATGGGACTAATATCCTGGATTAATGAGATTAAGAAACTCAACAACAGCAAAACAAACAGCCTGGAGAAGAAATGAATGAAAGGATTGAGCCAGCATTTTCTGAAAGAACAAATTTGGGCAAATCATAGTAGTCTAGTGGCTAAAGTCCACACCTTGCACTTGCTGGGTTCACATATGGACATCAGATCTAATCCCCACAAATCCTCTTCCCACTCAGCTCCTGACTTGTCTCCTGGAAAGGCAGTCGAGGTTGGCCCAAAGCCTTGGGACACTGCATATGCGTGGAAGACCCAGAAGAGGCTCCTAGCTTCTGGCTTTGGATTGGCTCAGCTTGGGCCTTTGCAGCCACTTGGGAGTGAACAAGAGGATGGAAAATCTTTCACTCCATTTCTCCTTCTCTCTGTAAATCTGACTTTCCAATATAAATACATACAGGCACACATACATCAATAATTTTTAAAAAGAACAAATTAAAATTTCTAATAAGCATGTAAAAAAAAGTCAGATTCCCTAGCTAATAGGGAAATACAAATTAAAAAAAAGAAATACAACATGTTGAGGCTTCTATTAACACCAGTAAGATTGGCCTACAGGATGTGGGAAGAAAGGTACCTTATTCAATATTTGATGGGAGAGTATGCTAGTGCAGTCACCATGGAAGTTGGTATGGAGAGTGCTAAGACAACTAAAATTGATCCAGCTATCCTATTCCTGGCAATATATCCAACAGAAGTAAACTCTGCATATGAGAAAGTGGCCGGCAATCCTGTATTTATGAAGCACAATCTACAATAGTGCAGTCATGCAAACAACCCAGATGCCCATCAAAGGTGCATGTTTCTCCTACATCGGTGCTTCGTTCCAAGGCTCTCAGCCAACCTCTACTGCTTTCCAAGGCCACAAGCAGGGAGCTGGGTGGGAAGTGGAGCAGTAGAGACAGTTCCTATAGCTATATGCCCATAGTCCAGCACATACAAGGCAACAATTTTGCCACTTGGCTGCTGTACTGGCCTGAATCATATGTTAATGGGTGCTGTTTCCCTAATGATATTTAAATTCTTTTCTAATGCTCACGTTAATTTCATAAAAATACAGAGAAAGCAGATTCCAATAAGTTGACACACACAAATGAGAACAGCCATGGAAGTATTGTATAAAACAAATGGAGAGAAAATATTTTCAATAATAAATAACGTATATCTGATAGTTTAATTATATTATAATATGTGTTGCACTGTACTGAGGGCATTTTTCTTCACACTTTGTGTTCAAAGAAAATTCTTACATCAATTTAGAAATAACATTTTATTCTGACTTTTCTAGCACAAAATCTGTGACAATATATTCTAAAAAACATCACAGCTTTATACTACATCTGTAAAAGATGCTTGTTTTATTAGAGAGGAGAATCACTATCATCAAATTTTAAAATATTTCTAATATTTCAGATTAATTAATTCACATATCAGCAACAAAATTAATTACTAAAAGCACTGTGGGTTATCACATAGTTTTCTGTATTTAATACAATTAAACATACTCAAATTTTATTTTATGTAAAATCTGATATATATTCAAAATTTATACATAAATTCGGATAATGCAGAATTCTTTCACAGTTATTGGTAAAAATATTTTTAAAGTCTTTGTTTTTAATGGGACAGTCATAATTTTATTATTTTCTATATATTAACAGAAAGAAATTAAATGCTTCTTTAATATTTAAGACATTTTTATAAGACAACTGTGGTGTATTACATAAATTTCTAAAATATCTAGTTTTATTTTAGCTGTAAATCATTTTTCTGTATTACAAGTATTTCTCAAACTCATGTAATTTTGTATGTTTCTATTATATCTGGTATGTAGGCTTGCCTGCCATTAATTTGTTCTTATGCATATCCAAGTAAACATAGGTTTATCCAATTAATTATAAAAAACAGTATCAAGAATATTCCAAATGCTAAACATATTCAAAGGCTCATCAAAAATATATTCTGTAATTCAAAATCAATTTTAAAAATTGTATTTACTCCTATCAACATTGAATTTAAAAAAAATGTTCATGAAATAGTGGATATCCCTAATGATTATTCATCTTTATCCATTACACATTTTACATTAGAGAAATCAAATTTGCCAATATCACTATTGGTCATGTGTTTACCTTCTTAAAAACTGAGGGATTTGAAAGCTCACATTTATTTTTGACAGTAAGCATAGCGACTGGTTCCATGATGGAAACAGTTCAATCTGTTTACTTTCAAGAAAATCTGTGTCAATACCCAGTGAAATCATCATACTTTTTCTGTCAAGTTGCTTTTATAACTAAGAAGAGTGGCTGGACATGAGAAGAAATTGTGCTTGAGTTTGACAGTGAAGCAGTAGCTCAAATGACTTTCCAGAAGGCAACTGTCACAACTTGGTGTAAATCAAAAGCTCACTTTCCCATAGAACATTTTAAAATAATAGGATATCCAAAATTCTATAGTTAAGAAAATCTTCTAAAAATGTACTGAAATTGACATTTTATTAAAAACTTGTAATGGCTTCAATTTTTAAAATGCTTTCCTGTGTAAAACACCGTTGTGTGTGCTTGCATAGGGTGTGTGTGTGCTTATTAAACTCGGGGAACCTCAAAAAGTTTGTGAAAAATGAATACTAAGAAAAAAATGCACACAGTTTCCAAATTTTGGCTCCAAAAAGTTATCTTTTTTTTTTTTTTCTAAGATTTACTTAGGATTTTTTTTTTTTTTTAATTGGAAAGGCAGATATACAGAGAGGAGGAGAGACAGGAAGATCTTCTGTCGGATGGTTCACTCCCCTAGCGGCCGCATGGGCTGGTGCTGAGCCATTCAGAAGCCAGGAGCCAGAAACTTCCTCCGGGTCTCCCATGCAGGTGCAGGGTCCCAAAGCTTTGGACCGTCCTCCACTGCTTTCCCAGGTCACAAGCAGGGAGCTGGATGGGAAGCAGGGCTGGCAAGATTAGAACCGGCGTCCATATGGGATCCTGGGGCATGCAAGCCAAGGACTTTAACCATTATGCTGTTGCGCCAAGCCCCCAAAAGTTATCTCTTAAATAGATTTTTTTGCAAGCAATTTGTTGAACTTTTGTGTATTCATGATATTTACCTCTGCTTTAAATGCCCACTGGAAATATCAGTTCAAGAAAAAAGTAAATAGTTATGAATAGTTTTGTTACTTTATTATTTTGAAAAGCTAATTTCATGGACCACATTGATAGAACTTAAAGGCTGCAAGGTGGAAGTTTTGAGAATCACAATAAAAATGCAACTTTGTGATTATTTCATTTGATAAACAGAAGTAATCTGAAGTACATTTCCTCTATTCATGTTAATATGGATGTCATTGATTTGTGGCCCTATGTGTATTATTTCTAAATCAAATAAAAGCTTATCCATTTGCAATCAGATATTGTTACGCATACTATATATTATTACCTCTATAAATATGTAGAAGTAAAAAAAAATTCCTCAGAAATTAATTGTACCAAATGAAATTGAAAATGAAAATATCCATATAATTTAAATATTTAATGCATAATTTTTAAAAAAGATGATACTGATGATCACATTTTAATGATACATGTTTTAAATACATAGTGAATAATCAATTCCAATATTATGTAAATTACTAATTAAAATAATCAGGAATATAATCATACAAACATTTAAGTAAACTGAGTATGTAAAAATCAAATTGAAAATTATTAATATATTGCTCCCATTTTTCTGAAAAAGTCTAAAGCAAGTAAACAAATGGTTTCTTTCAGAAAATGCCTTTGACACACTAATGGAAATATTTACAAAAGCTTACATCATGCATATCCAAACAAAGTACATTATTGATGTATCCAGATGTCCATATAGTGTACACTTTTCTGTTATAAACTTTGTAAAAACTGTTTAATTTCTACAAAAAGATATACATTCTATAGCTCCTTTATAAATAACCCTTCTTCCCTTTTCGCCATTCTTTATTATTTCCTTCCTTCCGTCCGTCCTTCCGTCCGTCCGTCCTTCCTTCCTTCCTTTTTTCCTTCCTCCTTGCTTCCTCTCTTCCTTTCTCTCTCTCTCTTTCTTTTTCTTTCAAATATTCAGCCCCTTCAAGGATTATCTTTGCTGCACAAGTGACCATGCAAAGTGCACACCCTCTTTCTTCAATATTGTCACATTCAGGGACTGAAGAAACTTTTAGTTCCACAATCATAGCTGAGGTAAGCAAAAGCTGTTGAACACATGTTCCAGCTCACCATCTCCTTCTGTTCAATCTGTTATCCTTTCTCCTTTCTTTCCACAGATGGTTTCTTAAAAACAGAAAAAAAAAGAAACAGATAAAAAGCATGAATATTAAATTCTGTCACAGAATACATTTTTTGAGAACTAAAAGTTTAACAGTAGTTTGAATAAATGGGCTTTATGGGTGAAACAGAGAGAGATCACTATTTTAAAAACTATTGTAAAATCATAAATTTATTATTTTCATTCATGTTCCATACAGAATTTATAAAAAATTTCAACAAAATATACTTAAGATAATCATAAAATATGAAGCATATGTATGGTTAGGAACAAAGATCTTAATGGAAGTTTGTTATGACAAAGGTGTGTTGAAAATATGATGGTAGCGTGAGAGTAATTATTCAAGTGCAAGATATATTTATTTTTTAAGATTTATTTTTATGTATGTATTTATTATTTATTTGCATGAAAAAGTTACAGAGTGAGAAAAAAGAGAAAGAAGGGGGGAGAGAGAGACACACACACATCTTTCATCATTTGGCTGACTATGTAAATAGCTGTGCTTTCTGGAGCTGATTCAGGCCAAAGCCAGTAACCAGGAATTCCAAGTTGTGGTAAGGACCCAAACACTAGGACCGTCATTGATGTCCATTAGTTTTAGAAAGCTAGTGCTGCAACCAGGACACTCAAATGAGTCTCATAGAGGATACCAGAATCACAGACAATTCCTTAACCTGTTGTGTCACAATATAGACCAAGAGGCAAATGTTTTGTGCAACAACTATAAAAAGTAAAACTCTAAATAAACGAGATGATTTCAAAGATTGAATAGGTGGAATAGAATTTAGTCTTAGAAAAACACAGAACTGACAGAACAGGTCAATCATTCATCTCAGCTATATGTTGCCAGCGAAATACTGGGCAAACGGAGACTTTATGATGGACCATATCAATCAGTGGACGACCTCATCGAGCGAAACTGGCAGCGATTCATAACTGGAGAACTATTAAAACCACTTGAGCGAATATCCCAGAGCATGCCCCACATCCGGGACTTGGGGTGGGTGGGAAAACGGTTGGAGCTTCTCCCTCAATATCCCCCTTTACCTAAGATACATGATGGAAACAATATGGACATAATAGTATTACCCACTTCCCTATCCCCCTGAACCTTTTTTTTTGTTCTTGTTCTTTAACCATAATTAACTATGTAAAGATTGTCAACAACAATACAATAAAATAGATTTTAAAAAAAAGAAAAACACAGAACTAAATTTGATGTAACACTTTTAGATACACTGTGTTTCCAATGGAGTCATTTGATGCCAAAGTAAGTTGATATTGATCATTCAATGTATTTTATTAAATACATTTAGTGTTTAATATAATAATAATGACTATAATTTTAAAATGTATTATGGACTTATTTTTGAGGTTTATCTTTGTAAAACACAACTTACAGAGAGAAGGGAAGACAGAAAGCAGTTTGCTTTCAATTATTTCTCTCCTGAAATGGCCAGAACAGCCAGAGCTGAACCTGGAGAAATGCAGAAACTGGGAGCTTCAGCCTGTTTCTACACATGTGACAAGCTCCATAGCAATTGGACAACCTTCTGCTTCTTTGCCAAGCACATTGTGGGGATTGCTGGATGAGAAATGGAGCAGCCAGGACACAAAGTGATGCCCCTACCAGCTGCTGGAATCCCAATAGAAAGCTTACCGCACTGGACCATTGCACAAGCCCCCTACTATTGGTCTTTGTCAAAGTAAATGCAGTTACATATGAAGGAGTTGTGGATTACCTGGTTTTCCTCTGGCCCAAAACTAGCTATTGTGGACATGTGGAGAGTGAGTTGGCAAATAAATCTTATTCTCTCTGTCTCTTCTCTCTGTATGATTTTTAAATAAAAATGAAAATAAATTAAGAAATAAGCATTGAAAAGAAGTTAAAAGGTAATATAGATCTTTTAAAGAATTATCTTAAAAAATAGAGTTATAGAGAAAGAGAGGAGAGACAGATTTTGCAAAGAGTCAGCTCTGTGTCAGGCAATGGCCTGGGCTATGCAGGAGAGAGCTGGATTGGAAATGCAGCAGCTGGGGCTTTAGTGTTTCTCTGTGAGGTTGACATTGCTGTGACTTGACTCACTGCCACAGTGCTGACCTTAATATATAGATGTATAAAATGAATTAAGATTCAAACAAAAAAATATGTTCTAAATGGCACATTTAGGAATGTGTGAATTAAGATCGCAAAGGAAAGTAAACATTTATAGAGACATTAATTAAAAATAGTGCACTGCGTATTTTAATCTTCAAAATTAACTAGATCCCTATGCTAAAATATTAGTCTACTTTTGCACCAAAATATGGAGGCCAACTAATTTATGCCAAAATTAAAATTTACGTAAAATAAGACAATCAAATTTTTGCAATTAAATTTAGGTATTTCATTGACATTATTGAACTCTAGATTATTGCTGATTAAATATAAAACTACCAAGGTTAAAAATGGGGAAAAGTTATGAAGAGCTGGAAGTGTGCTCAAAGATTCACATATGCATATGTATCCTTAAAAATAAAAAAAAGTATCAGTGACAATATGGGACATTATTTTTCTAAAGAGAAACGTCTACTTTTCTCTCCAGATAATCTACTACCTAGTATTTTCCCACAAAATCTCAAACAGTTATTTTTTGCCTACGTACCTTAGCCTAAAGATTCTATCAGGCTATTTCAATCAATTATTAGATCCACTTAAATAAATTCAGATGGTTCCAGACGCAAGTGATATGCAAATGTAAGAAACGTCTGTTGTGTAAGTGTATTTATAGCACCCCTTAATGCGTTCGGTGGCTGCGTTCCTTTTCAATGTGTGGAGTACTGTTTAGCGTTTGCTAATGTAGTTTCACAGAGCTTATTTTTTGTTCATAGGTTGCCACAGTTGGCAATAAATCATGACTTTTTTTTATTCTTCACAGTGTCAAGAAAATAATGCAGCTATTTATATCAATATAAAGTATGCAGAGATGAAATTATAAAGTGATTATAAATTCTATCTAGCTTGCTAATAAGAATAAATTTAGTCAGAAGATGATGATGTGGCCCAACATAATTCTTCAAATAATTGCTATAGTATGCCCTATAATAAACTAACTGATAAATGCCTGGTTTTACAGGTGAATTGCATTTATGAGCTAAAAAAATCATTTTGATGATTTTCTTTGTAAAATAAAAACAGAATAAATACAAGATTTGATAAAAGATTAAAGAAATAACATCCTAGTGATCATTATTTCAATTTGTTAAGTGCCAATTTTAGTAATATTTACCATCAAATAAATAAGGTATAAAACTAAAGTTAGCATATACAAAATTGATTCACTCAACAGATGTGTGCTTCAGTTTAAACATCTGTTTGCTCTTTTCTTGGTGCTAATTTATTTCTGTGGGCATGTAATTTATATTAATTTTAAAATCATCTTAAGAAAAAACTGAATATTTTAAAGGAATTGAAGCCTAGGAAAAATGGTGTGCCGTTTTCTGTAAACTAGATAAGCAGATCTCTGAAAAAGTATCAGGACATTTGCTTGTTTTCCAGATCCTAAGAATGTATTGAATAAGACTGCCTTCTATTCAGCACTGAAAAATAATAATAGCATGTGTATGGAGTTACCATTTCAGGTTGAAATGAGATGTTTTTGCAATAGTTATTTCCTTTGAAATTTTTCCTATTGAAGACAATGAACATAGAGGCCGGCGTTGTGGCTTACCAGGTAAAGCTGCACCCTGAGACCTGGCATCCCATGTGGGCACCAGTTTCTGTCGAACCTTCTCCAATCCTGAGCTACCTCCTTGCGGATGGCCTGGGGAAAAGGAGGAGCAGGTTCGTGGGAGCTTGCCACCCATCTGGAAAACTTGAATGAAGTTCCTGGATATTGGTTTCAGGTGGCTCAGTGCTGGATGTTACAGTCAGCAGCTGAGTGATCCAATGCACAGATCTTTCTCTGTCTCACCCTTTCCTGAAATTCTTATTTTCAAAATTATATATATATATGTGTGTGTGTGCCTATAAATACAAAATATATGTATATAGATAAATACACATATAATTAATATACATACACACAATTATGTGTAGATATATATTTTGTGCATATATAATTATATATATACATATATACACAAAATTAAATTGTATATATTTTTGTTTGTATATATAGACTTAGATATTAAAAAGGAAGATAATCGTTACATTTCACATAATTAGATTTTCAATAGTAGACAGTCATTTAAATATATTTAAAAAATAAAAACACGTTAGTTTTTGCTTCGTTTTTTAAAAACACATTACTTTTTAAATGAATATTTACTCGTTTGAAAGGCAGAAAGAGGGAGCAAAAGAGAAAGAAGAGGCGGTAGGAGGCAGGGAGAGAGAAAAAAAATGTGCTGTCACAGTAACTGGCCACAGTAACTGGAGTTGAGTTGGGTGGAATCCAGAAATCAGAGACTCCATCCTGAGCTTTGATGTGGAATTTAGGGACACTGGTACAAGGGTAAATCTGTTGCTGCCTTGTTGAATCCTTCACTGTCTTTCCCAGGCTCATCATAAGGAGTTGAAGTAGGGCGGCCAGGACTTGAATCTTCACCCATGTGGGATACCCATGTCACAGACAGAGATTTAATACACTGCAGCACAGCAATGGCTCCAGAAATGCCTACGGTCAATAAATCTCATGGATTTCTGAAAATTCAACAATAGCTGTTCATAGAAAATAGTACCTCAAAGAGGTTTCTCTAGAAAGTCCATGGTTGTTCTTTCTTTAAATCTGCTTACTTTTGCCTACTTGAAAGTTCAAATGATAGACGAAGAGGAAGATGGGGCTTGGTGAAGGAGAGAAGAAATCAATCTCCCATTCTCTGATTCAACTGCATAGGCTTGCAACAGATAGGACTGGATCACAGTGAAACCTTTAGCACCTCAGAATGCCTCTGGATATGCTTGGTTTGTGCCAGGAGCCAAGCACTTCATCATCAGCTCTGCCTCTCAGTATGCAAGAAGTTGTTCAGAAGAAAAACAGCCAATACTCAAATTGGATTCTGATGTGTGACCATCCCAAATGGCTATCTAATCTGCTACAGCACAATACCAACCATTAAACTTCACTATTCTGAAATCTCCCTACTGATTGATAAAAGCTGTTCAAATGTAATTCCAAACAGAAATTTCCAATTTCCTCATTGATTTCCTATGACTTACCTCTCCCTTTCCCAACCCAAAATATTAGTCAGGTTCAAATAATTACCTCTTTGGAGGTTCCAAGTCACATATGTAATTTACATTTTTTTTATCTGTAGATAAGAATAAGGTAACTTTCTTCACTATTTCTAAATTTTAGCTTATTGGGTATTTAATAAATGATGTCTTTTCTTCATAAGTGGAAATCATCATATAATTCTCCCCCTTCCTGGGCACAGAGAAAAAAATATTATTCATAAATATATGTGGAACACTTGAGTTAGGTTTGCATCTCATTGAGGATCTTTTAAAGATTCATTCCAAAGTGGTCATTGGCCCAATACTTGCTCTGAACCTCTATTATTCCTTGCAAATTCTTTTATTTTCTTCTTCGCTCCAGGTCCATGAACACACTCTTTGTAAACCCAGGAGGAGGTTCTTCTGGGAGCGGTGGCATCGTTCACATCCAGCTATAGAAACGCCTCCATCTGACGTCCTGGAGTACTTATTTCCTTGGTCCTCAGACTCCTTGAGAGTATTTCGCCTTATCTATTTTCTCATTTAACTTCCTTTCTGCTAAATTCCTGTTTACTGAAGGAGATAATTAACTCTGGGTGATTATGATAATTTCATCTTCACTCTCCAGTTATCCTCCCAGTAGGCACACATACAAAAAAATGCTTAGTATACTGGTTTTCTTTGCATCTTAAGAATTTTAAATTTTATGAGTAGCTTCTGTTGTTACTACATTTTGGATTTGTGTAGCTCTCCCCAGAAAGCCTGTTTAACCAAGCCATCTGCTTCATACCAAAGCAGGAATCCAGGACATTTCACGATTTCTAGCTGATTATTTTTCCTGTCTTAAATCTCATTCTAATGAAACTTGTGGTCTGTGAGCACATGTGAGATGATGGACAGGAATTATTACCTTGACAGAATCTTACTACCAAAAATCAGGTAAGGAAAAGTCATAATTATTTTAAATCTTGACTCATACTTCAATTGAGAATATATGGTGCCTTAAAAAAAATATTTGTTTATTTATTCTAAAGGAAGTGGGAGAGAGAGAAACAGAGAGAGAGAGAGAGAGATTTTGTCCTTGGGTGATACCCCAAATAATCACAATGTTGGAAGCCAGGCCAGGATAAAACCAGGAGCTAGAAACCCCATCAGGAGATCCCATAGGGGAGGCAGGGTCTCCAGTACCTAAACAATCATCTGTTGCCCTCCCAGGCACACTAACAGGGGGTTGAATCAGAAACAATGCCACAGGGACTCATACCTGGACCCCAAAATGGGATGCAATCATTACACACAGAAGCTTCAACTGCTGAGACATAATGCAGCACCAAGATGGTATTGATTATTGTAATGAATTAATTCAAACAAATCAAAGTATATTGTGTTTAACATTCACTTTTCAATAACTATAACCAATGTTCTCTCATGTTGTTTATATTTCAATGTTAAAGAGACAGAAAGAGAGAGACCTAGACCTTCCACCTACCGGTTCACTCCCAAATTCCTATATATTCTAAGCCTGGGCTAAGTTGGTAAAGAGCCCAAAATCAAATCTGAATTTCCCATGAAAGTGGCAGAAATTTATGTTCTTGAGCCATTTACTGCTCCCACAGGATATACATTAGTAATATGTTAGTACTCAAGCCCAGCTACTCCGATGTTGGATGTGAGCATCCCAAACAGTGTCTGAACTACTGGAGATCAAATGCCTTCACATTTCTTGATGATATGTTTGAAGATAAGTGTGCTTCCAAAATTCATCAGTTGAAATCTTAACCCTAATGTTGTGTTAGACTGAAGCCCCTGGGATATAATTAAGTAATGATACCAGACACCTCTTGAATGGCATTAAAACCCACATAAAACAGATCCCAACGAGTATTCTTGCTTCTTATCTGTGACACAAGTGTGTATCAAGAAAATTGGCACGTAGAAATGAGGAAGACATTCGCCAGCACGTCTCTTCCAGGAACTTCATCTTGAAACTCCAATCCTCCAGCGTGAGATGAGAAATAAATGCTCAAGATAGTCAGTTTTTGGTGTTTATGCCATAATGCACCAAATTGACAGATATCTAGCTCATTCCTTTAAATTAAACCATTAATGAAACTAATAGAATAATGAAACTAATAAGAGAACTTAAATTTTAATTCCATTCCCACAACATACAGAACTATATCATTATTAAAATATTGTTCAGCAATGGTAAAATAAAACCATTTTATTTATTTATTTATTTATTTATTTATAAAGAAATCTTCATGGCAATAAAGAGAAGGGAATATTTTAATATTCAATAAACAAGAACATTCAAGTAAGTTAACACAAATGTCGGTGCAAGTAATGAAATATTTTCCCATGAATTTATATAGTACATTGGAGGAAAGAAAAGATTTCTCTATTTGAAGGAAAATAAATGTGTTTAATGATTTTCTTCTTCATACATCATGAGGAAGCACATTTCAAAGGTGTGTGTATTAATTGTCCTCAGAGGCTTACCAAACCCACAAACTTGGCATTGTAAAATGAAAAGCTTCTTTCTTTTCCCATCTAACCTTTTATGCCCTCAAGGGAGCACCCCAGACACCAGTGGGCGATTCAATGGTGATTGCCTCACAAGCCTTTGCTTCAACATTTCCTTTCTTCATCTTCCCACCTGTTTGCTCTTTGATTCTGCACACATCTAGGTATTTTCAATGTTGAATTGTAATGCATTCATCTTTATTGTCTTTTAAATAGACTGAGTTCATAAAAGAGGAATTATATTTTATTATTGACTTAATACACAACATCTAGCATATTACATGGCAGGCACTTGAAAGATATTTTGAATTGTATGTTTGACATAGATATAAAACATTGTCAATATTTCTATTAAAACCTGATGTTTGAAACACAAAAGCTTGTCCCAGTGCAAAGTCTTGGTTTTACTTTTCATAGTTTACACACTCTTCTAAAGTTCCCGAACCTCTGACATTGCTTTCTCTCCTGCTAGCAGCATCAAGAACGATTTCACTTTCTTGCAGCTGATTGTGCTTGCCATTTCCCTTTAAACTCCTCTTTTCTTGCATCAGTATGGACTAACACATTCTTCATTAGAAAATGCATCTAATGCTCATTTCATACTTATTTTTTGCTCCATTAATGGTTCCATATTTTGAGACTCAAGCAATCTAAGAACTGGATAATTGTATCAATAGAGAATCATCTGTGAGATGCACAAACCATTTACTTCCAATAACATAAATGTTTAATTTTCATAATTTCTGATGTGACCTCTCCACTCAAGTGACTTAATTGCATGCCTTGGGCAGCACCATAAATCAGCCTGAGCATTTGTTCTGTAGTTTTAAGTTGTAATCTGCTTCCAAAAAATAAGAAAGATTAAAAAAAGAACTTTAAATAACTTTAGATCTTTATTTTGTTTGGAACTCTTGAAAGTTCTTGCTAAGGATTTGATTGAAACAAGTATTTATAACACGGTATGGTCCATTCTGCTGAATTTCCACAACACAGAAAGAATGAAATATCTAGACACTGATTTCAACAGAAGCAACTCTTAAGTGCAAGAATCCTTGCAAAACAGGACAAAGGGCAAAATAAATTAGTTTTCTGATGCCTTAGAAAAGGCATTCCTTTGAGAATGTTCCTATGTAAAAAGAAAAAAGGCCAATGAATTATTTGACTTTCTCATTGTCACTTAAACAGTTATTAAGTATTGAACTGTCATAGAAGTATGAACCATTAGTATAGCTATTCAAATGATAGAAGATGAAATTTTTCTGTAAATATTATGAAGCTGATTTAATAATGTCCTAATCTGAAATGCATGCAAAAGGAAAATAAATGACCAATACCGCTCATGACCACAAATGCAATGTCTTCAATACACTCTAGCAAACAGAACTTAGAATAATATAAAAAATATTATTTCATGCCAAAGGCAAGTTTCATAAACACAAATTGGGGTTAACTTTCTGAGAAATAAATGAAATTCCACCCATGTTGAGTTGTTTTTATTTTTTTAACATTTATTCATCCACCTATTTATTCTAAATGCGGGGTTACAGAAAGAGAATGAGATCTTCCATTTGATGACTCATTCCACAAATGGCTGCAACAGCTGCAGCTGTGTCAGGCTGAAGCCAGCATTCAAGAGCTTCTCCCAAGCCTTCCCTTTTATTTTAAAAGTACTTTTTAAAAAGATTTATTTGCTTATATTGGAAAGGCAAGGGATTCCAATAAAAGAGAAGGAAATACAAAGATAAAGATTCTGTGTTCTCTGACTCACTCCTCAACCGGCTGAAACAGCAGAAACTAAGTCCATCCAAACCGAGGAGCCAGGAGGTTCCTCCAGGTCTACCACAGACGCAGGGCTCTACTGCTCTGCTCTCCCAGGCCACAGGCAGGGAGCTACATGGAACTGAAGCTGCCGGGACACAAACCAGTGCCCATATGGAACCCTGTCCCTCCTGCCTGCCACACCTTTCATCGACAACGTGGAAATGACTGTGGAGGCTCCATGCAGCTGGGCAACTGGCCCTCCTGTAGTTAGATTAACTAACTACAGAAAAAAAATTGGGTTCTGGTAGCGCCCTTTCTGCCTCCTGCAATTAGTTAGTTGGACACATGAAAACTCTGTTCTGTATGACTCTGAATCTAACTTGAGGATGAGAACGTAAAAACTGCTGACTTCCTCTGCATGCTACAGTGGCTCCTGGAGTGTAGGAGGAGCTGCTGTCACCAAGTTTGGGCCAAAAGATTCTACGTTTGGGTCTGGTGTGATGTCTCTCACACTCTGCAGCAGCCAGTATATTTTGAGTTCCGTTTTGAAGAAGGTTGCCAATTGCATCACTTCATCACTCCTTGCAGGGATAAATTATTATAAACATGAACAGCTTGATTTTTAATCACTAGGTTTGGCAAAATCCATTTCTTAAAAAAAGTATGTATTTGATAGGTAGAGTTACAGATAGAGGGGGATACACACCCACTTCCTCTCTTATTTCTTCTGTTTTTTTTTTCCCAATTTTTACAATGGCATACTTTCATTTTACCTCACAATCAGAGGCTTAATATTCCCTTATTTTGTGAATCTCAATGTCTCTTTCATTCTCAGTTTTTTCCCCCTCAGTTCTCCAACTGTATTAAATGATGCTAAGTATTAGCAATTTAAATATTGCATTATATTGAATTATGTTAAATCATGAATAGATCCCTCAAATTTCATTGAGTGTATTTTATAAATAAGGATATTTTTAAGTTAGTGAATAGTAATATTTAAAACTGTTTATTCTCAAGGTTTTACACTAAACACATGAATACCTCTTTTGTAGGTCTTACTAGTGATCTTCCTGGAGATTGATCCATTTATTTTCTGTAGCTTTTCTTTAGTAATAGATTACTAATACATTATTGTCAGACACACTTGATAAAGGAAGAGAGCACTTATAAAATTATATCCAGGGACAAAAGACACAATGGCAATTTGAAAGATAATTATAATTGTGTTCTATTAGAGCATTGATTAAAGTGCTCCTGTGAATTAAAAAGATTATCACTCATTGGGGCTTATCATTTTGAAAAGAGATGAGTCTCCCACCTCTTATGGCAAAAAGGCCAATGTTTATTGGCACCCAACATGAAATGTATATAGAAGAAAACACTTCGGCTTTGCAATATAGAAATTGATCCAATCATTTAATCCGTGTAGCCGTTTTAAATATCACAGTCAAAATATCAGCTAAGAAAGAACTGATCATAAATGCATGGAAAGTTATAAATATCTAATTCCCTAGGGATAATGTAGATTGTTTTATCCAAAACGTTGTTAAACTCCATTTACCCCCATCTTTTATTATAATTCCAAATCACAGTGAGTTCAATGATATCCCATTCTTTAATAACTACTAGTATTATTTTGTCTCAAAATTGTTGGGGTAGTTCTCCAATAAAATCTCATTTGTGACTTAAATATTCACAAAGAGTGGATTTGTTCAATTTAATGCTTGGTAGATATTTTTAAAGATAAATATAATTTTGTAATTTTATTTAAAACTTCATTAATATTAAAACACTGAAAATAACAGATGGGAAAAACACAAATTAAGTGTTAAACTGACGTCTTCGGGTGGGCATATATGTATATTTCATGAATTAATGACATACTAAACACCAGAGAAAACAACACTACTCTTAATTAAATGGATTTGCAGATGGTTGCTCATAGCTTAAGCCACTGAAACAGAACAACTTACTTAAGATCTTCTCGACACTTCAAAAACTGACATGCCTTGCTGAAGCAACACTAGTTTTGTCAGTCATCTGTTCTTTTTTTATTTAATTTTTTATTGCAAAGTCAGATAGAGAGGAGGAGAGACAGAGTGGAAGATCTTCCCTCCGATGATTCACTCCCCAAGTGACCGCCACGGCCTGTCACTGAAGCCAGGAGCCTGGAACCTCCTCCAGGTCTCCCACGCGGGTGCAGGGTCCCAAAGCTTTGGGCCATCCTCGACTGCTTTCCCAGGCCACAAGCAGGGAGCTGGATGGGAAGTGGAACAGCCGGAATTAGAACTGGTGTTCATTTGGGATCTTCGCAAGTTCAAGGCAAGTACTTAAGCCACTAGGCCACCATGCCGGGCCCATTTTGTTAGCCATCTTATACAGCTGTGATTTTGTCACACAGTAATGAATAAGAATATCTATCTTTGTGAACCGTATCAGTTGAACACTTGAATAATGCATTTTTCTTTGGTTATTATCTTAAAGTGTCATGTCAGCAAATTTTAGGAGTTATTTTTCCTGTATAAACTAATTCCAAGTTTGTTTATTTAAATGAATATATATATATATATTATTTTGAAGCACTGAGGGCATTCAATCATGTTACAAAAAGAAAAGGGGATATATTCTTTGAATAAACCTTGGCATACCTAGTGCCACTCCCAAGATATCACAAATATTGCTTCAGTTCTATCCCCCTATGGGATATAGTTGACTAGAGATATTTCGTCACCTTTATATTAAAATAATAATATAATAATAATAATAATAATACCTTGTTCTAGGCAACACTTCTGAGACAATGCTTATTGATTCACCTACATGAATTTCCACGTAGAATCCTTTTTTCTAATCAAATAAATATTGGATATAGGAAGAAGTATAATGACTTACAATAGCAAAATTTATTTTCTTGAAAAATGCACTGTCATAAACTTGTTGTATCTGTTTAAATTAAGTCTTGCGGAAGGCTTTTCATAAAGAGATGTGTTTGAAAGAATTCTATGCTTTTCCTAACAGTAAGAGGAAATTTTGCTACATATTGGGTCGTTTTATTTAATTTTAAAGTTATTTTCGATGATGCTTACACAGTTAACCAGGGTGAGCGCATTGTTTCCAGATCTCCCTTCTTTCTCCTGTATCTGGGGGAAGTGGAAAAGTTGGGGGAGAAGCCACATTCAGCTTCCTTGTCACCCCAGCAGTACCCAGAAATGGGTAACGCCCACTTGCTGCCATTCCAAAGTCCCCTATGGAGAGCCTGCTCTGAGGGTCCCACTAGAGTGCTTTGATCGTTCCAAAATGCTGCCAATCTCGCCAATCCAAAGATGAAGAAATCGGTCCAAGGTCCATCTGCTGACACAGTTCACCCCAGAGTATCTGTTCACCCAGGTGTTTGGTATCACCATTCACCCAGATATTTGCTATTAATGCTTGGCTGACATAGTTGTTCAATTTGTTCTTCTCTTCTTCCTCTGCAAAGATACCAGATGTCGTCTGCAGGCTCCAGTGGACTGCCATATCCTCCATGTGCATCTGATATGGCACCCACTGCTCCACTTAAGCCACTGAGGAGTGTCAGTTCTAACACAGACACTCCACTGTCAGGCCACAGGTCCTGCAAGACTCCCCGTGGTTGGAGTTCTAAGTCTGGTAGTTCAGGTGGGATGAGCCCCACAGAAACTCATTTGAGGTGATCCCAGACCTGTCTCTTGTGTGTGACTGTCAGTGCGGGGCCTGGCTCCATCTGTCTCCCGTGTCAGCCAATATACACACTAGTAGTTATAATTGTTGGGTCAGTTTTATTACCAATCCTGTTTCTTATGTATACCGATCGATGTCATGATCTAGCCAAACTCTGCCTGCCGTACCTTCAGTTCTCATATTCACCGGTGGGACCTGCAGCCAGGTGGGGTGATCCCCTTTTTGCCCCCACCAGTCCTGGTCCCAGCCTTTGTTACTATGCTTGCCAGTATGTGCAGCAGATTTCCCCAGTCTGTCCCACATCCCATTCCATTCTCATATACATCAATGGGTCTTGAAATTTAACTCAACCCAACCAGTCCCACTATCCACTCACACCTATGCAGGCTGGTGCCACTGCCAGTCTAGACAAACCTGCAACCAGCCCTGATTTTCATTCTCAGAAGTGGGAGTTGCAGATAATCATAGAGATTTCCATAGTTTCCCTAGTATTCACATTCACCAGTGAGGACAGCAGGCCAGCAGGAGATCCCTCTATTGGGCTCACACTGCCACACCCCAGATCTCACATGTGCTGGAGGGTACTGCCAACCTTGGTTCTCAAGATCACCTGCAGGGGCTGTGGCCTGACAGAGCAGTTCCCCAAGCACTTCCATCAGGTATCTTTTCATTGGCAGATCTTGTGCACACTGATGGTTCCTTGATCCAGTCCAATTTAGTCTACTTCTTGTCCTGGCATTAACAGTCGCCGTGCCCAAGCAGCCCAGACCCATTCCAGTACTACAGTCAAGCCCAGCTTGAACTCTACCCCATTCTGGCTCTTGCGCTCACCAGTGGGAATCACAACCCAGCCAAGCATCCTGTTAGCTCCCCAACCAGGCTTGTTCCTACCCACAGATTCTGTGCATGCCAGTTATTGCTTTGACCCAGACAAGCATGGTCCATCCCTGAGCTGGCCTTTGCCATCAGATGCTGTAGTCTGACCTGTCCTGTCCCACCCTCAGTGCTGAAGCTTAGCCATGCCCAATCTTCCCCAATCCCTGGTTCATGAAGACTAGTGGGTGTGGTAGCCTCACCTGGCATAATCTGCATTTCAGCCTGGCTTGTGAAAATGCCAGACAGCTAAAGTTGGTCTTGCCCTGCCTGGTCCTCCACCCTTCTGAACCAACCCACACATTTGCCAACGGGTGGATCTACCCTGCCAGCTTGACCAACACGCAGACCAGTGGGAACTATGGCCTACCAATTTCCCTGGAGGCCCACTCCCAGATTCATATCTCACATGTGGTAGCAAGTGCTAGGCCCATACCTGGCATAGCCTAACCCCTTTGTCCAGGCCTTTGTATGAGCTGATGTGTTTTGCAGCCCCACACACTATTCTTGGGCGTGCCTGTGTGTGCTGTTTCCTAGACCTGACCTGCATGGGCCCAACCTCACTACTTACGACTGTCCGAGGGTTTCATGGCATGTTCAGCTCAGACTGTCGCCACCCTCAAGTTCTCAAGGAAGCCAGTAGAAATTGTAGTGTGACATGGGTGGGCCACTATATCCCCCACAGAATCTGCGCCTGGACCTGGTTCTCCCACATTCTGGTTAGTGTCATGACCCAACCTAGCATTACCCATTCTCTGTTCCAACTTTCACTTCAGGTATTGGAATTTATCCCTGCCAGTTAGGTCCCCAACCCCGGCTTGAGTGTACACCCGTAGGTGGTAGTTGACTGTAGTGTATGCTAACTACCCCATTTGAGATCACTCATGTGAGTTGGTGCATCTTTCTGACCCACTAGTCCTGCAATTTCCACTCTCCAAACTGCTTGGTCTCAGGCCCCTTTCTTAATTACAAGTACATTGACTTTGTTGAGGGGAGTCCATCAGAAGTCATTCCTTAACTACAATATATTCCCTCAGTGGCCTTTTCTCCCACATATCTCCTTAACCCTCTCCTTGATCAATTGACTACCATGCACATTGAGAGATTCCCAAGCTCACTACACCTGCCTGGTCATGAGGCCCCTGGTCTCCTCCGTATTGCCATGGACACTATACCCCAGCCATCTTCCCCCACTATCCCATAGCCCCTGGCTTCCACAAGCATGGCACTAGGCCTTCTGTGCCCCATAGGCACCCAACCCACTTAGAGGCTGCTCACCATGGATCATAGGCCCAGGGCCAGTCCCATTGCACCATGCAGGCAGCCAGCCCACATACATATTAAGAATTAATATTGAAAGCTCCAACATACCATCAGCAAAAATTTACATCATTTGGGGAGGGGTGGGGAGAACCCAAGTATCTATGTAACTGTGTCACATAATACAATGTAATTACTGAAGTTAAATAATAAATAATTTAAAAAAAAAAAAAAAAGAATTAATATTGATTTAAGGAAGTTGGATAGGGTAAAGGTAAAGATGTTGATGCAGAATTTATCTGTATTTTAATGAAGCACACTAAAAAAGGAATACAGTTTAAAAACAAAAGAAATAAGGACACTTTAAAGATGAATAACTGTAACCTTGTTTAGTAAAAAGTAAGTCCAAATACACAATATCTCAACAATCCTATTCTCAGCCATTTACTAGACAGAAACAAGAATCTATTGTGAAGATGAAACTCAGCATTAGAACAAATCATCGATTGTAATATGTGTTTTCATTAATAAGTGATAAACACACCATCTATTTTAGTGGGTATCTATGCAGCACCTAGAAAGATGAATTAGGCTTACACAGAACACCATTAACTAGGCTCAAATATAAAATATTGAGAGCACAATTTATAATAATCATTGCAAAGTAAAAACATATTCAGCAAAACATATCTAATTTTTAAATATACATCCATGTATCTACATACGTTTCATTTTACAAGTAATATTTCAACTAATCAGTTTCTTGGAATCTACATAAATAAATATGCATACATAGGTGTGCTCATGCAAATGTATTCTATAATGCCTAAGTAAATACGTGCACATATTTTGAGAATACGCTTATGCATGTACTCTGTATACAAGAGAAAGGAAACTGATGATGTCATCAGGAGAGCTACCTGGCCAAACTCTTCCACAAATTTGGCCTCTGCTCTGACCTCCAAAGTAAGTGATCCATACGAATGTATAAATTCTTACATCTATTAGGGACAACATTTTCAAACTTGAGTTTGTTCCATCTGAACCAGTACAACTGCAATGTTTATTAAAATGACGTATTTATAGGGACCTACTCCAGTGATTGCATTAACATTAATATATTTAATGATAACAAGTATTTTGCAATATGTCCCAACAGAGGTGAAGTATTATGAGCAACATATATAAATGTACTTTTACAAATGTATATATGCTTATATAAATTGGCATGACTTTAGGGGCATGGGAATTCTGACTTTTAAGGAAGAAGATATACAAAGAAATATTTGAGACATGCCTTTGAAAATAAATAGAATTTTGTCACAAGACCAAGAAACTAATCGTAGTACAGTAAGAAGAATGTAAAGAGACATGGAAAATGCTATAAGCAATCTGAGGCTACGTTAGAAGTCCAGTAGTTATAAGAAAAGTGGCTATATTCACTGTAGACATCTTACTTGGTGGTTTGCCAAAATATGTAATTCTAAAGGGAAAACAAGATGAAGCATGCCCAAAAAGATTACAATGAACAGATGTATTGAAATAGGAGAAACAGAGGGGACAGATTGTGAAGTTTGTAAAGACTACGTACAGAGAAGTCCTAATTAAGAAATCCAAAGATACAGAAAAATCCAGAAGAGAACACAAATGAACATCATCTACTGCTCACATGAAATGACATCACAGGCAGAGCTGACTCTGAATTAACCTGTTTCCGAGATCATGTCTCTGTTGTTCCTTGCGTCCTAACTATGCTGTTATTCTTGAGCTACTGCTCTCATTAAGAACATTTACCTCACTTACTAGTGATTTTAAGAAATAACTTGATTGAATCTTATTTTTGCAGTTATGAAATATAATTTAAAAAGCAGGTATGACATACAGGAAATAAATAAGTCATTAAACCAAGTACATATAAATTTATATTTCAGCTCACCCACATACTAGAAATGTAGTTATCACCACGTAATCTTTCAGAACTCTGGTTTGCTAACATGAAACATGGGAATAATGACATATATTTTAATCTTTTAGTAATTATTATATGTAAGATTTTATATCTGGCAAATACAAGCTAAAAATAAGCTAAAAGCATTATTTAAAAATTGGTTATTTAATTGCTAAAGACTTCTTCATAAACTAATGATGCAATGACAATATATGCAAGGTGTTATTGCTTTATTTGCTTATTTTTTAATTGAAAAGTCTGAATTAAAGAGAGAAGGACAAGCAGAGAGAGAGAGAGAGAATCTTCTATCTGCATGTTCACTCCCCAAGGGCACAATGGCTGGATCCATCTGGATCCATGAGCCAAAGCTTCTTCCAGGTGTCCCATGCAGGTGCAGGTTCCCAACACTGGATCGTCCCTAACTGCTTTCCCAGGCTACAAGCAGGGAACTGCAAGGGAATTGGATCAGCTAGGACAGGAATCAATGCCTATATGGGATCCCAGTGCATACAAGGCAAGGACTTTAGCCACTGGGCTACCACGCCAGACCCATATTTGCTTATTTTTAAAACTTGAATTAGCATGTCATACTCGTGTATTTTTGTGGCAGAGCGTAATGTTTCAACACATAAAGACGTCACCCATCAATAATCACAAAGTTGTAAACTATGGGAAACCTCTCGACTACCTGCATGTCCATCAGTTCTAAAAGCCCTAACTTCCTTAGGCTGTATGCGGTTTCTATAACCATTAGCAGGTATTTTAAATGATGAAAGCATCTTATTTTTATAGTTCACAGGTCAAATCCCTGAAAGCAAACTGTTTGGGATAGTCTCAACTGCTGGTCCTTAGCCTGTCACGCAAGCTCCTTGCGCCTCTGCTTTTCCAAGCATAACACAAGGACTCATTTTGAGTATTTGAGAAAACTGTATCAGTTAATACCTATAAAATTTTTACTCAGATACCTAGAATAAAGAAAGTGTTATAACACCATTCTCACCTGAAAATTGTGTTAGCATGGAAATACAATGTACTAACAGAAAAATAAAAGTGCTTAAAGAAATACTGAATAAGAATAGAAAGGGAAATTAAGTACAAATAAAAGCTACGTGCAGAGACAGAATTAAATTGGATGTATTTTAAACTTCCTACATGTCAGAACCATCTGGAGCACTTTCAAACTAGGGAGACGTTGACGTCAAGGATGGCTGTTTATTTACATCAGAGGAAATGGCAAGATGAAAAAGAAAATCCAGCGAAAAGAAAATCGTATCTACAAGGGTGTAAGAAACACCGCATGAGTACTATAATTGTCTCAGTGTGTATCCCTACACACTGCATGTTCACCATAGAAGATACACAGGTGCAGATACTATTGTATGTATCTTTACAAGAAAATGGCTTTTTAAATCCCTAGCAGAACAAAGTGTTTCCTGAAACTCGCAATTGCACTACTCATGAATACAGTTTTACTTAAGGACACATGTAAGGGGCAGTGTTTAAGAGGGTGCTCTTGTCCCATACCACAGTAACTGAGTTTGAGTTCTTGGTCTGTTTCTGATTTTAGCTTCCTGCTAATGGCCATACTGCAAGGTAGCAGATGATACCAGGAATTAGGCTCCTGCCAGCTTTCTATCTTTTTCTGTCTTTCTGGATTTTAAATTTAGAAAAAAGTATTACTTAAAATATTTACTTTTATTTGTTTCAAAGAAATCATTTTAAAGAATATCTAACTTTCCTTCTGAGTTTTTTTTATCCCTTTACTTTCTATTAAGCAGGATTATCTAAATACAAATAAAATTAGCAAAACACATTAGCTTGCATGCTGAATAATTATTTTTAAAAATCATTTGTAAAGACATGAAGCATGACATGTTCTGGTCCTTTTATTAATATGTTCATTTATGTAGGAAATATTTAAACTTAACAGGAAAATGAGTATGTTGCAATGCTGAAGACAAAACAGTTAAGTGATAATTACAGATCACTTGGAATACAATTAGCATCCATGCCATTTACAGATAAAGGACTTCTGGCATTTACCTACATTCTATCTAAATATATTTTGTCTGATTCATGTTGAAGTAATAACAGATCTGCAGAAATGGTGGCCCACAGAAGAAATACGCTTATCCTTAGACAATACGGACTGTTGACACAATGGGATTAAGAAATAGCAGTGACACCTTTTACAGTTAGCTGCATTTCTTTTTCTTTTAACTTTTCCAGATGCTTATAGGTGAATTGATGACAAATCTTTTAGATTCCCCATTAACAGAGCTTTTTATTCTCTTGAATGAGTCAACTATCAAATAAGGGTATGGCAGAGGGCCCAAGTATGGTTCATGTTTTACTTCCATAGCAATTATTAAAAAGGACAAAAATTACTGTTGTGGGAAGTATATTTGGTTTTACTCTATTTTCAGAAGAGTAATGCATATTAAATGATAATGTGTGAGCAAAATGTAAACAATACGGTTCCCTGGAAATACTAAACTACCAAAATCATTAAATACTGGACCTCACAGATAAATCTTTAAATTTGTAACCACAAGTAATCTTCATTAACAGCTATAAGTCTGCCTTTTTTTCTTTTTTTAATATGATAAATCCATAAAATATTTTAATATCTGTATTATACTATCATACAAATTACATGAAATCTTAGAGCAACAGCAAATTATAAAAATCTTTAAAAATCTCAAAAATAGCATAATCTCTTTGGAAATCATCATCTGTAGATCACTGGTTAAGCCATTTAATATTTGGAGATATTAAGAGTTCATAATTAGTTGTGTAAAACTTTACACTTCCTGGGCCCGGCGGCGTGGTCTAGTGGCTAAAGTCCTCGCCTTGAATGCCCCGGGATCCCATATGGGCGCCGGTTCTAATCCCGGCAGCTCCACTTCCCATTCAGCTCCCTGCTTGTGGCCTGGGAAAGCAGTCGAGGACGGCCCAATGCATTGGGACCCTGCACCCGTGTGGGAGACCTGGAAGAGGTTCCAGGTTCGAGGCTTCGGATCGGCCCGTTGCGGCTCACTTGGGGAGTGAATCATCAGACGGAAGATCTTCCTCTCTGTCTCTCCTCCTCTGTGTATATCTGGCTGTAATAAAATGAATAAATCTTTAAAAAAAAAAAAAACTTTACACTTCCTAAGGCAGAACACTAGTGCATAAAACAGCCTGCCACAAAGAGAAATGGTTATAAGGTGCATTTCCATTCCTAAACAAAGTGTCTATGAATAACATGCTACAATGAGATGTTCAGTCTTTGATGTAGACATTTCTTTATGGAAAAGGAACCTAGAAAATTAAAAGATAATAAGGTTTTGTTTTTAGTGCATCATTGTATGTAGGGAAAAGCATTCTTCTAACCTCCCATTTCCTTTTTTAAAACACGGGTAAACTGCCAGTTACCTTATAAGGAATAGTTCCTTTTCCAAGGCTAAAATTTCCCTGACACACCCAAGAACATTTGCTGTTTTTTTTTTTCTGACTGTAAGATTTTAAATTATGAAAGTTTTATTACTAGAATTTCAGAGGGTGTCAACCCATATATTCAATTTCGGATCTAAAAACTTAGGTAATTTTTATGTTTGTATTTTTCATTTCATTTGCAAATTTCACACAACTTATTGCTTTTGCAGACATAGCAAAGGAAAATGCAACTTCTTACTATTACAAAAAAATAGACTCAAACTCCTATACAATTCTCACGTATTTTTTTCTTTTATTAATGATAAAAAGTTTATGTTTTATTTTGGAAAATACTTAGAAGTCCTTAATCTAAGCTCAACAATAGATTTGATCCAGACATAAATAGATGATCAAAAAGGATTCTGCATTACAACCGTTTAAATGTAGATAGATAACCAATAAGTCAAAGAAAAAAGTATGTAGTTATTCACACATTCATTCTTTCCTTAAATTATACATCACATTATTGTATTTTGTAAAATTAAAAGCAATGATTGCTAACTTTTTTGCTTTTTTCTCAGCTTCATTACTAAACACAAATATTAAGTCATTCAATTTCACAACCATATGAGGCACGTATGTTATATAACATAACTATAAATGTAATATTAAGAAACAAAATTTGAATCACCTTTGCAGGATTATACAGCTAGTAGATATCAGGGATGTGTACATAATGTACTTATGAAAACTTTAAGAAAATAAAATTGTTGACACATAGTTGTAAGAAACTGAAAATAATTTCTATATTTATTCCTTGGAGGGAAATGATTAGGCATCTTTTAAAATGTCTACACAACTGGACATGTCAGTATCTGCTGCATTTCTGCTATACGTCCCCTTAAATACAGAGCCAGAAATCACAGAACATTTTCATCAACATGAAGTTAAACAATATGCTACAGAATTACCAAGTCATCACTGGAGTGATAAAAAAAAAAAAAAGAAAGAAAGAAAAATAAACCTTCTTGTAGAAATTGATGCTACTTCATGGCCCATGTGGTACTGAAGACATGACAATAAAAATAAAAGCATCATTACCCATGGGATGTAGCAAAAACAGTGTTGAAAGGGACATCACAATCTCAGGTTTTAAAATAATTTCCAAAATATGTATTTTTCATATGTTGTGTAAATCTGCAAGAATATTACAGTACATACTCCTGTTTGTGCCTATCATAAAACCAATGCTTTTAGACCCAATATATGTTGATAATCCTTGCTACATGTACTAAATAGTGAACCATTATGTAAACAATGACTTACAAAAAGATGAAAGACTATTACTTTAACTATTGAATGAAACAGAAGATTAAAGAAAAACAGTTATATTTTCTTAGTACAAATATAAAAACTAATAAATCAGGAAAATTTTTGGACTCATAATCAATGTATATTTTTGAACCTTGCCATTTAGTATATTCTAAGAAATTACATGACATGTCAAATAAAAATAAACTAAAAGAATAGCCAAAAACTTTGATCTTGGGCCCTGTGTGTTGGCCTAGCGGCTAAAGTCCTAGCCTTGAATGCGCCAGAATCCCATATGGGCGCCGGTTCTAATCCTGGTAGCCCTGCTTCCCATCCAGCTCCCTGCTTGTGGCCTGGGAAAGTAGTCAAGGACAGCCCAGGGCCTTGGGACCCTGCACCGGCGTGGGAGACCTGGAGGAGGTTCCTGGCTCCTGGCTTTGGATTGGCGCAGCATTGGCCATTGAAGCTGCTTGGGGAGTGAATCATTGAAAGGAAGATCTTCCTCTCTATTTCTCCTCCTCTTTGTGTATCTGACTTTCTAAAAAAGTAAACAAATCTTAAAAAAAAAAAAAAAAACTTTGCTCTTGAAGGGCTGTTCATAGTTGTATGTCACTGCTTGTGACATCCAACCGCCTCTATCAGAGTACCTGACCAATTCCTGTCTTCTGCTTGCAATTCCCCAGCAAAACGCATCAGTGGGGCAGGAAGAAGTTGAGTCCCTGGCACTCCTGTAGGAGACTTAGAAAGAGTTGCAGCTTCCTGGCATCTGCCTCTCTCACCATAAACTCTTCTGAACATTTGGAGATGAAAAAACAGATAAGAGATATCTTTTTCATTATTTTTCCAACCTAATGAGAATAAGTTTAATGAATACTTGATTAATGGCAATGGTGTATGTAAGAATGAGTTTTTGATTACTCCAGATGAATGGGTTACCCTAATTTACGAATGAGTATCACCACTACTAAAACCAAAGTTTAATTGCATGTTCTCCCTCTATAGTTGAATATTTCTGTTATTTTTACAATAAAATTAACTGAACTTTTGGTGTTACAATTATCTCACTATTATACAGAAGACTAATGACCGGATAAATTATACTCAAATATTATATGAACCTTTGCTACTTTTATATTACACTGTGTTGGACACAAAAATCAAGCATAGGCTAGCAATAAAAAGCACTGTAAAAAAATGTCAAGAGAAGGAACACTTTTCCCCAACTCAAAAGGCTAAATTTAATCATTTATTATCTTTGAAATAATAATGCCTCACTAAGAAATCCATCCTGCAAACCAGCAACTTTAGGTTCAATCCTTCTGATGCGTAGCAGAATTAGTACCATTCTTTATTCCCGAAAAGCCTGTCTACTAAGTTTATTTCGCATCATTCCTTTTCTAAAAGGACATAATAGCAGTACTTTTATTCTATGTTTAAGAAATTGTGGTGTATTTTTATTTCTCCCTTATTCTTTCTCTCTCAGGCTAAAATACATGGTTTTCCAATTTCCTACTCCTGTGCAGCCATTAGCCTCTTTTTAATCTGCACTGAAACAAATGGGAAGGAATGTCTAAGAAATGATTCTGCAGCACCTTAAACATCCTTGCTTTAAAATTTAAGAGAGCTCTGTAATGAGGTTCCCACTGTCATGCAAGATAGGCGAATCTGTAATTTACTGGCATATTCAAGAATTATGTTCCATTTCAGCGGACTAAAGGTAGTGTTTCTCATTTCTCGAAACCAACAGACTATTTTCTGGCTTCCTAGAAAATGTTTTATGAGTAAATATAGCTAAATGAGCTGAAGGAAAAGGTGGAAGTAACTCATGCTGATAGACAAAAGGGAAAGGAGAGTCCATTGTACTGTAGTAGGAAACACACTCCTTTTCCACTTATTTCTCACTCCCCTGGGAAAATCTAGCTAGAAATGCTTAGAGATTTTTAATGAAAAAAATGACTTTTGCAAGGTGAAAAATTCACCTCAGGTTGCACCAACTAGCAAATTGTCCACATTAATTTTTAAGTGTTTACTATTATTTGTCAATGTGAAAGGCAGAATGGTAGAAAAGCAGACAGAAAAAGTCCACCTCCTGGTCATCCTTCCGTCGCCCGCAAAAGCAAGGGATGGCCGAGGCTAAAGCCAGGAGTGGGAAGCACCTGGGTCTCACGTGTCAATGACAGGGATGTTTTGGAGCATGACCTGCTGCCTTGTAGTGCATGCAAAGGCAGGAACCTGCACTGAAGGCAGAACTGGGGCATGAGCATAGGCTTCTGAGAGGGGATGTGGCTATTCCAAACACAGTTTTACTTGCTGCACCAAGCAGTGACCCCGAACCAGATTGATTAAACTTGGCACAGTATTGCGGAGTTGTCTCATATTTTACAAAGAATATCTTCTATGTCTTTCCTGAGAGTTACCACTGTTCTCTGTAAGTGTACAGCACACTGGGCTCAGCAAGGAAAGCTGACATGCCAGTGGTATGTGGTGGCCCAGGTTTCTGCCACCATATGAGAAACCCTGAAGGTGCCTCTGCATGTTGGCTTTGATCCGGCTGTCTTTGGCTGCAACCAGTATTTGGGGAGTGTACCAGTAGGAGGAGGATCTCTTCTACCCCCATCTTCCTCGTCCATTTTCTCTTTCTCTCTCTTTTCTCTCAGTCTTCCTTTCAAATAAATATTTCCAAATTGCATTATTTGCCAGTTTACAGATTCAAGTTAACCATGCATTGAAATACCATCAAATTTTTCTGTCCTGAATAATAAAAACTACTAGAAAGATTTCATTTCATTGTATTGGGAAGTGGTTTCCTTCTACAAATGGCCCTAAAATGTGTTTGACTTTTCTATATTTTCAACTCATATGCTTCATTTTCCAACCTTTGCATGAGTTGTCACTTTTGCATTAAAAGGGAGAAATTGGACAACACATACATTATGTTTTTCCACAAAACAATCTGCTTTATTTCACTATCCAATGATATGCTCTACACATTGCTCTATAATCACATGTATGATCATGATAATATTCTCTTTTATCTCTGAATCATGAAGGTGGCAAGAAATGATTCTATGTGTTCACAAAATATGCCTGGGTCTGAAGGTGATGCCCTGCATTTCCAGCATTGGAAGGTGATAAAATCCTAAGGAGTTACAATCAACACATATTTTCATCTAACTGAAGTTTTGAAGTGTCTGAGAGATTAAAGTTTTACTGACTTAAGAAGACATTTTTCTCTATTTCCCTCATCAACAAAGAGTGGATAGCAAAACAAGAGCTAGTATTGTCTTTAAGATTGAAATATTCCATGTAAAATACAGCTACCTATTCCTTGGTATTCACAAGGGATTGGTTCCAAGACATACTGCCGAAACTAAAGTGAACCCTCAAGTTCCTAATAGAAAATAAGACTTGAGTTTGCAGATACTCTACACCCATTCTCCTCTACACTTTCAAATTTGATAATGTCTAATAAATACCAGAATATAAATATTATGTAAATACCTGTGAAAATGTGTTTCTTAGAGAACGATGACAAGCAGAAAATTCTATACATGTTTGGTACAGATGTAATCTTTTCCCCAAAGGTTTTCTATTCCTTTGTGGCTTAATCCATGCATACAGTATTCACAGATAGAATCAGCTCAGCTCTGTATCTTTCATATAGTACTTTGGGATAAAAGGAAGTAATATATACACCATTTGTAAAGAAGCCCTCTATATTAGTGTCTTCAGTTTCTGGAGGACATACTTTCGTATTGAAGGCAGTTAATTTTTTTCTTTTATTTCCGTTTTAATAATTTCCCATCCCTGTATTTAGCTTGAATAAGTAACATTGTAGATCTTATAAACCAGAATATTATATCATATGCTACTGCCACACATATTGGAGTATAAATTTTGGGGGAAAAACCCTAGTTCTAGCATCATTTTTAAAATGTATAGTTTTGATATAATGCTTATTAATTTCCTCTGTTTCTTATACTTGCTGCCTCTGTGGGACTATTCTGTCAGTTTATTTATGTTTTCTCTTGGTATCTGGTGAACCGAATAAAAGATATATTGAAATGGAATCAAATTGGATATTTATATTTCCTCTAAGACTCCAAAAGAAACTAATACATTATTCATTTTTTTTTCTCCTGCCAGTTGCCATTACCCTAATTAGGGGAGACTATTGGGAGATAATAGAAACATACAAGTAAAGTATTCAAAGAATAGGCACATTTTTCATGTATACTTTTGGGTTCCCTTTCCTGGATAGTTTTGAGAAATGATTAAATTTTTTTCTTTAAAATATTCAGAAACCTAAAGCTGTGAGTATGTGTGTATGAGTTATATCAAATAAATACATTCATGTTGAAAAGATGAGTTTTTGCAGTTGGATCAAACTTGAGGAAAATATTCCCCACTAATCTTAAAGGTCACTGGACAAGGTTCTTTTCCTAATTTCTCTTTGTTAATTTCTTGTTTTACAATTACATGAGAATAAACATGGATATATGCAACTTAGTGATTAAATAACATTATTTATCGCAAAACTGCAAAGAAAACATTTCTATTTTCACGCTGCATCTGCCAGTCTAAAATAATTGATACACCAAAGATATTGCTTATTAAAGGAAACTTCCTGCCCAGATGGATCTTAAATTAGTACATTATCTATTTATGTTTTTAATGAATAGATTGGATACCAAAATTATGACTGAATGTGTGGAGATACTATAAACGATGGTGATTCTTTAGAATGATTTGTACATAAAACTGTGACTTGAAATAATAAAGAAGACTCATTGTCTCGCATTTACAAATACAAAAGGAGAATTTAAAGACTTCATATAGAAAGCTTTATTGGCAGTTTTTCTTTGGTGTGTGTTGCCTTTCCCATTAAGTGTTACACTCTTGCTTAACATTTATTTTAGTTTTTACTCATCTCTGGAAAAGAGAGGGTTTTTTGTTTTTGTTTTTGTTTGTTTTTTCTATTGCTTAGCATTACAATTACAGTAAACTCATGAGAAAATAAAGATAAAACAATGAATTGAAACAAATCCCTTTAGCTTTGTCTTCAACTCATCTTTCTGTGTTATTTCTACATTATTCCTGAATGAGTCAGTATTCTTTTGAAGGTAAAGCATTACCAAATTGAATCTCTTCTTAACATTGTGAACTGTTATTGCTAGTTTTATAAACTATGGCTTGGAAATTTTAATTCTCTTACATTTGCGTAGCAATGTAAAATTTATAAAACATTGTTACTAGGCATCATTTAATTTTTCTTTCTGTGTTGTGTCTTACGAGAAAGACTCTCAATATTGTTAACATATATCTTAAAATAGGAAATTGAAGCTGATTGACACAAAGTGAATTTGCTGAAGCTCCTCAGGAAAGGAAGTGCATCCAGTTTGTATGATTCAAATCTGTCACAAAGCATCTCTTTCCCAAATTGGCAACTGACTGATTATAGGCATTATTTAAACAAATTTCACATTCAATATTCAGTATAAAAGCATTTTCTAGTGGCTAGTCCAGTGGCTCAACAAGCTCTTCCTCCATTTCCAAGCCAGGATCTCACATTGGCACCAGTTCCTGTTCCCGTAATTTCGTTTGTGATTCAGCTTCCTGTTTGTGGCCTAAAAAGCCTGGCGGGGTGGGGGAGAGGGGCTTAGGTTCTTGAAACACTATATACTTGTAGGAAACCCAGAAGAAGCTCCTGGCTCCTGGCTTCTGATCAGCTCAGCTCTGGTTGTTGTGTAGCCATTTGGGGAATGAATCAGTGGGTAAAACATAGTTCTCTGTTTCTCCTTCTCTGTGTAAATCTGCTTTCAAATAAAATTAAAATAATGAAAAATTATAAAGTATTGCTTTTTAAATTGGATTTCCTTCATATGTATTTAGTTTTCCCTGAAAATATTTTTGTAGAAAATTAAAGATCCATAATTAATACTATAACAAAAAGATATTTGATAAATTGCTAAATTATTTTATTTCTATAATTGGTAATATTTAGGCTTTTTATGCATGTTGTGATAAGTGATTCCTGTCATTTTAATTCATGTATCCTGCTAAAGATCCTAAATGTCTGTTTCGTTGTGGTGGCAGACACAAGGTGCAATATGCGGAAAGAAAACTGTCCATTTATTATGCTCAGTTATCACGTGGTTTTTTTATTTGGCTTAACTGAAATAATATCTCTCAGACTACTACAGTGACTAAAAATAAATAAATGATTAAGAATCAGAATAATAATGCACATATTTTAATATTAAATAAATAATGTTGAATAATGTTGAATATTGAATAAAACTAAATGCTAGCATGGAAAGATTCAAGCTTTAGTTTTATTTAGTTTTATTTCTTAGAAAAAGAAAAGCCGAGAGATAATTCATTCAATCGCATTGCTGGTGGGAAAAGCTTCATAAATGCCGATTCATTGACCTTGTGTAATGGTTCTCAGTAGGTTCAGAAACCTAATTCCTCATTTCAATTCGAATTACACCTAAAATGTTTATCTCTTATGTCATGTCCTGATATCAAGTATGAAAAATATTTTTATTCAGTAATGTTTATATCATAAATTAAAAATTTTAAATGTGCACATATATTATTAGTGTATCTTAAAATACAGTACATTCAGTGTAAAAGAACACTATGCAATGTGGTGATCAAAATTCAGCTATAGTATTTTCAAGTTTGGTTGAGGAAAATTTACTCATTACATAGATGTGAGAATCTTCCAGATGTTTTCAACACAAGTCAATCAAGTTTGTGGAAAGTATTGAAATGTTGTGTCTGATAGTCTTTTTGACACAGGTGTACCCCAAACCCATGTTTCTATAGTTTAGAGATATTCTACACAGAGAATATACTGGCCTGGAATTTGTGGGTTTCAAAGCAAATCCGAGAGGAATTCTTGGCTGCTTTCCTTGGGCAGCCCAGCATCCACAACTCCAGGGACTTACATTGCTGCTCAAAGTCTTTATTCACTTTTTTAATTGAAAGAGATTACAGACAGAATAAGAGAGCAGAATGTCTTCCATCTACCACTTTAATTCACAAATGGCTACAGGACAGGCAGAATTGAGCTGATCAGAAGCAAAGCGCTTCTAGGACTCTGACCTGAGTGCAGATCCTAAGAAGCTGGCCCGTCCTGCCTGCCTTTTCAGGCCATCAACAGGGAGCTGGAAGAGAAGTGGAATTGCTGGAACATGAGCCAGGGTGGATAACGGATGCTGGCACTTCAATTCAAAGGATTACCCTATTGAGCTGTTGGTCTCTATGTTTAATCATAAAAGCTGAGACTGTTTAAGGTAGGGAAGGAAAGTAGAATTTAGTTTTTGGATATATGCAAGATTTTTTTCTTATTGTAAGTACATGGCAGATTGTAAGTGTGCTTATTTATTAGTTTCTAAAGACTCAAGCCAGGAAAATTCTTTGAAATTTAATGTAATCTAGCTGAAAATGTTCCTGTTCACTGACATTGCGTAGAACCATAGAGATTATTGTGCCATAATCTATTAAAATAAAAATGATAATGGCAGAATATCCACATTGGTGTCTGCATTTATAGTTATTTTCATATTACTATACTTCATCATCTATACACTTAATATGTAAATCCCCAATGAAATATTATTTACATAATGTGATAAGAATATACTATTGCAAAAATTACTAAAATTGTTTAATAACTCATGTAAATTCATGAATATCTGTCTTTAATGTTTATAAATTACTAAAGTTCTAAAGAATTGGTAGAATTTAAATAATATTGCCTCTCATTCTTCTAGTCCTTTGAATTGCAATGTTAAATACTATTAAAGATTGATTAATTTTTAAAGGTTTATTTTGTTTTATTTTACTTGAGAGCCAGAGCTACAGAGAGGCTGGGAGACAGAGACAAATGTTGCATCTGCATCCTCACTCCTCTAATGGCCATAAAGCCAAAGCTGGGCTAGTGTGATTTTCTGTCTCCTTTGTGAGTATGGGGGCCCAAGTCTTCGGGCCAACACTCCGTTGCTTTCCCAGGCCATAAGCAAAGAGCTGTATCAAAAGTGGAACAGGGCCCAGCGGCGTGGCCTAGCGGCTAAAGTCCTCGCCTTGAATGCCCAGGGATCCCATATGGGCGCCGGTTCTAATCCCAGCAGCTCCACTTCCCATCCAGCTCCCTGCTTGTGGCCTGGGAAAGCAGTTGAGGACGGTCCAAAGCCTTGGGACCCTGCACCCATGTGGGAGACCTGGAGGAAGTTCCTGGCTCCTGGCTTTGGATTGGCTCAGCGCTGGCCGTTGCGCTCACTTGGGGAGTGAATCATCGGGTGGAAGATCTTCCTCTCTGTCTCTCCTCTCTGTATATCTGACTTTGTAATAAAATAAAATAAAATAAAATAACTCTTTAAAAAAAAAGTGGAACAGCTGGGATAAGAACCATCACCCATATAGCATGCTGGCACAAGAGGCAGAGAATTAAAGTGCTATGCCATTGTGCTTGCCCCAACTTACTTATTTTAAAAATATAGCATAGATAGGATTAGGGTGGAGAAAAGGAGACGATCTTCCATTTGCTGGGCCATAGGTTACTGCCAGGCCAAAGTCGTGAGACAGAAACTCTATCCTTATCTCACACATGGGTGTGTCAGGGATCCAAGGCACTGGGCCATCTTCTGCTACCTTCTCAAGCACGTTACAGCTGGATTGGAAGCAGATGAAGTACTGGAATTACAATGCCTTAATCCACTTTACCAAAACAATGCCACCATAGTAATTTTTAAATAATATATTTTATTACCAATGGATGCTGTTACTTCAGGGTAAGTGTTTGTTGTATACATATTAAAAGCTTATAAAGTATTTTGACATAACATTCCATAAAATTATAATGCCAAATGTTCCTTTTTATTGTTCACTGTGATGAAAGCTTACCAAAGGATGTAATCTATAGTATACATTATTTAGCTATAGAATTTTCAATACTTTGAGAATTGATAAAGATGCTTATTTAAGTAGTGTCTTCAAACTTATGATTTCCTTAATGCATGGTAAGTAGACCATACAAGTATTAGAATAAATAATCAACACAGAAGAAACTATTTATAAGTTCACTATGCACCAAATAACATTGAAAAAGATTATGTCTATGAATGAATAAAATGTCAGTCGGTGCTATCAAACATCTCCTAGTGAGATAAAGGAGAGAGAAATACACTTTTTAAAATTGGCTTGCACCTTGGAGAAAACTCGGAGTTTAGAATGTCTTGAGTATTTTTGTGCTTGCAAGTAAAGGGGGCCTTGGAGTTTATGAAGGGCAATCAGAAAAGTTCTAGAGAAAATATCTCAGCAGAGAGCTGGAAAGGTTGCAGCAAGTCAAATTCATGAAGGAAGGTTGTTCCACAAAGACAGAAGACAATGTGAAATTCTTTCAGTCTGGAATACCTGGGAACCTCACTCTGATGTCAGGGAGAGGAAAGATTGAGGGAAGAAAGAGAGCAGCGTGATAGAAGCCTGCTTATTCTGAGCCTCTCGGGACAACGTAAGACCTCAATGCTCATTCCAAGTGATGTTCAAGGGGTTACACACAAAACTGAAAAGACTTAAAACAGTTTTAATTGAACATAGTGTATCTGTTAATGTACGGTGACATTGAGAACATCTTTTGATTTTGAATTTGAACACATATGCATTAGCATAGTTTGAACACTGGTTTTATAAACCACATTTCTGGTGTCAAAGTCATCTTGTGTAATGTAACCCATGCAACAAAAATGTGGCATATAATCATATTCATTCTCTAAGTTTTGGGTTATATAGAATTATGACACAAAAATATGTATGTGTAATGAAATTGTAAAGCTAATTCATACGAATTAAGAGGTTCTTGAATTTTTATTTTGTTGCATGTATATGTCTTTTGTACTAATATTGAAATACACATGTACTTCGTATAGTTTCTGGATTTAGGAATTTAAAGATGAGAAAACTGAAATTGCATAAAGGAAGGATTGGCTTTCAATAACTTCAAGTAAAACCCACACTACATAATGGCTGTATAGTTGCAAAAATGTGTAGAAGTAAATTTATAAAACTGATAAAATGTAGGCATAAATCTTACACATATGAATATATACATATCCTATAAATATGTAATGTTGTAAATTTACTTGTAGATTTCAAAATACACATGGTCATAATGTTTTTATGAAATTCATGAATGCCATACTTTGAAGATTATAGTTATAATAGAAAGGGTGAAAAGCTGATTCACAACAGCCTTTCATAGTGCCACATTTCTCTATTGAATCATCCCTAGGTATTCTAAACTGCACATTGTAAAACAGCAGGCCTCATGAGAGTGTTTGTAAGCTTTGATTATGATCCAGGATATGGTCATTTTCATTTAATGCGACCCTATCACAGAAAAACTAAAATGAGCACACACTGTTATCTGCTCTGAAAACAACATTCCATAATAACCAGAGGTCATCTTTCAGACAAGTCTATCAGCAGGAACATTGGGGGCCAATGAGAACCTTACAGAGAAACAGCCATGGCATGCCAGCTGCAAGCTGAGTACTTCTTCAGTTAAGTAAACTGCAGTAGGTTTGACCTTGCCTCAGGGTACCAAAGATACACACTTTTCATGAGTGATTTTATGTTAACAACAGCTTCTGTGATCCTCATTGTTCTTTTTTTTTTTTTTTCCAGCAAAGTTAGATATCCAGAGAGTGGGAGACAAAGATAGGGGAATCTTGGGGAACTTCTTCTGATGATTCACTCCCCAGTTGGCTGCAATAGCTGGAGATGTGCCAAAACATAGCCAGGAGCCAGGAGCCTCTTCCAGGCCTCCAATATGGGTACAGGATCCCAAGACTTTGGGCCGTCCTTGACTGCTTTCCCAGGCCACAAGCAGGGAGCTGGATAGGAGGCAGGACTGCTGTGATTAGAACCGGTGTGCCTATGGGATTCAGGTTTGTTCAGGACAAGGACTTAAGCCACTAAGCTACCACACTGGGCCCTGCCGATTTCCTTTTTTTTTTTGTTTGGAAGTCTAAGTTTAGTTTTATGGTACAATTCCGTAGGGTCTGAGATCACACCCCTTCAGCCTGCACCTGCCTGACTGATTTTCCCCATATTATTACAATAGTATATAGTCCTTTATAAGGAGTTATAATTCCATCAGTCTATTATGTAAGTGTACCCCAATTTTGCTGGTACAGACAATGTCAGACAGTCCACCATCCCATTGTCTAGATATGTCCAATGGTTTCATTGAGACTCCATCTTTGCTTTGGAATTAGGAGATGTGTACTGCATTGTATCTTCACATCTGAGTATGACAGTCTCTATTATGCCATCACTATACATTCCCTTAAATGAGAAGCCATGAAACAAGGTCAACAAGAGGTATGAAGTTAAAACAAAAAATTTAGAGCACCGTGGAGTTGAAAAAATTCACCTCTGAGTAACTAACGCATAGCTGAAGAAGAGAAAACATAAAAGCCTCTTGGATAAAATGATGTCACCATATGATCCATGAGCCAACAATGACTTTGCCATATTGTTCAAGGTGGCAAGGACTATTGGGCAGGACTGAGCATGCATGGAGCTGGGAGTGAATTCATTTCTGAGTTATTGAACTGCTTCTGGGAGGTGGCCGGTATTGGCTTTGGTAGTTTGGCCTCTGTCACCCAGATGCAAAACCTGGATTACAGTCTAGGCTCCTGATTTCTGCTTGGCCAAGCCTTGGGTGTTGCCAACATTTATAAATAAGATTAATAAATATGTTTTAAACAAAAAGACATAATATCATTGACCAAAGGTGAGTATTTCTGTTTCACTCAGAACCAACCAAATACAAAGCAAACAAAAAACACAGATCAAATTTACCCCAGAATCACATATTTGATTAAATTTAAATATGTAATTCCATTTCATATATAAATGAGTTCTGTAACCACGTGTAAACATGTGTAAACATTGCAACAAAAGTTTCTCATTTTATAATGCTTTACATTGTGTCTAACTTTTTCCTTCCTTGGGCAGGTGAATTCACATTTAGCTTTAATTACATATGATAACTACTAGTACAGACCTGAAAAATCATTGCCCAGTATTTAAGACCAATGTTTTGACAATTTTTTGTCATTTCCACATTGTCTCAGACTTATAATTGACCACTGAGAAATGTGCACATAAAGAATTGTCTGTGAGTGGGCCTCTGTGGGTATATGATTTCTCTATCACATCTGTTTGTTCCCAAGAGTGTGATTGTGACACATGCCACATGTCACCTTCAATGATTGTGTCCCAAAAGTATTGAAAATTAAGAGAACTGAGAGGCATCCATATGTTAGCTGAAAGAGAGGCAGAGAGGTTTCAGCAGTAATAAATAATTTGTCTAATCCTATCCAGTTATAAGGACAGCTGGTTCAGATCCTAAGCTGATCTCTGAATTAGCTTTGGTGTGCTTAGATAAATTAGCTTAGGAACAGATGAAATAGTTGCCAAGTTTCTTTTATATTGGATTTATTCCTATCTACTACTTGTTTCTAGCCACACACTGACAGTAATCCTTCAAAATCTTGTCTTTTTAAAATTTTCTTTTACTGTTGTCCTATCTGGTTGTATATTTTCTCAGATTTGACTAATTATTTTATTCTTATTCTGCATGCTATTTATCCCTCATCATTCATTAGCTTTTCAAGTTCTAAGAAACATGGTTCATTCATTTATATTATTTTTTAACCCATGGTATAGCTGTATATTATAAGCTATCAATAAGTCATCAGTACTAGGTAGTATGTGAATAATAAAATACATTTAAACTTGTGTTTAATCATTATTTTTTGTTGACTAAAATTTAAGAATAGTTAAACAAGCAATTTAAATACATTAGATAGCAAAAGTTGTAAGCCATGAGTTGAATAGCTAAGATACTATTTGGGAATCCCCAAATCCCCATTTCCTCCCCCTCTTCCTCTATTTCTAACTTTAATTTTCAAGTAAAATGAAGAAATCTGTCACAATAATAGCTAATAATGTTATAGTTTTTAATGGTCTGTAATAACTGAAATTTACTGTATATGTGTGAAATATTTCTATTTCAAATCCATTTATTCTTTATAGCCACCATCTGAATTCCCACTAAATTAAGTTCTTCTGTCTTTGTATGTGTGTGAAAATTCTTACTCAGTTAAGCATTAAGCATTTGCTGAAATACGGATTTAAAAAACATTATTTTAAAAGTTGAGAGAAAGACAGGGAGAGACCAAGAGAGGAAAAGGGTGAGGGGGGAGGAGGAAGTGAGGGAAGAGGGAAATATCATTGTGTTATACAACACATTGAATATGTTACATACAAATTTAAATTCAATTAAAAGGAAAAAAATAATCCCCAGGAAAAGGATTCTGTCAAATTGAACCAAATGGGAAATCATTTTTCCTATCACGTAACTCTCAAAACAATATAGTGATCGCCAATCAAGTAGTGGAGATTAGGAGCCGGGAAAGATACTATTTGGAACGGAAAATATATCAAAAATATTAGCGAAGCTAGCAAGTGAATACAAGATTGCTATCCTCTATTTTATCCCAGTATGCTTACAAGCAGATCATCACTGGCCCACTTAGGGCACAGCAGAAATTAGACTTATGACTAATGTAATGCAGTAAAGTACCAAAAGTCTGAGAAAGCAAAGCCAGTAAATGCTAGCACAAGCATTGGGACAGCTCATGAGTCCTTACGATATGTCATCATTTAAATGTCTAGAGAGAAAGACTGTAAGTTAAAGAGCAAAAAGATAAGTTGCACGTACAATGGAAAACATAAATAATAAAAACTGCAGTTAAAAGGCACCAGATGTCAGATTCATTAAAAAATAATAATAATAAACTGATCCCCAAGAAGCTGCTGTAAAATTTGAAACAATTGAAAGAAATCATGCTTGAGAAGTCAACGTAAATTTGTTGGCAATCGAGTAGAATCTGATTTACCAAAGCACGGGGTAAGGGAGTATGAAAAATGTGTGATCAATAGATGTTACCCAACTAGAAGATTTGAAAAAAGAAAGAATAAAATGAGCAGAGTCATTAACATAATGAATTCTAGATATTTGCAGCAACAGAAAAAAAGGTGTCAAAATGTACAAAAAGGACCCAAAAAATAACAGTGAATAGATCCCAAATGTGAAGAAACTTAGTGACTGATCTATCTAAAAGCCCTACCAATTCTAACTGAAAATAAATGTGAAATGATTTACCTTGGAGACATATCAGAAAAAAAGAAACAAATACCACAACCTTGAATAAAACACTTCTCAGGTGCAAGAGAATACCATAAAATTAACAGCTCAGCTCAGACCTCAAGCCTCCACCTTAGAGATCACAAGGCAGTAAAATCAAGTATGAGTATTATGCACAGTTAACGAAGAAAGCATACATATCATAGAAGAGCCCAGTAACTAACGGAATGATCAAAATCGTAGTTTATGAGAGGCAAACATTAAATGAAAGTTTTTAAACATGTCAATACACTAGAGAGTAATGGAAGTTAGCAGGCCAACACATACACACACACACACAAAATGTACTAACACAGCTAATTATAAAACTTTTAATAGCTAGTGTAAATGCTTATTTTATCACTTAGTTGATTTGGAAATAGTTATTCAAAGCAATGCACATATAAAAAATTACTATGCATACCATGTGTGTAAGCTTGTGTGTTTGTGTAGACAGAGAAGTAAACATAGCTCTATAGAAATATCATAGTCATGTTAGTTTTCACACACATAAAGGTAGCATATTTGCTAGTACATGCCAGTTGTATCTGTGGTAACGTCAAGCAAGACAACACGTAAAGTAAAATGTAACTACATATAAGAGGGTTGTTTCACACTGATAAAAAGGGTCAAAAACTAGTAAATATATTCATGTGTGCTCTAGCACCAGAACCACAATAAATTTTAAATAAATTTGAAAGACATAAGCAATAATTGAGAATCCAACAATCACAGTTATAGAATTCTATAGCATAATTTCAATAAATTATAGAAAACTAGTTAGATGATCAAACAGAAAATGAGGGACTGAGACGGAGCTGTAACCTGAATAACCTGATAGACATCCACAAGATACTCCCCTGGAGAGCAGCGGAATGCCCAGGTTTCCTAAGAGCGTATGGATGTAAGAGCAAACACGGCCCAAGGTCAGTCATATACTGGGTCATAAAGTATTCTTGAATAAATTTAAAGGAACTTAACATTGCAGCATATGTTTTCTGATTGCAATATTGTAGCATTGCAAATAAACATGGTAAGAAAAATTGTGAAACTGAAAAAATACATGAAATCAAAAGGTAAATGTGTGGTGTGTAAATTACATCTTAATGAAGCTAGTATGAGACAAAACAATCGGTATTTAGAAAGAGTAGAGCTTATAACAAATGTATTATTGTCTGACTTTGAATAAGTCACCTTGCTGTAATGATTTAAATCCAGCAAGCAATGTATTCATTGAGAAATCTTGGAATTATTTTTAGAGAAATAGAAAATCAACAAGTGATAAAATTCTTTAAAATAATGAAATAATGAGTCAACTAGCAGCTAACAAAACAATAAACTGCGCCCGGCGGCGTGGTCTAGCGGCTTAACTCACCTTGAACATGCCGGGATCCCATATGGGTGCCGGTTCTAATCCCGGCAGCTCCACTTCCCATCCAGCTCCCTGCTTGTGGCCTGGGAAAGCAGTCAAGGACAGCCCAAATCCTTGGGACCCTGCACTAGCATGAAAGACCTGGAGGAAGTTTCTGGCTCCTGGCTTCAGATCGGCGCAGCACCGGCCCATTGCGCGCACCTGGGGAGTGAATCATCTGACGGAAGATCTTCCTCTCTGTCTCTCCTCCTCTCTGTATATCTGCCTTTCCAATAAAAATAAATAAATCTTAAAGAAAAAAAGACAAACTGGTTTCTTAAATCACACATGCATAAACTATAGTGCTTCCTACCCCAGGCTCACGTTTTAAAGAGATTTTGCAACAGCAAGTTAAGTCATTGCTAAGGATGATTATCCAGCTCCATACCATTACACCTGAGAAGCCATAGATGACAGCCTGATTACCTGGATCGCCAATGCCAGGAGCCAACCAGACTACAGTTCTTGGCTCTCAGTTTCAGCTTGACCTTGTGGCTACAGCCAATTGGGAGAGGAAAACCAGCAAATGGAAAATGTCTTGCTCACTGGCTCTCTATGTGTCTGGTTCAAATGAATGCATAAATAATCCTCACAAAAAAAAAAAATGAGGGGAACAAACCATCTTGATTCTAACAGAGGAGAATCAACCAAAAACATTTTAGGTAAGCTGAAACAGAATCTGGTAGGTTTTAGGGGTGGATATGGCAATGAAAACCCAAGTGTTCTGAAAGAGCTGATTGCTGATAGATTTTGAAGTGAAACGAAAGCTACAGAAAGTGCTAGATGTAGATATATAAATATATATAGATATATATATATGATAGAAATAATTTCTATTGGACAAAACCCTACTAATAAGGTTCTTAGGGATCACCAATCTGCCAAATCTAAGGAAATTTACCGAGGTATTTAAGCACTAATTCCAAGGGCTAAAAGCAAAAGAGGTTTTCATCATCTTGCTTTCTAGTATTAACATTAATTTTTAAAACCCTTTACTCCCAATTCTCCTTTTTACTGCATAGCAATTTATGTACATTCAACTCTAAATATGTACCAAGCCACCATAACAAGCAAATAGAGAGTCTACTGACTTATGTATTGCAATGGAAATGGTCGTAGTCGTCATTAGGGGAGTGAAACCGCAGATGGAAGATCCTTTCTGTCTATCTCTTCTCTCTGTAACACAGTTTTTCAAATAAGTAAAAATAAGCTTTTAAAAAATTACGAGTAGTAATGTTCATTCCATTGCTATGTTTGGTTATTTCAATGAAGAGTTTCTTAAAGTATTAAACTTATATGCTCAGGACAACAGAAAGATCACACACACAAAACAAGTGTTACAATCCTTGTAAAAGCAGAAATAATAGCAATTGTGGCTGCCCTGTTTTTATCATTCTAATTTTTTTTTACATATTTTCAGTAGATGTCACCATAATGTCCTGACCCATCCCCAGGGTGAAGATTGACATTTTCATCCAACCTTCATTACATATTTCTTTCAGTAATAGTTCAGTATAAAAAAAAAAATCTGTCACATTGCTCTCAGCATACATATCGAATTGGAAATATGCCTCTGGTCACAATTGTAGTATTTTAAAATATTTTCATGTAAAATTCATGATTTTATATAACAAAGTTCTGGATTTTTCACAAAATAACTCTAAAAATGGTTTCAATTGAGTTAAAATTTTCAACAAAGGGAATTCTTTAAAAAGAATTCACAATGTGAGGCAAGTACACATACAGGCAATACTGTAAAAGAAAAAATAACTCAAAGATTCTTTTTAGCATCTGGCTCAGAAATTGGCCTATGTTAAATGTTAATATAAATGATTAGCCATTGATATCATTGAGGTCTTAGCACAGGACCTGGATGATAGTCTGCAAGATACCGCTAGCCAGTGAAATACTTTGTTCTGTAGGAGGTAATGCTGTTGGAATAGCATTAGCCGTGCACTGAGCATTATGAAAATGCACGATTTATGACAGAACCTTGCCTCACTGAAGGAAAATCACTATCAGCGTGTGTTTCAGTAAGAACAAAATACTTGCCATGCAATCATTGTAAGTGTGACTTTCTATCTGAACACTCAGGATCTCTCCCATATTGGGAGCTCGCTTGCGTTTGTGGTGGTAGATAATGCGTTGGGCAGTGGCAGTGGCCTTGTTGTCTTGGGGAGATGGAAGTCCATGAGGATTTTCCTTCCAACTAGATTTACTGCCAGCTGGGAAGATAGCATTTTGCCTCTTCCCTGCAGATTTGCCACAGAAAGGAGCTGTAGTTCTATGACTGTCCAACCGTGGGTGTCATTGCATGTTTTGAAGAACTGTTGGTATAACAGGCCAATGTTTTGACATCCTCTCTCGCCTGGTTGTGGAAAAATCCCTAACACACCATATGTACTTGGTGGGCCACAGCAGGTAGAATACTAGAAGTAAGACCCATAATGAATGGATGTTAATCAGCAACTGGAACCGATATCTAAAGCTGAGCTTAAGCAAGCAACTTGCATGTATGATGTGGGCGTATTAGCTCGCTACTTAACAGGGAGTCGTAGTTCTTGCTCTGCATATTTGTGTCAATTATACCTCACCAAATCTGCTGAAGGAACATTCCCTCACCATAATGTGCTAATCTCTTAGTATGCAATGTATACAGTTCTATGTTTTAAATTTTTATTTTTGTTTATTTGAAAAATAGTAAAGTGAAATTTGTCATTATGTTTGACTATTGATAATATTGAATGTATCAATTGTCAGCTGGTATTTCCAAGAAGTGTACGTTAAATCTGAATTAGATCTGGAAAAAAATACCTCTTCAGTTCATGAAAGTTATTTTGAAGTATTCTGAAGCAATGTGACCAGTAACATTTAACTTTGTAGCTAAACACACTGTGTCATGTTTATTTGTATGTAAAATGATTACAATAAATTTTGTACACAAAAGTAATTTTATGAATAAATTTGGAGAATAGAAGGGACTTAAAATTAGTTATTTCAAAATATTAATTGGGAGCAGAGCTGAGGTGAAGCAGCTTAGACTGCCACTTATGACACCAACCATCCTATCTGGTTAAAATCCCAGCTATTGCAATTCCAGTCTGTACCTGTGAAATCATAGGGCACTGGTCTGAGTCCTTGGAACCCCGAACTTCAGTGTTAAATACAAATGAAGCGTGTCACTCTTAGCTTCCGTCTAGCCACGGAATGGAAGGTTTATCTCTCTGCATCTCTTTCTCTTTCTGAAGCTCCACCTTTAAAATAAATAAATACATCTTTAAAAATCATTTCTTTAAAATATTTATGACAACTTAAAAAACGTTTAACAGATGAGGTACATAAAAAATGTGCACCTAATATTTTTATATTTCTCCATTATCTACAATTTAATCCAGTGGCAGGCACAGGGAGATGATCTTTGAAATCACTCATTATACATGATATTCTATTATCTAACGTCCATTATAACTTGTTAGAAACTTTTAATAATGCATGATTCCAGAAGGCATTTTGCTATAATAGATACAGATACTTAAATATTACCCCATCCATATTTTATTATTTTATGAAGCATACTGACAATAGAGCCAATAATTTTGTCGGAAATGAAAGGTTACTATGCAGCTTCAAGATTATGGAAAATATTAAATATGACAGCATAAAGTAGCATGTCAATTACATTTTATTTTTGACTTCTATTTTCTCCATGAAGAAATGATCATTGTAAATGTTCTTATGAACTAAAAGCTTAATAAAAGTAAGGTTATATTTAAATCAATAAATATTCAATAGGCATCATATTATATTAGAATATTGTGGTTTAATAATTTTCTGATTGGGTACATCACTTTTTGGAAATAATTCCTTCATTACTACCTCTCATCATAGAATGATCATTAAGTGACAGCACATATTATTTTAAAAAACCCAAAATAGGGGCTCAGAACCGTAGCCTAGTGGCTAAAGTTTTCCCCTTGACATGTGCTGGGATCCCATATCGGCACTGACTTTAATTCCTACAGCCCTACTTCCCATCCAGCTCCCTGCTTGTGACCTGGGAAAGCAGTGGAAGATGGCCTTGGGACCCTGCACCCGTGCAAGACCTGGAAGACCCTGGCTTTGGATCAGCTCCGTTCCGGCCACTGAGGCCGCTTGAAGAGCTAATCATTAGACAGAAGATCTTCCTCTTCCTCTCTTTCTCTCCTCCTCTCTGTATGTATGACTTTCCAATAAAAATGATAAATTAATCTAAAAAAATTCAAAATATTTTCCAAGGAAAAATATTTTCATGTTAACCAGTGCCTCTGCTATAAAATCATTTTCCTTTGAGATATTTATCGTAGCATCTACCACAAATTAGAAAGACATGTTATGAGAATGCATTTTCCAAATTTGACCAAACAACTTTTAAAAATTAGAATTGATACTGCTAGTGTTGGATGGGATAGTATATATCTTTCCTAGAGTTAATAAATACTGCATGTAACATGGTGATCTTATTATAGGGGTAATATAAATAGAGCGATAAATTTTTCTTTGATGAAATTCAGTGCTTAAGAAGCAACCTAAGGCATAAGTAAATAATAATAATAGTAAAAGCATGACTTAGGCATTTGCTAATGTATTTTCCAAAAAGGAGTAATTAGGTGAATTTTCCATGATAAGAGTATATGATCTCATATTTTGCTGAGTAACTTATTCTTGACTTTACTTTCTTACTTAGCTCCTAAATTGTTTATGAATGCGAAATATGTTTTGGTACATCTTGATTAGACCTGGCAATAAACAATCATTTAACTTAATCTCTCATTTAATTTCCATCGGATAATAAAAATGAAAAGAAATCCTAAGGTCAAGCTATAATTATTTTTGCGATGTCAATTTAGTTTATGCCAGGAGTTGTAGTTTCACTGAATATGATGCCTGATATCTATTGCACATCTCTTGTACATAAGGCAATCATTGATCATGTATGGTAATTAATTTATTTTACATACTTTAAATTTATGTTACGCATATAACTGAGTAGTTGTTTAATGCTTAGTTTCCCAAGAATTAGATTTAAGTGTTTTAAGTTCTGTACTATAGAAAATACAATAACTTTTAAAGAATATTATAGAATCCAATAGAAAAAAAAACTTTTGTATATCTACATTACTTTAATTCTTAATTTAATTTTTGTTGAAAAATATTGAAAAAAAACCACAGTTTTCTGATGTATTTGCATTCTAAGCTATTGCAATGTTTTCCAAGTCTTAGAGAAAGAAATGGGGAAGACCTTGTAGAATATAGATTTTTCAGAGCTATTTCACTTTTTTATTAGAAAGAGAGACCTAATCCAACTTATAAATATTAATAAATTCATACAGTAGAAGTGGAGCTGGAGAAAGTTAATATCTTTCTTCAACCCTTTAAAGCACATAATCTAAATGTATAAGAATTAAATTCTTGGTTCTTTTTCCGTACTTTGCCTCACCCTATGATTAAAGTTGCAGATTTTCCACATAGAAGCACTATTTGAAAAATGTGTGCAACAATCAATAAAATTGTATTACATTAGTGACTGTGAGCTGCATTCAATAAATGTTTTTAATATTGAGCATGCTTAAAAACCATACAGAAAATTAGACTGAAACTGAATTATTCACAGAGGACTAATTTTCTAAATTTGAATAAGACACATCAAGTTACCAATTTCAGCACATACCTTCTTAACTAGTTCTCTTTCTCAGCTATTGGCTCGCAAGTGTGTGTGTGTGTTTTCTACCAAAATAACAAAAAAACATTGGGAATATAAATTGGAAAACCTTGCATTTATATTACTTAAAGGCAAGAACGCTGTCATAATGTAAATAACCTGTTAATTAACAATGGGTTATTATCCAACAAAATTTGTCTAGCATGTTTTTTGTTTATTAAATTAAGTTATTCTAGAAATTATTAAATGATAAGCAACTGACATACACTCAATATTCTTGGTATTAACCCAGCAAAATGATAAGTCATGATTGAGATATTTGAACTCTTGTTTATTTTATTATCAAAAGTACTTATTTATTGGGCCTGGCATGATGGCTCAGCAGCTAAATCCTAAAATCCTGCAGATGTGGGGATCATATATGGGTTCCAGTTTATGACCTGTATGGGAGAACCAAAAGGTACACCTGGCTCCTGTCTTTAGATCAGCTCATTTCTGATCATTGACGTCATTTAAGAAAGGAACCAATAGACTGAAAACAAATTTTTCTGTGTATTTCCTTTTTTTCTGATGATCTGCCTTTCCAAAAAAAATAAATAAATCATAAAAAATGTTCAAAAGCATTTTTCATTTAGTTTGTTGGTTAGTTCATTCCTCTGGCCATAGCAATGGATTGGGCCGAGTCAGACCTAAGCCAGGAGCTAGGGATTCCAATCTGATTTCTCAGGTGGAGTCTAGGGAAACAAATACTTGTGCCAATTCTAATGCCTTCCCAGGTACCTCTGCAGGGATTTGGATTGTAAATGAAGCAACTAAGACTCCATCTAAACTTTTGTTTGGCTTTCTAGCATTGCAGATGGAGGCTTAACCTACCATGCCTCAAAGCTATTTCCTTATTTAGCTTGAATTTATCCAGCAAATTATATAAATCTGCTTACAAAAGTATATTTTTTGCACAAAAATCTGTATAATTCTTACAAAGATAAAAATATAAATTTCTGTGTTGCATTATGAACTTATATATCAGAGTATTCAAAGACTTTTAACCTGAATATGCTGCTTCTCTCCCAAATCACATTATACCCCTGTGAAAAGTTCATTTTTAAAAGATGTAGTTATTTGAATATCAGAGTTATGGAGTGAACCATTCGATCGAAGACTATTTCTGTCTCTCTCCCTTTCTCTGTCTCTATTTCTCTCTCTTTCTCTGTCTCTCTCTCCTCTCTTTCTCTCTCTGTCTCTTTCCCACTCTCTCCTCACCCTAACCCCTGTAATCCGTGATGTTGGGATGTCATATATTTTTACAAAATTCATGTTACCAGTTTATAGCCATCAAGCTTCTATTTTACTTAAGTCATTATAGACACAAAAGTAAAACCAGATCGTTTATATGTCATGGCACAATAATGTTTGGTCTTCAAAATTAAAAAGAAAAAGTTGTAAATAAAATCTTATCTACAAAAAAGAAAAGACTGTAATGAACGTAGTGTTTATAGGAAACATAAAGAGCAATTTCTTCAAAACATTTCTTATAGGGTTTCCCAAAAAGGATGATGCATTTCATGGATAAAATACTACATCAAAGAATATCTTCCTCAACAGTATGATACCCCACTCAGAAAGTCTGGGGAAATGTAGAGGTATATTTTGTAGAACTTAAGGGACACAGGAAGTTTTAAAGCCTTCAGGCAATCTTCCACAAATGGTGTTTCTTTGAACTACACTTTTGATAAACATTGAATGATTCTAAGTTTAAAATTATCCCCCCTGGCTAATGCCTGAAGTGCACCTATTCACCACTGTTGGATAAGAATCTGTCTTATGTTCCTGTCCAGATATACTGGTGCTATAAAGTTGGGCACATTTTAAGAAGAGAAGCTTGTAAGGGCATATGATAAATTATCATTTCTTTCCCATTACTTCATATTTTTTCTTTTTTTCTTTTTTTTTAAAGACTTTTTATTATTATTGAAAAGCCAGATATACAGAGAGGAGGAGAGACGGAGAGGAAGATCCTCCATCCGATGTTTCACTCCCCAAGTGAACCACAACGGGCCGGTGCGCGCCAATCCGATGCCGGGAACCTGGAACCTCTTCCGGGTCTCCCACGCGGGTGCAGAGTCCCAAAGCTTTGGGCCGTCCTTGACTGCTTTCCCAGGCCACAAGCAGGGAGCTGGATGGGAAGTGGAGCTGCCGGGATTAGAACCGGCGCCCATATGGGATCCTGGGGCGTTCAAGGCAAGGACTTTAGCCGCTAGGCCATGCCGCCGGGCCCAATTACTTCATATTTTTTCTAATTATGTCTTCAAAATAGACAGTAATATCAAAAACAAAAAACCTAAAGCTAACATTTATGCTAAGCCAAAGGTAATGGAATGACTAGTAAATAAATGGAATGAATGTTCTAAGCATGAAACACACAGAATTATTATATGTTCAATGGCCCCCTTGGGAGATCCAAAGGAAGCCCCTGGCTCCTGTCCTCAGAATGGCTCAACTCTATCTGTTGCAACCATTTAGGGAGTGAGCGAGAGGATAAAAGAATCTCTTTCTCTCTCTCTCTCTCTCTCTCTCTCTTTTTTTCTCTCTCAATCTCTCCTCTCTAACTTATCAAGTGATTTTTTAGTTATAATTCAAAAATTAATTAAATAAATGTCTGAAAAAGCACTCAAAATTGAAACAATATATTGAGAACAATAAATTATAAAGAGAGACAATATCAAGTCAAAAACAAAAATATTCTCAAAGATAAGAACTTTGCGCAACTGAAGAATGGAAAGGTTCATTAAAATACAGCAGAGTAATCAAAGGAGACCTAAAGTTAATCTTAAATTTTTTGAATATGTTTAGTTAATCCAAATTTTGAAAAAATTTAAAGGCTTCAAATCTAAAGAAAAAATACATTTAGAAAAAGAAATAGATTTAGTCAGTGCTTGAGTTGCCCACATCTCATACCTAAATCCCTGCCTGGGTCTAAGCTGCCTTCTGATCCACTTATTTGCTAATGCACACATCAGGAGGCAACAGGGAATGGCTCAAGTAGTTGAATCCTTGCCACCCAGCAGAGAAACCTGGCTCTAGTTCCTGACTTCCAGCTTAGCACTGGCCCAACTCTGGGTAACAAAGAAATAGAAGATAGCTCTCTGTCTCTACGTCTTTCAAATAAGTAAAATTATGTTAATTTTTAAATATATATTTTCTGTTTAAAGGGAAATATTTTAGACATTCACTAAATTATAAGCTACATATGTAAAAGAATAAATACAACCTAGATGCTTGTTAAAAACAAATTCCATCTATTTGTATGCTTATTGTATATATTCTCAAATAATTTCTTCAGAAGGTTGATATATTATTTTTGCTAAGGAAATTATTTGATAATGTATATCAGTCCCAACTATTCTTCTGATTATAATTTCCTGATAATATGCACCCTGGGAAAGCAGCAGGTAATGACTTAAGTACTTGATTTCTTGTTACACTTGTGGGGGACGTGAATTGAATTCCTTACTCTGATCTTGCCCAGTTCCTGTAATTCCAGACATCTGAGGTTTGGACCAATTGTTGGAGTCTTTCTCTTCCCTGTTTCTTTCCAAATAAAGGGGGAAATAAATTAGTAAAATGTTTTGATATGATCTGCACTGCTGTAACAATATGGAGGAATTCAATATGTGGAGAGGGTTTGTGGAGGGGCTGGGGGAATCCCAGAACCTATGAAACTGTGTCATAAAATCATATAAAATAAAATGAAATGCAATAAAATAGAATAAAATAAAATGTTTTAAAAAGCAATTTGCTGTGTATGTCAGGAAGAGACCTGTTCTGCCTTCCTACCATATGAGGGCAGAGTTGTAAAATGATATTGTGGAGGGCTTGGCGACGTGGCCTGGTGGCTAAGGTCCTCGCCTTGATCCCATATGGCCGCTGGTTCTGATCCCGGCAGCTCCACTTCCTCTCTGTCTCTCCTCCTCTCAGTATATCTGACTTTGTAATAAAAATAAAATAAAATCTTTAAAAAAAATCTATAAAAAAAAAAAAAAAAAAATGATATTGTGGAGATGAAAGCAGCCTTTATCTTAGACACCTTGCCTCCAAGCTGTGAGAAAGTAATGCTATTAGTTATAAGTAACCCAATCTGATATGTATATACTAAGATAGCAGGAGTGAATTGCAAAATGCATGCCAATTGGTAGCCATCTCTACTCACTATCAGATTGCAATAACAGCTTTTATTGGATTTCACAAGTCAAGTTTTTGTTGTTGTTGTTGTTGTTACAATTGCATGCTAAGATTCATCACAATAATTACTTGGCCTTGATTCTGACAGTCAGTCTCAGCTGTTTAGGTCCCTATTTTTTTCAATATTCGATCTGTTAGGTTAGCAGTGAACTCCATACTGTATCTCCGACCATGCTTACAACCATCTACATAGAAAGCAGACACCTCAGTGTATCCTTGGTGGTACTCTTATACCTCTCACCACTGTGTTTCTCATTACTGTAGTGAAATGGACTGACTTTGAAGTTTTATAACAGAATACACTTATCTTGTGAACTTCCCAAGTGCACCAATCTAGGATATACATTTCCTTAAACGCCTTTAATAACTGTTACCACTAAGGTGCTATGACAGTTCTGATACCATGTGTAATGAATGACATTGCTGTCTTGAGGACCCTTGGAACCATTATCCGAGTGTGTTAACCTTGAGTCCCTATCTTTTTGTCAATGAATTAATCATACATCCCTAGAAAGCTTTCCATATTGATAAACTTTCACTGGCTATTACATTAGAGCCATTTGAACCTTCATATCCAATATCTTACAAAGTCCCAGGGCTCCCATTGTTACATTAGAAGTTCCAAACTCCACCAGGATACAGTAACATTTGCATTTCTTAAGTAATAGCTGTAGACTGTTTCAGGTTATGTTATGTGATTTAATCCAAGCAGCTGTGTAATTCAACTGTAATGATTTGGTGGCAGCAAAGATGCCTTTTATGTTGAACAAAATATGTGTTGTCTTCCAAGTACAGATTTTTCTTGTTGCATCCTTTTCAAGCTAGGAAAATGCCAGTCTTTACAGAGCTGAGGTAGCCCCTTTGATAAACATTCCATGTAAAGCAAATCCAAGGATTTAATACTTTGAGGTGCCTACAAGGTACACACCTAATTGTTCACATAACAAATTCCATCTGCATGACTGTAATCTCAAGGCCTCAGTCCTTTCTCATTGGGTCTCATTGTATGACATATGCCAAGATTAGGGTGCATATTCCTTTAGATCTCTGGTAGTTATATGATTATACATGGGCTTCAATGTCAACTTTTTGTTTTTGATCCAGTGTTAGAAAATACTCTTTTATTATCGGGGTTTAGGCCTGCCAGCAGGCCCCGAGGTCATCGACGGTGAGGCAGCCGGTGGCCTTTAGCCACAAGAACCACCAGAGACAAGCTGGTGAGGAATGTCTGCTTTATTACGCACTGGTTACAGATTTTAAAGGGTAAGGAAGGAGAGGGCAGGAGGGAGCCTTCCGGTCCACCCCACGCCCACTAGAGACACTGTAATTGGCTGTATGACATGTCTATCTCCCTAGATTTTCCAGTCATGTCAGAGGTCATATTCCAGGTGTACTTCCCTTGATCTTCTAGCTATGTTGGAGTCACACCTCCACCTCTTGGCCTGAAGGCTGTGCCTCAGGCCATGGGGAAAGTTAGGCTTAAGTTATGCACTCTAGGCAGCAGGGCAGGGGCCTGGGGCAATCGCCCACACTTAATGTTATCAAAGATCCTGATTTCACTCTCAATTTTTACTTAATTTGTTTGGTATTTCTGCAGTGAATCAATTTATGCTTTAATTGACTATCTAATCCAATAATTTGTATATTTTTACTGAATTCCTTATATGATAAGAGTTTGTGCATTCATTAGTGCCTGGATTCTGGGTGATATCCCAGTACCGTTCCCCACAGGTGAAACATTTGAGCATTGGACAGACCAGTGGCACAGCCAAAAGTTCAATATTACTCCACCTGCCCCCAGGGTTTTCTCATTTCACAAACTACAGAGTGGGTGATAGTGTTCAAAATCCTTATTTATACTTGTTTTCAGCCCATTTTTCTTTCAATTCCCTTGTATTTGGTAATAAACATGGAGATAAAAAAATATATTCTCATAATGGTAGAATTCTATCAAGGACAACAAATGCCAGTACATGAATGTGAAAAATATATTTCTACAGGGCCAAATATACTCTGTTACAGAGTGGAATCAAAAGCCCTCCCTCACCTTCACAAGCACAAAAAGCTTTGTACCTTCCTATAAAATAGTCATTAAATGTGGACTTATTCTAAATGGAGTGCACAATCTTGGATGAGTTGAGTGGTCAGTAGAAAGTAAGCACCTCAGAAAGCTAAATTAAACCATTACTAACCAAAGCAAAATGGGAAGAAAAGTTTCAGTCATGCAAGAGAACTCAGGGAGAAGTAACATCACACCATCGCACTGTCACACAGCAGGTTAATATACCACATACAATACCCACGGCAATGCTAATAACATATCACGAAACAGAAACCAGTATAAAATAATTTAAAAAGAAAGAAAGAGACAAAGAGATAAAGAAAGAACAAAAAAAAAGAAGGAAAGAAAGTAAACAAGCAAGCACATGGTTAAACTTCAACTCTTTAACTTCCAATGCAGTTGCCAGCTAACGCTCCTGGGACAGCAGTGGTTGATGACCACAGCACTTGGGGACCTGTCACCCAATGGAAGACCAGATGGAGTGTCTGGCTCTTGACTTTGGTCTGACCCAGAACTGGTCATTCTGGTCATTTGGTAAATAACACAGTAGATCTAATGTCTACTTCTGTGTTTTTCCTTTCTCTCTCTGTCGATGTCCTTCAAATAAATAAAGTAAATCCTAAATAAATGAATACATAAATACATAAGCAAATACAAAATCTTAGAAACTAAAAAGGTTATAACTGTAGCAAATGTTCATCTAAAAAGAGAAAACTCAAAATCATGCTAATGAAAAAATCAAGAAAATGGGGCTGACATTGTGGTGTAGTGTTAAAGACGCAACCTGCAGTGCTAGTGTCCTGTATGGGCATTTGTTCGAGTCTCTGCCATTCCGCTTTTGATTCAGAGCCTTGTTATTGCACCTTTGAACGCACAGCAAGCTAACCCAAGTACTTAGGGATTTCTCCACCCACATGGAGACTTGGACAAGCTCCTGACTCCTGCATAAGCCTGACCCAGCCATGGCTATTGTGGCCATTCAGAGAGTGAACCAAGAGATGAATGAATGATCTCTCTCTCTCTCTCTTCATCTCTCTTACTCTGTGCATGCTGCTTACCACACAAATAAGATACATTTAAAAAAGAGAGAATCAAGAAAATAATTTATCTCATTTTGTTAATTTCCATATAACGAGAATTCATAGTGAGTCTGTCATAATATATCATAAAAATATCATGAACTACGTATCTGTACATATTGCACAAAAAGTCAGTTACATTTTATTTCAGTAAGGCGTTCAATAAAAAAATTTTAAATCACAACCTCTCTATTTGAAGAAGTGCACTGATATGTACTACAAATAATTTTTTCTGACTTACAATAAAGATGGTTTAGAACAATTTCTTATATTTAGAAAAATAATTATTTCCTTAATATACATTTCATTAAATAATAGAACAATAGTTTATTGTATCCATAAAGAAATACAGGTTTGATTTTTGCTTCATCATTTTCTTTATTGCATAAAGGATTTAAATCATTTACATGATATATTTTGGCTTTGAGTAGACGAATATTGTTATGTTATTGAAACTATTAAATCATTAATGCAAATAAAATGCCGATAGCATACTGCATATTGTAATAAAGTCAATTTGAATTTAGCTTTTATTGTATGAAATAAAGGCATAGTATAAAAATGTGACAGAAATGGAGGTTGACTTTCCAGCTTGTTACTCAGATGCTAATTTAAACATGAATAATAAAGAATAGATTCAAATGTTGTATAAGTTGAAGCAAATTAATCACACTAACTGCTTGGAAAGATACGTAGGTTGAATATCAAATTCACTAAAAAATAAACAACTCAATAAGAACTTTTACATGTGAATAAAGAACAGAATTGCAAGCTGGACATACACGAACAGTCTGATGTAGGTTTTGAAATGTATAATGATCAAAGGGAAATCTGAGGGTTTCATAAGAATAATTTACCCAAGTCATTTGAGGAAGCTGGCAAGTCTGACTGGCCAGTGACAGCAATCACTATGCAAAGTTAAGCCTAGAGTCATTTCTGGCCAGTCTACAGTTACTAATAAGAAATATGTAGTCTTAGAGATAAGATGTGCTATTTTGAGGGTTGCTGAAATGGGTGATCATCTGTGACCTCAGCAATTTGTGCCTTTACCTCTTGCTTCTATTTTGGATTAGAATGACAAGAATATTTTTACTTCCTTTTCAATATTCACATGACATAACCTTATTATTGTAAGTAGTAAAAAACAAGAATTACCACCCTCCTCCCTGCCCTAATAAAAAAATAAATGAATAAATAAATAAATAAAACTAATTATAGGTTGTGGCATTCTGGCATAGCAATGATACATTGCCTATTATGCTGGTATCCTGTGAGAGCAAGGGTTCATGTCCCAGCTGCTCCAGTTCCCTTCCAATTCCATGCTAATGTGCCAGAGAAAGTAGTGGATGTTGACCCAAACATTTGGGTCCCTGCCACCCATGTGCACCACCTGGAAGAAAACCCTGACTCTTGGCTTCAGCCTGACTCAGATATGGTGATTGTGGCCCTTGAAGGAACCAAATGATGTTTGGCCTTTCTCTGTCACTGTTTCTCCCTCTCTCAGTAATTCTGAAAATCAAATAAATAACTTCAAAAAAGCAATAATGGTCTTTTGCCCAAACCTTTTTTACCCCTGTATCAGGGTGGAGGAGAGATCATAGCAGACAAGTCCAGGATGTATGAAGGGGTCTTTACTAATTAGTCTTGGCAACAGCAGGGCCCACTAGAAATTAGCAAATGAAAAGTCACTGTGAAAATCCAGTCTAAATAGAAACCATGAAAGTAACAAATGGTCATTACTGTGAAATCCTTCTGTTAATCTGAAGACCTATGCTGTAGCTTCCCCAACAATATAAATTATCCTGAGACATACAGCGGAAACAACCTGGATGCACTTAACAAATTGTGAACATTCACCTTTTCCTGGCTTCTCTGTCTACATTCCTTTACTACTAGGCTGACCTCTCCCACAACTCTTGAAAGTACACAAATCAGAAGTATAAATCATTTTAGTATTTGCATGTTTGCTGGCTCAATCAAGCATTGAACAAAGGGTGAGGAATATAGACATATGTAGGTCATGTTCCAGGACTACCTGTATCTCAGAGACTGTCCACAGCAAGCAAGAGAGCAAGTGGATACTGGGAAGGCCAAAAGTCAGCGAATGAGAGCAACAGAAGGATGCAACCAAGAGAGAGACTCTATTATTGGACTTTATGGGGGCTTGACAGGTCAGTGATTACACAGCAGTGCAATACCCACATTCTTCAGGTTCCAACTGAAGACAGGTGAGCATCACTTGACTTACAAATGGGCAGAAATGATCACAGAGGTGGGGGAGGTATGGCTTCCAGCCTCTTGACCAGGAACTAGCTGCCTAAGACCGTAACACCCTCAGCCCTGTCCCTTTCTCTAAGGCATTTTGGTTTTCTTGTTTGTTTTTGGCTTGTTTGCGAATTAATTTATTTTAAAGGGGTAGAAAGATATATGTATATTAATGACTTGATTCTAATCAGAAAACACCTTTATTTGACATTGTTTACTTTGCGTATATTACTCTCAACAAAGCAAACAGCAAAACGGTAACTTTTCAGAAATTATTTGCTTTTCTCTCTATCCTGGGTGTGAAAGGGAGTTGCTGTGTTAGGAGTTTGAATTGTTGACAACTGTTGCAAGATTCCAGGGCATTTATTCAATATTAGCATTCTCTCCCTCCCCATGCTTCATTTAAAATCTTTGTTTGTTCCTGACTCCCTTTGGTGCAATGTCTGAGGCCATTTAAAAAAAAATAGCTTACCATATCTACAAGGCGGCTACTTTTTAGATCATTGGAGTGTAAATCAAATATTTTTAATTTGATGTACCTGGATTTCTCCTTTAAAATCATAGTCTGATTTACACTATGGATGTTCTGCTTGCACAATCTGATCATCGAACTTTACAGATTAATAATCATGAAAGCAAAAATGAAATATTACAATTTCTTCAGTAATTATAAATACTCATTTTAACATAAATGCAGAAAAATCTATTACTGTCTCTTGATATGTATATGGCATATATTAAGGTCATTTCATTACAAATTTGGATTGTTTAAAAGTAGGCAATTGCCATTGAAGAATAACTTAAGTATGTATTCAGTTGAAGGAATATATTCAAAATGATATTTATTAAAGAAAATGCTGAATAATTAGTGCCCCTCCAGTAGGCCACCACAGTAAACTCTGACATTCAATTCATGGTTAGAAAAAAGTCATTATACTGCAGCAGGTTTGTTTAGCTGAAGTTAGCATTTGGCACTTATTTTTCTTCTTTTTCCTAGCATCAATTTACTCAAACTGGCAGATTGAGGGTTGCCACATAAATCTATAATGTCATGAAACACTTAAATAACAGAATTATGGACTTGTGGCTGTTGTTGAGTGACTATACTATTGTAATAATATGGAGGGATCTGTGAGGGGAGACAGAATGGGGAAATTGGAAGGGGAGGTCCCTGAGCCTAAGAAACTGCATCATAAAAAATGAAACAAAAAAGATCGAGGGAAAAACATACTGGAAAGAGGATGTGGCATATTTGACCTTCTCTCTTTACAAAATTTAAATGTTTCCTTAATATGTAAATATGCCATCTTCCCAAACTTTATCTAAGCAATTTTACTAGTATTTACATTTAAGGGAGTAGATTAGTGCACTCATCCTCTAGCATAAGCAGCCAATCAAGACTCGATCAGTTGCACCAAATTCTCCTAATACCAGTATTGTTTCTTTAATGCTGTTTTACTAATCGCATTAATCTAGCTGTCTAGAGAAAGGCTGCTGAGCCATTTGAGACAATCACTTCACAAAACCTGCTTCTCCCTCACTAATTGTGCTTTAATGATAGTTCTCCATTTTGTAGATAACTGTGTTTAAATATTCAAAGAGGAGATTATTAAAAATTTTGCTGAAAGACTCATATAGGAGCACTAATTAGTACAAGAAAAACAGAGTTGCAAGATTCTAAAATAATAACTGTGCCAGGTGAACTCACAAAAATGCTTCTGCTAACTGAAAACTTTTATATAGAAACAAGCAAATAATACACACAGTAATGACTAATGCTTTCATTCTGGATCTTCATATTTAAACATGAATTGAGTTTTGCAAGCCAAACCATTTGGTTCTACCCTAACTTGTGGCACTCACGGTTTTACTGATTGACCTTTAGTAAGTTTTATTTTATTTAATAGGAAAGGCAGGTTTACCATAGAACGGAAGACTGAGATCCACTGGTTCATTCCCCAAATGGCGCCAAAGGCCGTAGCTGAGCTAATCTGGAACCAGGATTCTGGGACTACTTTTGGGTTTGCAACAGGGGTGCAGTGTCCCAAGGCTTTGGGCCATCCTCTACTTCTTTCGCAGGCCACAAAGAGTTGGTAGGGAAGTGGAGCCCCTGGGACAGGAACTGGTGCCCAGTTGGGATCTCTGTACATACCAAGGATTTAGTGACTGAGCCATTGCACCAGGCGCTAGCAAATAGTTTTATCTTAATTCTTTCCTCAAAGAATAAGTTAGGATTTGTAACTTAAAATAAGCAAAATGTATGCTTGATATAATGATCGAATAAAAATGTCCACTGTTTAAGAGATTCTGACTTTAACATTTCTTGTTTTCAACATTTCTTATTAATTAGTTCAATAATGCTAACCACTATAACTAGAGTGCCATGTCAGCAAGGAGCTAGCCTGTGTAGGAAATAAACTTAAGTCCTTCTTTATTTATTTATTTTGACTATTTCTAAAGAGAATGGTTAAAATATGTCATGATTGCCAAAGATCCAGGTGATGTATTGATACTTCATAACAGAATAGAGATTTCTAACGATTGCATAAGTTACACACAAGGGTGAATTCTACATTTTAGGACTCTGACACAGAAAACAATACCACAAACACATTACTGCTCTTTTTCCCATGAGACGTTTTCAAAATGGTATCTCAAAATAATAGTCACTGAGTAAAAATTTTGCCTTAATTGTCTCATAGACTGAATTGCAGCTCTGTTCTGGTTTGACACATGTTGTTTTAATGGTATTATTTCTGCCCAAACTGCATCTCATTCCTACCGTGAACTCAATGTCTACTATTCATGGATAAGCAAAACTCTCCGAGGCCTGTCTTCTCATTTAGCTCCATTGCATTGTTGAGCAGTAACCAACGTGCAGACACCATGCACAGTAGTCGTGTCTGTGCTCATGACATTTGCAAGCAGTTTCAAAGATTATTTCCCTGAAAACAACCATCTTAAGGAGACGGGAGCTTTACTTAAGATCATACTTCCCTTGTTCCATCTTTGCTAATGCTGCAATATTTGAAAGTTTTCCTGAAAATAAATTGTCTGATGTTTTTCTATACTATGCAGAAAGTACTGTACCTGAAAGATTGTACTAGTCAACTCAGCATATAAAACTCCCTTTCTGGCACCAAAATAAGCTCCAAGGAAGTAAAATGATCTGCCCTCTTTACAGTGTTTTTCATATATTGATGCTCATTAACTATTTGGAGCTGAGGAAACCTGCCATTGAACATTGGGTTTACTTAATTTTTCACCATCATTCTCAAGCCATTAAAAATACCACCTGCCAAGTCACAATGTATCTGTAAATTTACAATAAATCCTGCCTCTTCACTCCATCTGTTAAAAGATGCTAAACTAGACTTGTGGTATCTGGTGGCAATTAATATTGTGTTTTTTTCAAGTGTTGAAACATCTAACTTTTTCACTAACATTGTTATTTGTTTTAGTTATAGAGTTGTTTAGAATCAAATGTTGCACAAATAATGTAAGAAATTAAAATAAAATTAAGTAACTGAGCAACTGTGTAGCTTAAAGAAGTTATAACATTTCACAGTCAATTTTAAATTTAATTTATAGGAATTCAAAAAACAAGGATTGTGTGAATTTGATTTAAGTTTATTAGTAGTATACATTTTAATGTATCATTTGAGTGCAGGAAAAAGCATAAACAAACAAATAAATAAATAAAACCAGTAAGTGAGAGCTGTGTTTCTAAATCATGAAAACCAAAGGAAGCAACTCCTTGATTTCAAAACACATGGTTGTCTCTGGCTTCTGATTTTGTTTTATAGTTGTCATTTCTTTTTCTGCCCCTTTCATTTTCGTTTAGGATTCTACTCTAATTCCGGTTGCCCTTTTTATAGCCTTAAAGGGAAGATTACTACCCATAGTAGCTAACTGATGATGTTCTCTTTGGGAGAACGTAAAAGGACTGAAGAGATTTACCATAGACATGTGCCTATAATGCTGCTGTCCATATAGGCACAGTCAACGCTGCCCACGCAAGACACTGCAAGAAGTTAACAAACTCTGAATTTATACGAGCAGCTAATTTTACTAAAGGGAATATTCACACTGAGTTTTTTTCTAAATTCTTTGAAAACCCTTTGCATGCATGGCTTTACAATTTAAGACACCAATTTAAACTTAAATGTTCATTTCATTTCCCACAAACATTTTGAAATTGTTTTATTTTCTTCTCCAGGTCATGTAAACACTGTCTTCCTTTGCCTGGATGCTTAAACTCTGTCCCTGGGAACTCTTCATCTGTCCATCCATTCCCGCAGGATGGGGATCTTGCATACTAAGATCCTTAGAAGAGACACACATTCCATCGTGCAGTGCTCTTCTTATTCTGACTAATGCCATTGGGTTTATTTTGTAAGAACTTGAGCAGAATCTGTGTAAGCCTTTTTTGTGATTCCAGATCATATAATTGAGCTGTATGAGTGTGTTTCAAAAATTTCACAGAAATATAGAACTTGGGCCCGGCGGCGTGGTCTAGCGGCTGAAGTCCTCGCCTTGAACGCCCCAGGATCCCATATGGGCGCCGGTTCTAATCCCGGCAGCTCCACTTCCCATCCAGCTCCCTGTTTGTGGCCTGGGAAAGCAGTCGAGGACGGCCCAAAGCTTTGGGACACTGCACCCGTGCGGGAGACTCGGAAGAGGTTCCAGGTTCCCGGCATCGGATTGGCGCGCATCGGCCCGTTGCGGCTCACTTGGGGAGTGAATCATCGGGTGGAAGATCTTCCTCTCTGTCTCTCCTCCTCTGTGTATATCTGGCTGTAATAAAATGAATAAATCTTAAAAAAAAAAAAAAAGAGAAATATAGAACTTAAACTTATTTATTTATTCTTTCTGATGAAATCTTCTTGAAACCAAGCCGCAGGCAGGTTGTTTGTTTTTTGTTTGTTTTATTCTCTTTCATTTTTGTTTGAGAGCAAAGAAAAATACTATATTTAATATAAATGTATTTTAGGGATATCAATGATCATCAAATGTAGAGATGAATATATTATCTGCAATGTAGCTTTTCTAAACTAAAAATAACTCTGATTTGATGATAATATGTAATCAACCCTGTTTTATAATAAATATAAATTCTATATACAATTTTCCAAAGTAAGAAATTAAAGAAGGATATTAACATTATAAGAAATCTTACAAAATTAATCATTTTGATGTATTTACTTCCATTTGATGTTCCAGTATTACTGCTTGACATCAAGGAAAGTATTAAATGATATATACTATATGTCTTCACAACAATGCAGCATGATCAAGTTAAATTTTTTAATGAGATACTGTGAGAATTGAACACAGCAAAAGAATAATTGAAACAATATATGTGAATATATTGAATATGTGGATATTATGTGAATGCTGCTCTTTTATATTTTCTTTGTTTCAATGTGGAATTTTCTATTTATCTATTTCCATACACAATTGGCCAGGAGAAATGTCCAACCAGGAGAATGAAACCATGACTAAGGAGCTACAAAATGCTTGAAAAGATTAGACTACATGCAAATAGCCAACGTCACAAAGTATGTTTAACTATAAAGCTTCTGGGCCTGGCATGAGAGCCTACAGGCTAAAGTCCTTGCCTTGTATCCAATAGGACCCCATGTCCCAGCTGCTCTACTTCTCACACCCTTCCTGCTTATGGCCTGGGGAAAGCAGTTGAGGATGGCCCAAAGCCTTGGGACCCTGCATCCCTGTGGGAGACCCAGAAGAAGCTCCTGGCTCCTGGCTTCGGATTGGCTCAGTTCCAGCTGTTGTGGTCACGTGGGAAGTGAATCAGAAGATGGAAGATCTTTCTCTCTGAATCTCCTTCTATCTGTGCATCTGCCTTTCCAATAAAAAACTAATAAATCTTGGGCCCAATGCGGTGGCATAGCAGCTAAGGTCCTTACCTTAAAAGCGCTGTGATCCCATATGGGTGCTGTTTCTAATCCCAGAGGCCCCGCTTCCCATCCAGTTCCTTGCTTGTGGCCTGGGAAAGCAGTGGAGAACAGCTCAAAACCTTGGGACCCTGCACCCACGTGGGCGACCTGGAGGAAGTTCCTGGCTCCTGGCTTTGGATCGGCACAGCACTGGCTGTTGTGGTCACTTGGGGAGTGAATCATCGGACAGAAGATCTTCGTCTGTGTCTCTCCTCCTCTATGCATATGTCTGACTTTGCAATTAAAATAAATAAATCTTTAATAAGTAAATAAATCTTTAAAAAATCGTAAAGCTTCTTTTGTCTTGTGTTTACCTTACAATATAAGTGGACATTTTCACATATTTTAGAATTTATATTTTTGAGATGCTTCCTAAGGAAGAACTAGCTATTCTGCCCACGTATAACTTTGCATTCTCAGTAAAATATTTAAGTAGGTAACAATTCTTCAGATAGAAAATATTTTCATTTCAAAGCAAAAGGAAGTTTGTTATGCAGCATGCTTTTCACCACCCTTAAGAATGACCTGTGGCGTAAATGCAGGAGATATAATAACTGCTAACGTGTTTTAGCTTACAGCACATTCTCCTAAGTGAATTGCATATGTTTTATCATTGTATCCTCAGAAAACTTCTGAGAACATGTTTTACAAGCTTCATCTTTCACTTGAAGAATGTGAAAATACACTGTAAGTGTTCAGCTTAAGTATTCCCACCTAATAAAGGATAGTTGTAAGATTTATGCATGAAGACAGGGTGAATTCTAAGCATACAGGTTTATGCAACAAATTGTTGCTTCCCCAATTACAAATTACTATTTATTTTCATTTTTTTTGAAAGATGGAAGTACAAAGATTCTTTTTTTTCTGGTTCTCTCTGAATTCCTCCAAATAGCAGGTTGGATCCAACAAAATTCTGGAGCCAAGACATCGATCCAGGTGGCCTAACGGCTAAAGTCCTCACCTTGAACACGCCCCGGGATCCCATATGGACGCCAGTTCTAATCCTGGTAGCTCCACTTCCCATCCAGCTCCCTGCTTGTGGCCTGGGAAAGCAGTCAAGGATAGCCCAAAGCTTTGGGTCCCTGCACCCGTGTGGGAGACCCGGAAGAGGTTCCAGGTTCCAGGCTTCGGATCAGCACAGCACTGGCCATTGCGCTCACTTGGGGAGTGAAACATCGGATGGAAGATCTTCCTCTCTGTCTCTCCTCCTCTCTGTATATCTGACTTTGTAATATAAATAAATAAATAAATCTTTAAAAAAAAAGAATAAAAAGTTCAAAAGAAAGCTGATTATAATTTTTATAATTAAGCATGTAGTAATTAGTGAAGAAATAAACATAATTGAAGCTACATGTTTATATTGTATTGATTGAAAGGAGGAATGAGGAATATTCTGATAATTTAGTCAAAAAATGACCAGATAAATTAGAAAAGGTTTATCTAATTGACAACGATGAGCTATCAGGAGAAAACGAAAATCGATTAATTATGAAAATTTTTAAGTTTTGGAGAAGATCTTACAGTATATCATAGATGATATGGGGCCCGGCATGGTAGCCTAGTAGCTAAAGGTCTAACCTTACATGTGCTGGGATCCCAAATGGCTGCTGATTCATGCCCCAGCGCTCACTTCCCACCCAGCTCTGTCTGTAGCCTGGGAATGCAGTAGAGTATAGCCCAAGCCCTTGGGGAAAATCAGGAAGACACTCTTGGCTCCTCGCATCAAGTCAGCTCAGCTTTGGCAGTTGTGGCCACTTGGGAAGTGATCAGTGGATGGAAGAGCTTCCTCTCTGTTGTCTCTCCTCCTCCCTGTATATCTGACTTTCCAATTAAAAAAATTATATGTAGTTAAATAAATCTAAAAAACAAAATTAAAAAAAATTGATGAAATGGGGTCAACTACTCAATTAAAAGGTGATTGGAATCCGATATACACTTTTGCTTTACCCCAAACACCCTAATTGTAGTAAGGATAAACTTATTTATCTGCTTTAGAGTCAAAACACATTTGAAGAATGGGAACTGGCAAGAGCTCAATAAAATACCAGTGTTTACCATTAAATAGATCGATTGTAAAATCATTTAGATGCCTAGGTAAGTTGAACCGATGGCATGTAGTAAGGAAAGCTGAGAAATGGCAAGTTACACTGCGAAACCTTCCAAAATGCTTAGCAGATGATCCATCAGGTACCACTGGAGATGGGAAGGAGGGAGCGACTGGGACTATAATACAGGAACCAACTGAAAAGGTGTGCAAAATATGTTATAAACTATGATGCCCTGGAATTATATCTGCCATGTTTTTGTATGGGAAAGTCAATTAACCTATAGAAAAGTAAGCAAGAGGTCTATTTTGGTACCTCTTATCTTTTTATAAATTATCTTGTAATTTTGCATTATCTTTGCTTCCTTAAGAAAAAAAACATGTGTTCATTTGGAAGACAGATCTAAAGAGATCTAAAGAGATCTTTACCACCTCTATTAATTCAGTTTTCTCATGATTTTTCTTAGGTTGATGCTTGTATTTCTTTTTTTTTTTTTTTTAGAGATTTGATTTATTTCAAAGTCAGATACACAGAGTGGAGGAGAGACATAGAAGAAGATCTTCTGTCCGATGATTCGCTCCCCAAGTGAGCGCAATGACTGGTGCTGTGCCAATCCAAAGCCAGGAGCCAGGAACTTCCTCCAGGTCTCCCACGTGGTTGCAGGGTCCCAAGGCTTTGGGCCGTAATCAACTGCTTTCCCAGGTCACAATGAAGGAACTGGATGGGAAGCGGGCAGCTGGGATTAGAACCGGTGCCCATATGGGATCCCAGGGTGCGTTCAAGGCGAGGACTTTAGCCGCTAGGTAATCGTGTTGGTCCCTTGTATTTCTTTTGTGATTACTGTGTACGTGCTAGAATAAGCTAAGTAATAAGCTTTAACATTTTTAGTATTTCATTATAACTATATATGTATTACTGTGACATAGGAATGATGGTTTAATTGATCGTGGATTTATTTTGAATTTCAATTTGCTTCATAATTTTGAGTCATTTTTTAATTTTAAACACTTAATGTTAAAATTTGTGAAGTTATGAGTCTCCTTGTGGAAAGCAGGAAAGCAGTATGTCAACCTCATAAGCATAGTTTCGTAACAGTACATGAGAATTCAACAGCATGAGAGAATATAGCCAAATAAAAGAAGAAAAGTATAAAACAGTCATAAGATTAAATTTATGATATCCTTAATTAATTACAAGAAAATTTTAATGAAAATACCCTTATTTTAATTGCCTTTTAAATATATTGAATTCAAGACCATAGAGGCTTAAAGCCAAATATTGCTGGTTTCTATTCCAGGCAGATTCATGTAGGTTATAGCAAACCATTTCATCTAAACAAATAGCAAATGCTGTCTGTGATAGCTGAGCAATTTAACAACCTGCTGTGTCAGAGATGTACAAATCCTAATACATGAAAAATGTAATCTTGCCAAACACAAAACAGAATTTCACAGGTTCTTACATGACTGAGGGTTAAGCACAGGCTATTATATCAGTTATTTTTCATGTACGTGTGATGTAGACTCAAAAACTGTTTCCAAAAAGGCATTGTTGGGGTCAGGCATTTGTCCTAGCAGTTCAAAACACTGGCTAGGACTCCTGCATCCCACAAAGAGTTACAGGAGTTCAACCTTTGGCTACAGACCCTGATTCCAACATTCTGTTAAGGTAAACCCTAGGAGGCAGTGGTAATTATTTAAGAATCTGGGTTCCTGCCATTCATACCTAAATCCCAGATTAAGTTCCATGCTTCCAATTTCAGTCCACGGGCTGCTGCAAACATCTGGGTGGTAAACGTGTGCTTCAAAATTCTTTTTCTACCTCTTCTCATTCAAATAAAATTGTACAGTTTTTAAAAACAACAAAAATTGAGTTCCTTCCTTCCTTCCTTCTTTCCTTCTTTCCTTTCTTCCTTTCTTTCTCTCTTTCTTCCTTTCTCTCTTTATTTCTTTCTTCTTTCTTTCTCTCTCTTTATCTTACTGCTTTTTAAAAAAGCTTTATTTGAAAGTCAGATCCAGAGAAAGAGTGAGACACAGAGGTAGAAATCTTGCATCAACGGCTTCACTTGCTAGAGGATCACATGGCAAAGGCTAGGTCAGCCCTCAGAGAGGAGCCACGAGTTTCCTCCAAGTCTTGACATGGGTGTCGGCATTCAAGCATCTGCTGCTGCCTCCTGAGCTGCACTGGCAGAGAGTGAGTGAGAGAGTGAATGTTCATTTTCTGGTTCATTCTCTGATTTCAGCAACAACAGGAGGACTGGGTAGGCACACAACCGCTATACTGGAACTCCATCTGGGTCTCATGCAAGGATGACAGAGACCCAACTATTGAGCCATGATTTTCTGTTTACCAGGATGCACATTAATAGGGAACTGAATCAGAAATGGAAGTTGAATTCAATACCAGATATCGAATGCAAGAGTCTACAGTATCACAACCTGTGAAAAAATTCTCTATCACAAGTTGAAATTTCAGATTTAGAATCACTGACATGAAAATGTCATTCTATAAGATTTGATGAAGAACATATATAGAAAGTTATCATTTTGTGCATAGATTGCTCTAAAGAGAGAAACCTTTTCAAAATAACTCCAGCAATAATAGTCACCTAAATCAAATAGCAGAATGTCTGTTGAAACTATTTGATTTTTACTTTATAATGGTCTATTTTAATTATAAAAACACTTAATTTCACTTAATCATTTTCAATAGAATTTGGTTATTTTTGTAATCTAATATTTTAATTCACTGAAAACTTTGAATGCATTAAACTCACTTAGTAAAAGTGTATCTGTATATGCTTATAACTTCTCCAGATTTCATAATAGCACATGGCGTGACTGTTTAACAGAATAGAAGGAAGACCATTTTTTACAAAAATAGTTCAAGACTGTTGGGGGCTGTGCAGTGGATGTGGGGGACATGAAGGTGTGAAGAGTATTGTTCCATTGCAGGCAGGGCTGCAAGGAACTTCCCGCTGTATGGCAGGGCCCAGCGGATGTCTCTACAACCACCTGAAAGCAGCTCCACCTTATTTTGCATGGACACCGGACCACCCTGCGGAAGAATTCTAATCCATTCAGGCATTGTTTGCTACTGTGGAGCTGGCCTTTTACTCAATGTGAGCTTGGAGGTCAATGTCAATAATAAAGTCTTGCAAAAGGGCCTTCTATTATTCGTACTGTCTTGGCTGTCCCCATTGATCTTATGCTAATCAAGTGACCTATATTTAGGGTTTCATTCTTTCCTTGATGTTTAGGTTCTCCTTTACTTTGTGATACATTTCTCCCCTTATGCTAATCAAAGGACCTGTATTCAGGGTTTCATTCTTTCCTCCCTTTAGGTTCTCCTTTTCTTTGTGATACAAGATTAAGTTGTAGAATAAGAATTGTAGTAGGAACTTCTATTGTTTTTAGGTAAAACAAATGGCAGAATTATCCTTAGAAACACCCACTTGACTATGACGTAAAAAGTCTGAGCCAGAGTTTGACTGTTTCTGTATAAATAAAGCAGACAACTTTCCCGCATTGTCCAGTATGATCATGAAATTGTAGTGGTCCATATCTTTCCTCTTTATGCCTCATCCACTCACCCTTCTCGAGTTCCGAACTCAGCTGGAGCTGGACTCCGGCATAAGACTTCAACAGTTTTGTCAGACATTGCTCAATTTTTAACATTCAAATCATCCTGTACACATTCCATTATTGTCTATGTCAATTTTCCCACAACTTTTCAATAGCCTAATACCACTAAATCTGTGTTTGTCAAAAGCTGTAGTTATCTATGATCGCCTTAATTCTAACTATTGACTTCACAAATTATTTAAGTGTTCTGACAGTAAATACAAATACTGTTCTCTGCAAGTTCTATGTGAAACACATGTAACACTGTTTTATGTTGACTTCCTTCTTTGAACATAGTCCTTTCTTCACTTATAAATAATTGCAAACTCGTGCATATAATGTCACTTTTCATTCCACCAAGCTCTGTTTTATGTTTCCCCCCAAAATTGCTAAGCCTTATGTGTTCTTTCTTCCTGGAATGAATGTTCTAGTTGCTTGCCTCTCATGATATTTCTTTATGTTTCATTGCCACAACCTCCAGATTTAAATTGGTTGCACAATGATCATGTTAAGAAATGAGACATCTTTGGGCCCTGCATGGTGGCCTAGAGGCTAAGGTCCTCGCCTTGAATGTCCCGGGATCCCAATGGGTGCCAATTCTGATCCTGGCAGTTCTACTTCGCATCCAGCTCCCTGCTTGTGGCCTGGGAAAGCAGTCGAGGACGGTCCAAAGCCTTGGGACCCTGCACCCACATGGGAGACCCATGAGAAGTTCCTAGCTCCTGGCTTTGGATCGATGCAGCTCCGGCAATTGCGGTCATTTGGGGAGTGATTCATCGGACAGGAGATCTTCCTCTCTGTCTCTCCTCCTTTCTGTAGCTCTGACTTTGCAATAAGGATAAACAAATCTTTTTTTAAAAAATGAGTCATCGGGGCCCGGCGGCGTGGCCTAGCGGCTCAAGTCCTCGCCTTGAAAGCCCCGGGATCCCATATGGGCGCCGGTTCTAATCCCGGCAGCTCCACTTCCCATCCAGCTCCCTGTTTGTGGCCTGGGAAAGCAGTCGAGGATGGCCCAAAGCTTTGGGACCCTGCACCCGCGTGGGAGACTCGGAAGAGGTTCCTGGTCCCGGCATCGGATTGGCGTGTACCGGCCCATTGCGGGTCACTTGGGGAGTGAATCATCGGATGGAAGATCTTCCTCTCTGACTCTCCTCCTCTCTGTATATCCGGCTTTCCAATAGCAATAAAAAATCTTTAAAAAAAAAAATGAGTCATCCAGAAATGAACAACCTAATAAGTGTCATCCTTCAATTAGTATATGCTTGAAGAGGATTTATGACATTGCTTTCAAACTAAATAAATAAATAAAACGTTCTTATTTTTAACAGCCCCATTCATGTTGAAGTTGACAAGTGATGATCTATGAAAACTCTCTATTAAGGTGAGACATGCTTCACGTCATTTCTCTTCAAGTCCTGTTTGGGAGAAAGTGTGTTTTCCTTGAAATAAGTATATCTTATCTCTATGCCTCTTTTTTAACTGGGTTATAGTTACAGCATACTGAGGAACTTTACTCATATCTGTTATGCATACACTCATAAAAATTTTCTAAAACAATGGGTAGAAATAGAATAATGCATATACTTCCCCTGACTTTAATATTTGAAAATACATTTACTATTTCATTATGTTTAATATATCCAGAAACATCTTTCTTCTATATGGGTGCATCACGGTTTTCTCATGTTTCCTGTTGTGCAGTAGTTGGTAAATGAAGCCTACTTTAAAAATATATTCTGGAAAACAGTAGGAATTATTTCACATATACACATTCACATATTCCCTAACCTCAATAGCTAATTGACCTGCTAATGTTTGATTTGATACTTTACATGGATCACATGACACCAAGAGTAAGAAAGGTTAAGATAACTTCAATTAAACAAAGTACTTCTGGTTGCTATTGTAGAAAGTAAAGAGAACCTAGATGGGAGAGTTTAGTCACTCAAAGATTTCAGAAAAAGCAATACTGGTCTTACTGGATAAGAAGCTGTGCAAACAAATGGACACAAGTCAAATTTCCTATGGCAACATAATAGACTCACAATTTCTTCATAAACTAGTCCAGGAAGCCAAACCAAAGGTTCTGCAATGATTTTCCAAAAATTGCCCATTTCTCACCATCTTCCAACTTAGGTATATTTATATCCCCCTTAATTCTAATTCATAGCAGAGAAAATAAAGCTTGCTCACCAAATCAATCTCATAAGATGTTTTACTTGGAGGGCCCTGAGTGATGGCCTGGTGGTTAAAGTCCTTGACTTGAATGTGCCGGGATCCCCTATGGGCACTGGTTCTAATCCCGGCAGCTCCACTTCCCATCCAGGTCCCAGCTTCTGGCCTGAAAAAGCAGTGGAGGACGGCCCAAACCTTGGGACCCTGCACCCGTGTGGGAGATACGTGGGAGACTTGAAGGAGGTTCTTGGCTCCTGGCTTTGGATCTGCTCAGTACCAGCTGTTGCGATCACTTGAGGAGTGAATCATCAGACGAAAGATCTATCTGTCTCTCTTCTCTGTATATCTGACTTTGTGATAAAAATAAAATAAATCTTAAAAAAAAGTCTTACTTTGAACTAGCATGTCTTCTGCTTCTTTTTAGCAAGAATTTTAAATCAGAACACTTATAAAGTATGTATCTTTTCTATTATAAAAACTTCTAACTTTTCACATTGCCACTTCTAAAGATTTATTTATTTTTATTTACTTGAGAATGTCATAGCAACTGAGAGACAGAGATTGAAAATGAAAGACAGAGGTTTCCTATTGACAGACTCTTCCCCAGAAGCACAAAACAATGGAGGTGGTGCCAGGCCAAAGACAATAATAGCATGGGGATTGATCCGGGGCTCCTACGTGGATAACAAAGGTCCTGGTCATTGAGGCTTATCTCCTGGCTCCCAGCATGTGAATCGGCATGTAGCTTGGTTTTGGAGCAGAGCTGAGACTCAATCCAGGCAGTCAAACAAGGGATGTTAACATCCTAGGCTTTCTCTAAGCTGTTAAAACAAATGCCTGCACCATCTGTCTGCTTTGGACTCTATGCCAGATAAATTATGATGGTGGTCACTTGCTTACTGTAGCAAACTCTAAATAAAGTATCCATGCATCTTGTGTCTATTGGCCTAGTTTATCCTAAAATAGAATTAGAAAACTTGAAACAGAATGAACAGAATGCAGTTTATGTATCAAGAAACTGTAAGGAGATGAGATAAAATATAGACAAATTCAATTAACTTTCCTAGAATAATCCAGATAATTCTAACTGATGGATTTATTGTGGAAAGAGTAGAGCTAAAATATATGATAACCAAATAGTATATCATTCTGGCACAGAGATAATATTTATGCTTTGTCAAATCAAGTGTTTAATTGAATAATTTAACAGTCAACAATAATTAATGATTTGTCAATAGTGCATGATGGACAAAAACCTAATGAAAGAAAGCTTAATTTGGTAGCAGAGAAAATAGATATACTATAACACTAGAAAATAGTAGCAAACACAAAAAATTCAGATTATTATCAGACTTTTTTGGCTTTCTTTTCTAAACAACTTGGTATATTTGAATAAATTTTTCCATTTCTATGGAGTTAACACTCTTTTATGTTCATTACCTGTGACTTATGGTCAGTTCTTCACAGCATGCATTAGTCAGTCACAAATGGATGTAATTTCAACTACAAAGGTTTGTATGTGAGAGATCAGTCATTACCATCTTCAGTAAACAGAGGGACATGTGCTGAAATGCATATACATATTTACTTAGGTCACAATTTAACATATACATATGTTATGAGTCAATTTTGTAAATTATAAAACAATCATGTAAGTACATTCAGGAACATAAATGGTAAAGTAGTGACTACTCCTCAAATGTGATTTAATATACTATTTTAGCATTCTTCCAGCATTCTAGCTGCCTCCAGATTGACTCTTCATGCCAATGAGCCATATATATTACTCTCCAAACAAATGAGGCAGAGAACAAGGAATCTTCTGTATATTAAAAATTTAAAAAGCAATTTCTGCATGGACAGCAAGTGCCACTTTAACATTATTATTCAATTAAAATCACTATTAGTTTTATGAAGGTTGATCAAGTAAGTGTTGCAGTGGCTTCCATCAGCAAGTTGATCAAATTTGAACTGGTTGTCCCAAGCAGTTCCCTGTCCTGCTGAACTTGACTCTTGGCCCAGATGGAATTTAAACAAAAGGATACTTGAATAACTGCAACCTTGCAAACTTCAAAGTGGTTAATTCAATTCTGAGATAACCTCTTAAAGCAAGATTTCTTCTGTAACAGAGAAGTCACAAGAATATTTGCATACTGGAAGATTTTTAAAATGTGCTTTTTGACATTTTTACATTCTGAATGTTATAACCACTCATCACAACTACTTTATTTTTTTCAATGACATGCAAATTGTAGACACTTTATGATGCATAATTTGCTTGTATTACAGATTCTTATATATAATCTGCACAGATTTCATTGAGAGTCGTTTAGTGCCGAAAGTATAATGTCTGAAATAACTCCAAGTTAATACAAAATTAATATTTTTTTGGTTTTCAAAATTATTTCAACATTTTAAATGTCTAAATTCAGAAGTCATGCTTCCACTTCCACAATTGTTTCTTAGCCTCTGGAAAAGTTGGAACCTCAAAAGGTCAATAGTGAAGATGTTTTATGTTCATAAAATAAAGTTGTAATCACGTTACTATCCCATAGTATAACACTATTCTGCTGTTTAATGCAGTCAACTCAGATTGTTTTTTATATTATAATCAAGTCCTTAAAACCTTGTCACTCTTGTAAAAGATCATGATGGTATTCGATGCTTCTGAGTTGGGCCTGGCCTAACCATTATCAGCAATAGTTAATGTGGCTATCAGGGAGTGAGTTAGCAGTTGGAATATTTTTATCATTCTCTGTCTCTGCCTCATTCTAACATTCTGCTCTTAAAATAAATACATAAATCTTTAAAATTTATTTTTTAGTTAATATTTCATATTTTATTTATAAATTTATACATAAATAGAAAAGACAGCAGAAATGTAGTACAAATGTTCCTGCAATCACTCAAAAATGTTGTTAAAAAATCCCTGCATGGATATATTAGTTCCAACTTCCTCACTCAATGTCCTATCTCACACAATGTCTTATTGCAAACATCTTAAAATTACTGTCATTGTTATTATCAAATATACAGTCTCCAAAAGTTAGCATTTCCATGGAAGAGAAATTGTATTTCTGCCACATAATTTCCAGTCTTATACAGAACTCTACACACTGCTGAACTACAGACATGTTTGTTAATGCAATGGTGACTACTGTTGAGAATAAGGAGCCATCGCCATGTGATCTACACATTGGGTACATGATGTAAATCCAAAGCAAGGAAACCTTAGCCACAACTGTTACTACATATCCTGTTTTATTACACACCTCATGCAAATGCTTTAATACTGAATAAAATAGTTTCAATCACAATGTTTAGAACTAATCATATCTATGCTTCTAAATATGTATGAAGAAAATGTGAAATCTATTTTTACAATATTAAAAATTATAATAAATCAATCATCAAAGAAAAAGACATGATGTGAGATAATAAGTTATAAATTGTCATTTACAAGGCTTGATTTTGTGGTTATAAGCTGTATCCGTTATGATAATGTAAACCATTTAGTCTTCCTAGAGATTTAAATCAGTCACTTGTGTTTGTTAAAGTATGTGTTTAACTCAAACAGTTCTGATCTTTTAATTAAAAGAAATTTAAAGCCAGAGGGCTCATTACCAATACAGTTTTAATTTTACTCATGAAATTTTTAATTGGTCCCAACAGCATCTTTTAAGTATACTAATTGATGTCTTACTTAAAAACATATTTTTGCTCTGCCTGTATTTTTCCTAGTTGTGTGCATTATGTTTCTCTAATCATTGGTAAAAATATACCTTATCATGTTGAGAAAGGGGATGGCAAGTCAGGGTAATAGAGAAAAGCTATTCTCAACAAAGCATAGTATAATAGATGTGAGTAAAATATTTAAGTTGTATTTTAAAGTTACATAACTTTTCCTGCGGAATGCAAAAAAAAGCATCAGGAAATATAAAAAGCTGAAAAACACAAACCCCTTTCACTCAATTACTTCTAGGAAAGTTTGAAAGGCAGGGGAAAAACTGTATTTAATTAGTGATAAAAAATATAGCAGAATTGAATGTTTCATCAGGAATGGCTGTAATAATTGAAAGAATGAAAAGTATACTTTGGTGATTCAAGAAAACAGTATGATCCATAGAACCTTTTCATAAAACTGTGATCTGTGAATCAGCAAAATGAACATCTCCAGAGATCTTACCAGAACCTTATTTTACTCTTCACAGAATTACTCCGTGGTCAGATCTCTTTGGCATCCATTTGCCAATTCAAAATTGAGATGTACTAGGTCCTCTGTCCTGGAGTATTAAGCGACTATTTGACATGGGGCAAAAATGTTAGTCCTGGTTGCTATGTTTCATTTCCAATCTCTTGCTAATCTATCCTGGGATGCAGCAAATGGTGACTCAAATGCCTTGATCCAATTTGGAAATGCAGGTATTCTGAGCTCCTGGATTTCTTTCTCTCTCTCCTCTCTCCTTTTCCTCTTTTTTTTCCTTTCAATTATATGAAGAATAAAGACATGCAGTTTTTTTTTCCTAAGGTTAATCCATTAGTAGAATTGAATGGACATAAACTGGACTGGGGGCAGCAGGTAGCATCTAAACATCGCAGATACTTGTCTTCAGCAAAAGAGAAAATGTGTTTGAATTTTAAAACCCAGTGAAAAACTGCTTTGCCTTGATTGCCCACGATGCAACAAATTCTGTTCAGTTTAGTAAGTCAAGGCATGTAATATCACAAAACATGTATCTGATCATGTATTATAGTAAGGAAACAAAGAGGATATTTAGTTGCATTATACAGCTGCTCAAATTATGACTGTTTTTAAAGATATATTTTATTTTTTATTGGAAAGTCAGATATACAGAGAGGAGGAGAGACAGAAGAAGATCTACTGTTCCAATGATGCACACCCCAAGTGGCTTCAATGACTGGAGCTGAGCTGATCTGAAATCAAAAGCCTGGAGCCTCTTCCAGGTTTCCCATGATGATGCAGGGTCCTAAGGCTTTGGGCCAACCTCCACTGCTTTCCCAGGCCACAGGCAGGGAGGTGGATGGGAAGCAGGACTGCTGGGATTAGAACAGGTGCCCATATAGTGCATGCAAGGTGAGGACTTTCAGCTGCTAGGCTACTGCACTGAGCTCTAAATTATAATCGTTTAAGTATTCACCCAGTATGACTTTTCTATACAGGTTTCATGATTGGAATTTGCTTCTTGAGTTTTTTTTCCCCGAAGTCTTATGATTCTGAATTTTCATTATATACAAAAATCTACACTACCAATTTTATAAAATGCTAATTCTTACACCAAATATACTGCCAAAATGGGTGGGTAGCAAAGTATTATAAACATGATATAATTTCTCTACTGCTATGCAGAATAAAAATATGTATGTTTTTGCATTTTTAGAATGTAACATTAAAGATTAGTTTTATTACTCAGTGCCTCACTTTGCTCTAAATTTTTTTGTTGCTTGCCTGCAAAATTCTGGTTCATAAACTTCACACCACAGATGAGCTGAGACCTTACTGGAATGATTTGGAAATAGCACATTGTGAATGAGGCATAGCAATCAGTATTTCCGGTAAGCATCTGGGAGGTGCTGATGCAGCTGGCTCACCGGATATACCTTGATCCTATTATTCTACAAAGTTCTGAGATTTCTGACATATGTGAAATGCTAGCCTATAAAATAAAGGCCCAGCTGGTAAAGCTGTTGCCTCAGACACTGCTATCCAATGTGAAAAATGATTCATGTCTCAACTCGTGTACTTCCAACCAGGCTCCCTGACAAAGGCCTGGAAAATGTAGCAGAGGGTAGCCCAGGTGCTTGAAGCTTTTATTTATGTATTTATTTTTAAATTGCATTATTATTATTATTATCATTATTATTTTATGATACAGTTCCATAGGCTCCTGGTATTTCCCTTATACCCCCCTTAACACCCCCACCCACCTAGTTCCCCTATATCATTACTCAAGTATTCTTCATACTCAGTCCTATGTCCATCATTGTGGGCATAGACAATGGCAGAGAGTCCAGCATCCTATTCTCAAGACATAGTAAACAGTTTCATTGTAAGTCCATCTTTGTCTGGAAGTAGAAATGCATACTACATTGGAACCTCACATCTGGATATGTTAGTCTCCATTTCACAGTTACTGTACTTCCCCTTAAATGAAAAGTCACAATACAAAATCAACAATAGGAATAAAAATAAAAATTTACATGCCATGAAGTTAAATAACATGTCATTAGATATGAGAGTCCTCATTACACAGCTATTATACATCCCTTTAAATGAAAAGCCACAAAACATTATCAACATCAGGAAGAAAAAAGAAATTAACAACACCATGAAGTTAAATAACATGCTACTGGTTGATTAATGTGTCGTTGAAGAAATGAAAAAGAAAATTAAGAACTTTCTTGAAGAAAATGATGCTACTGCATGATCTATGAGTCACTGAATAATTTAATCAGAAGAAACTGTTTTGAATTGGTGAAATTAACAAAAACAAAAACATCAAAATTCATGAGATACAGCTTCCACTGATTTTTGTTGGTAAAATTTATTTCCTCTAGATAACAAATAGATGGGTTTTGCTTTTTAATCCAGTCTACTAATCTATGACGTTTGAGCTTAAGCTAATTACTTTCAGGGTTAATATGTATGGGTGGTAATTTGGCCCTGTCATTTTAGGAATGGGTTGCTCATTGATTTACTCTTTTGTTGTCATTTTACTGGGATGTTCTTCCCATTTGCCTTTGGTTTTGTTTGGTGCTATTCCTCTTCTCTGTCAAGAGAACATCTTGAAGTATCATTTATAGGGCAGGTTTGGGAGAGGCAAATTCTTGTAACTTTTCTTTACTGTGGACGAATTTTAATTCATTTTCAAAGACAAAAGAAAGCTTTGCTGAATATGTTATCCTGGCTTGAAAATTTTTTTTCTTTTAGAATCTGGAATATGTCACTCCGTTCTCTTCTTGACTGTGGAGTTTCCTGTGAGAGGTCTCCTGTGAGTTTAATTGGCATTCCTGTATATGTCAATTGATTTTTTTCACGTGCACATTTAGGATCTTTTCCTTATATTCAATTGAAGAGAGCTTGATGATCATGTGTCTTGGTGAAGATCGCTTTTGGTCAAGCCTGTTGGGAGTTCTCTGCCCCTCCTGGATCTTGTTTCCCAATTCTTTCTCTAGATTAGGAAAATTTTCTCTTATTATTTCATGAAATACCTTTATAAAACCAGTTTCTCTTTCTGCACCTTCTGGGCCTCCCATAACTCTTATATTTGGTCTCTTGATAGTGTCTTTCAATTCTTGAATACTTTTTTTGGCCTGATCCGGCTCTGCTTCCAACTATTTGTTTGCTTCCCCCTGGTGACAGGAAATATCTTCCAATCCTGAGATTCTTTCTTCTGCTTGCTTCATTCTATTTTGGAGACTTTCTATTGTACTTTTAATTTGCTCTACTGTGTTCTTAATTTCTGATATATCATCCTTGATTTGTTTTATTGTTGTTATTGCTTGTGTAATATGCTCCTTAAATTCTTTGAACTCTTGTATGTGCTTCTCATTGTTGATCAGAAGCTTTATAATGAGTTTTCTGAATGCTGTGTCCCCCATTTTTACAATGTCTTCCTCAGTTAACTCTGAGATTGGCATAGGGTTTTGCTCCTTTGCCGGGGAGTCTTCAGTAATGTTGCCTTTGTGTCTTCTTTTGCTCTTGATCATTGTACTTCTAGTTATCAGATTTTTCTCCTTGGGGCAGTTTTCTAAGCTGTGTCACCCACAGGTCTATAGTTCAGTTTTGATGCACAATTCTTTACTTGCAGCCAATTGTAACACTCCCTCCAGCAAGTTCCAGGTCTGTGTTCTTATGTTGATTTCCACCATGGTCTCACCACTATCCACCTCCTGTGCTATCATGCTGAGGTTGCACTGTTGTCTGTACAACCTTTTTGCCACTTCCGGTTGGAGCAGGTGTCAGGATTAGGGAGACACCTCCCAAGCTCCCAGTGAAAGTCCCTTCCCACCTGGTTGCTGGTGGAGTTCCAGCTGCTGGGGGAGTTCAGATCGCCATTAGCTGAATTCGCTGGATTATCAATCACTGCAACACCACACCATTGTGTCCGCTGCTTTCCTGTGTCTGTCAGTCTCCAGGTACCCCTCTGCTGTTGTTCTGTCCTCTCCTACTTCCTGGAATATGTCCTCTCAGCTTCATCCTGATTAAATGTTTCTCCATCCGTTTGAACCTGTCCTTACCCTACTCCGCCAACTTGATTCTCCCCACTTGAAGCTTTTAGGGTCACTTGGGGAGTGAGCCAGCTGATGAAAGAATTCTCTCTTTCTGCATTTTCCTCTCTGTGTAACACTGACTTGAAATTACATAAACACATATTTTATTTCTGAACTATATAAGCAAATTTATTATTGTAATCATTGATACTTTTGTTGTGTTAATTTGAATGTTTTCAAGCCTTGTTCAATCAACACCTGCACGGCATTTCCTTCTTTCATTTTTTCTTTCTCTCTCTCTCTCTCTCTCTTTTTTTTCTTTACTGCTGTGAAAACTGCTTGGGGAACTGTCATTCAGTAGCCACAAGGATTGGCAGCATTAAACCAATTGATACAAGGATTCATGAGAAGAGATGGCAGATGATTTTCTTTTCTATGCAGTTCTAGTGGTGAAGAATGGATATAAAACTAGAAGATCCTTGTGGGATTGCATGTGAATTCTAAGATGTTTTCATCAGATTTATCCGCATTCTACAGTAGTGTCCTTGGGAGATTGTACCACCTTAGAAAGAAAAAAAAGTCTTTAAAAATATTAAAAATAAGTCATATTCAAAAAGATGGTTATTATAGTCATTGATCATGTAACTATCTAGATAAGATTTTGCACTTATTTGCAGTCAACTGCAAACCAACCAGCAACTTCATATTTGATATATAGAGGAAGTAGAGTTGATTTTTAAATGAATACAGAATTTATTTGTAGTGCACAATTTATTAGTATGCATGAAGATGAATTAGAACCTGCAAGCTATATTAAATTTAATGCATGAGAAAAGGAAGTAATGAATTCCTTGAAATCATTTTGAAGCATCACTGCTAATGCGTTCCAGATCCACAATAGTACTAACTGCACAAACATTATTAAATCTGCCAGATTTCCCAAACTACGTTTTACACAATTCCTTAAAGAACATAAGCAAAAGCATTTTACTCTCTGCTTTAGAAATAAATACAACACGAAAGTTTATGTGAAAAGTCTTCAAGAAAAGGATTTTAATAATTTAAGACCTTCATAAAGAAAATTTGATTTTAATGCTAAAACAAAAGTTGCTTTTAATTTTCAGACAGAAAGTGAAATTTATTAAATTCATATTTCTGATGGCCGAATGACAATATAATAAATGAAGAGATTAATCTAAAACTGCGCTCATCCAGCTTTATTTAGCATTGCTGCTCAGCTAGCTGACTTCTCTTTCTGGAGATCTAACACTGTATTGGCTGAGCCTTTTAGTGTACGCTAAATCCTAGCAGCATAAAAGTGAATCTAAATAGTATTTACAGGTCTTTTTCAGACAAAGTGCAAACCAGCATTCCATTTATAATCCTATAATAACACTTTGTAATCTGCATACCAATGTAGTGCAAATAACACACTTACTTTAGAAATGAGCATAATTAGATTATATAGATTGTAGTTGAATTAGACTGAGTGACCTTTTGCTAGCATTTTCAGATAACTCAAGAAAATTTTACTACTTGGCTGCATTTTCTCATTTAATATAAATGAACAGTTTCTGGCATAAGCCTCCCAAATCTTCAGAATCTCTTCACAGTTTCTAGTTTATATGAACATTTTATTTTTCATCAACAGAAGAGAACTTTGCTGTTGAATAGTGAGATCCAGAATGAATATTTTCTGTCCACACTCAAGTTGGGGAGGATCAATGCACCCAAAACAATAGACGACGTAAAAGTGAATTTAACTTACTATATTTTTTGTTTATATTTTTTGCTATATTTTTAAATTAGGAACTTTTAAAATAAAATGATCCTATTTTGTGCATAAATTACGTAATTTGTTAGATATCACACAATTTAAACCTTTTTCCACTTACTCTTCAAAATGCATAAATTTTGCATCAAATGATTAAAATTTCTCCAATGAGTTATTTACTAAAATAGAGTTGGGTAGCCATATGGATCCTCCAGTTTAAGGTAAATATTAAAGCCAAAGTTGGCTTCAAACAGTATTCTTTCTGAAATACAGACTATAATCAAAGACAATGGGTTTATAATAAAACTAGCAATTGAAACATAAATCAAGTATTTTTAGATAAAGTCTATTTTTCAGACTTGAAAATAATCAAGTGTGTCAAAAATCATCATCATGCTAATGCCCTTCTGTTCTTTCACTTGTTGGTGCTCCCAACGCACAGAACTGTGCATGAAGCAGATGTACCCCTCTAAATGTCTACAGCTGAGAGGACTCATGTCTACAAACCTGTGAAAGGGGGTGCTTATACCAGCTATCCAGGCTCTTGCCAAGAATGGCAAAAACCTAAGTCTCAACGTGAGTCAAGATACTGTTTTGAAGAATTGTTTTTGTTTTCCTGTTTTGTAAATCTGTAAAAGAATATTTGTCTCAAAGTGATTCCTGGTTGGAAAATAATCTCAGGAGTGTAAAATACCTACTTTGCTTGGATTAAGTAAACCATATTGTTAGGATGGAAAGAAATATCACAGACATCACACAAACAGATATTTATACTTCATTAAAAGGCAATTACAATCTGGGATTTTCAGAATTCTCATTTGCAAAGCTTGTAATACATATGTGCATGTTTATCAGTATGTAAGCTGATATTAAAAACTTCATCGGAATACACATTACAGAAAAAACTGACTGGATTTCAAGGTATTTTTGCCTGAAATAAATATTTGTTAATCCCATTCACTAACAACTTTTTGAAATATCCTCATATGCATGACAATAAGCATATATACTGCAAACTATGTATTCCATACTTTGCATTATTCCTGATCATCAAAATTCTTCACATTTTTCCGGTCTTCTGTCTTCCTTCCTGCATCTGTAAATAACATAAGATTTTCATTCAACCTTAGAAACAGTGTGAATTCCACTGACATCACTTTAGGAAAGCTGCTGTAAGAGCTCTCATCAGCTGCTTCTAACTGACCACCTTCATCTCTTTCTTGTTCTGTCAAATTAACAGCCAACACTGTTGGAAGAGCATTGTTTTAACAATAATGTCTTTTTTATTTAAAATATACAGTGTGTTCCTATTTCTCATATATGAAAATATAATATATAGTCCCAGCTATAGGTGGGGACTTCAAAAAGTTTGAGCCAAATGGGATTAAAAGATAAGCTTATTTCGCTGTGACAAAAAGGAACTATGCTTATGAAGGATCTTAAGAAATGCATGAAAATACATACTATGAAAAAAACTGCCACGATCAAAAGTTTCACATCAACGAACTAAATTTCAATTTACATTGCAATGGCAAAAACCTCAAAACAAATGTAGCAAAAGTTCACTTTCTCGTGGAATACATTTATACTGAAAATGGCCTTCATTGGTTCACTTTTTATGTCAACGTTTGAATTTCAAACTTGCTTTTATTACATTATTATAGTCTGTCATATAATATTTATTCCTGTAAGCAGCTTATTACTTGTTTGCTGTATAAACAATAGTGGAGGACTAATGGCTTTATTTTTCAAGTTTAATTTTTATTTTTAAATTTCTGCACAGTGCCTGATACACTGCAGGGTTATACTGGGGAGAAAGGCCCACCTGTGGGATACTTTGTTATCCACTGTCTTTTTGCTCAATTCAATTATAATTAAAATATAATTTATCCTTAATTATATTAACATGACTAGATTATGTTAGGTACACACTGATTTACACAGTGTGATTATTTTACACTTATGTAATATAATAAAGGCACGGGAAATAATATTTCAATTATTTACAAATATTTTCTGGTTCTTAAATTCTATCAGCAGTGTTTTCTCTATCATGTTTCTCATATGATGACAATTCTTTCAGATCTCTTGGAATTTTCTTTTACTTTATTTGGATTTACTGATCATATCTTATCTCTAGGTTCTACATCCTCCAACCTTAAGTTTCTATTTTGCTAACTTGAATATGAATATGAATTTCTGTATATGAAACCATTTATTCTGAAATCAGTTGTTCAATTTTGATCTTGTAAATTTCTGACCATATTTCTAATAATCTGAATCACAGCATGACCTAAAGCATGGGCTCTCATCTTAATCCTACTTAACTGAAAAATTCCTTGCATTTCTTTATCCTTATAGATTCTCTTTGTTTTACTGTATGCCCTAGACTTTGAAAAGCTTGGAGTCATCTTTAAATCAATATTCTTCACTTTGTCTCCTTTTAGTTTGCTTCCTTTATGTTTTCTTTTCAATATTTCAGACTAATGCTGTCTTTTTTTTCTCCCCATGGCCATCATTTTAATCTCTTTACCCAATTAAGTAGACATAAATATTTTCTATCCAACTCACTGCTTTCAGAGTCTTACTACGATCCACCTCTGCAAAATTATATCTGTAAAAGGCATTTTTGTTACTTTATCACACACAAAACACATATGCTTTGTAGTAGTCTATATTCATAAACACACACAGACACATACACACACACACTTGAAACCCAGTAAACCTTTGATGAAAGGACGCCTGTATTAACTTATTTTCTCCCCACACTGCAATACATTGAATTTTCCTCCACATTATTCACTGTTAGAACTTCAAATGTAAGTTATCATAGATTTTCCACCCTTTACAAATATGAAATACATTATTTAAACCAAACAGCACTATCTACATTCATATTCTCTCTAGATCCTGATGACTGCTTTTAGATTTAATATATCCTTAAAATTACACCATGAGCATTACAAATCAAATGTGTGCAGTTTGATTTTGTATTTACTTAGTGTATTTGCACTTAAGAGATAAAGATAATTCCATTTCGAATAGTCAACTTAAAATTTCTATTCAGTGATTGAGGTGGGAAAGCGACACACTTTTAAGTGTAGCTAGTGAATCAAAATTAGTAATTAGAAAAATGCTAACATGTAGGTAATTACATATGCATACTCTCCCAATAATGATCATTACATTCTTGTGTGCATACAATATTTTTTAAAGGCAAAGTGATAGAATATTTATAAAAACAACTAGAGACAATATGTCCTGTGTTTCAAAACCAAATATGGCTAAAATTTCCTGATGATTTCAAGACAGGATAAAATCAATGCATTTTAAAATGTACTTTTAAAATATTTAATAGCATAAGGAAAACACGATGTATCTATTTCTCTTTTGAATTTTCGATGACATTTATTTAGTTGATAATGGTGGAAAGAATTAAGGATTAGGGGGAAATGGGTGAGACCATTCTCTCCATATTTTTTTTCTTCTTCCTGTATCTGGGAAAAGGGGCTGGTTATAAGGGGAGAAGCTGCTCCCAGTCTCCCAAATGGTCTAGTATCCAGCAATGTGGAACGGCTACTGCATGTCACCCCAAGGTCCCGAGCATGAGGCATCCTCAGAGGGTCCTCCTCAAGTGGTTTCGATAGTTCCACAGTTCTGAAATGCTGTTGATCTTGCCACTCCAAGGACTATAAAGTAACCTCCAAGGTCCACTGGCTGACACTGTCCTCCTTAGAGTCTGCATTCACCCAGATATTTGCTACCAACTCTTGTCTGGGCAGTTGATCAATTTGTTTTGCCTCCTCCCTCTGTCATGTCCTCTTCAGGCTCCAGTGGACTGCCATATCTTGCATGTGCATCTGGGCATGCTGCCCACTGCTCCGTCCAAACCAGAAGAGGCCCAGTACTGACTCATGAACTCTACAATCAGACAACGACCTTGTAATTCTCCCCATGATTGGAGTTATGTTTCCAGCAGTTCAATTGCTCGGGGGAACCCCAAAGAAATCTCATCCGAGGTGATTCCAGACCTGACTCTTGTGTGTGCTTGCCTGTCATGCTCATCAACCTGTAAACACATGGGTAGTTGCGATGGCAGGCCAGTTCTGTCTACATTTCAATTTCATACACCAACCAATGATTATTGTGACCCAGTCCACCCTACTCACCATACACTTGGCTCTCACACCTGCAGGAGCTATAGCTTAGTCAGAGCAACCTGTAATAAGCCCCACTAGGCCCAGTCCCAGCCCTGGTTCCTGAGCTTGCCAGTATGTACAGCAGACTGGCCAATGTTCTACATCCCATTCAGCATTTGAACACATCAATGGCCATTGAAACCTAGCTCAACCCAACCAACACCACTATCTAGCCAACACTAATGCCAGCTGGTGCCACCACCTGTCTAACCAGGCCTATCCCAGCCCTAGTTCTCATGCTAATCAGTGGGATTTGCAAACCATCAGAGAAGTACCCACAGTTTCCCTACTGGGATCACTCCCAGCCCTGGATCTTTCACTCTCCAGGTGGTTCTGCAACCTAGCTTGTCAGAATTTGTTCCCATTCCCAGCATTTGCCAGCCGATGCTGTGGTGAAGTCAAACCATCCTGCACCCACAGTGGCTCATTTTTGTACCAGTGGGTACAGTAGGCTAGCCCAATTAGGCTCTCCCCATAGCCCAGTTCACATGTAAGCCAACAGATGGTGTAGCTCTGTCAGGCCTGGCCTGCTCCCTATCCTAGCTCTCACCCTTGCCAATGGGAGCAGTGACAAAGTAGGGAAACCCCTGTGTCATCTGTATCAGGCTACCACTCTGCACTCCCTCGGTCCAGCATGACCTGCCTCACATTGGCATTTGCCAGTGGGTGCTGCAGCCAGGCCCAGCCCAGTTAACTCCTAGTTCCAACCCAAATGTGAACTGACTGGGTTGGAGTTTGATTCAGCTTGTCCTGCACCCATGTTCTGGTTCTCACAACTGCCAGTGAGTGCCACGACTGGGCCAACCTGATATGCACCCTGATCTGAATCACATTTACGGCAATGGGTTTTATAACCTGGCCTGGTCTGGGCTGCTCCCATCCTTGGTTCTTGTGCTTACCTGCAGGTTCTGTGTCTTGACAAAGGAGTTCCCCAGCCTACTCTATCAGGTCTCCTCCAAGTGGCTGATCTCATGCACATCAGTGGGCCCTTGGCACAGACTGACTTGGTCTACCTCCTGTCCTGACAGGAACAGTGACCTTGCCTGATCAGCCCACACCCGTTCTGGTTCTTACTATTGGTTATTACAATCCAGCCACATTTTGTCCACACCCAGACACATCTCTTGCATAGTTCAGCGGGTACCAATACTTAGTCCAGCTCTTCCTACACCATCTCTGGCTCACACAAGCACCAGTAGGTGATGGAGTCTAGCGTAGTATGGCACACTCCTCACCCATGTCAAAGGACACTATGGTAATGTCCAGCCCAGATCTCCATCCTCATTCCAGCTCCTGAACTCACCAGTAGGAACCACAACCCAGCTGAAGCATCCCCTTAGCTCCCCAACCAAGCCTGTTCCCAGCCACAGATCTTATGCATGCCAGTGATTGCTCTGACCCTGTGATTGCTGTGACCCAGATTAGCATAGCCCTTCACAGTCTCGGCATTTGCATCAAATCCTGCAGCCTGACCTGTCCCATCTTGCCCCCAGTCCCAACTCTTACTGTAGGTGCTGCAACCTGGCCAGGCTTAGTCTGATCCCACCCCTGGCTCATATAAACCAATAGGTGTGATAGCCTAGCCCGACATCACCCAAACTTCAGCCTGGCTCTTGCACATGCCAGACAGCTAAATTTGGCCTGGCCCTGTCCAGTCTGTGCCCTCCAGAACCAACCCACACAGTTGTTGGTGGGTGGGACTACCTTGTCCAGCCTGACAACACCCAGGCCTGAAACTGCATGCTCACCTGTGGAATTATGGCCCACCAGGGGAGTTTCTAAAGTTCCTTCACCAGGACCCCAGATACAGATCTCACATGTGCCAGCAATTAGCCCTTACACGACATGTTGAGCCCCCTCAGTCCCAGTCTTTTTATGAGCCGGTGAGTATTGCAGCCTGGCCTGACCCCACACTTTAATCTTAGATGTGTCTGCAAATGCTACAGCCTGGTCCACCAAAGTTTGTTCCAATCCCTAGTACCCATGAGTGTGGGATGGTTCCACAGTCATGCCTATCAGCCCATCACTACTCCCCAGCTTTTAAGCAAACCAGCAGAAATTGCAATTCCATAGGGTTGCTTCCAAATGTCCCCTACAGAATCTACCCACAGACCTGGTTCTCTCCTGTGCTAGATAGTGTCATGGCCCAGCCTAACATTACCCACCTCCTATTCTGACACTCAGTGGAGGGTACTGTGATCTAGCCCAGCCAGGCACACCCACAGCCACTTTAGTGTGTGCCACTGTATGGTAGTTAGCAATGCCCCATGCTAACCATCACAGCTCAGGTCTTTCACATGGGCTGATGCATGTATTTGAGCCACAAATGTCCTCCGGCCTCTACCCTCTATCCCATACTGTCCCCTTGCTTAACTAAAAGTATAATTAAGACCTATCTTTTGGAGTCCCTCAGAAGTCATTCCACACTTGCAAAACACTCCCTCAAACAGCTTGCCCTCCTATGCATTCCCCTACCTGCTTTCCTAATCAGTCGTAGTCTGTGTGCCCAGGAGTGCATAGGTTAGCCTACCAAGCCTGCAGAAGTCCAGTGTGTGGTATGCAGGCCTGTAGCTATGGCTGCTTATCAGGGTCCCGAGCTCCTGGTATGTATTCTGCCCTGGGACCTTACCCCTGCACACACCCAAGATTTTGGCCCATTATAGGTTCTTCAGGCTGGGTACACTAGCATACCAGGTCAGCCAGCTAAAGGGGGTCTCTCCTCTTCCCTCCCCTCCCCTCCTCCCACACCACCTGGGAACAAGCATGTAGGTAAATCCCCAGGTTCTCTTTGCCTTCCTGGATATGAGCCCCAAGGTCCTCTCACATCCCTTCTGGTGCTATCCCCCTAACCCTCTGTAAGCCTCACTAGCCAGCTGCAGTGGCCATGTAAGCATGGGAGTGGCAATGGAGCTAGATTTCAAATATTTCATAAGCACAAGTCTAAGAAGAGATCCATACTTTTCTCCCTCCAAACACATTCCCTCCCTCAGTAACATGTATTCTTTCTGTTCATTTTTAATTTAATTTTTACAAAAGCATACTTTTACTCCACTCTCTAATTGTGGGTTTAATGAATCACTAACAAAAATATTCAACAAGTATGAAGTAGAAAGACCAAAGTTCTAAAGGAGTAAGCACAAGGACTAAACAAAGGACTAACCACAACAATCAAATCATAGGTATCCATTTTGCTCCTAAAAATTTTTATTATCTTTCATTTTGCATGTTCTTAACGTACAAATGCATCACAATTGCACTTAGGGGTATAATACAATGTATTTAATATTATATCATCCAAGGTAAATGAAGAATATTAATAAATCTCATCATAGTACACAGAATTTATGTAGCATTTTGCTACTCTTAAAATCTTTGACTCCACAATAGAATTAAAATATTTCATTTTTGTAAAGCTGTTCAAGGCAGGGCATACAAATAGTTTATAAAATGTTCATAGTTAGAAACGGTGTTTTCTCTTCACTTTGACATATCTGGGGCATGCAATTATTCAAAAAGGTCACTTTCTAAAGAAGAAAAAGAGCAATGACCAAAGGCAGCATTTAGGTTTCAGATAGACTATGACAATTTAATCAATGACAGACTGAAGTTAAGAACTGCCTTATTTCCAGGTGGACAGAAAATGACATTCCATCAAACAAGTACAGCTGTCTACATTGGACTCTCCTGACACAAAATAGATAGATGGATAGATAAATAAATAAAGTATAGACATTTAAGAGATACAGTATCAAATAAATATATGCAAAGTGTTTTTAAGCTTAAATGTGAATATAATTTTCATTTGCCTAATGATACTTCAGAAATTGTTATGAATCCAGCAGTGCTTCTAATTTTAACATCATAAAACTATACCTTGAGAAAAGAAATTTACCACCCTACCCTTACAGAACTCACACATACGAAATTTTTAATATAATTGGTTTACTATAAAAAGCACAATATCATCATTATTAACTGATTTTCCTGCAAACTGAATATCTATCCTAAAATATATGAGATATATTAAAAAATTAAGATGTAATGTTAAGATATATATCTACAAATATTAAGGGATGCTGTTTTTGCATGTGTTCAAAGTAATCCTCAGCATCATTGATCAGCAATTATAATCATTTCCTCTTATTTTACCTATTCTATAATTTGCAATAATAGTTATCAAAATTATATCATTTTTAATGTTACTGCAACTTTACAAAACTCAAATTCTGTTCCTGAACCTAATAATAATACATTAATACTTACTTGTATTTAGGGTGTTTCAGCATCAAGGAGAGAAGCATCAACGGTAAGGAAAAAGTGGGTGTGATCATTGCTTGCAAGTTTTCTGTTTCTTTTTCCTGTATCTGAGGGGAGGGGAGAGACCAGGGGATAAGCCACATCCAGCCTCCCAACTGCCCCAAAACTCGGGGATGGGGAACAGCCCCCAGTATCGAGCCAGGGTCCTGATGTGGCATATGCTTCAAGTGTTCTGCTTAGGTTTCAATAGTTTTGAAATGTCAATCTCTCTGCTGTAAGAATGAGGGAACACTTTCAATGTCCACTGGCTGATGTAGCCCACCTTAGAGTCTCCATTTGCCCAGCTTTGTCCAATCTATTTTACCCTCCTTCCTCTGCTATGGTAACAGAAGTCTTCTCAAGGCCCCAATGGGTTGCCCTATCCTCTGTTTGGACCTGGGTCAGCCATCCACTAATGTCTTTTCCACTGAGGAGGACCAGTTCTTAGGAACCAGATATGAGCCTGTCAACCCAGACCCTACCAGACTCCCCTCCCCTGTCACCCAGTCTGGAGCTTCCACTCCCAGACCAAGCCTGCAGCCATACCACGGGACACTGCAGCCATGTCCAGACCCACCTGCTGCTTCAATTCTGGCTCACACTATCCAGTGAGAACCCAACCCAACCAGACTGTTTCCTTACCTCCCCAATCAAGCCTGTTCCCAAGTCATAGATCTTGTGCATGTTGACAGAGATTGTTGTTCCAACTGGGTGATCCCACATACTCCCCCACAGATTCTGCCCTCAGACCTAATTCACTTAAATGCTGATTAGTGTTATGGACCAGCCTCACATTTCCCACTTCCTGTTCCAACTCTCCTGGTGGGTCCCTTGATCTAGCACTGTATGTATAGTGTCCTGTCCATGGAAGACTCTCAGAAATCATTCCTCATTTGGATTGTAACCCCCAGGTCCTCACTTGCCCCTACCTGTTCCATCCCCTAGACCAAATGCAAGTCCACACCACCAAGTTCCCAGGGCACACTGTTACCTGGTACAAGGGCTTTACCTGGTGCCATTGGTGCCCACACTGCCCAGAGTCTCCCCTTCCCCAGGGAGTTATGCCACCTGGCTCTTTGCACCTGTGCCAGTTCACAAAGTACCCAGCCCAGGGCCTTGGGGCCAAGCCAGGCCTCCCATTCACCCAAGGATTCATGCTAACCAGCTGTCTGCACTTGTTCCTATATATATATTTTAGCAATGGTTTAGGGTTACATTTTGAAATACATATTTTAATTAGTTACTTATTGGTATTTTATTCTAAAAAAGTGTATCTTTGATGCCTAGAGATATCATTTGATTTTTAAAAGAAGAGCAATAAAATTAGAAAGCACCATGATACAATATTCATACATTTTTTTTCCTACAACTGCAAAATTCTGTCTTACAACATTGAGCAAATAAAATGATGAATCTGGACACCAGTACAAGGAGGTTGTTTATGCGAGGAGGGGACAAAAAATGCATATTAATGGTAAGGCTTGTGAGATTTCTGTATGCATGAGTATTTGAAAATGGAAAGATATAAAGTAAAGCCATATTTGGGTATGTTTAAATAAGTTATGGTTCTTGTAAAAGTCTTCTTAAATAAAAAATATGAAAGATGAACATTTTCATTTTGAATAGGAAGAGATGAATGCTGTGAATGATTGTTTTTGTAATTAAGAGAAAAATATGCATTCTTTTCCCAGACTACCATTACTGCACAGTCTTACTAATTAAAGACTATGTAAGCTGAACATATTCAAGGGAACTGTGAAACATAGATTACTTTCCTGAGCTGCTTTGAACTATAAATATTTGCATTCTAAGTGAGAAAAATAGCAACAGATAAGGGTTTTGTTTTAAAGGTTTATTTATTTTTATTACAAAGTTAGATATACAGAGAGGAGGAGAGACAGAGAGGAAGATCTTCCGTCTGATGATTCACTCCCCAAGTGAGCGCAATGGCTGGTGCCGAGCCGATCCGGAGCCAGGAGCGGGGAACCTCTTCTGGGTCTCCCATGTGGGTGCAGGGTCCCAAAGCTTTGGGCCGTCTCGACTGCTTTCCCAGGCCACAAGCAGGGAGCTGGATGGGAACTGGAGCTGCCGGGATTAGAACCGGGGTCCATATGGGATCCCAGGGCACTCAAGGTGAGGACTTTAGCAGCCAGGCCACGCTGCCAGCCCGATAAGGGTTTTTTTTTAAAGATTTTTTTTTTATTATTTCAAAGGTAAATGTTTTCATAGAAAAGAAAAGAGAGAGAAAGAGAGAGAGAACTTATCCATCCACTGGTTCACTCCCCAAGCATAAGCTGAGCCTATCCTCAGCCGGGAGCCAGAAGGTTCTTTATACAAGTGGGAGATCTGAAAGGAGCCAATGGCTCCAGATTGGCTCAACATCAGCCATTTTGGCCACTTGTAGAGTAAGTCAAAAGATAGAAGTTTTTCTCTCTGTTTCTCCCCTTCTTTCTGTAGTTCTGTGTTTAAAATTAAAAAAAAAAAAGGAAAAAAAACTTTCAAATTTTATTTATTTTTAATTATTTACCTATTTTATTTATTTTTAAGATAGAGTCCATCACATAGTCTGTTTTACTTTAACCCCATCATGTTCTTTAACCTTGAAATGTGCAACACTTTTTTTTTTCTGTCACTCACTCATCTCACCGCCTCGCGTCTTTTCTCACTGTTTAACATTTCATATAATATACTTTTTTTTACTTGAATGTGTGCTGTGGGTGTTAAAAGGGAATATGCTAGTAATGTTTTAATGGAAGATCTGAAAAAAGTAATTCTAACTAGGATGTTCAAAACCTAAAGCTACTAAAAGAATGCGATTTCTATGCATACTTATAATAAAGAGAATATAGACTTATTGGAGTCAGGAGAATATATTTAATGTATTATTATGTATATATATATATTATGTATTATCATTTATATAGTAGAGTAATGTTTGGCACTAAAGAAAAGTGAAAACTTACTTTCACAAAAATATGGATGAGTTCAATTAGAGATCACTGCTTTTAGTTTGTATTGAAATAGGCCATTCTCAAAAGTAAATCTATTTTTCCAGATTTTTAGAAACTAATAGAGTACAAAAAGGTACATTGCAAAATTGACATTTTGAGACATGACTATTGTTTATACACCTTACATATACTCCTGAGATACTAGTTTTTATTTGTGTTTTGTTTTTTGGTTTTTTTTTTTTTTCTAATTGCTACTTATTCAAGTCTTCATTTGATGGAAGGGTAAGATTATGATTACAGAGTAAATTGAAAGTGAAAAAACTGAGCAAATTCAAGCAAAGAATTAAAGCGAATGCATGTCATGATAATATTTTAATTATGTAAGTCAGAAATATTTTATACTAAAAGTTGTTAAATATTAATTATATTCACTGATACAGATTGAAAAAACATTGTCATGATTTGTATTGTGTTAGATACATCACTCTCTGACTTTCCTGTGAATTAACTTACGTGATAGAATTTATGATTTTTTTTATTCCTTTGGAATCGTGGAAGTAGTTTTGTTTCTAAATTCCTGATCATAAAAGGATCATATTTAAGTAACTCCTAATTTTGTTATTATTCCTCACCATAGTAATACTTTAAGATGGTTTGTGTTCTTTTTAAAAAATTTAAATCTTTAGAAACTTAAGTGAATACTGTAACTCATTTAGTGTAAATCTAGTTTTTATAAAATATCAAAGCATGATTGACATATATATTTTTTAATCCCTAGTCCATCATGTGCACAAAAAATCAAGTCTAAATTTAGATAACATAATGAAAACGTCTGTTTGTACATGTAAAATAAACCTAGGATTTGTCAATGATCCAAACATAAAGGGCAAAATCAGTTTTGTTTCATACAACTGCTCTATGCCATTAAAGGAACATATTGTGGTATTATGTTTTCCTTGATAACAATACAATGAATTTAGAATGTCATTTAAGTTTGATATCCTTGTTGGGGAAATGGAGTTATTTGCCTTGAAAGTCTCCAGCAGACCCTAAAAGGACAAGCTTTCTGCTAGACAGAGAACCTAGAGACATATAGTCCTGCTGTGTAACTGCTTGGCTGCCTGCCACTTTGTCTCTAAAATATATATGAAAAAGGACAGAAAAAGTTGTAGACCCTTGTCTGTAACATTCAGATGCCACACGCTAGCAGGCAAGTTTTCCTTGGACTCTCCCTCTGAGACGGAGAAGGCATGCGTCCCCAAAAGGATCTAAAGCTGTTTTTGGACCTGTCCATATCTGAGCTGCTGCCTCCTGGAGCTAAGCTCTGGATCCCACAATCCCAGGGAAACGTGGAACGTTAATTCAGAGAAGTCCAAATGAAATTTTATTTTTGGTGATTAAACTTTTTTGTCTCCACACCCCAATATTTATTAACATTCAAAGTCCCTTGCGAGAAGGGATGTATTTTCGATAAGCCATTAGATGTGAATTTTTAAAAAGCTGAAGCTATAGAAGGAAGTAGACACAGGGATAAGTTTTGGGTAAAAGCATAGAAAGCTAATAAAGCAACATGTGAAGTGCAGTTTGCATTTACTATGTACCTTGTGTATTTGGAAGAAGTGAAAATCAGATATTTTTGTTGCACAGATAAAATATGCTTGTGTTCAGATTTTTTCCCATATGCTTGACTGCTCATGACTTACCTAATCCAGTGTTTTCCAGTGAGTGTATGAATGAGGATACTGGAGTGTCTCTAGGTGCTTATTAAATGGTTTCCTTAGATTCTTATTTTCTTGAACTAATTAGACAAAAAGATGAAATAATGTGATAACTTAGAGAAGGGGTGAAATTTCAAGATAATATTGTGAGTTGCATAATTTATTTTGTATAAAATCCACTCAAGAGTATTAAGTTAAGCACTGACTACAGGGTAAACTGATTTGTGAACTCTGGAACACAGAACTGATTAATCCTCAGTGACTGAATTTCAATTTTAGTTCATATGATTTTAATGGTAATATAATTACCAGAGATGTTAACTTGCTCTTTATTGTCTTCAAAGAGTCCTTTATTCACAGTTTCAACAGTGTTATCTAAACTAGCAGACGGAAATATATACAAGGTGGGGGATAAAAGTGTTTTTTGTCTATTAGATGATATGCCTTAATTCATAGTTTCAATCATGTTGTCTAACTTAGTAGACAGAAATATTAAAAAGGAGGGGGGAATACAAGAGATTTTTGTCTATTAGATACTATATTTAAGTCATATATACTGGGTTCCAATTTTCTGATAAAATATTGATTTTCTTAGAAGCTTAAACACTAATTGAAAAACAGTGATAAATTCAAGCATTTCAGAAAAGTCTAGTGAATTTACACCCTTTGGGGAAAACAATTTTCTTGCTTAAGCACTGCATTTCAAGAGTTCAGCTAGATTAAATTCTTATATTTAATTAAACTCCTTGAAGAGAAAGATGTACAATATCCTTATATTTTTTATACATTTATAAACCAATATTTCATCCTGAGGACTTAAGATACATCTGTGGTTAATTAAATGTACATAAGCACATTTGAATGAGTTCATCAAGTGATACCAACACCCAATTTTGAAATATTTTGGAGGCTTTGAAAAAGATTCCTTTTTAATTTTGTTCTATGACTGCAATAAACAAGAGTTTGTTTTAATCTTCATTTGTTTTTTAACTTTTTTACAGAATCGAAGGAGAGGGAGAAACACATACAAAGAAAAGGAAAGGATAAGTGTGAGAAATAGATCTTTTCTTTTGCTGGTTCAATCCCCAGGTGGCTGCAAAGTTTGGAAAAGGCTAGTCAAACCAAAAGCAGAACCCAGTTGCTTTATTCAGGCTTTACGTATTGGTGGCAGGGGTCCAAATATTTGTGCCACCTTCCATTGCTTTCCTCAGGCCATTACCAGGGAGTTTGATCAGATTAGTAAAAAACAGATCTCTAATAGGACCAGATAATACATTTGCTTCTTCAAACACAAGAATTCACTTGGTATAAAGTGTTCGGAGATCAAGCTAAAAATAAATGGAAAATTAGGATCATGGTAAGGCTTTTGGAACAGGGTTTAAGACACTGCTTTGTATGCTAATACCCAAATTCAGAACACTTGAGTTCAAGTCCAAGCTCCTACTTGTATTTCTGATGCAATACCATGGGAAGCAGCAGGGGATGGCACAGATACTTGGATCCTGACAACACAGAAAACAGATTAAATTTTGGGCTCCTGACTTTCACAGTTTATGCCTTCCTAATGGGAAATATTTTTCCATCTGTCTCTATCTTTATTCTCTTGTTCACCTTTCACATTCATTTGATTTGAAACACACACAACAGAAAGAGAGTGAAATAGAGAGATTGGTGAGGGTGGGAGAGAAAGAGCACGTCTATCTGTTGGTTCATTGGGTCAAATGAAAACTAGGATGCAGGATCTCCATTTATCTTTGTCACGTAAGTAGTAGGTTGAAAAATTATCAACGCTTTCAGTTCTTCACATAGTTAGAAGTTACGTTACTACGCTCCTTGTGTATGGGACACTAGAATTAATATTTTCTCTATGTAGTTTCTAGCTCTGATTTAGATTCCCTCTACTTCTTCTCATCCTGCCTTTCCTAATTTTGATAACCACTATTTAGGATCTTCATCAACTTTTTAAAAATGTCCGCATATGACAGGTGACATACAATGTTTGACCTTTCTGTGAGTTTTCAACGAGTTAGTAAATTTTGCTTTGCTGGGATCCTCATTCATCGGTATATTCTTTGGTTTGTTTTCATTTTGCTTTCTAGAGTCTTCTTATGAGCATTTATTTTTCCCTTACCTGATCTTTTATTTTGAAAATATTCACAAAAAATGTTGTCAAGTGTATGCATTTTGTTCTAATGCATATTTTGATGTTCAGTTAGAAATTATTATGGCTATGTGAACTTTCCCATGTATAAGGTCTGCAGGATATACTTCATACATGCAATGACCATTTCAGGAATGTAACAGAGGATGGAATATTTCTCACTATAGTACTGCCTTCAACGTAAATAAATCTTTATTTAATTAAAAATGAAAAAAAGAATTTTATATCATTAATTTATTATACAGATATTCTCCCCATTTTGAAAAAATAGAAACATTGTGTATAATCAGGTTGGAACAAGGATGGGAGAGCAATCAGAAGAAGCATAAGAAACCCCAGGGCAGACCCTCCAGCCTTGACGACGCAGAAGTGAATGTCTGAAAAGGGGTGCATGACAGACCCCTGGAAGCTATGCTCTTGTGGTGTTTTTTTCCTTTGCTACATTCTACCCTAGACACTAGAAAACAGCCTCCACCTAGTGACCTGTAAAACACAATGGCTTGTGGGGAGAGGAAAGCATTCCCTGAAACATGTTCTGTAAAGCAACTTGATGAAAGTTAATGCATATTGCAGATTTCCTTTGTGAAAATGTTTTACTTTGCATTGTTCAGATATTCTGGATTTGCACAAAAAGCATTGTATAAAAACACACTGCAATAAACTTTTTGCACCATGGATTCATAGTCCTTGGTCCCCTGTGTCTTTCTTCAATCCTCAGTGTTCCCGCATCCCAGGTTGAGGTCCACAAATTTTGTGGAAATTTAATTCCATTTACTCCTTTCATAATATTCCACTTTTGCTCTCACTGCATTTGTATGCTTCAAGCAATCCTTTTATAATCATTAGTTACAGAAAATGGAAAACTAAGTTGCTGTTTTGAACCCACGTAGGAGGACCGGTTCAAGTACTGACTCTTGCATGGGAGACTCAGAAAAGATCATGCACTTACTTTGGGCTGACGAAACAATGGATGGAACCTCTCTCTCTCTCTCTCTTTCAAATGCATGAATGACTTTTAACATTGAGGGAAGATGAGTTTACAGATACAGAAAAGTACACAAGAGAAAAATAAAAAAAATTAGATGATGAGAAGAAGATAACATATACAATAAAAACAAATATATGCCATTGGCAGAGTAATCCGACAGGAGCAGGAATGGGTAGGGGCTACCTTAGAAGCCAGGAACAGCCCACTTCATAGAAGTGCATGTTGATGCCGAATGCACTTAGATTTTACTCCAAATACATTGTAAAGGAATTGAAATATTTTAGCAAGGGTAGAAACTTTAAAACCCTCAACCATCTTTAAAAAAATAATGATAATACAAAATAAAATGGATTTTTAGGCAGAAGTTTTGCTTGACATAAAGGGTGTTAAAACATTGCCGTAATCCTGGTGTGATTTTTACATGACTTAACCATGAATAGTAGTAGAAGTTGTGCAGGGTGATTAATCTAGCTATATTTTGTGAGCATTAATGGGTCAACAGTAAGAATAGTGGAAATGCTCATTTACTTGTGTACCTTCAGTTTTTGTTTGTTCTTTTTGCCCAAGTGTCACCTGGGAACACTGGCATGAATGTTTTGTTTGTATCATAAGTAGAGCAAGTATCTGTCCAATGTTATAGAAGCAAACGGTGTAAGAAACTGGATATGAATATAGTTTTGGTGGAACTGGAACATGTAAAACAACAAAGAAATTGCTTTTCATTTTACATAAAAAATAGAAAATATATTCAATAAATAAGGGGTGCTCAGCACCCCATTTGATAGGCATTTTGGGAGTGAACAAGTGGATGAAGATTTCTCTCTGTCTTTCAAGTATATATATATATATATGCATATATATTTATTTATATTTATGTATGTGTGTGTATATATATATAAAGATTTATTATTTTTACTGGAAAGGCAGATATATTTAGAGAAGGAAAGACATAAATATCTTCTGCCTGCTGGTTCACTCCCAAAGTGGCCACAACCACCAGAGCTGAGCCAATCTAAAACTAGTAGCCAGAAGCCTGCTCTGGGTCTCCCATGCTGGTGTTAAGGTCCCAGGACTTTGGGCTGTCCTCAACTGCCCTTCCAGACCACGGTGAGGTGGATGGGAAGAGGAGCAGCTGGGACACTAACCAGGGCAATATGGGATCCTGGCATGTGTAATGTGAGGATTTAGTTAATGAGCAGTCACATCAGGCCCGATTAAGATAATTTAAAAAAATAATAAATATAAGTAAACCAAAAGCAGAAAAAGGGAACTGAAGACCAGGATTAAAATCTGGAATGCTGAAAGAGAAACTGGAGAAGGAACTTATAACAGTAAGAATTTTCAGAGATTATTGCTGACAAACATAAACTACAATAATACCACTACTCTATCCACCTAATCAATATTCTTGAGTAATACTCGGATGCTCAGGTGCAGAAGTCAGACTTTGCAGCTAGTTGAAAACATGTGGAGTCATATAGTAGATAACGAAGAGAGTTTCAGATCAATGAGAAGAAAATGATGAAAGAGGTCAAAGTGGACTTTCAAAGTGAAGAGATAAGAATATAAGCACAGAAGCCACAGAAAAATTGGATGGAAATTTTAGGGTCAAATGACAGCAAGATTCAAACCGAGGTATACCCACAAGGAAATGGGAGGCTGTAGTATGAGCCTGGGATATTGAAGAAAGTTATTTTAAGGATTAAGATATAGGTAATAGCAAAATCCAGGGCTGAACTGCGAGTGCATGGGAAGATTATCACTCAATTGTAGTCAACAAAAAGAAAAACCGTATTATGGCAAATGATGTTGCCTAGGGGTTTAGTGGGAATACATTATAAGAGGAAGCTCCAGGAAAATGCTTTCTTCACAGGTCAAAAACCTACAAATGCTTACAAAATAAATTCATGCTTAGTCATCTAGTGTCCATTAGTAATTAATTTTAAGTCTGAGTCTTGTTTGTTACTTTTTCTTCCACAATATCTACATACTTTATTGAACTTTTATTTCATTTTGAATTTTTCTAATATTTTCTTAATGTTGCATGTACTGTCCACTGGAAGATTTTTTTTAAACTCAATTTTGTATGTGGAAATGTAGAATATGATAAAGTTTGTGTTTCACTAGCATTAACCACTGAAACCTTTATCATGCATGATTAAGACACGAAAAAGTGAGTTGAGTTTCTCTATGGAGAAGCATTTGAATTAAAACTATACCACTTCAGAAGGGGTATCAAATCTTCGCTCTCCTGACTCCTCTGGCTCTTTCCTGCCCGCAGTCTCTTCCTGTCCTGCCTGTGACTCCGCTGCACAGGGAAAGGCCCAGGAGCAGATGTCCCTTTGCTTAATGAAGGCTTGTTTGTACTCCATGGGTGTCTTTTTCTTTCTCAGGTGGTTGGCAAATCTAACAGTCCCTTCATAGGGCATATTTTTCCAGAGCAAATTTCACAAAGACTCTCATGCTTGTAAAGCAAGGCTTTCATTTGTGGAAAATGATTGCTATGACACAACTGCAAGATTCACATATTTTAGAGCATATGAAAAAAGACAGACCAAATATTTTCAAATAAACACAAAATGCTATCTTCTAAAATGTGACCAGTTGCCCTGTTCAGGAATATAAAACATAAGAATTGCACGTCCTAGTGCATATCTATTTACTGAAAGGGTAATGAGTGTTTCAATGTGGTTTTCTCATATTTTACAATCACATTTCTGTCACATGCAGCAGAGGGCACATAGGCTGATAGTAGAAAATAATTACAATTGTTGAAACGTTCTTTGGACAATTGGAAAGTTCCTTAACTATTTATCCTCATTGTTCCGTAACAGTAGCAGAACAAATTTAAATAAAGTTGGAGCTGCAATTATTTATTATTATCGTTTGGATTATTTTTTTACCTGAGTAGCAGAGGAGATTAAGCATAATCAGTTCCAGCTGGGAACACTTCTACTGCATGTCAAGGACAATACGTTCACAAATTGACTTTACCTGCTATTCATGTGGTATATGAAAAGAATCGGGTGAGGCAGAATTTAATTAGTGTTTCACACAAGGAACAAATAGAAAAAGAAGACAGACTACAAATTTCACTGAAAATGAAAAACATACATAGCTCTCAAAATGAACATGGGGTTTTCTAGCATTTCTTTGATCACATATGTTTTGACTTTATGAAGTATTTCATGTGGAGTCTAACTTGCAAATTACCTTAAATATGAATGATAAAAATTAATTTTCTTATACATATAAATGTGGAGATTTGCTGTTATCTAAAATGATGCCATAACAGGCATTTACAATAAAACCAATCTTTAAGGATTGTAAGTTAGTTAAGGCTTATAGACATTCAAAGGACCAAGCATGCCAAGCACAAGTTAATATAAATTTGGGGTAGAAAGCCATTCTAATTGAGTGCAGAACATTATCAAAGTCATTTGCTATGTTGAATGAGTATTTACAAAATTATTTTTAAAAGGAAGGAACTCCACAAGTGGAAATCAACAGCATTATGAAGCACCAATCTTGTGCTGGTAACGATAAGACACAAGATTTTAAATACTTATTCTCATGGCAAAATGAAATGATCCATCTCTGAGCATCCAGACAAGTAAAATCAAGGATACACACTTTAGCAATTCTTCAAAGAATCATAGTTTCCGGTACGTTGTGCACTGTGATAGGTTGTTTGTGACACCAGTTTCTAGTTTAAGCCCCGGCTACTACACATATCAACCAGCTCTCTGACCCCACGCCTCAGAAAACAGCTGAAATAGCTCTGGGACTTGGGCTCCTTCTCCCTGCATGGATCCCCAAATCAAATTTTTGGTCCTTTGTTTCAGCTTGACCCAGAAGTGGATATCAATGCTATTTGCAGAGCAAACCAGCAGACAGAAGAACTGTCACGCTCTCTCTGCCTTTCTAATATATGCATAATACATGCATACACGCACACAGATGCAAACATACATGAATATTAGAAAAATCAGAATAACAAAACAATTTGCAGCATTTGTTATTCATTCCTGGTATCACGTATAGTATGTGCTATTCCAAACGTAGTCTCTACTGTTGTTCTTCATTTATTGGATTTGAGAAGACAACTCTACTTCACAAACCACACACAAAATTTAGTTTATAAGTCTTTCCATATTGAATGTAAATTCCAAATAAAAATATATTGAGTGACCAGAAAATGAAATCATATTGCAGAATATGTAAGATAGTATACATGCTAAAATACACTGAAAATATGCAGATAAATATAAAATTTGCCTTCCAATCAATGAAAATAAATGCAAAAATGGGCAAAATTCTATGTGATTGGAGAATGAATCATTAGAAGTATTGGATAAAAACGGTGGACTTAGGGAAGAATTTTGGAAAAAGTTACATTGCAATAACGTATATCAAATAGATTGTGTAGAATTTCTGTTTATCTGTGATCACACACATCAGAAAGAGAATGATTAATAAAAATTCCATTGATAGGCCAGGCATGGTGGTCCAGTGTCTAAATCCTTGCCTTAAAAGTGTGAGGATCCCGGGCCCGGTGCAGTGGCCTAGCGGTTAATGTCTTCACCTTGAATGCGCCAGGATCCAATATGGGCGCCAGTTCTGACCCCAGCAGCCCCACTTCCCATCCAGCTCCCTGCTTGTGGCCTGGGAAAGCAGTCAAGGACGGCCCAAAGCCTTGGGACCCTGCACCTGCATGGGAGACCTGGAGGAAGTTCCTATTCTGGCTTCGGATTGGCACAGCACTGGCCGTTGCTGTCACTTGGGGAGTGAATCATCAGATGGAAGGTCTTCCCCTCTGTCTCTCCTCTCTGTGTATCTGAGTTTGTAATAAAAATAAATATATGTATTTTTTAAAAATGCCAGGATCCCATAGGGGCTTTGGTTTATATCCCGGCTGCTCCATTTCCCATCCAGCTTCCTGCTTGTTGGCTGGGAAAGCAGCAGAGGATGGGCCAAAGTCTTGGAACACTACACTGGCATGGCAGACCTGAAAGAAGCTTTGGTTCCTGGCTTTGAATCAGCTCAGCTCTGGTCATTGTGGCCATTTGGGGTATAAACGAGCAGATGTCTCCCAAGCAGGTGCAGGGTCCCAAAGCCTTGGGCCATCCTCTACTGCTTTCCCAGGTCATAGACAAGGAACTGGATGAGAATCAGTGCAGCGGGAATTAGAACCAGTGCCCATATGGGATCCCAGTGCATGCGAGGCGAAGACATTAGCCACTAGGCTATCGCACCGGGCACTATGGATTTTTCTTAAAGGCTAGTTTCCTAACATGCATTCGTCTGGTAGCAGTTATATGAAGGCAGAAATACAAGGAGTATACAGAATTCAATTACAAATTACAGGTATTACTTAATTCTCATTGCTTTTGTATAAATTATTCAGAAAAAAAGTGGAATGGCCTGTGTTAATAACTACATGATCAAGCCCAGTAGGAAGGCTTGTCAACGCTGTACTGCCAGTAGTCCAATGAGTGCTGTTTTGTAGAGACTTTGAACGTGAATCCCAGTAGTTCTCCAGTTGTTGCAACACTAACCGTGTGATAGTTTTAATGGATATGATTTTAACTTTTGAATCGACTGATTCCTTAGATTTTCTTTAGCTGCTTCGCCGTACCTTGTTTGTCTTGGATTAACCAATTTAGAAACATTCCAAGGTGAACACGTATCGGTCTGTGAAAGCTCTCAACATATTCTCTGAATGGGCAAACCAGCCTACAAACATAGATTTCCTCACATTGTATGTTTTTGTCTTTGATATTATGCAAGAACTTTTGAGAACTAGAGATACTTGCTAGCAATTGGAAAATAGAACACCAACCAGGTTTTTAGAGGGAAATATATTCCAATTTGTCTCCACGCTACCATCAATTTTGGTAAGAAACTAGCCATGTTTATTCAAAGGAGCTAGGCTGGCAGACTCGTTGTTTGGGAGAGTGATTCCTTTTTCACAAATCCTGCTGCAATGTGAAATGCGGCTTCTTCACCTGGCTACACACCTTTGCTTCACCGATGGCTCCAGCCCAGGTGGGACTTTCCCCTGATATTATTTCCCAGTATTTCGCAGCCATGCTTCATTACTTGAAATTGTTCTTCAATGTGTCTGCAGCATGTTCCCTCAGCTTGTCTTATTTGAGATCTCCCCACCGTATAACAGCTGGCCAGGTACCCTGCTGTCATCCACGGTTTTTGAGAATTGTGCAGTGCAGTAAAGCTACGTTCCTGAAAATGCAACTTCACTGCTGTTGGCTTGACTCCATCCCAGGATTTTGTATTGATAAATGTACTTAACGTATTCCTACTTCTGGTGCTAATTAAAATAAATTCAAATATATGGCCATTACTTTTCATGGGGTCACATTTTTATTTGAGCATGTTGGCAACCATCTGTCTCTATTTTTATTAAACTCAAACTTTATCCTTAATCAAATTATCTGAATGTTTATGTTGGTGATATACTACTTTTAGCTCTGTTTAAATAGAATTGTATTAATGAATTAGAAAATGTCATAAATGCTGTTGTTATCTATAACTTACAGGTTGCATATGATAGCCTGAACAGAATTTGGAAATGTTTAAGCTATAATTGTGCAAAATATAATGAACACTAAACAGCCATTAGAAAAAGTAATACTGCATCACATAAAATGAATATAAACACAAATACTCCCCCAAATTTTCCTTAGGACATGGAAAATTCACATAATTAATGGAATACTATGAAATGGTCATATACACTGCAGTGATATAATTAGCATCTCCAATTTATATTCAGCATATGATGAGGTTTATTAGTTTCTTACACGAACAATTCTGATTAAAAAAAACACAGGATTAAGATTGAAATTGCTATGTTCAAAAAACAAGCAGAACGTTCATAAGCACTACATACAGTAGAGTTCCTGGAAGGAACAAATATCCAGGAAGTAAAATAGAGCTATTGATTGATTAGGAAGACCATATTGACATATAATAGATAATTTTCTTACAGCGAATTATACTGCTTGTTTGTCTGAAACTAGTCTTCATATTCCAGCAGTGCTGAATGTCTAATTCTGCCTTTGTATCTTATTAGAGATAAGTAAGTGCACTTCTGGAAATTCACAGTTTCGTTTTTAATTGTTCTTTTTACTATTATTATTTTAATGGTAGTCAGGACCTACAGCAATAGATACAACCCCATCCGAGAAATGCGTAATTTGTGAAATAAATGGCCATATCCCTAATTCTTGCTCTTGGAAAACACAAAGTCTTATCAATTAATTTTAAAATGTTTTTGTGATGGATTTAGCCTTCACTTTATTTTTTTAAGATTTATTTATTTTATTGGAAAGGCAGATATACATAGAGGAGGAGAAACAGAGAGGAAGATCTTCCATCCGATGATTCACTCCCCAAGTGGCCACAACGGCCGGTGGTGTGCCAATCCAAGCTAAGAGCTAGGAACTTCTTTCCGGGTCTCCCACACAGGTGCAGGGTCCCAAGGCTTTGGGCCGTCTCGACTGCTTTCCCAGGCCACAAGCAGGGAGCTGGATGGGAAGTGGAGCAGCCGGGATTAGAACTGGCACCCGTATGGGATCCTGGCACATTCAAGGCAAGGACCGTAACCATTACACTATCACGCTGGACCCTTCGCCTTCAGTTTAAAGAGCCTTATCTTTTAAATGCATGAATTTTATATTTTGTAGTAAACATAGACATTTGATAGCCTATCTATGTTTTTAGTATTACTAATAAAGTATCTGCGTGTATCTAGCATGATTTGTTTCCACTGAGGCAGTTTCTGGTACTCCTATGCAATGTTACTCAGCTTCTTTCTACCACTTCCCCTTTTTTAAATCGTTAAAAAGAAAAGTCAACTCACTGTTTAATACTGAGAAGGGACTGAGACACTGGAGCATCGGGCCTCCAGGAGTCTGTTGCTGTGCTCATTAAGGGCTGGACACACCTCTGTTAAGATCCCACTTGGTGGGATCACTATCATGATATTGTGATTCCACAAAATTGTTAAAAATAAGGTGATGATGCTGAAATTTTGCTTGATGTTTGGCAATAATCTCTAATCATAATAATCTTAAATAGTAATAAATTTTGTTTGATGTTTGGTAATAATCTCTAATAAAAACTTCTTGGAAATACAAAGGTGGTCACACAAACTTGAGCTTATGACTGCAGTGAGGGAGGGTACGTTAGCATGATGAGACCTAGGGCATTTTAAGAGCATACAGAAAGAAATTTCTGCCAAATTTTTGCTTGTCTCAGGTAATTCCAGGGGGATTTAATGGAAACGAGTACTGAACTGATTATAGCAATGTACATAATGTAATTTCATGATTGGATTTGTTAATCATTCTTATCTAGAAGTGAGGCTGAACAAATGGAGGCCGAAGTTGGTTTAGGGAGAAGAAACATAATTGCACAAATTAATCAGTATTGTTGGTCACTTTTAGGTTTGCAATAATGATCTTGCCTATCTTCTGTTGTAAGTATAGTTATGGACCAAGTTTTTTGTGGATTTCAGTGTTTTATCACTGTATTGTTAATGGGGTGAGAAATATCAAAACCCATTATGTGGCTGTGCGTTATAAACCAGTCACTGGTAAAACCAACCAATATTCATAGTGTTAGAATACCTTCCTACTCTGTATAGCCATTATTAATACTTGCTTTTTTTTTTTAAAGATTTTATTATTATTGGAAAGCCGGATATACAGAGAGGAGGAGACAGAGAGCAAGATCTTCCATCCGATGTTTCACTCCCCAGGTGAGCCGCAACGGGCCGGTGCTGCGCCAATCCAATGCCGGGAACCTGGAACCTCTTCTGGGTCTCCCACGCGGGTGCATTGTCCCAAGGCTTTGGGCCGTCCTCGACTGCTTTCCCAGACCACAAGCAGGGAGCTGGATGGGAAGTAGAGCTGCCAGGATTAGAACCATCGCCCATATGGGATCCCGGTGCGTTCAAGGCGAGGACTTTAGCCACTAGGCCACACCACCGGGCTCAATACTTGCTTTTTTTGTATTATAAGTTTTTTAAAGATTTATTTTATTTTTATTGCAAAGTCAGATTTACAGAGAGGAGGAGAGACAAAGAGGAAGATCTTCCATCCGATGATTCACTCCCCAAGTGGCTACAATGGCCGGTGGTGTGCCAATCCAAGCTAGGAGCCAGGAACTTCTTTCCAGGTCTCCCACACAGGTGCAGGGTCCCAAGGCTTTGGGCAGTCTCGACTGCTTTCCCAGGCCACAAGCAGGGAGCTGGATGGGAAGTGGAGCAGCTGGGATTAGAACCAGTGCCCATATTGGATCCTGTCATGTTTAAGGTGAGGACTTTCGCTGCTAGGGCCCAGTTTGTTTTTTTGTTCTGTTTTGTTTTCAGTTAGAGCCCTGATAATGCACAATCAATTTCTTTTTGTGGGGGTATATATCAATGACTTACGAGAAAACTGCTCTTACGAGTGGTAATTTGTATTAAAAATGCGTAAATGTGGTCAAATCTGATCTCTGATCTCTTCCGGAAAATAAAAACTTCGACGTTTCAGTTGGTTGTAAACCTTAGGAATTTTTGATTGATGAGAATAATCATTAGTATGATCAGTCCACAGATTTGCATTTAAGAATCTTAACAGAATAAAATGGGACTGCGATTTTTTAAATAGAGAATCTTTGGACATTTATTGTCAATATAGCAAAGGAATTGGGAAATGTGAGAAAGCCAACTTTAGAAGGTTAGGCTTACCAGCCCACAAATTAACATTTAGAGCTCTTTTTACTAACTTGAATTTAAAATGCAAACAATGTAAGGCTTTTGTTGATGAAGGTGTTCCATTAGTTTGCAGACAAAGCAAAGGGCTATTTTAAAATAATCTATTCAAATGGTAGTGAACTTTGTCCAACTGAGTGGAAAATTCAGCTTGTTTTGGCAGCACATGAACTAGATTTGGAAGAAGTAGCGCACTGGAAAGGTCAGCGAGACTGTCTTACATGGCTGAAAGTAATACTTACATACTAAATATTTACTTGCTAAAGAGTTTGACTTTCCGTGCCTACTTTTAGTCTAAGGCTATTTTGTGGCAAAACAAGGATGTCACATCTTCATTCACTAGCTTTAAATTCTCAGAATATTTTTCTGATCAGACACTCTCAAACATGTCATATCATTTTTTGTTGTTTTTATTAATTGATAATTTATTCATTTTGCCAAGGCAGTACACAAGAACACTTTATCTGTTGCAATATTCCAAGGTGTCTAAAAAGACTGCCAAGCTTCTTTCATAAACATGTGAAATTTTAAAAGATACAATTTCAAAAAAGAAAGTTTTTTTCTCAATTCCTAACCAAGGATAATGAGATAGTTTTGTTCCATGTTGGTGCAGCAGCGTGAGACCCTACTGTTTTTCTTTCAGTACAGCTCCCAGCTATTCTGTCTCCCAAAGTAGCAGAATATGATGCCTGTACTTGGATCACTGTCACCCATGTGGGGCACTGGCTCTAGCCAGGCTCACCCCCAACCATCACAGCCATTTTCTTCTTAAATATTCATTTCTTTAAATGATTAGTAATAGTTACAATCCATTTATTTTTATTTAAAAGTCAGAGCTTACAGAGGGAGAGAGATAGGAAGAAAAATCATCTGAGTCACTTCACCAAAGGCCATAGAAGCTAGAGCTGAGCCAACCCAGCTCCAGAAACTTCCTCCTGGCCTCGCAGGCGGGTACATGGGCCAAGGACCCAGGCTATCCATTACTGCTTCCTCATGCCAGAAGCACAGAGCTCAATTAAAATTTGAGCAGCCAGGGCACAAACCAGACTGCATATGGTGTACTGGTGCTGCAGGCAGAGGATCAGGCTGTAGTGCCACTCTGCCAGGCCCCATTGCAGCTATTTGTAAAGTGGATGGAAGATGACTTTCTCTTCCTTGCTGTCACTCTATCTTTCAGATAAATACATACATCTATGAGCCACCAATCAGCAAATCAAATATTCCAAGATGAATGAACATAATTAAGTTCAGAAGAAACAAATAAGAGAGACTAGTGATAGTTGATGAGCTTACCTGGATAGAAGCAATTTGAATTACAATGTATTTCCAAATAATAAGAAACTATTCGAACAAATGATTTCAGGTTTTTTTTGAATACACAAAGGTGTTACAAAATGATAAAGAAAGAACTTCTTCAGACCTGGGACAGTGGTTCAACAGGCTAATGCTCAACCTGCAAGTACCAACATCCAATATAACCATAGATTTGTGTTTCAGCTGTTTCACTTTCCATTCAGCTCCCAGCTTATGGCCTGGGAATGCAGTGGAGGATGGCTCAAGTTCTTAGGACTCTGTATGCTCTTGGAACCAGGGTTTGGATAGACTAAGCTCCAGTTTTAGAAGCATTTTGGGGGTGAACCAGCCACTGGAATATCTATTAAAAAGGGGGGGGAACTAAATACTTCCTAGTTCTGATACAGCCTTAGATACTGAAGGTTCACACTGCTACCAGCTTCCTATAACAACGTCTTGTCCTTCTCAGACCTTTCTCACCTTCCGTTTGTATTTATGTAGTCTCGTTTGCATCTCCACTCACCCAACCACCCATGAGGAAGAAGAAATTACAGTAAAAATAGTAATAGCTGTTTCTAACAAACCTTTGCTTTGTAGAGTCTCATTTGGTGTTCTCAGTAATCCAGAAGGTGGGTAAGTGAAATTCTCTTGTCTTTGTATTAACTAATGATGAGTATTAGTTAATTGTTAGAATTGTATGTAGGAAACATACTGAATCCATTCATTGTGTTAACACCACATTACCATGAGAATAGATTAATAATAAAAAAAGATAGAGTACAAATCCTGTAGATACAGCCCCTAACCCATTTTCTACATTTTAGGCCATTAAACTTTTCTAAAAGAAATATACAATAAAGAGCCTCGAACTTGGATATACCTTAACCTCAGTAGAGTTTAAGTCCCTCGTTATAGCAGCATTTGCTTATCTCTCTTTTCAAAAATGCCAAATTTTTGTCCTTTTCTAGCAAAATCCCTAAATAGAGACATTTACCACAAATTTGTATATTTATGTAATTGGAGCTTATATTCACTTTCTCTGGTGCAATATCTGAACACCCTGTTGCATTTCTTCTCCTTTGTAAACCAGCAAATCACAGTGTCTGCTAATAAATCCCATGCTAATGCATCCCAAATCAATCATCCTGGTGAACATGCTGGTCAAATGCTTCCCTGTGCATCAATAATGGACTTAGATGTCACTTCATTCCTCTCTTCCATAAGATTGGCTGCAAGTCAGTCGCCTCTACTTCACTTTCATTAGTTGTGCTGTTTGAATGAGGGAAGCATTTACTCAAGCCAGTCTGACCGCAAGGCCAGCAATCTGCCTGAACTCACTCCAGCCCAATTTTCATTCTTGGTGCCAACTCTGTTCTTGTTTTTCTAATACCTATTGGCTTCTGGCCTTTAAGAAAAGCATTGACCTATTAAATACATGCTTGATAATGTAGTGAGTCTCACATATATGCAGGCACACACAAGCAAATTTTAAAGAGCAAGATCTATGAAATTCTATGAATCCTTATCAGATGAATTTTCCATGTGACTTAGCACATTTTCTGTTGTTATGACAGGTACCAGAGATAGGGTAATTTATAAAGAAAAATACAGTTTCTTGTTAGAGTCCCAAATGCTCCACTTCTCCAACTCTGCTGCATGGGAAAGCATTAGAGGATGACATGAGTATTTGGATCCCTTCACCCACGCCAGAACTCTGAATAGAAGAATTCTGCTGAAGCCCAAGATAGTACTAAGATGATAGGTTAAAATATAGACAAAGCAGGTTTGTAAGAATCATTCTAATGATAACTGATTATATCATTAATTCATTAGTCTTTAAAAATATTTATTCCAATTGGAAAGGCAGATTTACAGAGAGAAGGAGAGAGGGAATGAAAGAAAGAAAGATCTTGCATCTACTGATTGACCAATGTGCCACAGTGGCCAAAGCTAAGCCTATCCAAATTCAGGAGCCAGGAGCTTCTTCTAGATATCCCATGTGGGGACAGGGTCCCAAGGCTTTGTACCATCCTCTACTGCTTTCCCAGGCCACAAACAGGGAGCTGGATGGAAAGCAGGGCCAAAGGGTTACAAACCTGTGCCCATATGGGATCCCAGCACATGCAGGGCAAGAACATTATCCGTTAGTAATGGTGCTGGGCCTTAATTAATCTTTAGTGCATGTAATGACTAATCTACTCTCAAAAACAGATCTCTCATAACTAAACTATCTTTTAAGTGCTTTTCCTCTAATAACTTTCAATGGGTACTACATTTGCACACGAATTTTGGTCAGAAAGTATAAAACACATCAAAAATTGATGGGATAAGGGTAAACATTCTGAAAATTGGGGCCCAGGTCTGAACTTCTTATTTTATTCAGTCTTATTTGATTATTATAGCTAAACAATACTGATTAAAATCAAATCAAATTAATTATACCTTAATAGAATATAGCTCAAAATTTGAAAAAGCATCATCACACTATCCGCAATATTGTACTCACCATGTTGCCAAAACATTTGATCTCAAATTCAAGGGCTACTGACAAGCTTCCAAATAAAAACCCACTCTGCCTAGCAAAGATTACTCGTATTGGGTCATCAAATGTTAAAATTATTGTTATAGGAATAAGAAACCTTCTGTAGTTGCACACATTTCTCTTGTTAGCATATGGAAAGTTTTTCCAGGACAGATCATGCATTAGTGTACAAATCCGTTCTAGGTAAGTTTTCATAGACTGGAATCATACTATTATCTTACCAGACCATATAGGATTATGAAAAATCCACAAGAATAGAACATTTATAAATATGCAGATAGGAAACAGCATGCTACTGCTAAATCAGTGGGCCATAGAACAATCTAAAAAGATCTAAGCTTTCCCGACATAAATGAAGATTATAACACAATATGTCAAACCTATTGCGTGAAGTAAAAGCAGCACTATGGAAGGACTTTATAATATTTATAATATTTTATATAATATTAATATTTTATATTTATAATATTAAGTACCTTTATTTTAGAAAGAGATAAATGCCTCAGATAAATGGTATAATGATGAATCTCAATGACATATAAAAAGGGAAAACCAAATCCCAAACCAGCAGGAGGTCAGAAATAATGAGGATAAAGCAGAAACGAATAAACTTGAAGCAAAAGTAAACCAAATGCTGTTTGTCTTTAAACAAATATAAAATGGACAAGTCTTTTGCAAGGCTAACAAAGAAAAACAAGATAAAAACTTGAATAAAATTAGAGATGAAAAATGAGACATGACATAGCTGAAATATAATCATAGTAGATCCTAAGAATATACTATGAAAAACTGTATGCTAGCAAACTGGAAAACCTCAAAGAGCTGACTATTTCCTGGATACATATAACCTAACAAGATTAAATTAAAAAGATATACACAATTCAAAAATATCAATGAGGTAAATCAATGATTAATCAAGCCTTCCATCAAGAAAATCCAGGACCTGATGACTTAACTCCTGAATTCTAGGAAGCAATTAAAGAGGAAGAAACACTAATACTTCTTTGATATTTTTATAATAATTATTATTTTCCATGATACAGTTTTGTAGGTAAAAGGATCCTCCCTCCGCCTCTCCATCCTTCCTCCACATTTTCCCCATCATTTTCCTCCCATGTTATTGCAATAATACAGTCCTTCAACAAGAGTATTTCAGAATAGTAAAGAAGCTCTTGATGACCCCAGGAATCACTCTGCTACCAAAACCAAGACACAGCAAGAAAAGACCTTTGTGCTTTATTAACATAAATGCAAGATTTCTCAGCAAATAGCAAACCCATTCCAAAGATACATTTAAAAAGCCATACATCAAGAGCAAGTAAGATATATCCCAGACATACAGTGTAGTTCCAACATTGGCAAAATAATAAATGTCATAAATCACAGAAGCAGAATGAAGAACAGAAAACACACCAGTACATAAAAAGAATTCATTTGATAAGGTTTCATACCTATGGTGCCAGCACGATGTCATAGTGGGCTGATCTTCCTATAGTGCCAGCATCACATATGGGCATTGGGTCTAGTCCCGGCTGCTCTATTTCCAATTCAGCTTCTAGTCGACAGCTTAGGAAAGCAGTTGAACATGGCCTAAAGCCTTGTGCCTCTTCACCCACATTGGAAATCTGGTGATGTTTATTGACTCCTGGCTTCAAAAGGACTCAAACTCCGGCCATTGTGGCTCTTTGAGTAATGAACCAATGAGGAGAGATCTCTGTCAATGTATTCCTTTTTCTCTTTTCAGGTAAAAATAAATAAATCTTCAATGTTTTTTAGAAATAATCTCATACCTCTTCTTGATAGAAAAGAAAAAAATCTTAACAAATTAGGTATGGAAAGAACATATCTCAAAATTGCAATTGCTGTCTATATATCACAAACCAAAAGTCGATATCATATAATACTGAATAGAGAAAGGTTGACAACATTTCCCTGAAGATCTGGAAAAACACAAGGACATCCATTTCACCACTCAATATATTACTGGAAATATTACCAACAGCAATTATTGGAATTATTGTTACATTCTTTTTTTTTTTTTTTAATCTTCATCCATTGATTCACACACCAAGTGGCCACAGCAGCTGGAGCTGAGCCAATCCAAAGCCAGGAGCACACAGCTTCTCCTGGGTCTCCCAGTTGGGTGCAGGGTCCTCAACTGCTTTCCCAGGCCACAGGCAGTGAGTTGGATGGGAAGCAGGGCCACCTGGATTAGAACCGGCACCCATATGGGATTCTGGACATACAAGGTAAGGACTTTAGTCACTAGGCTACCACATCAGGTCCTATTATAAATACATTATCTTTGTATTATTTGCACATTAACATGAACCAGTATAACAAATGCTAAAAAAACCCCGACAATTTAATTCCCTTTAATCCATAACATGTTTACGTAAATTATTTTATTCATTGAGATAGCCTCTGTTTCTTTTTTTTTTTTTTTTTTTTTTTTTTTTTTTTTTTTGTGTGTGTGTGTGTGTTTTTTTTTTTTTTTTTTTATTGTTAATTATTTTGCATTATGTGACAGTTTCATAGGCTCTGGGAATCCCCCCCTCCCTCCCCCTCCCCTCCCCCCGGTGGATTCCTCCACCTTGATGCAGTATTACAGTTCAAATTCAATCAAGATTCTTTCATTGCAAACATATACCAAGCATAGAGTCCAGCTACTTATTGTCCAGATTGGTTGAACAGTTTCTTGGGGAGACCTTTTCTGGTCTGAAGTTTGAGCTGGCAGAATATCATCACAGTCAATTAAGAGTCCCAATATAACATCAACAGCAATTTGCAATGTTATGGAATTGACATGGTTTTGAGTAACCAGTGTATTAAAAAGAAAAAAAAAAAAAAAAAAAAAAAATGTTCTGCACCTAAAATGTTGACATATATCTTGTTAGAGTTACAAGCCAGTCTGGATTATCCTAAAATCTGCCAAGATCAGCAAAATTTTACTTCAACACAACAACTGGCTAAATACTAAGATGAAATGGACACGAAACAGCTGAATGGTGCCTTATGGCCATTTTAAGGTATAGAGCAGCCGGTCCTGTATATGAACTAAATTGAAATGTCAATGAGCTAATCATAGGTTGTGGCTAGGAGATAGCCTCTGTTTCAAGGCAAGTGGTGACGCAGACACTCAAGTAGTTGAATGAATCAGTCATTAAGTCAGAGAATGTTTGAAAGAGGCTTGGTAAATGATTACTGATTCCCAAATTCTCCCTCAGTAAAACATCTGACAAATTCCTGCTCTATGCTCATCTGATCTTTCCTGGTCACTTCACATTGTTGACTCAAAAGAACTCTTTAAAGAATCTTTCAAACTAGAGTAGCCAATATTATTTGAGTGTTAAATAGAAGAGTAGTAGTGCCATGTCCTTGCAGTACATGTAGCTAATATGTGATAGACACTCTAATCTTCTTTTCAGTCAATCTACACATAGTTATAAAGCATCTGGAATTTGCCAAGTACTGTTCTAGGTCCTGAGGATAGATGAAAAAATAAGAAAAAAATATGAAAATGACTCATATTCAATAGGACAAGATAGAAATGAAGTACAAACTTAAGACAAAATTGACAGTAAGGTGAGCTGTGAGGAAGTAAGCACTGAAGCAGGTAATGGCTGTTGCCTGGTACGGAGGAAGAGAAAACTCTACCGTAATGGAAGTGTTTTTTTAAATGTTTAAGAAAAGGAATTAGAAACAGAATTATAAAACAGTGGCAGGAATGCCACCTTACTGTCTCCAGTTCAGAATGACAATGTGTTTTAACATCTCAAAGTTTGAAGGAAAAAAGTGTTGTCACTATTCCTAGTCATTGCTTCTATATTAAATACCATTTTTTTAAAATCACAAAATTTGAGACAAGCAAGGACAGAAATGAAATCTTATCTCATTAAGCAACCAAGGTTAGTATAAAATATTTGGCTGAAAAGAAGGACAGTCAACCAAGCTGAACCTGTGTTAGAAGGAATATGATTACCATGGCATGCATTTCTCAGACCAGATCATTTTAGATAGAAAATAACTGGTAAGGAAACATTCTGTATCATAAGTAAAAAATGAAATCCAGAAAAGCTTGCTGTTGTCTTTTTCACTGAACACAATGGCAGGAAAATTATTCAGCCCCAGGCAGATGAAACAAATATCATCAAGTACAACAGGGTTGCTGCTTGGATCGCTTCTTCTATCCTCAAGGACTGTCATGTTTTCAATACTCATTTCTTTGTATGTCGCATTCCAGTACAAGTCTTTATGCTGTGTACACATTTACTATGTTCATTTTTTTATTGCTACCATTGTGAACTTCTAGAATCTTAAGTACACCAAGGGCATACTGGGATGCAAAGACTAAAAATGAATATTATTTGGAGAAATATGAAGTTTATCTGTGTAAGTACACCGTTTTAATATTTATAAAATTTAGAAACTAGATTTTATTTTCATGAAAGTAAGAAAAATATGAGAAATATCAAAGACAAGGCTACAGAGTTATGAAACACTCAATAGAAGCAAATCTGATTTGGGAAGGGATAAAATTCGTCAAATGATTCCATTGCAAATGATTTCTTAAAATTTTCTGCTTGTACAATATAATTCTTGACCTTGGGGGTTCATTTCTCTTGTTTTCAAGTCAGCAAAACTCTGAAAGCATTTGGCCAGTGGAAGGATTTGGTTGCAGAGAGTAGAATCAGAGAATAGAAGAAGTTGGCCTTAACAACACCTGCTGGCATGGACGTGGGGAAAAAGGCACCCTCCTTCACTGCTGGTGGGAGTGTAGGCTAGTAAAACCACTGTGGAAATCAGTATGGAGAGTGTTTCGAAAATTGCAAATAAACCTGCCATATGATCCAGCTATCCCACTCATCAGCACTCTTGAATAATTTTGAATGGCCTGAGGAAGATGAATTAAATTCTGAGGCACTATGAGGTTTTCATTGATATAACTGCCCTGAAGAATTTGTGCACATTAATCACATGGTATAAGAAGGGCTCCCCCATCAACTACCCCCTTAACCCAAGTAGACACTATGAGAACTTAGGGGCTAAAGGAGTGGTGGAAATATAGCCTTATTGGTGACCTTCTGAAAAATTTTTTTTTTTTTTTTAGGGTGTGAGGACAGGAAGGGCTGTGTACTATATGATGTCTCACAGTGTATCTGCCCCCAGCTAATTACGTACCCAAATACCTGCAACAAATGGGTCTGGGAAGCAACTGAAGAGAGGAGCTTGGAACACAATCGAGACGCTCCATGCGTTAAGAACCTGTCACTATTCCATGATCTCTGCCTTCCAGCTCTGCCTTTACAGGAGCTGGATTCAGGACCCAGAGGGGAGTGTTCAGCACTGTGAGCTGCTCTCAGGTCCATAGATATCTCTACCTGTGATCTCCTGATATCTGACACAATGCTAGTAATCTGGCTGTCTATAAACAAGTTATGGCCAGCTAAGTCTGAGACTACTATTTAAATATATTTCAAAAGACTGATTAGCATTTTCCATGCCTTAGAGAAGTGAAGAAAATGAGCTGCCAACGATTTTAGGTTGAAGGCCTAGATACAGTAATCTGTTAGAAGAATTTTCAGATGTCCATGCGCTTGGAGACAAAGAGTGACAGAATGCACGTCCTTACGCCAGGGTAAAGAAATGGCAATGCCAAAATACATCTTATTAAAAAAAGTCTGACAGTTGTTATTTTATGTAAATGCAGCAGGAAAACAATGCAGGGTGTCTTGAATCAGATGGCAGAGGTCAGCATTGTGGCACAGTGTGTTATATTACCACCTGGAATGTCAGTATACCTATTAGAATGTTAGTATGAGGAATC